>NC_086448.1:719280351-719880351 GCF_028390025.1 Pseudophryne corroboree
TGCTAAGTTTCTAGAATGAGGAAGCTTCCTGTCACAAGGCGAGGTAAGAATCCATTGTCAAGTGATGGAATGTCAGTGGTAGTAGAGATTAGGGCTTGCACCTCCTGCCCGCAGCATTTCTGCCCTCCCTAGTACCTCCACTATTGCATTCTGTATAGTTATAGCAGTATGGAGCACACAATGAAACTCAAACTAATCCTTGTGCATTTATTCCCTCCTGCATTGACTAGAGGCATGCCAGCAACTGATAAGTCATCACCATCCAGTGACTCTATGAGAAGCACACAGCAGAGGTCTAGCTTGTGGATCACAGATGGGGACAGAAGAGTGCAGCTCAGTCTACTGCAGACCAGGCTGGAATGGCCTAGCCGAGACAGAGAGAGGCAATTAATTTGCCGGCAGTTGGGATCTCGGCAGTTAGGATCCCGACAGTGGAATTCCGCCAGCCGACAAAAAAACGACAACCGGAATACCGGCTCAAAGGGGCAATTCCCGCTCGTGGGTGTCCACAGAGTGGGAATAGATCCTGTGGCGAGCACAGCGAGCCCGCAAAGGAACTTGTAGCACTCGCCCCACTGCCGGCATTCTGGCGGCCGGGATGCCACTGTCGGGATACTGTTAGCCGGTATCCCGCCTGCCAGGATTACATATGTATTCCCTGATGTTGACAAACCGTTTGTATTTAATTCGAAACAGCACAATCTAAATTGATTTGTAGCCACATTTCTTTGTCCTATAGATTGACATGTTTCCATCTTTATGTGTGTACCTTTGCATAAAACATGCAGTCCCCGCCCCACTCATAATGTAGGTTTTGTAGTGTTACTATTAGTGATGTGCACCGGACATTTTTCGGGTTTTGTGTTTTGGTTTTGGATTCGGTTCCGCGGCCGTGTTTTGGATTCGGACACCTTTTGGCAAAACCTCCCTGAAAATTTTATGTGGGATTCGGGTGTGTTTTGGATTCAGGTGTTTTTTTTCAAAACCCCCTCAAAAACAGCTTAAATCATAGAATTTGGGGGTAATTTTGATCCTATAGTATTATTAACCTCAATAACCACAATTTCCACTCATTTCCAGTCTATTCTGAACACCTCACACCTCACAATACTATTTTTAGTCCTAAAATTTGCACCAAGGTTGCTGGATGACTAAGCAAAGCGACCCAAGAGGGCGGCACAAACACCTGGCCCATCTAGGAGTAGCACTGCAGTGTCAGACAGGATGGCACTTAAAAAAATTGGCCCCAAACAGCACATGATGCAAAGAAAAGAGAAAAAGAGGTGCACTGTGGTCGCTGGACAGCTAAGCTAAGCGACACAAACACCTCAATATCACTGGAATTATTCGTTCTGTCTAATCAATGGTATTATTGGTCCAAATCACTGGAAGAAAATGACAAAATCACAGGAATTATTTGTTCTAATCAATGGTATTATTGGTCCAAATCACTGGAAGAAAATGACAAAATCACAGGAATTATTTGTTCTAATCAATGGTATTATTGGTCCAAATCACTGGAAGAAAATGACAAAATCACAGGAATTATTCGTTCTAATCAATGGTATTATTGGTCCAAATCACTGGAAGAAAATGACAAAATCACAGGAATTATTCGTTCTAATCAATGGTATTATTGGTCCAAATCACTAGAAGAAAATGACAAAATCACTGGAATTATTCGTTCTAATCAATGGTATTATTGGTCCAAATCACTGGAAGAAAATGACAAAATCACTGGAATTATTTGTTCTAATCAATGGTATTATTGGTCCAAATCACTGGAAGAAAATGACAAAATCACAGGAATTATTCGTTCTAATCAGTGGTATTATTGGTCCAAATCACTGGAAGAAAATGACAAAATCACTGGAATTATTTGTTCTAATCAATGGTATTATTGGTCCAAATCACTGGAAGAAAATGACAAAATCACAGGAATTATTCGTTCTAATCAGTGGTATTATTGGTCCAAATCACTGGAAGAAGACTGACGTTTTTGGGATTATGGAGACATAATGTTTTTCAATATAAATCCTAAAGCAGGTGATGTATTAGAGCAAAAGAGTGCAAGAGACCAGCCAAGCAGTTTCTGAAATATTATGACAAAATGTTACTGTATTTCATAAGCACTCATTCCTAACTCTGCTAAGTACTGTGGTAGAAGTTATCGATTCTTCCCCCCCTATTTTTAATTTTCTCCTGCATAGCCCAGTAAAATGTTCCAATGTTAAGTATTAACTTGTGCCTTCTGGGGGTCCACTTCTTCACCAAACCCAGCCAAATCTCATCCTGATTCCTAACCCTCTGTTCCACGTTCTCTATGTGAATCTGTGTCACCCATGTCTGTTTACACCTCCACTTTAGATTGTAAACTCTCACGAGCAGGGCCCTCTTCCCTCATGTGCTTATATACTGTTGGTCACCAAAATGCTGCACTGTAATACTATATATACTGCTCACAAAAATGCCGCACAGATATGGAATGGATACTTGCAGTGACACAGAGCTGCAAGATACAGCAATGGCCTACTGTACTGTACAACTATAATTATTATATACTGGTGGTCCCCAGTCCCCACAATGCAGCACACTGATCAGATATTTGCAGCACACTGAGCACAGATATTTGCAGCACACTGAGCACAGATATGGAGCGTTTTCAGGCAGAGAACGTAAATATTTTCAGCATACTGAGCACAGATATTTGCAGCACACTGAGCACAGATTATTTGCAGCACACTGAGCACAGATTACGGAGCTTTTCAGGGAGAGAACGCAGCCACGTCCTCTCCGTTCAATCTCCAATGCACGAGTGAAAATGGCGGCGACGCGCGGCTCCTTATATAGAATACGACAGCAGGATGATGACGTTCGGGCGCGTTCTGGTTAACCGAGCAAGGCGGGAAGATCCGAGGCTGCCTCGGAACAGTGTAAAATAGGTGAAGTTCGGGGGGGTTCGGATCCCGAGGAACTGAACCCGCTCATCTCTAGTTACTATATAGTACAAGTCTTGTTCTAAATGCTTCCTCAGTCATGAAATGATTTGCTCTGACCAGCTCAGAGCTCCATATCGCCTCATAAATAGAGGGGTAGGAGTGGTGCTCAGAAACCGAAGATCCTGTGACCCATTGGAGGAATACAGGTGGGGTTAAGGGGGTATGTGTGCTGTGCACAGCAAGAGGCTACACCTCCTATGTAAGCAGAGTGGTCACACTCTGAGGCAGATGTATTAACCTGGAGAAGGCATAAGGAAGTGATAAACCAGTGATAAATGCAAGGTGATAAACACACCAGCCAATCAGCTCCCATATGTAAATTAACAATTAGGAGCTGATTGGCTGGTGCATTATCACCTTGCACTTAACACTGCTTTATAACTGGTTTATCACTTCCTTATGCCTTCTACAGGTTAATACATCTACCCCTCTGTCAGTTAAAGTATAGGTGGAACAGTTGTGTAGATGAATGGGAGAGAGGCCCCTGGTGCTCCCAGCATTCTGTACACGAGCAGTCATGTTGTCGCACCATGCCTTGCGCCAGTGCCGGATGCCTGCTGCTAATTTGGTTTCTCTCTTACTGCCACCCACAAGGTCAGCACACTTGCTTTAAAATTTATTTTTTTCCCTGTAATTTTTGTAACTTTTTTGTCGATGTCGATGCACTCTGAGATAATCAAAAATTTCCGTTTGAATTTGGAAAGTTTTTCCTCACGTAACCTATTGTGTTGTATGTAATAGGAAAGGCTATAAAAACACAGTATAATGTCACCACTACCACCTCTCTAGCTTAGTTAGGAGAGCTGCGATGGCGGTTTGAAAATATGCTGGTTGTGCGTTTTTAACATATTTTTTAAAACTTTACATAGCCATATTTTGTAAACGGCATGAGATACTTAAATAATATTATCATTTTTCTTAGACTACATCTTTATACTCTCCATATACCAAATTTTATCAAAATCTGAGCTGGTGAGGTAAAATCAGTGTGTTGATTTGACATGGAATGACACTCCCGTCTAAATGGGACTGTTTAGATACCCAAACAAGTGTCAGCATTCAATTGTTTTTGGACGCCCATACTTATTGCGTCCAAACAGACAGGGTTTAGCTGTGTAAAACGGCTAAACCCATCTTAAGCCTTTCTGGGGGCATCCAAACTCCCGTTTGGACGCTCAAAGTGCCGACTTAGCGCACATTTCTTCTCGCTCTCAGGAGGCTGCGAGAAGAAATGTCACCCCACTGCTAACCAGCGTCTACATGGAGCAACAATTGAATTGCTTCATTTTACGCTCCCTAGTGGTAGCCACAGGGGGAAACAATTTAATCAGCCCAGAGACATGACTAGCTAAGATTTTACTGCTCTGTGGGGGAGAGGTGATGTGCAAGCTGGGAACAGTGTCCAACATTAAGAGATTCCTTCCAGGTAGCAGGTGTTGGCTCTGTTTCCTCACAGTGTGTCCCCCACACTATAGTAAGCAGCAGATTAAGCAAAGTTCTCAATACTGGTGGGTGGTATTGGCTGAAATAAGAGGTCTTGGATAGTGTGTCTGCTTTATGTATATTTCTGGCACGTTTCTTCACATTTGCTGTGATTTCATCAGAGGATAAGCAAATGAAGCCCATAGTGGAGGGTGGAGATGATAAATGATGTATGGTTGATCGTGGTTATTGTAGATGATTTTTTATTTATTTTTTAATCAGAAGCTGTCCAGCCTCTTGTTGAGGTCACCATGCAGAGCAGTGCTGGTGTAGGCCAGCATTGGAAATGTAAAGTATAAATGACCCCTAACATAGATAATAATTGAAATTGTTCACTTCAGCTTGGCTGACTAGATTGATTAATCAGGAGCGCTTGCAGTAGGACTGAAGGCAAATCAATGCAACTTTTAATTAATTTATGTAATGAACCTATGGTAGATGCACTTTAATTTTTCAAATGTACTTTATCTGGTCGCCCTTTGTTCTAGAGCATTGGCATATCCTAGGGAAGGCTTGTGTTACTAATTTTTTTTTAGGTGCCAAGATTGTGCATTATCTTAATGGAGTCCTTATTGACCTGTATATGACACAAGAATGTAATCATTGAAAACATACTGGGGTTGATCCTAAGGTGGGAATATGGCAAAAAAGAGCAAGGACAATCCATGTTACAACACAAGTGGTGCAAATACCTTTTTTCTTATATTATGTGCAGAATAAATATAGGGCCAAATGTAATAGAGTGAGAGTTTCAGAAAGTGAGAGATTTGGTAAGGTTTTTCAGTTTTTTTTAAAGTGTCAATCCTTTACACTGCAAAACCAGGTTGATCTTGCTGAGTAAATGACTGCCACTTTAAAAAAAACTGCAAAACCTTACCAAATGTCACACTTTTTGGAACTCTCACTCTATTACATTTGGCCCACTGGCTGTTTCTGCATGTAGCAGTATTATTACACTGCAGTTTAATTTCGGGTTTAGACATGCCCCTCCTAAATGTAAATCTATCTGCACATTTTACATCTGCCTCACGTGTCGTGCAGTGTGGTGTTGACAAGGTGCACAGTTATACCCCTATTACACAGCCACAATACCCCGGGTTATTGCCGGGTTAACCCAGGTCGTGGCTCGGTGTAAAAAGGTTAACCCCGGACCAGTGACCCAGGAATCCAACCCAGGTAGCCAGGGCCGGTTCAGGGGCTTTTTGCGGCTCGGGCGGCAATAGGGGGCGTGGCTTCATACAGGGGGCGTGGTCAGTTACGCCCCCTGTACAGTAGTAGCGCCGCTGAAATGATGTGCGGTGCGCGGTGATGTCATCGCGCACCGCACAGCAAAGGTCCTCTCCGCGAAGGGAAAATAGACGCGTAGCAGCGGGCAGCGGGACACAGCGGGCAGCGGGGGGCACAGCAGCAGCGGATCTTGCCCTGGCGCGGCGCCCTCCGGAAGGCAACGCCCCGGGCAAAAGTCCTGCTTGCCTGTGGCAAGATCCTCTACTGCAGGTAGCTACCCAAGTTTGTCCGGGAAGGACCTGGGTTACTTTCCAAAGTGCCAGCAGAGGTAAGTCTCGGCAATATCCCTGGTCCAGCCAGCGGTGTGAAATGGTTTCAAGCTGCTGTGACATGGCTTGAAACCCGTGTTCAGTGACCCGGGAAAGTGATGTTAGACGAGTATTACTTGCTCCTTTTGCTTCAAATTTGATAATCCTGCCATAAGTAGTGCTTTTTATTTTTTTTACTAGTAGCCTGATTTATTTTTTAATTTAATACAGTTTAAAAAGTATTTTTTTTTAAATATTTCAATATTATAATCATACACATCTGCAACTTGGATCTATTCGTCAAAAAATGGGGGACACAGTGGGGCGGCGCCGTCGCGTGTGATCCGATCATGCCATTTAAGTGGTTAAATAAGGACTCTGTTTAAGATTGTACGAACTTACTCTAAATAAGTTTCATTCTCTTGCTACTCGCTTTATACGTCAGTTACTACCTCCATGATTTCATAGCAAACAAAAGCTCATGCAGAAGTTTAAAAAGAAAACTTTCACTAGGCAATAGTTTAATGATTCCTGCAAGTTAATGGAATTTATGATTTCACTGTTCATATGAATAAACCCTTTAACATGTGGAGTATTGATGTAGAATAAGAACCTTTGGGCTCTGACGCCCTGCGCTGCTTTGGGTATTATGACTGCTGATGCAGAAATGTGTATAAATCTTATACATGTCCTGCAATGTTTTGTATTATAAGTCTCTCTTCTGCTTGTGTGCATTGGGGGGTCATTCCGAGTTCATCGCTCGCTAGCTACTTTAAGCAGCCATGTAAACGCATAGTCGCCACCCACGGGGGAGTGTATTTTCGCTTTGCAAGTGTGCGAACGCTTGTGCAGCCGAGCGGGACAAATTTTATTTTTTTGCAGTTTCTGAGTAGCTCTGGACTTACTCAGCCCTTGCGATCACTTCTGTCTTTTTTGTCCCGGAATTGACGTCAGACACCCGCCCTGCAAACGCTGGGACACGCCTGCGTTTTTCCAAACACTCCCTGAAAACGGTCAGTTGCTACCCACAAATGCCCTCTTCCTGTCAATCTCCTTGCGATCGGCTGTGGGAATGGATTCTTCGTTAAATCCATCGTCCATCAACGATCCGCTTTGTACTCGTACGACGCGCCTGTGCATTGCGGTGCATGCGCAGTAGTAACCTGTTTGCTGCGCTGCGAAAAACGGCAGTGAGCGATCAACTCGGAATGACCCCCATTGTGTCTCCATGTGTGCCATTTGTAAGGCGCTACGAACCCCTTATGGTGCCATATAAATAAAGGATGATAATAATGATTGATAAGCTACTGCACTTCTAAATAGATACGATTGTAAAAGTTTTCATTGATTTCTCTGTAAGTCTAAGTACCCACTGGTGGTGTTTTAGGGTGGGTATTAACTTGGAAAGAGATACAATTCTGAGAGATAAAGTACTAGCCAATCCGCTTCTGCCTTACATTTACAAAGTGTTTTTTAAAAATGACCGTTAGGAGCTAATTGGTCGGTACTTTACCTGTCACAATTTTAACGCTCTCCGCTTTTTGATATATACCTACAGTACTTAGTGCTGTGATACAACTAAAATGTGTCGGATTTAAAGTACCCTGGACTAGTCAAGTTAATTCAAGTGTAAAGCACGATTAATGGATTAAAATGGGAACAGGTGGTTTTATTACATATATAGTGAATCAGAAACACTGGAGATAATCAACCAATAAAATTGTATGTGCATATGGTTCTCATGGGCTAGTTACCAGGCAAGGTATCAGGATGTACTAAATATGTCGTAACAACAGGTTCTAATCAATTTAGTGTATACAGTGATGTTACTAATGGGTAACTGCAGTGTAACAGGTTCATAGCAGCCAAGGTCATGCAGTCCCATTGCTAGAAAGACAGTAGTAATTCTAATAATGGGTTCAAAGCAATAAAAGAAAACTGCAGCATAGAAGTTTCAAAGCCACACAGGTTATGATATTGCTAACCGATAACTGAGCAGTGGTAATAGGTACAAGATCCCGACAGACGGGTTGCCAGCGGTCACTATCCCGGCGGCGAGGCAGCGAGTCCCCTCACGGGCTCGCTCGCCACAGGTTCTATTCCCACTCGGTTGGTGACGTGGACCCACCAACCGAGTGGGAATACCCAGCGGTGGTCAGGATTCTGACTGGCGGGATTCCGGCGTCGGCCTCCTGAGCGCCGGTACCCCGACAGATGGTATATAGACTGCATTTTGATAGGAACTATTAACCAAGCAAGAGAGCTAGCCAGCAGATTTCTATTTAAAGTATAATAATTAGCACAATGAGCTACAGCTGGGAAGAGAACCCACAGCTAATGACGTGGCAAAGGATCGCCACGGCAGCGACAAGTGATGGAAATGCAGAATTCTGTGCAATGCAGAAACCAACATTATCAAATCTGGATCCTGAGAGGTCTGCCTTCCGTCCGCTGACATGTTGGTCCCATGGTGGTAAAATTGGGAGGTATCTCTCATTCACCTGCAGGGCAGCATAGAACTTGTAAAGAGCTAGATATGGGCCTGGGGGCGTATACAAGTCCCTATCTCAAATCATGGATCGGAAGTGTTGGGAGGTATGAGTTGTCATGTTTTTGCTTGGAGCTCTCTATAGGTTTTTTTTCACAGAGTTCTATAGTCCGTTTTTTTCACAGAGTTCTATAGTCCGGATAGGATAGGATAAGATGTGCTCTGCAAATGGAATACTAGCACAACTTTGGTAACAGAGGTAGTGGTCATGGTAACATGTAACATAGTATTTAATAACCTAGTAAATGCATGTAATGATCATCAATAGGTGTGAGCTTGTCAAGCGTTTGTTGCTCCTTCCATTGCTGTTGGAGCTGATACAATTCACTTTCTCCTCCTGGCTTTGAAGGAGTGAAACCATGGATAAATTATGTGTTTTACCTAATTAGTAGAGAAGTCATAACTATCTAGTCAGGTACCTATTTACTACATAACACATACACATTTGTATTTCATTAAGACCAAAATGACATCCTTATTGATTTTGTTTCAGGAGAACAATGTAGTTCTAAGTAGAAATGATGCTACAATGTTGTGGTCTGTTTATTGTAAGGAGCAACAAAGGAAGAGCAGATAATATACATGGTGCAAAAGGCACTCCTCTAAGTAGCAAACATGGAAGATGGAACTGCAGGAGGTAAGGGAAGCCAATCCATGCTGTCCAACTATGCTACTCAGTTAGGTATAGCATTACCAGACAGGTCTTAGATCCCAAAATGCCTGTCATTATAAACTCAAAATACAGGGTGAGTATCCCTTATCCAAAATGCTTGGGACCAGAAGTATTTTGGATATCGGATTTTTCCGTATTTTGGAATAATTGCATACCATAATGAGATATTATGGCAATGGGACCTAAGTCTAAGCACAGAATGCATTTATGTTTCATATACACCTTATACACATAGCAGGAAGGTAACATAGTATCTAAGGTTGAAAAAAGACAATTGTCCATCGGGTTCAACCTATTTGTGGTCTCCTATGCACGATTATTTTGTATAAAATTTTGACTTAAGTTCCTGACTGCCGTTCCGATTAACCCCTCTTTTTTATAATAACCATAGTGCGTGACTATGCCCCGTAACCCTGGATATCCTTATCCATTAGGAATTTATCTAACCCATTCTTAAAGGTGTTGACTGAGTTGGCCATTACAACTCCCTCAGGCAGGGAATTCCAAACACGTATCGTTCTTCCCGTAAAAAAGCCTTTACGCCGTATTGTGTGGAATCTCCTCTCCTCTAACCTGAGCGAGTGTCCACGAGTTCTCTGTGTTGATCTAACCAAAAACAGGACCTGCGCAAGATCTGTATATTGTCCCCTTATATATTTGTAAATGTTGATCATGTCCCCTCTTAATCTCCTCTTTTCCAGTGTAAACATGCCTAGTCTTGCAAGCCTTTCCTCGTATTCCAGCGTCTCCATACCCTTAATTAGTTTGGTCGCCCGCCTTTGAACCTTTTCTAGCTCCAGGATATCCTTTTTGTAGTAAGGTGCCCAGAATTGTACACAGTATTCAAGGTGTGGCCTCACAAGTGATTTATATAACGGGAGTATAATACTCTCGTCCCTAGCATCAATTCCCCGTTTTATGCATGCTAATATCTTATTAGCCTTCTTTGCTGCAGTCCTACTTTGGGTACTACTGCTTAGTTTGCTATCTATGAGGACACCCAAGTCCTTTTCCAGTACAGAATCCCCTAATTTTACCCCATTTAGTAGGTAGGTGTTATTTTTGTTCTTGTTACCACAGTGCATTACCTTACACTTGTCTGTATTGAAGCGCATTCTCCATTTCGCTGCCCAAGCTTCTAATTTAACTAAGTCATTCTGAAGCGACTCAGCATCCCCCTCCGCATTTGGTATCATCTGCAAAAATTGACACCATGCTTTCTAGACCTTCTGTTAGGTCGTTAATGAAAATATTGAACAATAGCGGTCCTAATACTGAGCCTTGCGGCACACCACTTAGCACTTCAGTCCAAGTTGAAAAAGATCCATTAACCACAACGCGCTGCTCCCTATTATCTAACCAGTTTTTGACCCAAGTGCATATTGTGCTTCCTAGCCCTGATTCTTGTAGCTTGTAGATAAAGTCTCATGTGTGGTACAGTATCGAACGCTTTGGCAAAATCTAAAAAGATTACATCCACCTCTTTACTCTGATCTAGGTTTGCGCTTACTGTTTCATAAAAGCCAAGTAAGTTGGTTTGACAGGATCTGTCCTTCATAAACCCATGTTGATTCCTTTTAATGACCTTATTGACTTCAAGGAACTTCTGAATACTATCTCTTAGAATACCTTCCAATACTTTCCCCACTATACATGTAAGACTAACTGGTCTATAATTACCTGGTTCAGCTTTACTTCCCTTTTTGAATATAGGCACTACTTCCGCTATACGCCAGTCTTTGGGAACCATACCTGATATTACTGAATCCTTAAAGATCAAAAATAGCGATTTTGCAAGTTCAGAATGAAGCTCCATTAGAACCCTTGAGTGAATACCATCGGGACCTGGTGACTTATTAATCTTTAAATGTTTTAATCGGTCACAGACTACTTCCTCGCTTAAATAAGTACCTATCAGTGGGATATTCTCATTATTGAGATTATATGTTAGTTCCTGAATTGGGTCCTCTCTAGTAAATACTGTTGAAAAAAACTCATTTAGTGTGTCCGCTATGTCATTATCATTTTTGCTTAAGACTCCCAACTTGTCTTTTAAAGGGCCTATACTCCCCTTCTTTAATCTCTTGCTATTAATGTATTAATTAAGGTAATTTAATACAATATTTTTAATAACTTTTTGAATTAAACAAAGTTTGTGTACATTGAGCCATCAGAAAACAAAGGATTCACTACCTCAGTCTCACTGAAAAAAATCCTGTATTTTGGAATATTCTGTATTTCTGAATATTTGGATATGGGATACTCAACCTGTACTGGGGGTATTATGGGATTCGTAACACGCTGGGTTCTGGGTAGGGCGGCAGTTGAGTGCTAATGTTCCTGTTGGCAGGTTGGTTGTCTGGTCCTCTTCTAGCCATCCACAGTAGAAGAGCAGAAGTCCCTTAGCAGTCAATGTGAGGAAATGGCTCTATCACTGATAGGATGGAAGCACGCCACAAGGTCTCCTCATCACTACACTGATTGCTGCATGCCGGTCAGAGTATGAGCACCACTGCATCATGTAATCCAGCTCTTCTACTGAAACTGGGCCTGGAAGAGGACTGGACAACACCCTCAATTATAAGAGAATCACCAGGAAGACCTCTGACCACTGCTCCTGCTGTGTGATGAAGGAGAGGGCATGGGGGGTGAAGGATAGATAGCGGGAAGAACAGAAACTGAATAGATGATTAATGAGGAGGACATAAGGGAAGGAAATGGATAGTGGAGAGTAGATATGTATCAAGGGGACAGAAGGGAAAGAGAGATAGCAGAGAGAGCAGGAGGGATGGATAGCAAGGAGGAGGAGTAGTATGTAACACCAGTAAAACAGAGTTATGCCTTGTTTTTCCTTAATCTCAATCCTGAGATTAATCTCGAGATTGGATCTGCAAAATTCCAGGTTTCAAAAATGATTCTGGGATTGGATTCCCTATACCCGGCATACCATATTGTTGAAACAAGAGGGAATTTAAAACACTGGTGAGCGGAGGCAATCCAATAACATGGATGTCAGTACTAGTTGGGGATTATAGTTCCACTGGAGTGTCCAGAAAGAGAGTACATCCTTTTGCAGAAGGCTGCTCATAAGAGTCTGACCCATACTTGCCTACCTGACCCTCTCCATGAGGGAGAAAATGCTCTGTTCCTGGACTTTCCTGTTAACGTATGATTGCCATCACCTGTGGCGAGCTAGTTAATTGATAAGAAAGGTGTTTCACCACAGGTGATGGCAATCATACGTTACCAGGAAAGTCCAGGAACAGAGCATTTTCTCCATCATGGAGAGGGTCAGGTAGGCAAGTATGGTCTGACCCTTTATACACAGAATGGAAGTTGTTCAAATCCATCTAAAAAGTGAAACGTGTGCTTGGCAGGGAGGTGTTTTCTAGACAGGAGAACAGAAAACAGTGGTGTAAATTTACTAAGATGGGAGTTCTATTTAAGATGGGATGTTGCCCTTTGCAACCAATCAGATTATATTTCTCATTTATCGAGCACCTTCTAGAAGATAATACCTGGAATCTGATTGGTTGCTAAATAGAACTCCCATCTTAGTAAATTTACCCCTGTATATCTAGCACACTGCCATCAACAAGTAAAACTTTCTATATTTATGTAAATATACGTCTTGATTATACACACTTACTTTAATATGATAAGACGCTCACTCGCCGTTCCACAGCACTCCGCTACTAGTGATTCGCAGCTCTAAATAATGAGAGTCCTTATATTGGGCAATACATTCATATGTTTTTACATTGAGAGTTAACTTACTAGAAAGTTTTTCAAGAGCCTCCAGTATGGTACAACAAGGACCAGCACTCCCTGCCAGCTACTGACCCATACACTCTCAGGCAGAGGTGCACAGAATGGAAGTTACTCAAAAGGGAGGTGTTACACAGACAAGAAAAAATACACACAAAAAAAAATCCCACTGCACACTGCCTTAAACCAGAAAAAAGAGGTAGCATTGTAATTGTATGTAAAAAGCAGAATTCTTTGTTACACATACTTGAAAAGAAATATAATCTCATATGTGATAAACTGCAATTTGTTCGTCTTGGTAATTAGTTTTCAGCAAAAATAATCACATTTTGCATAAGAACTAATTTTGGCTTTTAAATCTACTGGTCATCTCATGGAAATCACGCCGGAACCAGTAAATCATGTGCCTGCTGCAAGGGGAGCCCTATGTCACTGCCTAGCCAACTGCAGTACTACCCAATGCAGCAGGGCTAGATTAAGCCTTGGGGATGCCCAGGGCACTTGAGACAGGAGGGTCCTTATGGAAGGTGGGGGATGTATTTTAAATTGTGCATACCTCCCAACATGTCCCATACCAGGAGGGACAAAATGCTCTCTACCTGGACTTCCCACTTAATGTATGATTGGCGTCACCTGTGCTGAATTATTTAATTGATAAGAAAGGTGTTTCAACACAGGTGATTGCAATCATAACTTAAGAAGGAAGTCCAGGTAGAGAGCATGTTGTTCCTCCTGGAATGGGTCATACTGGGAGATATGGATTGTGTATATTAAATTTAAACCAATGGTGTATATTAGTTTTAACTAATAGTTTTTAATAATGGCTGGATACTGTTTTTATAGCTCCACCTAATTGAAAGACAACTATTTTATAAACTTTTCTTGTAATGGAACAAAGACAACGTAACCTTAAAATACACATAAGATAAATTATTTTTTTTTTCTGTCACATGCATGAATAGCAGCAGCCTCTGTACTACTTACACACTGAGACAGGACTCAGGGGGACTCTGTGTGTGTGTGTGTGTGTGTGTGTGTGTGTGTGTCTCTATCTCTAGTCCCAAATGGTTTAGTTGCATAACAGTTTACACAGGACTCAGACACACATGCGGGGAGGAGGAGAAGCTGGGATCTCTGTGTCACCTACAGCTCTCTCCACCCTCCTATCTCTCCTCTGGTCAGAATGCTCTGTCGATAGCTCACGAAACATGATATTCCTGTGTCTCTGCCTGCACTGCATACTGTCCTCCTCGCATTCTGGCTGCTGGTCCTACTGCTGCTTAAGAGGGAAAGCTAGTGATGTCAGTGTACTTTGGCCGGGGGAACCCCCTGACAAAGAGGGGCCCCGGGGTACTGTTTGCCCGGCATCCCCCCCTAAATCTGGCTATGCAATTCAGCCTATAAGGACACTATCTGAGCACTCCTCTACATTTGGCACGTCTATAGAGAAAGTATGTGCTACGGCAACCATATGTAGACTTGTTGGAAAAGGAAGGGGTTAGGCCGGTGTTTAGGCAATGTAAGGGGTCAGTCCAATTGCGTGCCGCACTTTACGCAAGCTCGGACACACACAATTTTGTTTGCAGCCCCATAGGGATGTATACACAATTGTGTGAATTTGGGGAGAGATCAGGCCGCAGGGGGTACGAGATGCCATTGCCAGTGTGTCCAGAACAGACTGTGGTGTCAAATATCTCTATATGAAAAGAAGTGCATTCATCCAACTTTTATTTATTAACAAGTCATTGCTTCTATGTACCAAACTGTGTTTCATTTTCTTTATATAAGTCAATTGTTATGTAGATTTCTGTTACAATAGGCCCCTATACATTCTGCATATATTTATGAATATTTCTGGAAGATATTTTCTGCTAAAAATATAAAAACATTTGATTTAGAGCTGATATTTGAGTTAAATAAACCACGTCATACTGTCTTGTAACACAGCACCTTGGTTATTTACAGACCGACTGGCACCTCAGATGAACTGTGGTCATAAGGGGGGGATCATTCAGATGTGGTTGGAGTTGCTGCGTCCGTTGCAAAGTACAGATTAATTATGCGCATTTGCAGGACCTGTTCTACGTTTGTGCGAACAGGTCCAGTGACAACGGATCGGTGATTGACTGTCTAAAGCCATTGAGGGGCAGTGTCGGCCGCTATGTCACCAAACGGAGGCGTGTTGCCAATGAGGTTAGGATCTCCGTCAGAGGACGGATATTTCCTGGCCTCTAGGTAGCAGCTGCAGTGGCCGGTTTATACAACCGATGGTGTTACAGGTGATCCGATACTGCATACTTGGACGCTATTTCATTACCATATTGGTGCTATCATTGCTGCTTCTATGTCCTCCAACCACATCTGAATGACCCCCAAGGTGTTATGTGGCTCACATTTAATAATAATGCCAGGTAATCCTCCTGCCAGTATAAAAACTGCTGTGTGGTTACTTGAAAGGCATTTAAGTTTGGCTACTTCAGGCAAAATCACAGGATCACATCTCATAATGAATCAATCACAAACATGTATCATCCCTGAGAAAATTCTGCAGAAGTAACAACCTGCAAACAGAGGTACTAGATGTGATGAGTTGAGCTGTCACCCGGCTACTCCGCACAGGGTGGTGGGAGGTTGGGAACTACTGTATGATGGAAAGAAACAGACAAGAATACTGGATGAATTGATTAAAATGAAAGAATTGTAAAAAGGACACAGGACCATAACTAGGTGTGTGCCAGTGGTGCCTGGCACACAGCGCAGATGCACTGTGGGAGCAGGACCGCTGTTAACACCCGCCTGATGGCGCCTCCGCTGCCACACTGTGGGGTTCACCCAGCCGTCATCACCGGTCAGCTGCAGTGCATTGCCCTGCTACCTCTTCTCACATAGGTAGCCAGGCACTGCTGCAGCTACCCCTCCTCGCCTCCAGGCTCGACTTACCCCCCCCCCTCCATCCCCATTTTCTGGGAGAAATTACGTCACTCTTAGCTCACCCCCAGCCCACCCACAGTGCCCTGAGCTGCGAATAGCACAGCGTAATGTGGGAAGGAAGACAGGAGAGGTCTGATGGCTAGTCACAGGTAAATATAATACTCTCACTGCCATAATGTGTAAAAGGGGACTCTGCCTGCCGTACTGTGTAAAAGGGGACTCTATCTGGCATAAAGTGTGACAGGGGCTCTACCTGGGGTAATGTGTAAAGGGGGCTCTACCTTGTGTAATGTGTGTAAGTTGCTCTACTGTACAGCGTAATATGAATTGGTATTATTGGGTGGCCACGCCCCTTCCCCATGAACAGGGCCGGATTAACAATGGGGCGGATGGAGCTGCAGCTCCAGGCCCCCTATTGAAAATAGGCCCACAGGATCCCCTTCAGCGCAGCCAGTGTTGACAGGGGAAAAAAAATTCCTGTCGCCACCAGCAGCTCACCGCACTCATCTCCCGGTCACTGTAAATAACAGCAGGGCAACAGAAGACCTTCCTGCGCCAGACAAAGGGCATGCAGAAGCAGCGCTCCTGCACCCCACCGAAGAACAACAACGTTAATGACCTGTCGGATGCTCCATCCTGTACTGCCAGAGAGGCTCCGCATCCTGGACCCATCCATAGCTCCGCCTCCCGGACCCGTCGGAAGCCCCGCCTCCCGGATCCATCAGAAGCCCCGCCTCCCAGACATGTTCGAAGCTCAGCCCGCAGGCTGTGAGTACTTTTGCACTGCTTCTTTCTAAGCAGCTTTATCAGCAGCATGGGCTTAGAGCTGGTGGCCAGTGGGAACGGGGGGAGGAATAATTTAGCAGCAGAAATTTTGCAGCAGTTACCACAGGGGTTGCAGATTTTCCCATGCACCCCCTGACCTCATTTCTGCTCCTCCCCGTCTTCTACTGCTTTTCTCCCCACCCGATGCTATCATACAGAGATGCACTGTGACTGGACCGGGTGGTGGGGATTATGTACCACCAGGTTAAGTGTTTCCCTAAATGGCCAGGGGCGTCAGATATGGCTGCAGCAGCCTACAGTATGCCCCTTCCCTGCCTGCATCTCTGGCCCCACCACACCTGTGTCTCTACCCCCTCCCCACCCGTGTCTTTGCCCCTTCCCTTCCTGTGTCTCTGCCCCCACCACACCTGCGTATCTGCCCCCTCTCCTCCTGCGTCTCTGCCCCCTCCTCACCTGTATCTCTGCCCGCTCCCCACCTGCCTCTCTACCCCCTCCCCACCAGTACTTTGCCCCTTCCTCTCTTGTGTCTCTACCCACACCACAGCTGCATCTCTGCCCCCTCTCCACCTGCGTCTTTTACCCCTCTCCACCTGCATCTCTGCCCCCTCCTCACCTGTATATCTGCCCCCGCCCCACCGGTGTCCCTGCCCCTTCCACGACGTGTGCTTCTCCCAGCCTCTCCACCTGTATCTCTACTAACTCCCCACTTGAGTCTCTGCCCCACCACACCTATGTCTCTGCCCTCTCTAAACCTACGTCTCTGCCCCCTCCCCACCTGTATCTTTGCCCCTTCCCCTCCTGTGTCTCTGCCCCACCACACCTGCGTTTCTGCCCGCTCTCCTCCTGTGTCTCTGCCCCCTCCTCACTTGTATCTCTGCCCCCTCCTCACCTGTTTCTCTGCCTACTCCCCACCTGCCTCTCTACCCCCTCCCCACCCTTAGCGTTGCCCCTTCCCCTCCTGTGTCTCTACCCACACCACACCTGCATCTCTGCCTCCTCTCCTCCTGCGTCTCTGCTCTCTCCTCAGCTGTATCTCTGCCCCCTCCTCACCGGCCTCTCTACCCCCTCCCCACCCGTATCTGCCCCTTCCCCTCCTGTGTCTCTGCCCCTTCCCCTCCTGTGTCTCTGCCCCTTCCCCTCCTGTGCCTCTGCCCCCACCACACCTGCATCTCTGTCCTCTCTCCACCTGTGTCTCTGCCCCCTCTCCACCTGCGTCTCTTACCCCTCTCCACCTGCATCTCTGCCCCCTCTCCACCTGCATCTCTGCCCCCGCCCCACCGGTGTGTCTGCCCCTTGCACGACGTGTGCTTCTACCAGCCTCTCCACCTGTATCTCTACTAACTCCCCACTTGAGTCTCTGCCCCCTCCACACCTTTATCTCTGCCCCCTCCCCACCTGCGTCTCTGCCCCCTCCCCACCTGCATCTCTGCCCTCTCCTCACCTGTATCTCTGCCCTCTCCTCACCTGCCTCGCTACCCCCTCCCCACCCGTATCTCTTACCCCTCTCCACCTGCATCTCTAACCCCTCTCCACCTGCGTCTCTGCCCCCTACTCACCTGTATATCTGCCCCCTCTCCACCTGCATCTCTTACCCTCTCCAACTGCGTCTGTGCCCCCTCTCCACCTGCATCTCTGCCCCCTCTCCACCTGCGTCTCTAACCCCTCTCCACCTGCGTCTCTGCCCCCTCCTCACCTGTATATCTGCCCCCAGTCCACCGGTGTCTCTGCCCCTTTCACAACGTGTGCTTCTCCCAGCCTCTCCACCTGTATCTCTAATAACTCCTCACTTGAGTCTCTGCCCCCTCTCCACCTGCGTCTCTGCCCCACCACACCTGTGTCTCTGCCCCCTCTAAACCTACGTCTCTGCCCCCTCCCCACCCGTATCTTTGCCCCTTCCCCTCCTGTGTCATTGCCCCCACACCTGCGTTTCTGCCCCCTCTCCTCCTGCGTCTCTGCCCCCTCCTCACCTGTATCTCTGCCCGCTCCCCACCTGCCTCTCTACCCCCTCCCCATCCGTATCTTTGCCCTTCCCCCTCCTGTGTCTCTACCCACACCACACCTGCATCTCTGTCCCTTCTCCTTCTACATCTCTGCCCCCTCCTCACCTGTATCTATGCCTGCTCCCCGCCTGCCTCTCTACCCCTTCCCCACCTGTATCGTTGCCCCTTCCCCTCCTGCATCTCTACCCACACCACACCTGCATCTCTGCCCCCTCTCCTCTTGTGTCTCTGCCCTCTCCCCAGCTGTATCTCTGCCCCCTCCTCACCTGCCTCTTTACCCCCTCCCCACCCGTACCTCTGCCTTTTCCCCTCCTGTGTCTCTGCCCCACCACACCTGCGTCTCTGCCCCCTCTCCATCTGCATCTCTTACCCCTCTCCACCTGCTTCTCTTACCCCTCCTCACCTGTATATCTGCCCCCACCCCACCGGTGTCTCTGCCCCTTTCACGATGTGTGCTTCTCCCAGCCTCTCCACCTGTATCTCTACTAACTCCCCACTTGAGTCTCTGCCCCCTCTCCACCTGTGTCTCTGCCCCACCACACCTGTTCCTCTGCCCCCTCCACACCTTTATCTCTGCCCCTTCTCCACCTGCATCTCTGCACCCTCTCCACCTGCATCTCTGCCCCCTCCTCACCTATATCTCTGCCCCTTCCCTCCTGTGTTTGTGCCCCCACCACAACTGCGTCTCTTACCCCTCTCCACCTGCATCTCTGACCCCTCTCCACCTGCGTCTCTGCCCTCTCCTCACCTGCATCTCTGCCCCTGCCCCACCGGTGTCTCTGCCCCTTTCACGACATGTGCTTCTCCCAGCCTCTACACCTGTATCTCTACGAACTCCCCACTTGAGTCTCTGCCCCCTCTCCACCTGCGTCTGCCCCACCACACCTGCGTCTCTGCCCCCTCCACACCTTTATCTCTGCCCCTTCTCCTCCTGTATCCCTGCCCCCTCCCCACCTGTATATCTGCCCCCGCCCCACCGGTGTCTCTGCCCCTTTCACGACGTGTGCTTCTCCCAGCCTCTACACCTGTATCTCTATGAACTCCCCACTTGAGACTCTGCCCCCTCTCCACCTGCGTCTGCCCCACCACACCTGCGTCTCTGCCCCCTCCACACCTTTATCTCTGCCCCTTCTCTACCTGTGTTTGTGCCCCCTCCCCACCTGCATTTCTGCCCCCTACCTACCCACATCTCTGTCCCTCCACTCCCGTATCTCTGCCCCCTCCACACCTGCGTCTCTGCCCCCTTCCTACCTGCGTCTCTGCCCCCTTCCTACCTGCATCTCTGCCCCCTCTCCACCAGCTTCTCTTCTCCCTCCCCACCCGGGTCTTTGCCCCTTCCCCTCCTGCATCTCTGCCCCCTCCCCACCTGTGTCTCTGCCCTCTCCTCACCCGTGTCTCTGCCCCCTCCCCACCCGTGTCTCTGCCCCCTCCCCACCCATGTCTCTGCCCCCTTCCCACCCGTGTCTCTGCCCCCTCCCCACTCGTGTCTCTGCCCCTTCCCCTCCTGCATCTCTGCCTCCTCCTCACCTGCGTCCCTGCCCCCTCTGCACCTGCATCTCTGCCCCCTTCCCAATGTGTGCTTCTCACAGCCCCTCCACCTGTATCTCTACCACCTCCCCACTTGAGTCTCTGCCCGTTCACCACCTGTGCTTCCTCCCCTCTCCAACCTGTGTCTCTGCCCCTTTCCAACCTATGTCTCTGCCCCCTCCCCACCTATGTCTCTGCCTTCTCTCTACTTGTGCTTCTGCCTCCCTCTTCACTTGTGTCACCTTCACTACCTGTGTGTCCACCCCTCTTACCACCTGTGTCTCGTTCCCCACTAGTGTCATTGCCCCTTTCACACCTGTGCCTATGCCTCTCTCTCCATGAGTATCCACCCCTCATCACTTGTGTCTCTGGTTATTTTTACGAAAAATACCCTGAGAATTGTGGTAATGATTCGCAGTGACAGAGCTTTCTCGCAAGCTCTGTCCCTGTTGATGGTAATTGATACATCCCTGTGATGTATTCAATTTTCACAATGTGATTTTGGTCACATGTATCACATCTGCATCTCAGATGTGGATTTTGCTAAATATGCCGTATTGTGTGGAGATGTAGTGTAGTAGTGATATAGGGGGTCATTCCGAGTTGATCGTAGCTGTGCTAAATTTAGCACAGCTACGATCAGGCACTCAGACATGCGGGGGGACGCCCCGCACAGGGCTAGTCTGCCCCGCATGTCAGTGCCGCCCCCTTCCCCCGCAGAAATGCAAAAGCATTGCACAGCGGCGATGCTTTTGCATTTGAGGAGTAACTCCTGGCCAGTACAGCTCCTGCGGCTGGCCGGGAGAACCTCTTCGCTGCACGGGTCGCAGCGGCTGCGTGTGATGTCACAAAGCTGCCGCGGCCCGCACCCCCAACAGTCCGGCCACTCCCCCTAAATGGCGGCTTAATGCTGCCGTCCAGCCCCCTCCTGGCCAGCGACCGCCTCTGCCTGTCAATCAGGCAGAGGCTATCGCTAGGCAATGACGGCCTTCGGACGTCTGGCATGTGCCGGCGCACTGCGGCGCCGGTGCACTATTGAGAATGACCCCCATAGTGAAGTGAAGTAGTGTGGGGAGGAAGTGCAGTGATGTAGCATGCCACCGCACCCCCATGCCCACACAGGGAGAAATTATCTGTGGCGCTAATCACACCCACTGCGCGGCAACAATAGGCCCTTCATAAATTTCAGCTCCAGGCCAATGTGGACCTTAATCTGGCACTGCCCATGAAGTCACGCCCCTATATTTTTGCTGCGCGCCTACGGTGCGCACTAGCCCTATTTTGTATATTGGGGGGAGCCGATGCTGTTTCTTGCACACAGCGCTAAAATGTCTAGTTACGGCACTGTAGAAAAGTGCATAAAATCAGTATAATACAATAAAAGCAGATTCAGAATCTACTACTCCTGCATGGATCATTTATTTTGAAACAAAATGTAATGATGCACAGACTTAAAATGGCAATAAAAAATGAATGACAAAAATACAATTATCAGCAGCGATAGATTATTATACACATCATAAAACAGTGCAGGCCTGTTCTGTACAGGTTATCCCTCCACTGTTTCATTTTGTATTCCTCTGTGGAACGGCATATATTTTTTCTTTCTGCCAGTAACTCCCACGTACCTTGAGAAGTGCCAAGATGCTGCAAACAGTTATAGATGCCAGTGCGTGCATTAATGTGATCTCTGGATGAGGAACAGTATATCAAGTTGCAGGCTGTTAATGTACATGTGTTAATTGTTGTAACCTACATAAAATGTCAACTTAATTACATCGAATGCATAATATGTTGACTGTCCCCGTGTCCATGACGCACACCTTACAGATAGTATGCATCTCTGTCCACACAGTACTAGCAGGTGTCTGTACTGATCTGACTTCTGCTGTCCTCCTGTAGCATTCCAGGACAGAGTCCTAGGCAAACGGTTTTTGTAGTTGGGAGACCGGCGACACCCAGCAAAGCCAGCAGTGTCCATGATTATGGCGTTACGGCATTAATGGCTTGGGGCAAAGCTGAGGCTGCCTTCTGCATAAATAAATGCAAATTGGGCCTGAAAAGTGATACAACCCAAAACCTTCAACTTTTTCTTAATTTTTACCGTATTTGTTTTATGCACCAATACAATTGTGATTTACTCTTGGCGTGCAAACAGGCTTCTGACTTTTATTCTCTGCTTTATTATAAACGTGAGAGACCAACTGCCACGTGATGTGGCTTCTGGTGGTATGTGCTCGCCTTCCTTCCTCTTTGTTCTCTGGTAGAACAGGGGAATCAGTTGGTGGGGGGTTTGAGTGGCACGTGGGGCAGTTTCGGTTTACACATGGAATTTGAGGCATTTTGGGACGTGGTATAAGTTTGAAGTAAGTAAGGGGCATATGGGATATTCTGGGATGAGTAATGTGTGACAAAATCGTTTTGGAGCTGTTGTTATGTTTTTTGATGGTCATTATTTTTCTAGGTTGGAGGTCCGCACATGCAGCCCTTGAAGTGTATCTGGTTGCCTATCACTATGACCGCTCCACACAACACATGCCCATTTTCCATCAGCGTGCATACCGTTTGTCATCTGAAAATGTGTGTTAATGGGAGGGATGCCAAGGGATCATACTGTCCTGTTTTTCATTTATTCTTCGTGCCAGCCAGAGTGTGCTAATTACACCAGTGTGTATGCAGCCTAAGGGTTTAATCACAGCGTGCATCAGCTTTCACTTTACAAGTGGTCTAGTGAGAACATACTGAACTCTGTTCTGTCACATACACATTTCATATTGACCCTCCTGGGGCCATGGGTCTGATTCTGACCAGGGCACTATGAGTGAGGTTAATATATTCTCTCCATGCTTGAATGGGTTTCTCTGTGTGTGTTTCGGATACCTTCCACAGTCCAAAAATTATCTTGATGGATAGATTGATTGGGATGTGGTCAGGATACCGGCAGTGGGATCCCGGTGGTCAGAATCCAGACAGATCCCAAAGGTGAGTATAGGGATTAGGGTTAGGCTATATGTGTGTCGGGTGTTAGGGTTAGGCTTCGGGAGGAATGGGGTAGGAGTAGGGTTAAAATACTTATGCGATCTGCCGGGATTTCGTCCCCAACCCATTTGATTGGCTGGGGTGGAGATATATAACACAACAATACTAGTAATACCTACAGATTATTATTACATTTTATTTATAAGGCGCCACAAGTGTTTCGTAGCACCGTACAAAGGACAGCACAGGGAGACAAAACTTAACATTACAGTAAATAAATAACAAAAATAGAGTACAGGTAACAAAGAGCACCACAATTCTCAAAACATAATACAGCTTAGATGTAAGTAGCGAGTGAGTGATCAGCGTACTGCTAGGAGCTGGTGGCCATCGATCAGACATGTCCAAACTGCGGCCCTCCAGCTGTTGAGAAACTACACATCCCAGCAAGCCCTGACACAGCTTTAGCATTCTCTGACAGCAAAACTGTGTCAGGGCATGCTGGGATATGTAGTTTCACAGCAGCTGGAGGGCCGCAGTTTGGACATGCCTGCCATAGATGGAGATGAGCCTTTACCAGCAGGAGAAAAAATGATATTGGTATGGGGTGTTACTCTGGCTGGGGGAAAGATAATGAGTTCAGTTTTGTCCATCTTGAGCTTTACAGAATGCTCAGCCATCCAGGAGGAGATGGCGGAGAGACAGCTGGAAACCTGAGAGAGGACAGAGGGGGCAGATCAGGAGAGGAGAGGTAGAGTTGTGTGTCATCAGCATAGAGGTGGTATTGAAGGCCAAAGGATTTAATGAGCGCACCCAGGGAAGAGATGTACATGGAGAACAGAAGGTGGCCGAGGACAGAACCCTGTGGGACACCAACAGGAAGGATGGAAGGGTGTGAGGGGGTACAGGACGCAGACACAGAGAAGGAGCGGTTAGTGAGGTAAGAGGTAAACCAGTCAAGGACAGTGCTAAAGCGGGCAATGTTTTGGAGTGTGTGGAGGAGGAGAGGGTGATCCACGGTGTCAAAGACAGCAGAGAGGTCCAGAAGGATAATCAGGGAGAAGTGGCCCCTGGATTTGGCCGAAAGCAGGTCATTGGTGACTTTCACCAGGGCAGTCTCAGTGGAGTAAAGTGGGCGAAAGCCAGATTGTAGTGTATCGAGGATGGAGTTGTTAGAGAGGTAACTTGTGAGATGGCTGTAGACCAGAAGTTCAAGTAGTTTGGAGGCGAATGGGAGAAGAGAAATTGGGCGGTAGCTAGAGGGTCCTCATACATCTAGCCTCATTACGCTATGCACCGCTAGATGCTTGGTGAGAGTGAGTTGCCAGTTCCTGGGCAGCTCTGTAACTCTGGATGTCTTTTTTTTTTTTTTTGCCGAAAATGCGTCTTATTCTAAACGCTATGCGAATAAGATGCAAAGGTCGACACATGCCAATACAGCAGGAAATGCACGTAGAATATAGGCATGCTGCATATCATTTTAATAGTCCGAGTCTCCTTGTACACCTTATTGGCAAAGAGATGCAAATATGACACCCAACATTAGAAAAAACGCGCTCACGACTAGGTGCAACTAGAAGGGCTGTTTAATGTGACTCTAGCAACAATGTAGGAGGACACATCATTAGATCACACTACTGCACGCACTGAGGGCCAATGTGCTGGGAACACGTCAAGAAGCTGCAGCTGTCTTAAGCATGGGCTGTAATGTGACAGAGGAGGCACAGTGTATATAGGAATCCATGATTGGTAGGTCAGAGTGTGCATTACAGAGGGCAGACTGCCAGTCGGCGCATCCTGTCAGCAATGCTTGTAAAATCAGATAATAAAACCTTGTGTGTAATAACAATCCTGTCCTGAAACTTGAGGCTAGGAATTGTGCATTTAATATTCAGAAATGCGGGCGAGCCGTGAGACTGGGGAGGGGGTTTCTGCACAAATGTTTATTTTTTATCACATGGACTCTGCTATTCTCACAGACACATGCACCAAATACCAATAAAATAAAATATGCCTATAGCTTGCATAAATAAACATTTGGATAGAAATATATTATCTCCCTTTTCCACTGTGACCCAGGAAATTGGCGGATCTCCGCTCCGTGACCTTGGACTTAGTCCCGGATAGTCTCCTTTTTCACTGACCAAAATCCCTGCTTTTGCGCGTTCACATGCAAAACCCCAGGATTTTTATTAGTTTCCGTATGGTGGAAACAAAATATGGGGCGGGATGCAATGCCACCCAAGTTCGGCGGTCGTGCGGGATGCCGGACAAACTCAGGTGTTTTTTTTAAAGGGGCAATCACTTACAAGGCATCGCGCATGGCCGCCGAACTCGGGCGGCATTACATCCTGCCTATGGTGTTACAATGATGGTAAGACTAAAACACTTTTTTTAAGTTGAGTTTTTCAATGTTTTTGAAACCCCTGAGTGGTCTTCACATTATGCAAACCTTATGTGATCATGATCATTATTACATATTAGCAGTAATGAGGAATGCTCAGCCAGAAACAGAGTAAGGGGGCGAGACGGAATGAGCGGTAATGGACATGCCGCTGTCACCACCACCACCTTAGGCCAGCCCATTTACCACCTTCTCAGGCCCCACATTGCCGAACCTAGATTTGACCGTTTTACTGCGGCAAGTGAAAGACACGTCTGCATGTTCATATACGCCGTCATTGCAGACGTACCGCTTAGGGGACGCAGTTAAATTCCTGAATGACGGGATCCCGGTGGTCGTAATACCAATGCCGGAATCCCGACAGTAGGTGAAATGCCGGCGGTCGGAATCCTGACCAAAGTCCGGTATTCCCACTTGGGAGGTGCTCCATGCCACCAATTGCTCGCCACTGAGTTCAAAGCGTGGCCTGCGCAGTGATCCCGCGAGGGGACTCGCTGTCGGGATTCCGGTGTCGGCCTCCTGAACGCCGGGATTACGTTCATCGGGATTTCATACCGCACCCCCGCTGAGCTGTGGTTTTATGTTTTAATACATTGAGCATGCGTCATGGGACAAGGGTATACTGGATGGCAGAAACTAATTGCGGTCTTAAGGTGGGTACACACTAGGCGGCGTGCTCTATGAGCGACGTCTCCTAGTGTTTCCCCCTCCCGGGCCGGGTGGTCGTAGGCAGCACATACACACTGAGTGATATGACGATCATATCGCTCAGTGACGTCACGCCGCGGCCGGGTCGTGCAGGCAGTTTTTGGATGATAGTCCAAATTGAGCTGCATGCACGGCTGACAGCTAGGGTCGTTAACGACCCGTGGGGCCGTGCATTGCTCGTCGTCACTGGCATACACACTTGCCGAGAAAGTACACAACGTCGCTCAGTAAGGGTGAAAATGAGCGACATCGCTCATTTTCTCGGCAAGTGTGTATGTACCTTTAGCTGAATAAACCCGTTAGAAACAACTTGGAAAAAGCATTCTAGATAACAAGATGGTATTATCCCTGGTAACATCTATCTATCTATAATGCTCAAAACATGTGAAAAGTATTTCTCAGTACCAGTTTACCATGATTCTCAGCATAGTTATTGTAATATACACAGGCTACAGTAACATGAGGGAGTGAAGGAGAAAATGGGAGGAGACAAAAGAGGAGGAGAGCGAATAAACAGGAGTCTAGAGATATGGGGAGGGAGGGGGGGATTAATATTAGTTATTTCATTAACGTATGTACAGGCATATATGATGCTTCATCCCCAATTTCCAAAGCACTACTCCAGATCAGTCTCCTGCGTCTCCATGAACACACGAGCCTGATCATTTTCTTTGCGAAGAAGCCAATAAAGTGTTGTTGCCCAAGACAAAAAATAAACCTCATAGATCAGCACAGCAGTGTTTGCTCTCTATTCTGAAAACAATAAAGTTTTATTCAAACAGGGGAAAAACAGCTGCTAATTTGTTATTACTAATCAATATACATTAATATACATTTGCCATTTCTGAAGTTGTCAGTTGGACAGTAGTAAGACAGAGATGTCTGAATAGATGGTTTGGCGTACCTACTCCACAGCCCTGTGCTTCAGTATACCACAACAGGACAACCGTATCATGAATGGTAGGTTGGAAAGAGACTTGGTTGACCTATAACCTGCATACAGTGCATGTGTCATATTTTTGTTAACCAGTATGTAGGTGGGTGTGGTATGATATATATCGACATTCATTGATGGAATGTCGATATATCATCTCCGGCGGGCCAGCGGTGGCTTACTTGCCCCAATGGTTGCAGCGGCTCCAGCGGTGTCTTCTGTGGCCCGACAGTCATGTGAGCGTGCGTTCTGGTGCGGACATCTGATGGAGCTGCAATTCTGACCTATCCCTAACCTATCCCTAACCCTCCACTAGTGCCTAACCCTCCCGCCCTGCAGCCGAACCCTAGAGTCAACATTCTTGTGTCGACATGCGGTCTGTCAATGTTTAAACAATGTCGACGTCTGTCAACATTGTGGTGTCAGCATCATTAATGTAGACCTAGTGACTACATCCCATACACTGTGAACCAGTAATATTCCTTAAACATTGCCTGACTTTTCTCTTCGAGGATACCTAGGTTAAGTTGTCTTTGCCACAAAATACATACCAGCACCGTGTAGGCGATCTGTGCCCTATAAACAGTTCATTGCTGTTTTACTAGAGTCAGACATGACTGCTGCTCAGGTGCGGTATAAGGACAAATAAATAATACATACAGGATACAATTTTTCTTGTAACACAAATATAATTACATCCATCACGTTATTAGTTATAATTTATCTGCCACAGTATATCCAAGTATAAGTGCATTTATTGTCAATGGGCTGCTAGGTGATTGTACATCATAATATTATTAACAAAGTTCTACTGATTTATTTTAGTAGGACAGATATACTCATTTCTTTTCTTATTTGTGTGTTAAATCCCACTGCGCACACAGCATAAACCTCAAGTGCTGGGAAAGGTTTGGATAATTACAGGCACGTCTACTGTAGAAGTAATCTCGTAAGGTTCTTTTATGTAAAATACTGGAGCTGTCTCAGTAGAGTCAGTCACATTTACGTTTGTTTGTCATGCAGCTTATTCCATGAGTAAATACAGCGTGTATTGTGCATTTCACAGACTGGCAACTGACCTCGTTCAACTATTATTTCAGTGTTGTCTTATGCTTTTCTGTTGCTGAATCATTAAGGTCCCCACTACCTCTAAAACACTTGTTGCATTTTAGAACAATCATAAATGTATTTAAGCCACTACAATTGTGTGACGGAATATGAATAAAGGACCTTAATCCCCCATTTTCTGAATGCGCAAAATCATTCCGAACATCACAATGCAGGTGGAAGAAATATCACACAGATGTGTTCACACACACCTCTCCTTCAGTCATGACAAATAGCCCCAGTAAGCGCCACGGACTTTGCGGCTTGTACGTTATAAGCAAACGAAGACTCAAAATTGAGAAAAACGTACACAATCCAGGGTAAAAAGGCAATAGACAGGTCCAATACAAGTGACGCGCTCCATGCATCGTTATGCTTAATCTGTGACTGTATACCAGTTCCTTTGCTACAAAAGTAGTAATCCTAAAACGTAGTACACTATAAGGAAAGTAAAACACAGAATTGAGGAAAAAGAGGGTAATCCGTGTTAACCACTAACTGACGATTTCCCCCCCCAAAAAAAACGCTCAGAAATTGTCAGGGAATTTTATGAGTGAATTAGGTGAAGAACATGAATTTAACCCTATCCAAAATGATTTTAGTTTAAAAACAACAACATCGGTACATCGATCGAGAACATCACGACCATAGGAACATCAGTAACATCGCGACCATTGCGACTAGCTTTTAGAGCCCGGACAGCTGCTAGGTACACAGTGGGGGTTTGGGGGCGATGATTTACACTTACCAGTGGCTGCTATTGTCTGTAGCCGCTGGGGGTGGGGGATCCTGCCGTGCTGACCAATCAGCAGTGATCGGCAGCACGGCAGACATGGGGAGAGTGCAGGGAGGCAGAGGGACCTTCCGGTCCCTCTGACAGCAGTAGCGGGGGGAAGTTTCTCTTCCCTGCCGCTGCTAACACAGTTTATCTGACTGGTCGCATCCCGTGCGACCGGGTCAGATAAAGCACCTGCAGGTATGGTTGCATCTAATGCGACCATGCCAGGAATGTGGTTAAAAGACAAAGACCGGTCTGATACGAGTTACCTGTGCCATGAATCATTATGCTTTATCTGTGACTTTATACTGATTCCTGTACAACAAAAAAATACCACTTTCACAACGCTAAAGCCGAGTCGCACCCGGAATTTGCACACTAGTCATTCCCAAGTGCGACTCGGCCAGACCCCTTTCAGACAGGCGGCCTGACCTGGCTTATTGCCGGGTTGGTGACATCACGTCATTAGGCGGCGCTTGGATATGAGATGGTCTCCAAGAGCTGCCTCTACCTGTGGTGTGAAGGAGTGCTGGGTCACATTGTCAAGGCTTACCTTACCGCACCGCGACTTGAAATACCGGATCGACCCGGATTCTTTCACCTTGCCCCTTTCAGACTGCGCCTCAACCCGGGTTATTGCTGGCAGTCTGAAAGGGATATTATTAATCCTAAGTACCTTGTACACTATAGGCCTGATTCTGATTTAGAAGTAATGCAAAAAGAAAAAGTAACTGTGCATCTGAGCAAAACGATGTTGCACTGGAGGAGGGCAGACATGAGTGGGTTGGGGTGTGTGTAAAAATAAAGCAAACATTTGTGGTCTACATGCAAAAGCAGCTAGTATTTGCACTGCACAGAATAACTATAAATGTATTTGCTCCCCTTGCATTGCAACATGGTTTGTTCCAAATACAGTTACTTGTTTGTTTGTTTTTGTTTTGTTTTTTGCTTTACTTCCAAATCAGAATCAGACCTTATATGTGCACTAAAGCTGGGTACACACTGCTGCCTTACAGCAGGGCCGACGTGGAATATCGCTAGCGATTTACATTTGCAGAATGCAGTATGTGACGTGTGACCCCCTCCCCCCCCCAGACCCTGCATTGGCAAGTGTGTATGCACTTGCCACATGCCGGGCTCCCGTCTGCAGCGATGTCAGGCTGGGTACACATCGCTAAGTGTGTACCCAGTTTACAACATTGAGGAAAAAGTGCATTGCATTGAAATCGCTTCAGGAGTCTTGCGCCATATGGCGCTGAAAGGATAGGTTTATGGGGACACATCTGTACTTGGTGCTCTGTTTATCAGAACTTTGTTTTCATGGGTAGAATTTGGCATGAACAATTTTTGAAGCTGGACTGGCTACCTCCAGCATTGTGTGTTGTGTTATCTAGCTTGGATTGTTTACTTTTACACTTTCATTTTTACATTCATTTTATGTTACTCTAACGTCCTAGTGGATGCTGGGGACTCCGTAAGGACCATGGGGAATAGACGGGCTCCGCAGGAGACATGGGCACTTTAAGAAAGAATTTAGATTCTGGTGTGCTCTGGCTCCTCCCTCTATGTCCCTCCTCCAGACCTCAGTTTGAGACTGTGCCCGGACGAGCTGGGTGCTGTTCAGTGAGCTCTCCTGAGCTTGCTGTGAGAAAGTATTTTGTTAGGTTTTTTATTTTCAGGGAGCTCTGCTGGCAACAGACTCCCTGCATCGTGGGACGGAGGGGAGAGAAGCAGCCCTACTCAATGAAGCTAGGTCCTGCTTCTTAGGCTACTGGACACCATTAGCTCCAGAGGGATCGTACGCAGGATCTCACCCTCGCCGTCCGATCCCAGAGCCGCGCCGCCGTCCCTCTCGCAGAGCCGGAAGACAGAAGCCGGGTGAGTATATGAAGCAAGAAGACTTCTAAATCGGCGGCAAAAGACTCCGTTCTTCACTGAGGTAACGCACAGCACTGCAGCTGTGCGCCATTGCTCCCACACACCTCACATACTCCGGTCACTGTAAGGGTGCAGGGGGGAGGGGGAGGGGGGGGACGCCCTGGGCAGCATATGGACCTCTTTTGGCAAAAGTACACATATATACAGTTGGGCACTGTATGTATGTATGAGCCCCCGCCAAGAAAATGCATATTTGAGTGGGACAGAAGCCCGCCGTCGAGGGGGCGGGGCTTCTCCCTCAGCACTCACCAGCGCCATGTTTTTTCTCCACAGCTCCGCTGAGAAGAAGCTCCCCAGGCTCTCCCCTGCAGATTCACGGTAGAAGAGGGTAAAAAGAGAGGGGGGGCACATAAATTAGGCGCAAAAAATATATATATATACAGCAGCTACTGGGTTAACATTAAGTTACTGTGTTATTCCTGGGTTATAGCGCTGGGGTGTGTGCTGGCATACTCTCTCTCTGTCTCTCCAAAGGGCCTTGTGGGGGAACTGTCTTCAAAAAGGGCATTCCCTGGGTGTGTGGTGTGTCGGTACGCTTGTGTCGACATGTCTGATGAGGAAGGCTATGTGGAAGCAGAGCGGGAGAAAATGAATGTGGTGTCTCCGCCGACGGCACCAACACCTGATTGGATGGATATGTGGAAGGATTTAAATGATAGTGTGAATTCCTTACATAAAAGGTTAGAAAAAGCTGAAGCCTTAGGACAGTCAGGGTCCCTACCCATGCCTGATCCTATGTCGCAGAGGCCGTCAGGGTCTCAGAAGCGCCCACTATCCCAAATTGTTGACACGGATACCGACATAGATTCTGACTCCAGTGTCGATTACGATGATGCAAAGTTACAGCCAAAATTGGCTAAATCCATCCGTTATATGATTATAGCAATTAAGGATGTGTTGCACATCACAGAGGAAACCCCAGTCCCTGACAGGAGGGTTCATATGTATGGGGAAAAGAAGCCACAGGTAACCTTTCCCCCCTCACATGAGCTAAATGAGTTATGTGAAAAGGCTTGGGAATCTCCAGATAAAAAACTGCAGATTTCCAAAAGGATTCTTATGGTGTATCCTTTCCCGCCAACGGGCAGGTTACGCTGGGAATCCTCCCCTAGAGTGGACAAGGCTTTAACACGCTTGTCCAAGAAGGTAGCCCTGCCGTCACAGGATACGGCTACCCTCAAAGATGCTGCGGATAGAAAACAGGAGGGTACCCTGAAGTCCATTTATACACATTCAGGTACCTTACTGAGGCCGGCAATCGCGTCGGCCTGGGTGTGTAGTGCTGTAGCAGCATGGACGGATACCTTATCTGAGGAACTTGATACCTTAGACAAGGATACTTTATTAATGACCCTGGGGCATATTAAGGACGCTGTCCTATATATGAGAGATGCTCAAAGAGACATTAGTCTGCTGGGTTCTAGAATCAATGCTATGTCGATTTCTGCCAGAAGGGTCCTGTGGACTCGGCAATGGACAGGTGATACCGACTCAAAAAGGCATATGGAGGTTTTACCTTACAAGGGTGAGGAATTGTTTGGGGAGGGTCTCTCGGACCTGGTCTCCACAGCTATTGCTGGAAAGTCAAATTTTTTGCCATATATTTCCTCACAGCTTAAGAAAGCACCGTATTATCAAATGCAGTCCTTTCGATCTCAGAAAAACAAGAAAGTCCGAGGTGCGTCCTTTCTTGCCAGAGGCAGGGGCAGAATAAAGAAGCTGCATAACACAGCTAGATCCCAAGAACAAAAGTCCTCCCCGGCCTCTACAAAATCCACCGCATGTCGCTGGGGCTCCACAGGTGGAGCTAGGCCCGGTGGGGGCGCGTCTTCGAAATTTCAGCCACAAGTGGGTTCACTCCCAGTTGGATCCCTGGGCAATAGAGATTGTGTCTCAGGGATACAAGCTGGAATTCGAAGAGATGCCCCCTCACCGATACCTCAAATCGGCCCTGCCAGCTTCCCCCCACGAGAGGGAATTAGTGTTAACTGCAATTCACAAATTGTATCTTCAACAGGTGGTGGTCAAGGTTCCCCTCCTTCAACAAGGAAGGGGTTATTATTCGACCATGTTTGTAGTCCCGAAACCGGACGGTTCGGTCAGACCCATATTGAATTTAAAATCCCTGAACATGTACCTGAAAAGGTTCCGGTTCAAGATGGAATCGCTGAGAGCGGTTATCGCAAGCCTGGAAGGGGGGGGGGGGGGGGGTTTATGGTGTCTCTGGACATAAAGGATGCATACCTTCATGTCCCCATTTATCCGCCTCATCAGGCGTACCTCAGATTTGTGGTACAGGATTGTCATTACCAATTTCAGACGTTGCCGTTAGGTCTCTCCACGTCACCGAGAATATTTACCAAGGTAATGGCGGAAATGATGGTACTCCTGCGGAAGCAAGGGGTCACCATTATCCCATACTTGGACGATCTCCTCATAAAAGCGAGATCAAGAGAGCAGTTGCTGATCAGCGTAGCACTTTCTCTGGAAGTGTTACGGCAACACTGCTGGATCCTAAATATTCCAAAGTCGCAGTTGGTCCCTACGACTCGTCTGCCTTTCCTGGGCATGATCCTAGACATAGACCAGAAAAGAGTTTATCTCCCGATAGAGAAAGCTCAGGAACTCATGACACTGGTCAGGAACCTATTAAAACCAAAACAGGTGTCTGTGCATCACTGCACGCGAGTCCTGGGAAAGATGGTGGCATCATACGAGGCCATTCCCTTCGGCAGGTTCCATGCGAGGACCTTTCAATGGGACTTACTGGACAAGTGGTCCGGATCACATCTTCAGATGCATCGGTTAATCACCCTATCCCCCAGGGCCAGGGTGTCGCTCCTGTGGTGGCTGCAGAGTGCTCACCTTCACGAGGTCCGCAGGTTCGGCATTCAGGACTGGGTCCTGGTGACCACGGATGCAAGCCTCCGAGGTTGGGGCGCAGTCACACAGGGAAGAAATTTCCAAGGTCTGTGGTCAAGTCAGGAGACTTGCCTTCACATCAACATCCTGGAACTAAGGGCCATATACAACGCCCTACGTCAAGCGGAGACCCTGCTTCGCGACCAACCGGTTCTGATTCAATCAGACAACATCACTGCAGTGGCTCATGTAAACCGACAAGGCGGCACAAGAAGCAGGGTGGCGATGGCGGAAGCCACCAGAATTCTTTGCTGGGCGGAGAATCACGTAAGCGCACTGTCAGCAGTGTTCATCCCAGGAGTGGACAACTGGGAAGCAGACTTTCTCAGCAGACACGACCTCCACCCGGGAGAGTGGAGACTTCATCAGGAAGTCTTCGCACAGATTACAACGCGGTGGGAACTGCCACAGGTGGACATGATGGCATCCCGCCTCAACAAAAAGCTACAGAGGTATTGCGCCAGGTCAAGAGACCCTCAGGCGGTAGCTGTGGACGCCCTGGTGACACCGTGGTTGTTCCAGTCGGTCTATGTGTTTCCTCCTCTTCCTCTCATTCCCAAGGTGCTGAGGATAATAAGAAAAAGAGGAGTGCGAACAATCCTCATTGTTCCAGATTGGCCACGAAGGACTTGGTATCCAGATCTGCAAGAAATGCTCACAGAGGACCCGTGGCCTCTTCCTCTAAGACAGGACCTGTTGCAGCAGGGGCCCTGTCTGTTCCAAGACTTACCGCGGCTGCGTTTGACGGCATGGCAGTTGAACGCCGGATCCTAGCGGAGAAAGGCACTCCGGAGGAGGTCATTCCTACGCTGATAAAGGCTAGGAAGGACGTGACAGCTCAACATTATCACCGTATATGGAGAAAATATGTTTCCTGGTGTGAGGCCAGAAATGCTCCTACGGAGGAATTCCAGCTGGTCCGTTTCCTCCACTTCCTACAGTCCGGAGTGAATTTGGGCCTAAAATTGGGTTCCATTAAGGTCCAGATGTCGTCCCTATCCATTTTCTTTCAAAAAGAGCTGGCTTCTCTACCTGAAGTTCAGACGTTTGTAAAGGGAGTGCTGCATATTCAGCCCCCTTTTGTGCCTCCAGTGGCACCTTGGGATCTTAACGTGGTGTTGAGTTTCCTGAAATCCCATTGGTTTGAACCACTCAAAACGGTGGAATTTAAATATCTCACGTGGAAGGTGGTCATGCTGCTAGCCTTGGCTTCGGCTAGGCGCGTGTCAGAGTTGGCGGCTTTGTCACATAAAAGCCCCTATCTGGTTTTCCATGCGGATAGAGCAGAATTGCGGACCCGTCCACAATTCTTGCCGAAAGTGGTTTCATCCTTTCATATAAACCAACCTATTGTGGTGCCTGTGGCTACTACTGACTTGGAGGATTCCGAGTTGCTTGATGTGGTCAGGGCTTTGAAGGTTTATGTAGCCAGAACGGCTAGGGTCAGGAAAACAGAGTCTTTGTTTATCCTGTATGCTTCCAACAAGCTTGGTGCTCCTGCTTCAAAGCAAACTATTGCTCGCTAGATCTGTAACACGATTCAGCAGGCTCATTCTGCGGCTGGATTGCCGCTGCCAAAATCAGTTAAGGCCCATTCCACTAGGAAGGTGGGTTCTTCTTGGGCGGCTGCCCGAGGGGTCTCGGCATTACGACTTTGCCGAGCGGCTGCTTGGTCAGGTTCAAACACTTTTGCAAAGTTCTACAAGTTTGATACCCTGGCTGAGGAGGACCTTGTGTTTGCTCAATCGGTGCTGCAGAGTCATCCGCACTCTCCCGCCCGTTTGGGAGCTTTGGTATAATCCCCATGGTCCTTACAGGGTCCCCAGCATCCACTAGGATGTTAGAGAAAATAAGATTTTACTTACCGGTAAATCTATTTCTCATAGTCCGTAGTGGATGCTGGGCGCCCGTCCCAAGTGCGGACTTCTTCTGCAATGCTTGTATATATTTATTGCTTAAATAAGGGTTATGTTATGGTTGCATCAGGGTTGACCTGTTGCTCTGTTGTTGTTCATACTGTTGACTGGGTATGTTTATCTCAAGTTATACGGTGTGATTGGTGTGGCTGGTATGAATCTTGCCCTGGATTACCAAAATCCTTTCCTTGTACTGTCAGCTCTTCCGGGCACAGTTTCTCTAACTGAGGTCTGGAGGAGGGACATAGAGGGAGGAGCCAGAGCACACCAGGATCTAAATTCTTTCTTAAAGTGCCCATGTCTCCTGCGGAACCCGTCTATTCCCCATGGTCCTTACGGAGTCCCCAGCATCCACTACGGACTACGAGAAATAGATTTACCGGTAAGTAAAATCTTATTTTTTGATGTGTGTAGTAAAACCTCAACTGGCACCATAATACCACATCTATAAACTGTTCTTATGTGTCAATGAAATGCTGACCTGTGTACATGTGCGTGCTGGCTGCAGGAGAGAACACATGGCTGGTCTATTATCTGTTGTATTCAGCTGCTGGCAAGAAGCTGTTATGCCGTCCTGTGGAGAAGAGGGAGTGTAGGGTGTGCAGTGCACTGTAGTCACCTTACTAAATCTAATACAGTGAAATAATCAAACGACGATGCCAAGAAAATCACGTTTTTCTCCTCATTTGAAAATATTTATCCACATTTTTTTTTCTTTCTATTTTTAACCTTGTTTTCTACATAGTAGAAGATTCCAGCAGGGCATTTAAGGCTGCGTGGCTACACTATAGGCTTGCCAAAGTACAAACATACGCATATAGTTGATTCGGGTTGGGTATGTAAGACTGGCGTTCGGATTCCCGGCAGAATGCTGACAGGGGGGGGGAAGCAAAGGAGACCCTTGAGGGCTCGTGGTTCACTGCGCTCGCCATGGGTGTAGTATGGTATGCCGGTGGTCGGGCTCCCGGCGACCAGCTTACCGGCGCCGGGAGCCCGACCGCCGGCTTACCGACAGTGTGGCGAGCGCAAATGCCCCTTGCGGGCACGGTGGCGCGCTACGCAACGCTATTTTATTCTCCCTCCAGGGGGGACCCCCACGAGGGAGAATAAGTGTCGGTATGCCGGCTGTCGGTATTCCGGCGCCGGTATACTGTGCGCCGGGATCCCGACAGCCGGCATACTGAAGACCACCCCTCGCCACAGGTTCTATTCCCAGTCCATGGGTATCATGGACACCCATGAGTGGGAATAGCCCTCGGGTCCCTGTCAGCATTCTGGTGGTCGGGATCCTGGCGTCGACATGCTGACCGCCGGGATCCCGACCGCTGGTCTCGTACTACATCCCGTTTGATTCTACCCCATCTACTTGAATGCTGGATATTCCATCCTACATGTATCCAGTGATTTTGAAAACCTATTCTAGGCTGACATCAAGCACTTTGTTCTGTAGCATAGCAGATTTAAGTTGTTTTAAGTTATATCCCCTAAACTATACATACAATATATTGGTGGTCATTCTGAGTTGATCGCTCGCTGCAGATTTTCGCAGCACGGCAATCAGGCTAAAATTGGCATTTCTGCGCATGTGCATGGGCCTCAGTGCGCACATGCGAAGTATTTTCACACAAAACTATGCAGTTTTACACAAGGCAGAGCGATGCTTTTCAGTCGCTCTGCTGATCGGTGAGTGATTGACAGGAAGTGGGTGTTTCTGGGTGTTAACTGCCCGTTTTCCGGGAGTGTGCTAAAAAACGCAGATGTGTCAGGTAAAAACACAGGCGTGCCGGGAGAAATGGGGGAGTGGCTGGCCGAACGCAGGGTGTGTTTGTGACGTCAAAGCAGGAACTAAACTGACTGCAGTGATCGCAAGGTAGGAGTAGGTCTGGAGCTACTCAGAAACTGCAGGAAAAAAATATTTAGTAGCAGTTCTGCTAATCTTTCATTCGCACTTCTGCTATGCTAAGATACACTCCCACAGGGCGGAGGCCTAGCGTGTGCATTGCTGCTAAAAGCAGCTAGCAAGTGATCAACTCGGAATGAGGGCCATTGTCTCTGATTAGTTAATTATCAAACTTCTTGGTCCTGTTAGTCATGCGGGAACAGCTGTATCTCAGTAAGTATCAGTAAATGTCTTATTTATCAAGACTATAAGATAGGAGATATTGCAGATGTATCCGGTCTCTAAGTCGACCACACTTAGGTCGACAATGTCTAGGTTGACAACTATTGGTCGACAGTAAATAGGTCGACATGGTTTCTGGGTTGACAGGGACTCTAGGTTGACATGTTGACATGAGTTTTTCACTTTTTTTTCCCATTTTTTGAACTTTTTCATACTTTACGATCCACGTGGACTACAATTGGGAATGGTAACCTGTGCCCAGCACATCGGTAGCGGATCGAGGCACCTTGCCTGAAGGTGCACTAATTGGGGTTCCCGGTCACTGTACGGAGCAAACGACACCAAAAAAAGTGAAAAAACTCATGTCTGCCTTCTGTCATGTAGACCTAGACATTGTCGACCTAAGTGTGGTCGACCTTGCATACCACACCCATTGGCACACTGCTGCCACATACAATGTATGGGGAATGTTGCCACTGTGCTATTTACTAAGCTCCAAAAACAAATAGTTTACTATGCAAAGAGCTTCCAGAGTATGAAGACGGATCAGGTTAGATCCCTCCACTTCTCACAGTTTCCATGCGGGAGACCTAAGGACAGAAGCTGGCAGAGTAACTTTTGTCGCTGCCAGAGTAAAGGTTTTGCTTTCAGTGCCCTCATGCCACAACCATCCAGGATGGATACGGCATGAGAGCACTGATAATTTACGAAAAATACCCCGATGATGCTGTGGAGTGTCATCGCAGGGACAGGTCTTGACCGCAAGCTCTGTTCCTGCATGCGATAATTGATACATTCCTGTGATGTAATCAATTATCGCAGTGCGAGTTTGGGCGATTTTATCACCTGTCATCCGCATCCTGGATGGGGATGGTGATAAATAGGCCCCTAGGGACATTTACTAAACTAGTGTTCATTCTAGCACCCTGCACCTTTCAAAATCCATGCAGTTCCTCTTTCCTGCCTGGGGTGTCGCCCTCTGCTCTGGTGCTTCTCAGCACACACTGGTCTGTATCACAGCACTGAGTTACAGATCAGAGTGTGCGGAGAAGCACCACAGCAGAGAGCGACACCCCAAGCAGGGAAGAGGAACTGCACAGGTTTTGAAAGGTGCAGGGTGCTAGAATGAACACTATAAGCAGTGATAAAAGTGGAGAAGTGAGCCAGTGGAGATGTTGCCCATGGCAACCAATCAGCATTGACGTAACATTTATAATTTGCATACTATAAAATTATACAGGGCAGCTGATTGGTGGCCATGGGCAACTTCTCCACTGGCTCACTTCTGCATTTTTATCACTGCTTAGTAAATGTCCCCCTTAGTCTCTTTGAAATCTGATTACACTGGTTAAATTAGCATTTCTTGCACAGCCTCGCCTAACGAAATAATTCGCATGAACGAGTCTGTAATTGCTAAGTCATTATAGTCAATGGACGTGATCAGTCGCTTGAGGTTCAGGTCGTACGATCAAAGAGCGTGGTAGCTCTATGCAGCGATCTAATAAGCTCCCATATAGGAAACAAGGTATCATAGAAATGGCCAATTGTTGCTAAGTGATTCATTGCCCATAATGCAGTCACTATTAACTATATTTTGGGATTTAGGTGGCAGAAATAATCATATAACAAATTAACCCATAACTTATGTTTAAAGCTACTATGTATTTTTCTGTTTTAAAGGTAAAGGATTTTCAATTCTCGTAATTAAATGTATATTTTGATATTGTAAAATCCATGTTTATCTCTTAATTATATTCTTTCCTACCTTTGTCAGAGCAGATGGGCACAGCATTGTCTGACCACAGTACACCTGTCCAGTCAAGCTTATTAATGCTGAGCATTTGGGACATCTGTACATACAGTATTGTACCTTTGATTTCAATGTCCTGAATACTGTTCTTCCCGCTACACTAGTTTATATCTTGTAATGCATTGTCAGTGGAGCTTTGCTCTTGATGCAGATAATGGCACACAGGGAAGTAGGACAAGAAAAATAAGATGATATTTCTATTCATGTCAATGTTAGATGTAGCTGTCAAAGAGATATTACCAGGACACTGCAGAGATAAGGCGTACAGATCAAAACAATCTTTTGGAACATTTGTTTGAAAATCTGTCTCTGGGGATACAACCCACAGAATAGATGGGAGGCAGCTTCTTCCACATTGAGGACAGAAAATCTGCAGAAATCTGTTCAGTTCCACTTAAAGAGATTTATCTTTTTTTCCCAGAGATTATTGCAATTTAGACACCAAAAGGAATGGCCAACTTTGATGTGAAAGTTTTGCATAATCTTTCCTACTCCCCCTACCGAATACCAATGATAGGTGTCCACTCACCAAAGACAAGTTTCCAAAATGTGCTGGTAGACTTTCCGTTATTCTCCGTTGTAAAACATTGACACCTACGACCTGGAGTTTGCGTGGGCCAAAACAGCTATTCATCTATACTTCATGTAATCCCAACTGATACGGTTTTCCATCAAAATCCTGATGTCACAACTGAGGGCCTGAGCTGACGGGAGGCAGCCTCAGTTGTAGGGGCTGAGATGTACCGGAACCTGGGAGGTTGTATCAGACCCCTGGACATGTAAGTAACATGAATAATAACTGCCCGGAGGCGTGACCACGACAACTTGGATAAAAGTCAATGATGTTTATTATGACAACTCCGCAACACAGCAGCAGTAAAAGAAAACGTAAAAGTCAGCAAATAATAAATACAGTTCCTGGGTACTACAGGATGGCAGGAGCCACAGGGCACTGGTAGTGTGAGATAGTTCTTATGATCTTCTAGATGGAAAGTCCTTACCAGGCCCGACTGTAGCAATGGAGATAACCCAGGATTGTGCCAGCTGGTGTTCCAGGAAAAGCTGGGTTGCTGAAGGTAAAACAGCTGCTGTGGATACTGGCTGGAACCAGACTGTTGTTAGCACGGAGTGGATACTGGCTGGAACCAGTTAAATAATAAATGAACTTGGGAGCGATGAAATATGAACTGAAATGTAGAACTTGAGAGTGGAGAAATAATAATACCGGTGGAGAGTGGTAAAGTGTAGAAAGGACACCGGCCCTTTAAGGGAAGCTGTACTCTGCTGGAAGCTGAGCTGGAAGCAGGTAATGTTGTAGCTGGAAACAGATGAATCCACAATGGATTGGAGAGTCAGGCTACACCGCAGGTGGAATGCTGGTGCGGGTCTCTATGGTGGAAGTCTTGAGACAGGAGCTGGAACCTGGAAGACAATCACAGGAGAGAGACAAACAGGAACTAGGTTTGACAACCAAAGCACTGACGCCTTCCTTGCTCAGGCACAGTGTATTTATACCTGCAGCAAGGAAGGGATTGGCTAGGCAATTATGCAGATTAACAATACTGACAACAGATTGGAGGAAATGATCAGCTGACAGAATCCAAGATGGCTGCGCCCATGCAGACACTTGGAGGGAAGTTTGGTTTGTAATCCATGTGGTAATGAAAACAGTAATGGCGGCGCCGGCCACTGGAGACAGGAGACGCCAGGCTGACAAGTGCACATCCAACCACGCGGACACAGCGGAGGCCGCGGCTGACGTAATCGCCACTCTGACACTCTGCATGCAGAAGCTCAGGGACGGCGGCGGAGGCCGCGGGAGACGCCATGCCAGATGTAATAAGGCGTTACTGTGACAGCGTCTCAGAGAGACAGGAGAGGATGCAGGAATGTGAACATTAGGATAACAGATGGGATCCGGTCCTGGAGCGCTGAGCCAGCCTTAGGAGGCATCTGATGGGTAAGAAATGGCGTCCAGATACCCGGATCGTGACAGCACCCCCCCCTTTAGGAGTGGCCCCAGGACACTTCTTTGGCTTTTGAGGAAACTTGGAATGGAATCTCCGGACCAAGGCAGGAGCATGGACATCAGAAGCATTGGTCCATGAACGTTCCTCAGGACCATAACCCTTCCAGTCAATAAGATATTGTAGTTGACCGTAACGGTGACGTGAGTCCAGGATCTTGGCCACTTCATACTCAACGCCTCGTTGAGTTTGGACTTTCGGAGTTGGAGGAAGTGAGGAATGAAACCGATTCAAGATCAGCGGTTTCAACAGGGAAACACGGAATGTCCTGGGTATTTTTAAGAAGGGAGGCAACTGGAGTCTGTAAGCAACAGGATTGATGACTTGTTCAATCTTGAAAGGACCGATATAGCGAGGTGCAAACTTCATACTGGGAACTCTTAACCTCAAATTCTTCGTGGATGACCATACCCGATCACCCACCTTGAGAGCAGGAACTGCTCGACGCTTCTTATCCGCAAACTTCTTGTACCTGAACGATGCCTTGAGCAGAGCTGATCGTACGCTCTTCCAGATATTGGCAAACTGATGCAAGGTGATATCCACTGCGGGAACAGAAGTTGCTGGAAGCGGTTGGAACTCAGGAACTTTAGGGTGGAATCCAAAGTTAGTGAAGAATGGTGTTGAAGCAGATGAAGAATGATACTGGTTGTTATGACAGAACTCGGCCCAGGGAAGTAATTGAACCCAGTCATCTTGAGAGGAGGACACATAGATGCGGAGGAAGGCCTCCAAGTCCTGATTCACCCTCTCGGTTTGACCATTGGTCTGAGGATGGTAAGCCGTGGAAAACTTTAGCTTGACTTGGAGGACTTGACATAAACTTCGCCAGAATTTGGCTGTGAATTGAACTCCTCGATCTGAGATAATTTCTTCAGGAAGACCGTGGAGTCGGAAGATCTCTTGTATGAATACTTGAGCCAACTTGGAAGCTGACGGAAGACCGGTGAGAGGAATGAAGTGTGCCATCTTGGTGAACCGGTCAACTACCACCCAGATGGTATTGAACTTGTTGCACATGGGTAAGTCTGTAATGAAATCCATCGACAAGTGGGTCCATGGTCGACGGGGAACGGATAGTGGAACCAGTTGCCCCGCAGGCGACTGGCGGGATACTTTATGTTGGGCACACTTTGGGCAAGATGCAATAAACTCCAAGACGTCCTTTTTCAGAGTTGGCCACCAATAGGACCTAGAGATAAACTCCAGGGTTTTTTGGATACCTGTATGTCCGGCAAAACGGGAAGCATGGGCCCAATGCATGAGCTTCTTCCTTAGCATCGGCTTCACAAAACTTTTCCCTGATGGGGGCGTAGAGTCCATCCCTACTGTGGAGAATGCCAACGGATTTATAATAGGATGCTTGTCTGAAGACTCTGACTCATTTTCTTGCTCCCATGAGCGGGAAAGGGCATCGGCCTTGCGATTCTGAGAGCCCGGACAGAACTGGAGTTTAAAGTCGAACCTGGAAAAGAAAAGTGCCCATCTGGCCTGACGAGGGTTGAGACATTGTGCGCCCTTCAGGTATAAAAGGTTCTTGTGGTCTGTAAGTATGGTGATTAAATGAGAAGCTCCCTCCAACAGATACCTCTACTCTTCTAGAGCGAGCTTGATGGCTAGCAACTCCTGGTCGCCAATGGCATAGTTGCGCTCAGCTGGGGAGAACTTCCGGGAGAAGAAACTGCAAGGATGTAAATGGCCATCTTTAGCCCTCTGAGATAACACCGCTCCTACTCCAACGGAGGAGGCATCCACCTCTAGGATGAAAGGAGAGTCGATGTCAGGCTGTTTCAGGACAGGCGCAGAGATGAACCTCTGTTTTAAAAGATGAATAGCTTGCATGGCTTCTTCAGACCACTTGGACGGGTTAGCACCCTTCTTGGTGAAAGCAGTAATAGGCGCCACAATGGTGGAAAAGTCTCGTATAAACTTTCGGTAATAATTGGCGAACCCTAAGAACCTCTGGACCCCTTTGAGGGTTAAGGGTACCGGCCAATTCTGAATTGCTTGTAGTTTCTCAGGATCCATCTCTAGTCCGGAACCGGACACAATGTACCCTAGAAACGGAATGGACTTGACTTCAAAGACGCATTTTTCTAATTTGCAATAGAGATGATTGACACGGAGACGGGACAGAACCTCTTTAACCCAAAAACGATGTTCCTCTAAATCGTTGGCAAAAATGAGGATATCGTCTAGATAGACCACGACATGACGGTATAGAATGTCTCTGAAAATCTCATTGACAAAATGCTGGAAGACAGCTGGAGCATTGCTCAATCCGAAGGGCATGACGAGGTACTCATAATGTCCGTCACGGGTGTTAAAGGCGGTCTTCCACTCGTCACCCTCACGGATCCGGATGAGATTGTATGCACCTCGCAAGTCCAGCTTTGTAAAGATGGTAGCTCCGCTAACTCTGTCAAAGAGCTCAGTAATCAGGGGTAAAGGATAACGGTTCTTGATGGTAATGTCGTTCAAACCTCTGTAGTCGATGCACGGCCGCAGACCACCATCTTTCTTTCTTACAAAAAAGAAGCCTGCGCCGGCTGGGGAAGAAGAAGGTCGAATGAACCCCTTTGCTAGGTTCTCTTTAATGTATTCCTCCATAGAATGCGTCTCAGGCAGAGACAACGGATAAGTTCGGCCTCGAGGTGGAACCTTCCCTGGAACGAGATCAATCGGGCAGTCCCATTCTCTATGAGGAGGAAGGATATCAGCAGAAGCTTTACAGAACACATCCGTGAAATCTTGATATGGAGGAGGTGGAACATCAGACGACCTGGGGGAGGAAGAACAGACAGGCAATACTTTAAACAAACATGTCTCTGCACAGGAGGAACCCCATGCCAGGATTTGCGTAGTCGTCCAATCAATTGTAGGATTGTGAAGACGGAGCCATGGAAGGCCCAGGACCACAGGATGTGTGGCTCTTGGAATCACTAAAAGTGAAATAAGTTCGGAATGAAGAACTCCCACTCTCAGACGAACTGGTAGAGTCCTTAGAGCAATAACAGTATCAAAAATTTTACTGCCATCCACGGCAGTTAAGGAAAAGGAGGAAGGAAGTCTCTCGGTGGGTAGGGACCACCGTTTAACATAGGCTTCAGTAATAAAGTTCCCAGCTGCTCCGGAATCAAGGAGAGCAATGACGTTCCGATAACGTTGAGCAACTTGAAGCGAGACTGGGAGATTACAATCATGAGGAGATGGAGAGGAGATCATTACTCCTAGCCGGCCCTCTCCTGGGCGAGCTAGGGTTTGGAGTTTTCCCGGACGTTCGGGACAGGCATTGATGGTGTGAGACGGAGCTGCACAGTAAAGACAAAGAGACTCAGAGAGACGTCTTCGGCGCTCAGCAGGAGTTAAACGGGAACGGCCAATTTGCATGGGCTCATCTTTAGATGGTGACAGTTGACGAGGAGGAGGAGCAGAAGATTTTGGAGCAGATGATCTTCCACGCTCAGTTGCTCTCTCTCTGAAACGTAAATCAACTTTCGTGCAGAGTGAGATTAGCTCATCTAACTTAGAAGGTAAGTCTCTGGTAGCTAACTCATCTTTAATAAGCTCAGATAAGCCATGCCAGAATGCAGCATACAGGGCCTCGTCGTTCCATGCCAGTTCGGATGCCAGGATCTGGAACTGTATCAGATATTGTCCTACAGTACGTGACCCCTGGCGTAAACGGAGAATCTCGGATGAAGCTGAGGTTACTCGGCCTGGCTCGTCGAAGATGCGCCTGAATGTTGACACGAATGCAGTGTAAGAAGATAGCAGGGTGTCGGACCTCTCCCATAACGGTGATGCCCAGTCAAGGGCGGAGCCACTGAGAAGAGAGATGATGTAGGCAATTTTTGTACGGTCACTGGGAAAATTGCCAGGTTGTAGCTCAAACTGAATCTCACACTGGTTGAGAAATCCCCTGCAGAATCTTGGAGATCCGTCAAATTTTGCTGGCGTTGGAAGATGAAGACGTGGAGCAGAAATGGGTAAGGTGGGTGGGGTTATAGCTGGAGTCACTGTGGTTGACGCACCAGATGCGCCTGATCCACGGAGAGTTGTCTGAATCCCATCCAGCCGAGTAGAGAGATCCTGGAGACAGCGGATGATGTGGCCCTGTGCAGCCTCCTGATGTTCTAGTCGGGCTGCCAGTTCTTGCATCGGCCTGGCCGCTTGATCCTGGTCTCCGGCTGGATTCATTAGGTCAGTGCTTACTGTCACAACTGAGGGCCTGAGCTGACGGGAGGCAGCCTCAGTTGTAGGGGCTGAGATGTACCGGAACCTGGGAGGTTGTATCAGACTCCTGGACATGTAAGTAACATGAATAATAACTGCCCGGAGGCGTGACCACGACAACTTGGATAAAAGTCAATGATGTTTATTATGACAACTCCGCAACACAGCAGCAGTAAAAGAAAACGTAAAAGTCAGCAAATAATAAATACAGTTCCTGGGTACTACAGGATGGCAGGAGCCACAGGGCACTGGTAGTGTGAGATAGTTCTTATGATCTTCTAGATGGAAAGTCCTTACCAGGCCCGACTGTAGCAATGGAGATAACCCAGGATTGTGCCAGCTGGTGTTCCAGGAAAAGCTGGGTTGCTGAAGGTAAAACAGCTGCTGTGGATACTGGCTGGAACCAGACTGTTGTTAGCACGGAGTGGATACTGGCTGGAACCAGTTAAATAATAAATGAACTTGGGAGCGATGAAATATGAACTGAAATGTAGAACTTGAGAGCGGAGAAATAATAATACCGGTGGAGAGTGGTAAAGTGTAGAAAGGACACCGGCCCTTTAAGGGAAGCTGTACTCTGCTGGAAGCTGAGCTGGAAGCAGGTAATGTTGTAGCTGGAAACAGATGAATCCACAATGGATTGGAGAGTCAGGCTACACCGCAGGTGGAATGCTGGTGCGGGTCTCTATGGTGGAAGTCTTGAGACAGGAGCTGGAACCTGGAAGACAATCACAGGAGAGAGACAAACAGGAACTAGGTTTGACAACCAAAGCACTGACGCCTTCCTTGCTCAGGCACAGTGTATTTATACCTGCAGCAAGGAAGGGATTGGCTAGGCAATTATGCAGATTAACAATACTGACAACAGATTGGAGGAAATGATCAGCTGACAGAATCCAAGATGGCTGCGCCCATGCAGACACTTGGAGGGAAGTTTGGTTTGTAATCCATGTGGTAATGAAAACAGTAATGGCGGCGCCGGCCACTGGAGACAGGAGACGCCAGGCTGACAAGTGCACATCCAACCACGCGGACACAGCGGAGGCCGCGGCTGACGTAATCGCCACTCTGACACTCTGCATGCAGAAGCTCAGGGACGGCGGCGGAGGCCGCGGGAGACGCCATGCCAGATGTAATAAGGCGTTACTGTGACAGCGTCTCAGAGAGACAGGAGAGGATGCAGGAATGTGAACATTAGGATAACAGATGGGATCCGGTCCTGGAGCGCTGAGCCAGCCTTAGGAGGCATCTGATGGGTAAGAAATGGCGTCCAGATACCCGGATCGTGACAGCACCCCCCCCTTTAGGAGTGGCCCCAGGACACTTCTTTGGCTTTTGAGGAAACTTGGAATGGAATCTCCGGACCAAGGCAGGAGCATGGACATCAGAAGCATTGGTCCATGAACGTTCCTCAGGACCATAACCCTTCCAGTCAATAAGATATTGTAGTTGACCGTAACGGTGACGTGAGTCCAGGATCTTGGCCACTTCATACTCAACGCCTCGTTGAGTTTGGACTTTCGGAGTTGGAGGAAGTGAGGAATGAAACCGATTCAAGATCAGCGGTTTCAACAGGGAAACACGGAATGTCCTGGGTATTTTTAAGAAGGGAGGCAACTGGAGTCTGTAAGCAACAGGATTGATGACTTGTTCAATCTTGAAAGGACCGATATAGCGAGGTGCAAACTTCATACTGGGAACTCTTAACCTCAAATTCTTCGTGGATGACCATACCCGATCACCCACCTTGAGAGCAGGAACTGCTCGACGCTTCTTATCCGCAAACTTCTTGTACCTGAACGATGCCTTGAGCAGAGCTGATCGTACGCTCTTCCAGATATTGGCAAACTGATGCAAGGTGATATCCACTGCGGGAACAGAAGTTGCTGGAAGCGGTTGGAACTCAGGAACTTTAGGGTGGAATCCAAAGTTAGTGAAGAATGGTGTTGAAGCAGATGAAGAATGATACTGGTTGTTATGACAGAACTCGGCCCAGGGAAGTAATTGAACCCAGTCATCTTGAGAGGAGGACACATAGATGCGGAGGAAGGCCTCCAAGTCCTGATTCACCCTCTCGGTTTGACCATTGGTCTGAGGATGGTAAGCCGTGGAAAACTTTAGCTTGACTTGGAGGACTTGACATAAACTTCGCCAGAATTTGGCTGTGAATTGAACTCCTCGATCTGAGATAATTTCTTCAGGAAGACCGTGGAGTCGGAAGATCTCTTGTATGAATACTTGAGCCAACTTGGAAGCTGACGGAAGACCGGTGAGAGGAATGAAGTGTGCCATCTTGGTGAACCGGTCAACTACCACCCAGATGGTATTGAACTTGTTGCACATGGGTAAGTCTGTAATGAAATCCATCGACAAGTGGGTCCATGGTCGACGGGGAACGGATAGTGGAACCAGTTGCCCCGCAGGCGACTGGCGGGATACTTTATGTTGGGCACACTTTGGGCAAGATGCAATAAACTCCAAGACGTCCTTTTTCAGAGTTGGCCACCAATAGGACCTAGAGATAAACTCCAGGGTTTTTTGGATACCTGTATGTCCGGCAAAACGGGAAGCATGGGCCCAATGCATGAGCTTCTTCCTTAGCATCGGCTTCACAAAACTTTTCCCTGATGGGGGCGTAGAGTCCATCCCTACTGTGGAGAATGCCAACGGATTTATAATAGGATGCTTGTCTGAAGACTCTGACTCATTTTCTTGCTCCCATGAGCGGGAAAGGGCATCGGCCTTGCGATTCTGAGAGCCCGGACAGAACTGGAGTTTAAAGTCGAACCTGGAAAAGAAAAGTGCCCATCTGGCCTGACGAGGGTTGAGACATTGTGCGCCCTTCAGGTATAAAAGGTTCTTGTGGTCTGTAAGTATGGTGATTAAATGAGAAGCTCCCTCCAACAGATACCTCTACTCTTCTAGAGCGAGCTTGATGGCTAGCAACTCCTGGTCGCCAATGGCATAGTTGCGCTCAGCTGGGGAGAACTTCCGGGAGAAGAAACTGCAAGGATGTAAATGGCCATCTTTAGCCCTCTGAGATAACACCGCTCCTACTCCAACGGAGGAGGCATCCACCTCTAGGATGAAAGGAGAGTCGATGTCAGGCTGTTTCAGGACAGGCGCAGAGATGAACCTCTGTTTTAAAAGATGAATAGCTTGCATGGCTTCTTCAGACCACTTGGACGGGTTAGCACCCTTCTTGGTGAAAGCAGTAATAGGCGCCACAATGGTGGAAAAGTCTCGTATAAACTTTCGGTAATAATTGGCGAACCCTAAGAACCTCTGGACCCCTTTGAGGGTTAAGGGTACCGGCCAATTCTGAATTGCTTGTAGTTTCTCAGGATCCATCTCTAGTCCGGAACCGGACACAATGTACCCTAGAAACGGAATGGACTTGACTTCAAAGACGCATTTTTCTAATTTGCAATAGAGATGATTGACACGGAGACGGGACAGAACCTCTTTAACCCAAAAACGATGTTCCTCTAAATCGTTGGCAAAAATGAGGATATCGTCTAGATAGACCACGACATGACGGTATAGAATGTCTCTGAAAATCTCATTGACAAAATGCTGGAAGACAGCTGGAGCATTGCTCAATCCGAAGGGCATGACGAGGTACTCATAATGTCCGTCACGGGTGTTAAAGGCGGTCTTCCACTCGTCACCCTCACGGATCCGGATGAGATTGTATGCACCTCGCAAGTCCAGCTTTGTAAAGATGGTAGCTCCGCTAACTCTGTCAAAGAGCTCAGTAATCAGGGGTAAAGGATAACGGTTCTTGATGGTAATGTCGTTCAAACCTCTGTAGTCGATGCACGGCCGCAGACCACCATCTTTCTTTCTTACAAAAAAGAAGCCTGCGCCGGCTGGGGAAGAAGAAGGTCGAATGAACCCCTTTGCTAGGTTCTCTTTAATGTATTCCTCCATAGAATGCGTCTCAGGCAGAGACAACGGATAAGTTCGGCCTCGAGGTGGAACCTTCCCTGGAACGAGATCAATCGGGCAGTCCCATTCTCTATGAGGAGGAAGGATATCAGCAGAAGCTTTACAGAACACATCCGTGAAATCTTGATATGGAGGAGGTGGAACATCAGACGACCTGGGGGAGGAAGAACAGACAGGCAATACTTTAAACAAACATGTCTCTGCACAGGAGGAACCCCATGCCAGGATTTGCGTAGTCGTCCAATCAATTGTAGGATTGTGAAGACGGAGCCATGGAAGGCCCAGGACCACAGGATGTGTGGCTCTTGGAATCACTAAAAGTGAAATAAGTTCGGAATGAAGAACTCCCACTCTCAGACGAACTGGTAGAGTCCTTAGAGCAATAACAGTATCAAAAATTTTACTGCCATCCACGGCAGTTAAGGAAAAGGAGGAAGGAAGTCTCTCGGTGGGTAGGGACCACCGTTTAACATAGGCTTCAGTAATAAAGTTCCCAGCTGCTCCGGAATCAAGGAGAGCAATGACGTTCCGATAACGTTGAGCAACTTGAAGCGAGACTGGGAGATTACAATCATGAGGAGATGGAGAGGAGATCATTACTCCTAGCCGGCCCTCTCCTGGGCGAGCTAGGGTTTGGAGTTTTCCCGGACGTTCGGGACAGGCATTGATGGTGTGAGACGGAGCTGCACAGTAAAGACAAAGAGACTCAGAGAGACGTCTTCGGCGCTCAGCAGGAGTTAAACGGGAACGGCCAATTTGCATGGGCTCATCTTTAGATGGTGACAGTTGACGAGGAGGAGGAGCAGAAGATTTTGGAGCAGATGATCTTCCACGCTCAGTTGCTCTCTCTCTGAAACGTAAATCAACTTTCGTGCAGAGTGAGATTAGCTCATCTAACTTAGAAGGTAAGTCTCTGGTAGCTAACTCATCTTTAATAAGCTCAGATAAGCCATGCCAGAATGCAGCATACAGGGCCTCGTCGTTCCATGCCAGTTCGGATGCCAGGATCTGGAACTGTATCAGATATTGTCCTACAGTACGTGACCCCTGGCGTAAACGGAGAATCTCGGATGAAGCTGAGGTTACTCGGCCTGGCTCGTCGAAGATGCGCCTGAATGTTGACACGAATGCAGTGTAAGAAGATAGCAGGGTGTCGGACCTCTCCCATAACGGTGATGCCCAGTCAAGGGCGGAGCCACTGAGAAGAGAGATGATGTAGGCAATTTTTGTACGGTCACTGGGAAAATTGCCAGGTTGTAGCTCAAACTGAATCTCACACTGGTTGAGAAATCCCCTGCAGAATCTTGGAGATCCGTCAAATTTTGCTGGCGTTGGAAGATGAAGACGTGGAGCAGAAATGGGTAAGGTGGGTGGGGTTATAGCTGGAGTCACTGTGGTTGACGCACCAGATGCGCCTGATCCACGGAGAGTTGTCTGAATCCCATCCAGCCGAGTAGAGAGATCCTGGAGACAGCGGATGATGTGGCCCTGTGCAGCCTCCTGATGTTCTAGTCGGGCTGCCAGTTCTTGCATCGGCCTGGCCGCTTGATCCTGGTCTCCGGCTGGATTCATTAGGTCAGTGCTTACTGTCACAACTGAGGGCCTGAGCTGACGGGAGGCAGCCTCAGTTGTAGGGGCTGAGATGTACCGGAACCTGGGAGGTTGTATCAGACTCCTGGACATGTAAGTAACATGAATAATAACTGCCCGGAGGCGTGACCACGACAACTTGGATAAAAGTCAATGATGTTTATTATGACAACTCCGCAACACAGCAGCAGTAAAAGAAAACGTAAAAGTCAGCAAATAATAAATACAGTTCCTGGGTACTACAGGATGGCAGGAGCCACAGGGCACTGGTAGTGTGAGATAGTTCTTATGATCTTCTAGATGGAAAGTCCTTACCAGGCCCGACTGTAGCAATGGAGATAACCCAGGATTGTGCCAGCTGGTGTTCCAGGAAAAGCTGGGTTGCTGAAGGTAAAACAGCTGCTGTGGATACTGGCTGGAACCAGACTGTTGTTAGCACGGAGTGGATACTGGCTGGAACCAGTTAAATAATAAATGAACTTGGGAGCGATGAAATATGAACTGAAATGTAGAACTTGAGAGCGGAGAAATAATAATACCGGTGGAGAGTGGTAAAGTGTAGAAAGGACACCGGCCCTTTAAGGGAAGCTGTACTCTGCTGGAAGCTGAGCTGGAAGCAGGTAATGTTGTAGCTGGAAACAGATGAATCCACAATGGATTGGAGAGTCAGGCTACACCGCAGGTGGAATGCTGGTGCGGGTCTCTATGGTGGAAGTCTTGAGACAGGAGCTGGAACCTGGAAGACAATCACAGGAGAGAGACAAACAGGAACTAGGTTTGACAACCAAAGCACTGACGCCTTCCTTGCTCAGGCACAGTGTATTTATACCTGCAGCAAGGAAGGGATTGGCTAGGCAATTATGCAGATTAACAATACTGACAACAGATTGGAGGAAATGATCAGCTGACAGAATCCAAGATGGCTGCGCCCATGCAGACACTTGGAGGGAAGTTTGGTTTGTAATCCATGTGGTAATGAAAACAGTAATGGCGGCGCCGGCCACTGGAGACAGGAGACGCCAGGCTGACAAGTGCACATCCAACCACGCGGACACAGCGGAGGCCGCGGCTGACGTAATCGCCATTCTGACACTCTGCATGCAGAAGCTCAGGGACGGCGGCAGAGGCCGCGGGAGACGCCATGCCAGATGTAATAAGGCGTTACTGTGACAGCGTCTCAGAGAGACAGGAGAGGATGCAGGAATGTGAACATTAGGATAACAGATGGGATCCGGTCCTGGAGCGCTGAGCCAGCCTTAGGAGGCATCTGATGGGTAAGAAATGGCGTCCAGATACCCGGATCGTGACACCTGAGTCTTACCTGGTATTTGGAACATGGTTCCAAACTGAGTCAGACCCAGGATTTAGGGGTACATTTACTAAGCAGTGATAAGAGCGGAGAAGTGAGCCAGTGGAGAAGTTGCCCATGGCAACCAATCAGCACTGAAGTAACATCTATAATTTGCATACTATAAAATTATACAGAGCTGCTGATTGGTTGATGGGGAAGTTTCTCCACTGGCTCACTTCTCCGCTCTTATCACTGCTTAGTAAATGTTCCCCTTAGCCCGTTACCACTGCACCCGGTATTTGGCAGCGCTTGGAGATGACGTGAAACAGTGGGCAATGGCCAGCGGAGGGCGGGCAGAGTCCGGCAGCAGGCGAATTGAGACCAGTGGCAGGAGGAGTGCCAGGATACCAGTGGCGGTGGGCAGGCAGCAGCGGGTGGTATCGAAGAGTTGCAAACAGGGGTTCACTACGATATGCCGGCGGTCGGGCTCCCGGCGACCAGCATACCGGCGCCGGGAGCCCGACCGCCGGCTTACCGACAGTGTGGCGAGCGCAAATGAGCCCCTTGCGGGCTCGCTGCGCTCGCCACGCTATTTTATTCTCCCTCCAGGGGGGTCGTGGACCTCCACGAGGGAAAATAAGTGTCGGTATGCCGGCTGTCGGGCTCCCAAACGCCGGTATGCTGGTCGCCAGGAGCCCGACCGCCGGCATACTGAAGACCACCCGCAAACAGCGGACCAGAGGCTGACGGTGGCCGGTGTGCAGCGGTGGGGTGGGTGCGGTGCGTCTGGAAGGGGTTTTAGATAATCACCAGGCTGTAAACAGGTTATCCGGGTCAGATGACCCGGGTAACCTGTTTCCACTGCAGCTCACCTGGGAATGACCCGCTAAAAACCCTGCTTGTTACCAGGGTAAAAGGACCCTTTACCCTGGATTTTTGCCTTGTAGCCGTTTCCACTCTCAAAAATTCTGGATTGATGCACAATCATATGCAGAATCCGGGATTTTCATGCCAGTGGAAAAGGGGTATGAGGTCAAATAATTGAAACAGGTTGATTGTATAAAAAATAAGCATCATCCATTCAAGAATTTTAATATGGGAAAGCTGAACTGTCCAGGTATATCAAGGAGCCCTAGATAAGTGCAGGAGCAGGGTCGGTTCTAGACCTTGTGGCGCCCAGGGTGAAAGTTTACTTTGGCGCCCCTCCCCCCCATAGTCAAAAAAGGGTTATTGTGCGCTGAAAGGGCGTGGTCACAGTTATGCCCCCTGTAGTTGTGCCCCCTGTAGCTGTGCCTGTACCCCCTGTAGAGCTGTGCCCCCAGTAGTTTTCCCCCCTGTAGCTGTGCCCCCAGTAGTTTTGCCCCAAGTAGCTGTGCCCCCTGTAGCTGTGCCCTCAGTACATGTGCCCCCAGTAGTTTTGCCCCTTGTAGATGTGCCACTAGTAGACGCTTACTTAAAAAAAAAATACTGACCAGCCCGGCTCCTGCTTTCCGACCGCTGCTGCTGCTGCTACTACTGTCCTCCGTCTCCGCCCGCCGCTCCTCGGATCTATGGGAGAAACGTCATGACGTCTCTCCCATAGCGCCGCACACTGCACAGACACTAGAGGTCAATTATGACCTCTATCGTCTGCGCCCACTCCCACAATGCCGTGCGGTGCACGATGACATCAGGCGCAACGCACGGCACCAGTAGCAGATCTTGCAGCGGCGGTGGCACCCTCAGGACAGCGGCGCAAAAAGCCTGCTTGCCCGTGGCAAGAGCTGCTACTGTGCAGGAGCATTCAACATGTGGCCGTCCAGCTGCTGTGGAACTACACATTCTAGCATACCCTGTCAAAGTTTTACTGTTTGGGCATGCTAAAACTGTGACCGGACGTGCTGGGATGTGTAGCTCCACGGCAGCTGTTGGGCCACATGTTGAATACCCCTGCCTTAGATACTCCAATACATCTAGAAGGTTTTTTGTACAGCTTTGAAAAGTCTCTACAAATTGCATCTGGATAATATAATATGTGTGTGTTACACTGTTACACACAGATATTACATTATTGTAGTAATGTCCTTTTCAGGGGATTCATAAACCATATTCTGTCCACTTTGTATTGCACTATGTGGCGTCTTTATAAATGAAAGATAATTATAATAAAATACTTCTATCTATTTTTTTTTAGATTTCTAACAAGGTTATAAGGTTAATCTGGTACAGATGTTTCTGCAAATAAAAGAAACTACTGATCGACTTCAAATACAGTAAACAAATACAGAAGGGCATTTGGCCAACATGGATTTATTAAGGCAATTCTGCACTAACAATAGTCCCTGTGAACCTACCAGGTACTGTGCAACTGGCTGCACATTTCCATTGCATTACCACCAAATTCAGGAAATATTTTACATTTTGCATTTTAAAACTGCTTCTGCAGGAAGCCAATCAGGCCATTCAGAAGCCACAGTCTTGAATCTCACCACTTAGATCACCCCTGCACAGTGTCACACAGCCCCTGGTAAAATCTCTAGTGGATGACGCCATTGGAGTCTTGCTTTAAGTAGAACTGGTAGACCATTGTATTTTTTGTTTGTGTATTTATTTTGAGGGGTAAAGGTGGGTACACAGTAGGCAATGTGCTCTGTGAGTGACGTCGCCTAGCGCTTCCCATCCAGGGCCGGGCACGCCGACGGCAGGCATACACACTGTGCGATATCACTTATGATATTGCACAGTGACGTCACGCCGCGGCCAGCCGGAGCATGCAGTTTTGGACGATGAGTCCAAATTGAGCTGCATGCGCGTCCAACACCGAGGGTCGTTAACGACCCGCGGGACTGCGCATCGCTCGGCGGCATACACACTTTGCGATAAACTAAACGACATCGCTCAGGAAGGGTCAAAATGAGTGACGCCGTTTACGTTATCGCTAAGTGTGTACCCACCATAAGTCTCTAAAGTTATACCCCTTTCACATCGCACAAATAACCCGGTATCGACACGGCATATTGCCGTGTCGAAACGGGTCAGTGTGCGATGTGAAAGCTCCTTTGCTGAATTAGCGGGTCGCCTGACCCAGTAATTCAACCCGGTAAAAAAAGAAGGGTTATTACCGGGTCAGGAGCAGTGTGAATGGGAGCCGTTCCGATGCGACACGGCTCCCATTCACAGCATAGGGAGAGGCGGCGCAGGAAATTAGCTCATCTCCCAGCACCGCCTCCACCCCCGCCCCTGCTGCTGCTGCGCCTCCGCTGCTATGGCAACCGACCCGGTATATTGCCGGGTCGGAAAGCCAGCAAAGGAGCGCAAATGCCGGATCCCACCCGGTAAGGACACGTTTCTCTTACCGGGTGGGATCCAGCATTTGCGATCTGAAAGCAGCATTATTCATATGCAGACAGTAATGTAGTCACATGAGAAAAACAATGTAGATTTTAAGTCACGTCATGATTGACTATAAGGTGCAGCTTCTACTAGAATTTGCGTATTTGTGTTTACTTCACGTTTTTATATAAATCACATGCCAATGTCTGTGTTGGGAACAATTACATTGGTTTAAGATCACAGATAATAGGATATTCAAATGTATTGGTCTGTTAGTACATGGTATAGCTGGCTATGCACACGGTGGTACTAGCCGACACATCTGTTAGTACATGGTATAGCTGGCTATGCACACGGTGGTACTGGCCGACACGTCTGTTATTACATGGTATAGCTGGCTATGCACACGGTGGTACTGGCCGACAGGTCTGTTAGAACATGGTATAGCTGGCCATGCACACGGTGGTACTGGCCAACACGTCTGTTAGTACATGGTATAGCTGGCTATGCACACAGTGGTACTGGCCGACAGGTCTGTTAGTACATGGTGTAGCTGGCTATGCACACGGTGGTACTGGCCGACACATCTGTTAGTACATGGTATAGCTGGCTATACACACGGTGGTACTGGCCGGCAGGTCTGTTAGTACATGGTATAGCTGGCCATGCACACGGTGGTACTAGCCGACAGGCAGGGCCGGATCTAGGGGGGAGCGAAGGGGGCGATCGCCCCCCCTAACACAGTCATAGCCATGCCCACTTTTGAGCAGAAGAGAGCTCTCTGGGGAGAGCCTGAGGCAGAACGATGTGCTGCAGCTTATACCACAGCAGCACAGAGGAGCAAGGAGAGCAAGGGTTACAGAGCATTTGCCCCTCACTTGCTGTTGTGTGGGTACTAGGGCTAATAAATACAATTACACCATAGCACAGTCACATGTACATAGAACAATCACAAAGCTCTATCTCAGTCTCACTCAAAAAGTTCAGTCAGAATTGAGAGGAGGAGGAGTTAGTATTGCAGATGGGAGGAGTTGGGACTGTAGAGGGAGGAGTCAAGATTAAACAGTAAACCGCCCCCCCTAAAGAAAAGTCTAGATCCGTCCCTGCCGACAGGTCTGTTAGTACATGGTATAGCTGGCCATGCACACGGTGGTACTGGCCGACAGGTCTGTTAGTACATGGTATAGCTGGCCATGCACACGGTGGTACTGGCCGACAGGTCTGTTAGTACATGGTATAGCTGGCTTGGCACCGGGTGGTACTGGCCGACACGTCTGTTAGTACATGGTATAGCTGGCTATGCACACGGTGGTACTGGCCGACAGGTTATTTCCCAGTATGACTCTTGCTGGTCACATCATTATTGATTGTGTTGTTATTGGACACCCTCCTTGTTTTATGGGGTCTCTGACATTCCAGGCTATGTGACTGATATTGCTGTAGGGGATCAGCTTTATATATACTGTAGATGATTTGATAAAAGAATGCACTTTTTGTCTCGTGCTTATATACTGTATCACAGTAATGTGTAACTGCCAAGTACTACAAAATAATCCATTATAATACAGTAGCAGTTTTCCAAGTGATCATTCACAGATCATGACGAGTACTAATAAACATCCTACTAGGCAATGCACAGGGTTGGTTTTGTTTTTATATTCTTTTGGCAGCAAACATTTGCATTTCAGAGCACTTGCACCAGTATACAGTACCATTGTGCACACACCTTGCAATATAATTGTGCAACCATTTTTAGTTCCGTCGTAATTGTTTTTCCCACATTGTCATTTTTATCAGGATGAAGAGACGTGTTCAATGCATGCACAAAGCATGAAAGCTGTGGGATCACTACAATACACACACCACAGACTGCGTCAGTAAGATCCTACAGATCTGGGTTGTTTACGATTGATTTTTAACAAAAAACATATAAATGATGGGATTGTTCTATCTTAATTCCTAAATCAGTCTGTTAAGGGGATTTCCACATTATTATGAATGTTGCTAAATCCAATCCCTTTCTTCTAGAGTAGAAATCCCCTTATCTCCGCCTGACGATTTTATCTTTATTGCCCAACTTTCTAGTCTTATCTATTTAGCATGTTCAATGCACGTCTGTGGTTACCCTGTAGTGATGGTATCGGGATCCCGGCGCTTAGGATGCCGGCAGTCACAATACCGATAGCGGCATCCCGACGTGCTATTTTTGTAGAAAAAAATAATTTTATGCCCCGCACACAATAATTCCCCTTACAAATTACGCCCCACAATAAGGCTTCTAATTAGTTTTAAATTACCAGCTCATTGGGGTTTTATGCTCATTGTCAGGGGCTTCATGCTTGTTGCCAAGGATTTTATGTAAGTTGCCAGTGGTTCCATGCTCTGAGTTCCATGCTCATTGCCAGGGGTCTCCTGCTCATTGCCAGGGGTCTCCTGCTCGTTGCCAGGGGTCTCCTGCTCGTTGACAGGGATCTCCTGCTCGTTGACAGGGATCTCCTGCTCGTTGCCGAGGGTTTAATGCTTTTTGCCAGGGGTCTCCTGCTCATTGCCAAGGGTTTAATGCTCGTTGCCAGGGGTCTCCTGCTCATTGCGAAGGGTTCATGCTCATTGCCAGGGGTCTCCTGCTCGTTGTGAAGGGTTTCATGCTCATTCTCAGGGGTTTCACAGGAGAAGATGCATTTCTCTACCTTCTATCGGGATTTTTGCGTCATTGATGTATGACCTCTACCATCTGTGTCATGTGTCGTGGCGGCCATTTTGGGAGGGCCTTTTACACAGTGGGCAGGTGGCCACCCCTGGCACTCCCAAGACACTGCGGGAAAAGTGGGAGCCTCCCCCCGCTGTGTTCCTCGAAAAAAAAATGCGCCGTCGGGAGGTTCCAGAAGGCCATTCTTGATATCAGCATTTTTCAAAGGAGCTTCAGGACCAGGGTTCTGGACTGTTCCATCACAAATATAGCCCTGCCGACACCTACTAGGTAAATAAGCTACCCTAACCTCCCTAACCCTCCTTTTCTGCTGCCTGACCCTAACCCTCTGCCCACTCCTCTAGAATACAATGTTGTCTGTATGCTTTGCATTGTAACCTGCAATTCTTCTGTGTCTGGGTCACTTGTCACCTGTTTTGTATGTTCCTTAGAAATCTACCATTTATGGGTATGTAGGATTTTATACATGTGCTGGCATAGCAATACCCTTGAGCATTATACATATCTGACTTAAAATTGTTTACTGGGGCCTTTAGTAAAAGATGAGCTGCCCATCCCCCGCTATTTTTAAGAGATGCATTGTTGCTATGGTGATCGCTCTTTCCAGCTCATCTGCTGTAACCGGGTTTTCCACTTCAACAGAAATGCTACAAGCATAGTGTGATCTCTATTCAAATTTCATATGTATAATAATGGATGGATATAGATATATATATATATATATATATATATATATATTGAAATAAAACCTTACAACCATTATTAAAGATGGATTATTGTAAGTCCCCCTTTCTATTACTGTATTAGTTTGCATATGTATCATGTACAAATTAAATGTTCATGTTCAGAATGATTTAAGGATCTGCAGAACTAGCAACAGGCAATACTTATTCTCTCTGGTAGTGTATACAGGGTTAAAGAGAATAAGTGTTTAGTGTATCATGCAGATTAACTTTGTGATGTCAGCCGTATACACTGAGGAACGTATATGAACAAAAGAAAGTGTCACAACAGTGTATAAATTAGCCCAAAAAAAAGACTTAAATAGAAGTGTAACAAAGCTATACATAAATAAATAAAAATTGGTGCAAATCTACTCTGTCTTCAAAAAGTGAACAGCTACACACATTGGAGGTCATTGGCTACAATCATTCACACTGACATGCGAGGGGACGCCCAGCACAGGGCTATCCCGCCCCGCATGTCAGTGCCGCCCCCCCCCCCCCCCCCCGCAGAAGTGCAAAGGCATCGCACAGCGGCGATGCCTTTGCACTTTAAGAGTAGCTCCCGACCAGCGCAGCTTTAGCGTGCTGGCCGGGAGCTACTCATTGCTCCCTGGCCCGCAGAGGCTGCGTGTGACGTCACGCAGCCACTGCGGCCCGCCCCCCGTTCAGTCCGGCCACGCCTGCATTGGCTGGACCGCGCCCACAAAACGGCGGCCAAACGCAGCCGTTCCGCCCTCCCCGCCCAGCGACCGCCTCTGTCGGTCAATCAGGCAGAGGCGATCGTAGCGGCCTTCGGCCGTCTGGCATGCGCAGTTCTGACCCGATCGCACCGCTGCGATAAACTGCAGCGTGCGATCGGGTCAGAATGACCCCCATTTTCTGTTTAAAACAAAATCATGAAGAAAACCTACAATAGTAACAGAAGTTGAAAGACAAAAATATATACAAAAAAATATATATATATATATATATATATACACATACTGTATTTACAATTCTGTGCAAAAGTGTTAGGCAGGTGTGGAAAAAATGCTGCAGAGTAAGAAAGCTTTGAAAAATATAAGTGTTGATAGTTTATTTTTTATCAATTAACAAAGTGCAAAGTGAATGAACAGAAGAGAACCCCGGCTTAAACCCAGTTCCCGGTATGGGAAGTTTAGGAATAAAGTTTCTATGGTGACCAACTCTGTAACGATTCCTCATCCAGTGCACACAAATTGTGCAGGTGTTTGTTTCATGAAATGTGTTTGTAATGACAGCAGAATCTGAAAATTGATAGCACTTGGGAGATACGTCTGATTTAGGGCCTAATTCTGACCTGATCGCTGTGCTGCAAATTTGCAGAGGTCTGCGATCAGATAGTCGCCGCCCAGACAGAGTGAAAACCCACCTTGTGCAAGTGGGCGAATGCACTTCACCAGACAGTGGACAGGGCGAATGCACTTCACCAGACAGTGGACAGGGCGAATGCACTTCACCAGACAGTGGACAGGGCGAATGCACTTCACCAGACAGTGGACAGGGCGAATGCACTTCACCAGACAGTGGACAGGGCGAATGCACTTCACCAGACAGTGGACAGGGCGAATGCACTTCAGACAGTGGACAGGGCGAATGCACTACAGTGGACAGGGCGAATGCACTTCACCAGACAGTGGACAGGGCGAATGCACTTCACCAGACAGTGGACAGGGCGAATGCACTTCACCAGACAGCGGACAGGGCGAATGCACTTCACCAGACAGTGGACAGGGCGAATGCACTTCACCAGACAGTGGACAGGGCGAATGCACTTCACCAGACAGTGGACAGGGCGAATGCACTTCACCAGACAGTGGACAGGGCGAATGCACTTCACCAGACAGTGGACAGCTGCAAATCCGTTGGCAACTCACTCACCAACTAATGATTTTTCCAGTCTGTGCAGCCTGTGCGCAGCCCAGGACTTACTCCTACAGTGCAATAGAATCAGGCTATTCCGGGCCGGAACTGACGTCACACACCCGCCCTGAAAACACTTGGGAACGCCTGCGTTTTTCTGATACTCCCAGAAAACGCTACCTGTTAATCACATTGTGTATGCCTAGCGATCTAAATTTTCGCACCATTCTGTCGCTGTTTGGCGCCGTGCCTGCGCATTGCGGTGCATACACGTGCAGTCATTCGATAACAGGCCGCTGTGCGAATTTGCACAGCAGCGATCAGCTCTGAATTAGAGACTTAGGCTGTTCTTAAATAAACAGGTTAAATAAATAATGTGGAAACTGACGTTTTCGGGGTAAATTTGCTCAATAAACAGGTCCCCTCAGTAACCTATAGTAAAGAGGGTTTGTCTGGGTGGCTACTTAATTACATGGGGTTGTGGTTTTTTGCTTTCATTCTTTGAAATCATGCTACAAAAATTGCTGTTATAAACTGGCAGCTACAAATGACATTACAGCTGTCCACATTGATTAAACCCATTAAAACATTTGAAGGTTTATTTAAAACACAACTCGCTTTGGACCTTGTTCATGTTTGTGCACAAATACAATTACGATTTGCTAAGCTACGGAACTGCTAATGTACAGACGCCGACCGGAGTCAGCACAAACTCATTCACAATTGCGTACACATTCACAGCCTATACGCAAGAATGAGGAACAACTAAGTTAAGCATACCTCCCAACTTTACAGTGGCAGCAAGATGGACACCAGGGAAAATGGGGTGTGGCTAAATAAAAAAGGGGTGTCATTTGAGAAGGGGGCGTGGCCTCATGGCAGGTTTCTTGACACTATGAGGTATGGCATGCCCCCAATTTCTCTGCCTCCGTGAATGTCTCCCAACTGCCCCCCTCCCCCCACCGTGGGACACTTCTGCCGGAGGGTGGGACAGCGGGACAGTCCCAAAAACAAGAAAATTGTGACAGTTGGCAGGTATGGTTAAGTGTAGGCCATTGGTTATGCAAGGCACAGCAGTAGCGACACAGGAGCCATGTATTTGTATCAGAGCCGGCCTTAGGCATAGGCAAACTAGGCAAGTGCCTAGGGCATTTGGTTGTCAGGAACCAGCATTCAGTGATGTCTTACTTACCGGTGTGCAGGCCTCCGGAGGTCACGGCCCCAGTCTGCTGCCGTATGAGCATCCTGTCTGCGGTGCGCAGTACCCTCTATTGTGTTGCACCCCTGAAGTCCATTCTGCTCACATGATCCAAGTATCCAATGACTGCCGACCAGGGGGTAGAAGTCCAGAGCACTGTCTCAGTCTCATCACCTTGGACAACGCGTCGCATTGCTGCATAGCATCTCCTGGTTCCCGTTCCAGTTTCCAGTCTACAAACTCCTGTTTCCAGTTTCCAGTCTACAAACTCCTGTTTCCAGTTTCCAGTCTACAAACTTCTGTTTCCAGTCATCTCCAAGTGATCTCCCGTTTCCAGCATTTCTGTGGAACTACAGGTCCCAGCATTACATCAGCTTCTGCTACAGTCAGCTTCCACCATTTGCAGTAGAGACTTCTCTCCAGGTGCTATCCATTGTTTTCACCTGTGAATGATTTACTTACATTGTGCTTTGATATCTGGCACTCAAATACCATCTCTTCATATGCATTTCATACCGTCTCCTGCTTAAACCTTGCTTGGTTATGGACTTGCATTATTATTGACTGTGTGGAGAACTATTGCTGGGTTGTTAATCCAACTGTGGGAGTGATCACCATCAGATTGCTAATTCAGTTTGCATTGCATGTGTTTCTGCACTGGTTCCCAGACCAGTTGAATATCAGTGACTGTTTATATTATTGTTGTCAGCATTCCTGTACCCATCATTTCAAATTCATCTGTTATAATTTGTGAGCATTTATTAAACATCATTGCGCACATGCGCAGGAATCATTTACAGCCTCCTAAGTTTCTCCATTGCACCACCACTGTCCCACTAGTGCCCCCTCTGGTGACAGACAAAACCACAGATCTGACATTGGTATGCTTAGGGGCACCAGCACACAGAATATAGGCATGCTGCATATCATTTTAATCAGCAGAAGCTGCTTATGCATCCTAGACACATAGTAATGCAAATAATATGATGCATTGTCATAAACAAAAGGCGCCCAACGTTAGCAGAGCTGCCAGCTGACTCATGCCAGCCATCTCCTGCAGAACTAGCGGCGGTGCTAGGGGGGACCAGCCAAAATCTTGCCTAGGGCATCATATTGGTTAGGGCCGGCTCTGATTTGTATGTACGACCTTGCAGCTTACAGCAAATACACGGCCATGAAACGCCTGCTTTTTGCCAACCACTCCCCATAAACTCCCTGCTAACACACCCAAACTGTCACTTCCTGTCAATCACTTTTCTATGAAATCCTCCTTGTGAGCAACATCGCAGCGGCACCTATGCACATTGCAATTGCAGCATATGTTCAGTCTTTGATAATCGCATGATTATTGCCCGTTGTGTACAAACATGAATAAGGCCCTTTATCAGTTATTGCTGTTCTTCGCAGCCATTGCAGATGTCTTTTCGAGGCATTGTAACAAAAGCCTCTCACAGTGACCGCTATCCTGGCCAAGAGCAAATAGTAAAGTGACCGTTTAGCGTCACTTTACAACCAGGGCCTTGCCTACCATCGGGCCGCACACATTATAAGCTGTTGGTGAGGTATTTGAAGGGATCCTACAGTAGCATTAATCAGGCTTTAGGATGCTAAGCTTTTTGCTAGCTTAGTAAATTAGACTACATCGCTGTTTCCATAGAGGTCTATAACAACGGCGTAACTCTGCAGGTCCTTCATTGGCTCATGAGATATCTTTTATATCTCCTCCACTACTGCTTTGGTAAATGCTCTTCATAATCATGGAGGAGTTTCTACATGGCTCTGGGAATAAAGAAGATTGATAAATAGTCCCTTTGAGGGTCTATTCATGAAGCAGTGAAAAGAGTGGAGAAGTGAGCCTGTGGAGAAGTTGCCCATGGCAACTAATCAGCTACTCCGTACAATTTTATAGTATGCAAATTATAATTGTTACTTCAATGCTGATCGGTTGCCATGGGCAACTTCTCCACTGGCTCACTTCTCCACACTTTTCACTGATTCATGTATAGACCCTGAGTCTTGTGTGTGAGGCAAGAGCGAGATTTATGTATTGATGAGTATAGACTTTGTGTCTCCTGACTTGTCTGCTATATATTATGTAGGATTAGCAGCAGTGTGGGCACAGTTTGCTTTGTGCTTGACTTAAGTCAATAATTCTCATTATTACTTCACGGTACAAATGGGTGTGTCCTCTCAATCAGAGGCCGGTATGTTTCGTGTCAGCTGCTGTTAAAGTATATAGATCTTTGGAAGCATTAAATCTTCCGCTTTCGTCAGTGTGACCATAGGCGTGCGCAGCACATTTTATTAGGGGGTGCACCGTCGGAGGGATGTGTCTAGCACCGCCTCTTGGGTGTGTCTTGCACCATCTATTGACATCAACGCAATATAAAATATCCACCCTTGTGCCAATCCTAACAAAGCAGATACATTGTCAGATGTTGGGGTGTGCACCAAACAAACACCCCTGATGGCACTCACTGCAATTACACTGCTCCTCCTCAGCCTGGTCTGGCTCCCCCGCTCTTCCCCCTGCAACTGCTGCAGCTTACTTACAAGTCAGTCATTCACTGACACTGACAGTCGCAGACTAGTACTGCTGCTGCTAGAAAAACGAGTGGCATGTCAATGCTGTTGCCGGCCGCCTGCCAGCTTTTAATTTGTTTCGTAAGAGGAACGCTGGCTGCTGATCCTCATCAGTGGCTGGCGGTGGCATAGCATAGAAGGAGAGAGGTGGGCATGTGGCGGGTGTAACGGGTGGGCGGTGGCATCCTTGATTAACCCAGGTGTCCGGTCAGTAATGCAGTCCTGACAGGGTGCAGCACAGAGGGGACAGTAATCAGCCTGCTCGGCGATCGGTGCATCAGGCATGTGAGGTCAGGGTGCCAGACATTAGGGGGTGCCTGTGCGCACCAGGCACCCCCTCTGCGCACACCTATGAGTGTGAGCCAGCTTTGTGCCTGCCAACCACAATCCTGCACCCACATGTTTCTGCTCCTTTTTAATGTGTTAGGTCTGATCTTTGTAAAATGGTGTTCGGAATCGAGCAGATTGCTTCCAGTCCAGGAATCGAGCAGACCTATTTCCCTCTAGAGCCTGCTGATTAGATTTTGGCTGTGTCCCTAGCGTTTCTCAGTCTCTCACAACCACTGCATCACTGTGCCTGGCCATCTGTTCTCTGTCCTTCTTGCTACATGTCCTACCCATTGCCATTTGTTGTAAGGATTTCATTCCGGGCTATTTTTATACTGGACAAGTTGTAGCCTCAGAGTATATACGTAAAATATTTCAGCAATGTTGGCGGTGATGTGTCTCACATTGTGCCTGCTGGAATACGCCTATAATGATCGTACTGAATGTAAGGCTGTTATATGCTGTCCCTAATCTACCGACTTTAAATTAAATGCATTGTTTCCATGTCTGTGACAATAAAGTTGGCACTAATTCTTTCTGTGGATATTTTTCAGGAACGCTTTTAACAAGGAAACAATCCGGCAGCTCCACTGTCTTTTTGTATATGCAAATGTATTGAGAAAGTATTTTCTATGTTCCAACCTGAAAGGAAAAACTAATAATTATACAGAGATGACTAGATAGTCACAATGAAGTTTCTCTCACATTGATTTTCATGATGGCAGTTTCACAAACTTGCAGCGTTCAGGCATTACCGCTGGAGTTATCGTCTGCAATGCGAGCAGCAGCACTCGCTGTATAAATTTGTTGGCTATCCTCAGATGGCGTTATCTCACGTTTGTCAGTGAAATAGCCAGGTCCATCTCTGGTAGGCTGGAACTGGTCACAATGAGCAGCCGTCACTGGACCCTGAGTTAAAGTGATAGGGTCATTTCCAATTAGCCCAGGGCTAATTATTGGCGCGGACCTATTCAGTCAGGTTCTGCATCCTCCACGTGTTGAGCCCCAAGGAAGAACCTTTCCTTGCAGCATCAGGAGCTACGAGGAAAGTCCACATAAAACACACGGGGAAAGCCATAGATTCTGCATTTTATATTTAGGCCCAAAAACGTCCAGGATTCAATCCCGGGATTGGAAGGTCCAATCCTGGGGATTGAGGGATCAGCATTGAGCGTCCTCAGAACGGTCAGACGATGCTCGGCTTCCTCCTTCCGGCTCCCCAGCGCAGCGTGACGTGCAGCGAGAGGTCAGGCTGCGCTGTCAGCCGCCACTGGGGAAGAGAATATGAACCTGACGTCCTGGGAAAGTTGTTTTGTCTACAGACCACTTCTTGGTAGTGGTGTTGTATTGGATAATAGTCACAGTGGAGTCCTGGATCACATCAAATCTATAAGTGGAATGGATAAGAGCTGCCATTTAACAGGAATTGCCCTGTTGGCATTATTAGGATGTTCTATCCACTGGTCACGGCTGGGTTTATACTAGAAGAGCCTGTAACCAAGGACCCTGCCTGTGAGAGCGTACACTCTACATCCAGCTTTCTAGCTTTCATATAACCCCAAACGACTCTTTAATACATTTAAATCACTTCTGAATCCTCCCTCACCTACCCCACCAGCCACTATCAAGGCACAGGATCTTGCTTCCTATTTCAAGGAGAAGATTGATAAGATCCGAGATGAAATGGTATGCTCTTCGGCAGCGGGTTACCTGCTCCGTTCTTTACCTGAACCCTCTGGCACTCTTTCTTCATTTGATCACACAAATGAAGATGAAGTATCATCACTCTTCTCATCCTGCTTCTCTACTACCTCTCCTCTTGATCCTTTACTCTCACAAATAAGTAAAGCTCTGTCTCTGGTGCTCAAACTTACCTTAACTAACATATGTAATCTCTCTCTCTCTCTACTGGTATTTTTCCTTCACTCTTCAAGCATGCAGTGATTACTCCCATTTTAAAAAACAAAATTCTGACTCTAATGCTCTCTCAAACTACCGCCCTATCTCTCAGCTCCCTTGTCTCTCTAAGCTACTTGAGAGACTTGCCTACACTCGACTCACACACTTTCTTAACGCATACACTTTGTTGGACCCACTTCAGTCAGGCTTCCGTTCCCAACATTCTACAGAGACAGCACTGACTAAAGTGGTTAATGATTTGGTCACTACGAAGTCTAAAGGCCATTACTCACTACTTATTCTTCTAGATCTATCTGCTGCATTTGACACTGTAGACCACTCTCTTCTCATACGGACATTACAATCCCTAGGTCTTAAAGACACAGCCCTTTCTTGGTTCCTATCCTATCTATCTAATCGCTCCTTTAGTGTTCGCTTCTCTGAATCTACCTCCTCTTCGCTACCTCTTTCAGTTGGAGTACCGCAAGGCTCAGTCTTGGGTCCTCTGCTTTTCTCTATCTATACCTCATCTCTTGGTAAACTAATCAGCTCTTTTGGTTTTCATTATCATCTGTATGCAGATGATACTCAAATCTACCTATCCTCCCCTGACTTGTCCCTATCTGTACTGGACCATATCACTGAATGCCTTTCTGCCATTTCATCCTGGATGACATCTCACCACCTCAAACTGAATATTTCAAAGACAGAGTTAATTATATTTCCACCGTCCAATAGTAGGTACCAACCTGATAATCTCTATCACTGTTGAAAACTCGACTATCTACCCTACCCCACAAGCTCGCTGCCTAGGTGTCATCCTTGACTCTGATCTGTCCTTTGTTCCCCACATTCAATCTGTCTCAAGATCATGTTACATGCATCTAAAAAACATATCCAAAATACGACCATACCTTACACAAGACACTGCTAAAACTCTAATCCACGCGCTCATTATCTCCCGCATTGATTATTGCAATAGTCTCCTAACTGGTCTTCCCAAAACGAGACTCTCACCACTACAATCCATTCTGAATGCAGCTGTGAGGCTAATCTTCCTTGCTAGATGTTCATCGTCTGCAGATCCACTCTGTTATTCCCTCCATTGGTTACCTGTACTCTACCGCATTCAATATAAAATACTTTTACTCACACACAAGGCCATTAACCAAACTACACCAACGTACATGACTTCGCTTATCACAAAATATCTCCCAACCCGACCTCTTCACTCTTCACAAGACCTGCGTCTCTCATCCACACTCATTACTCACTCCCACTCACGATTGCAGGACTTTCATCGGGCTGCACCCACTCTGTGGAATGCCCTACCACACACAATAAGACTCTCCTCTAGTCTCCAAACCTTCAAGCGTTCCCTGAAAACTCACCTCTTTATGCAAGCATATCAAATTCCAGAACCGCCCACATAACTTTTATAAAGCTTCCTATCAAATTGCATCCACTCTGTACAGTCCACACATATCCTCACATGTCTTCTCATTCTTCACTTTCCCTTCCTCTCAAACCCAGTTCATCATTGCTGTATGACCATATCATACAGCCCTCCAAGAACCTTTGCAATCTGGTGGACAACTATGCAATAGATAGCACCTTTCCTTGTGTACACATGCCTATTTCCCTATAGATTGTAAGCTTGCGAGCAGGGCCTTCCTACCTCTATGACTGTTTGTTATCACCCAGTTTGTTATTGTTATTTGAAATTGTAAAGAGCAACGGAATTTGCTGCGCTATATAAGAAACTGTAAATAAATAAATAAATAAATAAATGTGTCTATATAAAGATAAATAATGTTTTACTGAATTCTGACATACAAATATAAATTGTATGGCTTAGTGTGCTTTCTGTTTTATCACAGAGAACTAATTCTAAGTAATTGCCAATAGAATTTTTCACCAGAAGCACAATAGAAACTCTTTCCTACCTAACATCAGAACATCGCCACTGTGAATGGCATTAAATCATCACTACAAATCATTTTATAAGTGCACCTGTTATGCAGTTTGGAAACATCTAACAATGTTTATCTTTATGTGTTATAGTCAGTGTCCAAAAGACAGCCACATGCTGCAGACACCCCTGAGCGCAAGTGTGAGTGCTAGTAACATAATGCAGTGAGTAACTCGTACTTGGGTACAGTTATTAATATGCACACTATGCTTACTAACTGGTGTTAAGGGCCCCATACACTAGAACGATATAGGGGGTAATTCCAAGTTGATCGCAGCAGGAATTTTGTTAGTAGTTGGGCAAAACCATGTGCACTGCAGGGGAGGCAGATATAACATGTGCAGAGAGAGTTAGATTTGGGTGGGTTATTTTATTTCTGTGCAGGGTAAATACTGGCTGCTTTATTTTTACACTGCAAATTAGATTGCAGATTGAACACACCACACCCAAATCTAACTCTCTCTGCACATGTTATATCTGCCTCCCCTGCAGTGCACATGGTTTTGCCCAATTGCTAACAGAATTCCTGCTGCGATCAACTTGGAATTACCCCCAATGCCCGATTTCATTTCAATTAGGGCCGATATATTGGGTGAAATCGAGCATTTTCGTTGTGCTTTACACCCGATCCGATGCGCGTTCCCGTGAGCATCGGATCGGATCACCCTAGATCCGACATATCACGAGTGCTGCACTCGTGATATGTTGGATCCCGCAGGAATGGCTGGGATAGTAAAAGATACATTGTATCCAAAAGGACCGCATATGATGTATCTTTTACTATCCTGCCGCCCGGGAGGCTGCCGGGAGGTTGAAGGGAAATCCTAGACGACATGATAGACCGTCATGTCGTATAAGTGTATGGGGCCCTTTACACCCTTCTCCTTGTACTCCCTGCAGTAGGGGGAGATGGCTCAAACCTGCCAGTGAAGTGGAGAAGTTGCCCACCAGCTTCTTACTGTCATTTCATAGACTAGATCTGTGGTTCCCAAACTAGGTGCTGATCCAGGACCAAATCAAATTATATACTATATAATGGGCAATGGGTCAAAACCAGTGCTAATAGCTGCCATTTATAAAATATATCGTAAAATATATGGACAGACATGAATAGAAAAGGCTGATATTGTAGGTCCCGGTGATACAATAAAGTTTGGGGGTACACTGGACTAGATAAATGATAGCTAGAAGCTAATTGGCAGCACCCCAATTTTATAATGATGTCTTATCCAGCAGTTTGGAACATGGTATAAGCAGCCAGATCTCCTTCTTACTGTCCCAGCAGCCCCCAGTAATGCCGGCAGGGGTTATACACACAAACACACACTGGCTCACAACTAACACAACGATGTGCCGCCGAGGTGCCCGACGGCCGATACGGCCGACGGGCGACCCGGCGGCTGGGGGGCAGTGACGGGGGGAGTGAAGTTTCTTCACTCCCCCCATCACCCGGCTCCATAGACGTGCAGGCAAATATGGACGATCTCGTCCATATTGGCCTGCATGCACAGCCGTCATGTCACCAGCGATGAACGAGCGCGGGGCCGCGCATCGTTCATCGCTGGTGACTCCACACTGCACGATATGAACGTTATCTCGTTCATTAATGAACGAGATCGTTCATATCGTGCAGTGATATCGGCATGTGTGTAGGGCCTATAACAGCTCACACTACAGTGATGCAATTGATTTTCATCAGGCAGTTGTTTATGGGATCAGATGCTGCAATAGCACATAGGATATCAGTCAAATTTGACTGATATCCTATATGCTATTGCAGTAGTATGTTGTAACTTTAGGGCCTCATCCATAGCATCACGGTGCTGCAATATGCCCCACCACTGTTTTAGGGGTGGAGCAGGGGCATCAACAAGGGACCATTTTACAAACAGACACATGTTGCCCCCATTTTGTAGGCGTGACTCACTCAAACGGGCGATGACTGCGAGCATTACAATCGATTATCGCGATGGTGATCCAATGCTGCATCTTTGGACGCAGCACTCAGATCTACGATGCCAGCAGAAGGCGTTTAACTTTTATCTCTTCAGGCACCTCCTGTAGCATTAGTAAAATGAAGGCGCAGCAGCTGCCACAGCTACTACTGCTTACCGTGATGCTATGAATCAGGCCTGCAGTTTTATGTTAGTGAATCTGTAACATTGATGTCTGCATTCATTGGTATCAGCTTTCCAACAGTTTAGTGTCGCAGAAAGTTCCTCAAGAGCACAGTGAGCTTACTAACCGTAGGTAATTATGTTAAGAGGCCGAGGTCAAAGGGAGGAGGAAGTACATACCTTATAATCCCAGTGACAAATCCTATGTTCTGGACCATAAATAGAGTTTGGACAGGGTATTGCTTTGTTGTAAAACAGGTCAGGTGGGATTTGGCTTGTGTTAGAGTCTCTTTTGATGTTGTCGATTCCGATATCTCTTTGTCAAATGAGCCGATAGGTAACAGGTATTTCTCTTACGTCCTAGAGGATGCTGGGGACTCCGTAAGGACCATGGGGTATAGACGGGCTCGGCAGGAGACATGGGCACTATAAAGAACTTTTAGTATGGGTGTGCACTGGCTCCTCCCTCTATGCCCCTCCTCCAGACCTCAATTAGATTTTGTGCCCAGAGGAGATTGGGTGCATTACAGAGGAGCTCTCCAGAGTTTCTCTGAAAAAGAATTTTGCTAGGTTTTTTATTTTCAGGGAGCACTGCTGGCAACAGGCTCCCTGCATCGTGGGACTGAGGAGAGAGAAGCAGACCTACTTAAATGATAGGCTCTGCTTCTTAGGCTACTGGACACCATTAGCTCCAGAGGGAGTCGGAACGCAGGTCTCACCCCGCCGTTCGTCCCAGAGCCGCGCCGCCGTCCTCGCAGAGCCGGAAGATAGAAGCCGGGTGAGTATAAGAAGAAAAGAAGACTTCAAGGCGGCAGAAGACTTCAGATCTTCACTGAGGTAAGCGCGCAGCGATTGCTCCCACACGCTACACACACAGAACGGGCACTGATGGGTGTAGGGCGCAGGGGGGGGCCCTGGGCAGCAATAAACCTCTGGTCTGGCAAAAAAGGGTACATTAGGCTGCGGAGGCAGTAAATGAAGAGATCCCCCACCATTTTTTGAATATTGAAGCGGGACCGAAGCCCGCCGCTGGAGGGGGCGGAGCTTGATCCCTCAGCACTAACAGCGCAATTTTCTCCACAGAACGCTGCAGAGAAGCTGGCTCCCCGGACTCTCCCCTGCTGAACTCGGTGACAGAGGGCTGAAAAAAGGGGGGGGGGGGGGAGCGGCATGTGTAAGGCGCAGTGAGTGTATAACATTGATTATATATATAAAAAGCGCTATCTGGGTTATTCCAGTGTCCGTTTGGCGCTGGGTGTGTGCTGGCATACTCTCTCTCTGTCTCCCCAAAGGGCCTTGTTGGGGAATTGTCCCCTAATAGATATATCCCTGTGTGTGTGTGGGGGTGTCGGTACGTGCGTGTCGGCATGTCTGAAGCGGAAGGCTCGTCCAAGGAGGAGGTGGAGCAGATGTGTGGTGCGTCTCCGTCGGCAACGCCGACTCATGATTGGATGGACATGTGGCATATGTTAAATGCGAATGTGGCCTCATTAGATAAAATACTGGACAAAGCAGAGTCCAGGGAGAAAGCAGGGAGTCAATCCACGGATTGGACTGGGTCACAGGGCCCTTCTGGGTCTCAAAAACGTCCCCTATCCCAAATAGTGGACACTGGTACCCACACGGATTCTGACTCCAGTGTCGACTACGATGATGCAAAATTACACCCAAGGGTGGCAAAAAGTATTCAGTGTATGATTATTGCAATAAAAGATGTTTTGCATATCACTGATGACCCCTCTGTCCCTGATACGAGGGTGCACATGTGTAAGGAAAAGAAACCTGAGGTAACCTTTCCCCCATCTCATGAGCTTAACGAGTTATTTGAAAAAGCTTGGGAAACTCCAGATAAAAAACTGCAGATTCCCAAAAGGGTTCTTATGGCGTATCCTTTCCCTGCACAGGACAGGGTACGTTGGGAATCCTCTCCCAGGGTGGACAAGGCTTTAACGCGCCTGTCCAAGAAGGTGGCGCTGCCGTCTCCGGACACGGCAGCCCTCAAGGATCCTGCTGATCGCAGACAGGAGACTACTTTAAAGTCTATTTATGCGCATACGGGTGCTTTGCTCTGACCGGCAATAGCATCGGCATGGGTATGTAGCGCAGTTGCAGCATACACAGATACCTTGTCAGCTGACCTTGATACCCTAGACAGGGATACCATTTTATTAACCTTAGCCCACATTAAAGACACAGTCTTATATATGAGGGACGCACAAAGAGACGTTGGGCTGCTGGGTTCCAGAGCCAATGCCATGGCTATTTCTGCGAGACGAGCTCTATGGACCCGCCAATGGACGGGTGATGCAGACTCGAAGAAGCATATGGAGGTTTTACCTTACAAGGGTGAAGTGTTGTTTGGGGAGGGGCTCGCGGACCTGGTTGCCACAGCTACCGCGGGTAAATCTACCTTTTTACCTTTTGTTCCCCAACAGCAAAAGAAAACTCCACAGTATCAGATGCAGTCCTTTCGGTCGCATAAATCCAGAAGAGGTCGGGGCTCCTCTCTCCTTGCCAGAGGTAAGGGTAGAGGAAAGAGAACACCTGCTTCGGCTAGTTCCCAGGAGCAGAAGTCCTCCCCGGCTTCTACAAAATCCACCGCATGACGCTGGGGCTCCCCTAAGGAAGTACGCACCAGTGGGGACGCGCCTTCGACTTTTCAGCCAGATCTGTATTCTTTCAGACTTGGAACCTTGGGTGATGGAAATTGTTTCCCAAGGCTACAAGCTGGAATTCGAAGAGGTGCCCCCTCGCCGATTTTTCAAGTCGGCCTTGCCAGCTTCACCCCCGAAGAGGGAAGTAGTGTTAGCTGCAATTCAAAAGCTGTGTCAACAGCAAGTGGTGGTCAAGGTTCCCCTGGTCCAACAGGGAAAAGGGTATTATTCAACCCTGTTTGTGGTCCCGAAGCCGGATGGTTCGGTCAGACCCATTTTAAATCTAAAATCCCTAAACATGTACTTAAAAAAGTTTACATTCAAGAGGGAATCGCTCCGAGCTGTAATATCCAGCCTGGAAGGGGGGGATTTGATGGTGTCACTGGACATAAAGGATGCATACGTTCATGTCCCCATATACCCCCCTCATCAGGAGTACCTGAGATTCGCTGTACAGGACTGTCATTACCAGTTTCAGACGTTGCCGTTTGGGCTTTCCACGGCCCCGAGGATTTTCACCAAGGTATTGGCAGAGATGATGGTGCTCCTGCGCAGGCAGGGAGTCACAATTATCCCATACTTGGACAATCTCCTGATAAAGGCGAGATCGAGAGACCAGTTGCTGAAGAGCGTGTCGCTCTCCCTAAAAGTGCTGCAACAGCACGGTTGGATTCTGAATTTGCCAAAGTCACAACTGGTTCCAACGACTCGGCTATCATTCCTAGGCATGATTCTGGACACGGAACAAAAGAGGGTTTTTCTCCCATTGGAAAAAGCCCAGGATCTCCAGAACATGGTCAGAGACCTGCTAAAACCAAAAAGAGTGTCTGTTCATCAATGCACTCAAGTTCTGGGGAAAATGGTGGCAGCCTACGAGGCCATCCCCTTCGTCAGGTTTCATGCGAGGACTTTTCAGTGGGACCTTCTGGACAAGTGGTCCGGGTCCCATCTACAAATACATCAGAAAATAACCCTGTCCCCCAGGGCCAGGGTGTCTCTCCTGTGGTGGCTGCAGAGTGCTCGCCTTCTAGAGGGTCGCAGATTCGGCATTCAAGACTGGGTTCTGGTGACCACGGACGCGAGCCTCCGAGGATGGGGAGCAGTCACACAAGGAAGAAATTTTTAGGGACTATGGTCAAGCCAGGAGGCTTGTCTACACATCAACATACTGGAATTGAGGGCCATATACAACGGCCTACGACTAGCGGTGAATCTTCTTCGCAACCTACCGGTTCTGATTCAATCAGACAACGTCACAGCCGTGGCTCATGTAAACCGCCAAGGCGGGACAAGGAGCAGAGTGGCGATGGCGGAAGCCGCCAGGATTCTCCGCTGGGCGGAAAATCACGTAAGCGCTCTGTCAGCTGTCTTTATTCCGTGAGTGGACAACTGGGAAGCAGACTTCCTCAGCAGACACGATCTCCATCCGGGAGAGTGGGGACTTCATCAAGAAGTTTTTGCAGAGATAACAAGTCTTTGGGGAATTCCTCAAATAGACATGATGGCGTCACGCCTCAACAAAAAGCTTCGGAGGTATTGTGCCAGGTCTCGGAACCCTAAGGCAGTAGCAGTAGACGCCCTGGTGACACCATGGGTGTTTCAGTTGGTCTGTGTATTTCCTTCTCTTCCTCTCATCTCAAAAATATTGAGGATCATAAGACAAAGAAGAGTGCAGACAATACTCATTGTCCCAGATTGGCCTCGAAGGGCCTGGTACTCAGATCTTCAGGAAATGCTCACAGAAGATCCGTGGCCTCTTCCTCTCAGGGAGGACCTGTTACAGCAGGGGCCCTGCGTGTTCTAAGACTTACCGCGGTTACGTTTGACGGCATGGCGGTTGAACACCGAATCCTAGCTGGGAAAGGTATTCCGGAGGAAGTTATCCCTACTCTGATAAAGGCTAGGAAGGAGGTGACGGCAAAGCATTATCACCGTATTTGGAGGAAGTATGTATCTTGGTGTGAAGCCAAGAATGCTCCTACGGAAGATTTCCATCTGGGCCGGTTTCTCCACTTTCTTCAGACAGGAATGGATATGGGCCTGAAGTTAGGCTCCATTAAGGTACAGATTTCGGCCCTATCTATATTCTTTAAGAGGGAATTGGCTTCTCTCCCAGAAGTCCAGACGTTTGTGAAGGGAGTGCTGCACATCCAGCCCCCCTTTGTGCCCCCAGTGGCACCGTGGGACCTTAACGTGGTGTTAAGTTTCCTGAAATCTCACTGGTTTGAACCTCTTCAAACAGTGGAATTAAAATTTCTCACGTGGAAGGTGCTCATGTTATTGGCCTTGGCATCTGCAAGGCGGGTGTCCGAATTGGCGGCCTTGTCCCACAAGAGCCCCTATTTGATTTTCCATGTGGATAGAGCAGAGTTGAGGACACGTCCTCAATTTTTGCCTAAGGTGGTTTCTTCATTTCATATTGTGGTGCCTGTGGCTACGGGGGACTGGGAGGACTCCAAGTCCCTGGATGTAGTCAGGGCCTTAAAGATTTATGTAGCCAGGACAGCTAGGGTTAGGAAAACAGAGGCTCTGTTTGTCCTGTATGCAGCCAACAAGGTTGGCGCTCCTGCTTCTAAGCAGACTATTGCTCGCTGGATCTGTAACACGATTCAGCAGGCTCATTCGACGGCTGGATTGCCGTTACCAAATTCGGTAAAGGCCAATTCCACTAGGAAGGTGGGCTCTTCTTGGGCGGCTGCCCGAGGCGTCTCGGCATTACAGCTTTGCCGAGCAGCTACTTGGTCGGGTTCAAACACTTTTGCTAAATTCTACAAGTTTGATACCCTGGCTGATAAGGACCTTGCGTTTGCTCAGTCGGTGCTGCAGAGTCATCCGCACTCTCCCGCCCGGTTGGGAGCTTTGGTATAATCCCCATGGTCCTTACGGAGTCCCCAGCATCCTCTAGGACGTAAGAGAAAATAAGATTTTAAACCTACCGGTAAATCTTTTTCTCCTAGTCCGTAGAGCAGGGGTGGGGATCCTTTTTTCTACCGAGGGCCATTTGGATATTTATAAAATCCTTCGGGGGCCATACAAGTCTGCCCCCGCGCGCGCCAAAAAAATGGGTGTGGCCAGTTAAAATGGGACGTGATACACATATGCCCCCAATAGTGCAGTGCCAGATCCACAATTGCCCCCACAGTGCCAGATATACAAATGCCCCTCACAGTGCCAGGTATACAAATGCCCCCACAGTGCCAGGTATACAAATGCCCCCACAGTGCCAGGTATACAAATGCCCCTCACAGTGCCAGGTATACAGATGTCCCCACACTGCCAGGTATACAAATGCCCATCACAGTGCCAGGTATACAGATGCCCCCCACAGTGCCAGGTATACAGATGCCCCCCACAGTGCCAGGTATACAGATGCCCCCCACAGTGCCAGGTATACAGATGACCCCCACAGTGCCAGGTATACAGATGCCCCCCCCTCCCCGCTTACCGCTCCTTTCGGCGGGGACACGGAGGAGAGCGGGGCTATGTTGGGTGGCGGCGTGTAAGACTTGAAACCAGCCGCCGGTTCGAGAGCCAATCAGAGCTCGCGGACCGGCAGCCGCGGCTCCTGATTGGCTGCCGGTCCGCGAGCTCTGATTGGCTCACGAACCGGCGGCTGGTTTCAAGTCCTTCAAGCCGCCGCCGCCCGACAATAGCCGCGCTCTCCTCCGTGTGGTGACAGCTGAGACACGCTGCCGCCGGACTGTGCGGCGGCGTGTCTCACTGAGAGGAGCGGGTGGGCCGGACCAAACGGCTTCGTGGGCCTTATACGGCCCGCGGGCCGGAGGTTCCCCACCCCTGCCATAGAGGATGCTGGGCGCCCGTCCCAGTGCGGACTGCATCTGCAAGACTTGTATGTAGTTGTTGCTTTCATAAGGGTTATGTTACAGTTGGAATCGGTCTTTGACTGATACTGTTTTTTGTTCATACTGTTAACTGGTTGCATGTATTCCAGGTTATATGGTATGATTGGTGTGGGCTGGTATGAATCTTGCCCTTAGATTAACAAAATCCTTTCCTCATATTGTCCATCTCCTCTGGGCACAGTTCTCTAACTGAGGTCTGGAGGAGGGGCATAGAGGGAGGAGCCAGTGCACACCCATACTAAAAGTTCTTTATAGTGCCCATGTCTCCTGCGGAGCCCGTCTATACCCCATGGTCCTTACGGAGTCCCCAGCATCCTCTACGGACTAGGAGAAAAAGATTTACCGGTAGGTTTAAAATCTTATTTTTTTTTAATTATGTTTCTTTCTTTTTACCTTTAGCTTGTATAAACACTTTATGCGTCATTCCATTTTTGGTATTTAGCGGAGTTGTACACTGTAACATAGCATGTTTAGGTCTTGGGTATGAAATGCACTTTATTTTCAGTATGAAGGTTTGATTTTTGTCGCATATTTATACTGAATTATCAAATAGGATTTATTTTAGTTAGAAAAATTGGAATGATTTAGTGTTTACAAAGTGCAAATTACACATATAAACCTGTATGCCCTATATGTTGTATACACCGGGGTGATAAGCACCAGGTACGTTGGCCTGTGTTTGTAAATGTGTCCACATTTAAGCAACACTGAGTTTTTAGCTATTTATTTTCTTAGACCATTTATTTAAAAGAAGTTGCCAGTGTGCGAGAACCCCACTGAAATGAATGGATATTGATAATAATGAAGAACAAATCATAAGGGGTAATTCAGAGTTGATTGCAGCAGCAAATTTGTTAGCAGTTGGGCAAAACCAGGGCCCTCATTCCGAGTCGTTCGCTCGGTAATTTTCATCGCATCGCAGTGAAATTCCGCTTAGTACGCATGCGCAATAATCGCACTGCGACTGCGCCAAGTAATTTTACAATGAAGATAGTATTTTTACTCACGGCTTTTTCTTCGCTCCGGCGATCGTAGTGTGATTGACAGGAAATGGGTGTTACTGGGCGGAAACACGGCGTTTTATGGGCGTGTGGATAAAAACGCTACCGTTTCCGGAAAAAACGCAGGAGTGGCCGGAGAAACGGGGGAGTGTCTGGGCGAACGCTGGGTGTGTTTATAACGTCAAACCAGGAACGACAAGCACTGAACTGATCGCAGATGCCGAGTAAGTCTGAAGCTACTCTGAAACTGCTAAGTAGTTTGTAATCGCAATATTGCGAATACATCGGTCGCAATTTTAAGAAGCTAAGATACACTCCCAGTAGGCGTAGGCTTAGCCTGAGCAACTCTGCTAAATTCGCCTTGCGAGCGATCAACTCGGAATGAGGGCCCATGTGCACTGCAGGGGGGCAGATATAACATTTGCAGAGAGAGTTAGATTTGGGTGGGTTATTTTGTTTCTGTGCAGGGTAAATACTGGCTGCATTATTTTTACGCTGCAATTTAGATTTCAGTTTGAACACACCCCACCCAAATCTAACTCTCTCTGCACGTGTTATATCTGCAAGGGCCTGGAATGCGGATCTTTTGACGATGCTGCTCAAAGATCCATGGCCTCTACCTCTTCGCGAGGATCTTCTGCAACAGGGTCCACTCGTCTATCAGGACTTACCGTGGCTACGTTTAACGGCATGGAAGATGAACGGCTGATTCTAGCCAGGAGAGGGATTCCTGGCAAGGTCATCCCAACTATGATCCAAACAAGGAAGGAGGTAACATCTAAACATTACCACCGTATTTGAAAGAAATATGTCTCTTGGTGTGAGAGCAGACAATATTCTGTGGTGGAATTTCATCTGGGACGTTTCCTGCTTTTTCTGCGTCGGGAGTGGATGTGGGCCTACGTCTAGGTTCCATAAAAGTACAGATTTCGGCCTTGTCTATTTTCTTTCAGAAACAATAAGCTTCTCTCCCTGAGGTCCAGACGTTCTTCAAAGGTATTCTGCACATCCAACCTCCCTTTGTGCCTCCCACGACACCTTGGGATCTCAATTTGGTGCTGCGGTTCCTCCAATCAGACTGGTTTGAACCGTTACAGGAGGTTGACGTGAAGTACCTTACGTGGAAGACCGTCACACTGTTGGCCTTGGCTTCAGCAGGACGTGTGTCGGAGCTAGGGGCGTTATCTCACAAGATTTCTTCCTAAGGTGGTGTCTGCGTTTCACATCAACCAACCTATTGTGGTTGTTGCGGACACCTCTGCTACTTCAAAGTCTTTGGATGTTGTGAGGGCTTTGAAGGTGTATGTCAAGAGAACAGCTCATCACAGGAAATCGGACTCTCTGTTCGTTCTCTATGATCCCAATAAAATTGGGTGTCCTGCTTCAAAGCAGACAATTGCACGCTTGATTAGGCTCACTATCCAGCATGCTTATTCCACGGCAGGCTTGCCGGTTCCAAAATCAGTTCAGGCCCACTCTACTAGGTCGGTGGGTTCTTCTTGGGCGGCTGCCTGAGGTGTCTTGGCTTTACAGCTCTGCCGAGCAGCTACTTGGTCAGGTTGGAACATGTTTGCTAAGTTTTACAAGTTCGATACTTGGGCCTCTGAGGACCTTCAATTTGGTCAGTCAGTTCTGCAGGAACCTTGGCACTCTCCCACCAGGTTTGGGATCTTTGGTATTTCCCCATGGTACTAAATGGATCCACAGTATCCCCTAGGATGTGAGAGAAAATAGGATTTTTAATTACCTACAGGTAAATCCTTTTCTCATACTCCGTAGGGAATACTGGGCACCCGCCTGGTGCTTCGTTCTTCCTGCACTGTTACTTGGTTAAGTATTCTGGTTTGTTCAGCTGTTGCTTTTCCTGTTTCAAGTTTGGTTAGCTTGGCTTTCCTCTTGTTTTGTGTGTGTTGGTTCGTAATCTCACCACTTTTCTTATCTATCCTTCTCTCAAAGTATGTCCGTCTCCTCGTGCACGGTTCCCTAGACTAAGGGGGTCATTCCGAGTTGATCGCTCGTTAGCAGTTTTTAGCAGCCGTGCAAACGCTATGCCGCCGCCCACTGGGAGTGTATTTTAACTTAGCAGAAGTGCGAACGAAAGGATCGCAGAGCGGCTACAAAGTTTTTTTGTGCAGTTTCTGAGTAGCTCAAAACCTACTCAGCGCTTGCGATCACTTCAGACTGTTCAGTTCCTGTTTTGACGTCACAAACACGCCCTGCGTTCGCCCGGCCACGCCTGCGTTTTTTCAGGCACGCCTGCGTTTTTCCGAACACTCCCTGAAAACGGTCAGTTGACACCCAGAAACGCCCACTTCATGTCAATCACTCTGCGGCCAGCAGTGCGATTGAAAAGCTTCGCTAGACCCTGTGTGAAACTACATCGTTCGTTGTAATAGTACGTCGCACGTGCGCATTGCGACGCATACGCATGCGCAGAAGTGCCTTTTTTGGCCTCATCGCTGCACAGCGAACGAATGCAGCTAGTGATCAACTCGGAATGACCACCTAAGTCTGGTAGGAGGGCATAGAGGGAGGAGCCAGCACACACTATCAATTTCTTAAAGTGCCCATGGCTCCTTGTGGACCCGTCTATACCCCATGGTACTAACTGGATTCCCAGTATCCCCTACGGACTACGAGAAAAGGATTTACCGGTAGATAATTAAAATCCTATTTTTTTAATTGAAACCGACTTCATTTTTACCATTCCAGTGGACCCGGAGGGGGAATATAATAGTGTGCCGAGCGCAGCGAGGCACCGTGCCCAAAGCATGGTGAGCACAGTGGTACATACGGTGTCCACGTCGACCTATGTCGCCATACACACCATAAAACAATGAAAACCTCTTGTCAACTTGTCGGTATTTTAAATGTTGGTATTTTGACCTTGTCAGCATTTTGACCCTCGGTCAATTGTTCTTGGGGACCTTGTCAGCATTTTGACCCTCGGTCAATTGTTCTTGGGATTTTGATTGTAGGTATTTCATGTAGATCACCCTCTTAGTATTTATTTTTTATACTAAAGAAAGTGGTAAGTCCAGAGACTGGGGGGTTATAATGCCCTGATGATCTATCACAGAGGTATCCTTAATTGTTGCGGTAGGTTGTCTGTTTTTCCAAATATTGGGATAAATGTATGAAGGGTCGGTATGGGGGGGAGCATTATCGGCGTACGTTATGTGCGCTGATACCTCTTTACTCCCATGTATGACAGCAGAGGTGTGTGCTCAGTTACAGAAGCGAATGGGTTAAATAAAATAGGATGACCACATCAATTTGTGCATTTATGTAGAATTACTGGCAGAGAGTACATTAGCTTGCCAGTCCCTGTAATTTTTCTAGCTGAGCATGTGGTGGAGTGTACTCTTCCCATTGTGTACTGTCAGCTAGCAGGTTATACATCAGAAAAAGCGTCATGTCAGCTGTTTACTGTCAAAGAAGATTCCAAGAAGCACAGATTGTTTCCAGCTCAAACAGGATAGTTACAATGTACCAAGCAACCAATATGGCAATTTACGTCATAGTAATATTTTACTTGTAGAAGTAATGGTAATTAGGCTCTTAAAAGAAAAAATAAAACCCACAATTTACATCCTGGCAAAGATGAAGTTAAGTTGCTAGAAATACACTGTTCAGGTAATGTTTGCCTAGCGATGTTCTTGTTTACCCCTTGCATTGTACCTGCAGGGATGTGCAGTCAGGGGCGGGAGCGGGGGGTGGGGCAGAGCCTCACCTGTCATACATACACCTATACATGCTAGAGTTTTTTTGACTGAGATTATTAGAATAATACAAAACATATTTATACATTCTATATATCATCTTTGTATTATTGTGATAATTTTTATAGTAAAAAAATCACAAATATATATATATATATATATATATATACACTGCTCAAAAAAATAAAGGGAACACTAAAATAACACATCCTAGATCTGAATGAATGAAATATTCTTATTAAATACTTTGTTCTTTACATAGTTGAATGTGCTGACAACAAAATCACACAAAAATTATCATTATTATTTTGTTGTCAGCACATTCAACTATGTAAAGAACAAAGTATTTAATAAGAATATTTCATTCATTCAGATCTAGGATGTGTTATTTTAGTGTTCCCTTTATTTTTTTGAGCAGTGTATATATATATATATATATATATATATATATTAGGTGCTTCATCGCGCCCTAACGGGCGCTCTTCACACCGTCGAAAGGGGCTACGCCCCCTTAACCCCTGCACGCCTTGCTGCGTTTCAATATTTGTATGAGTGGATAGAGGGGATAGAGAGACGCGGGCCGGTAGGGAGGGGATAGATAGAAGGGGGGCGGTAGGGAGGGGATAGAGAGACGCAGGGCGGCAGGGAGAGGATAGAGAGACGCAGGGCCGTAGGGAGGGGATAGAGAGACGCAGGGCGGTAGGGAGGGGGATATATAGAGACGCGGGGCGTTAGGGAGGGGATAGAAAGACGCGGGGCGGTATGGAGGGGATAGAGAGACGCGGGTTGGCAGGGAGGGGATAGAGAGACGCGGGCGGTAGGGAGGGGATACAGAGACGCGGGGCGGTAGGAGGGGATACAGAGACACGGGGCGGGTAGGGAGGTGATACAGAGACGCAGAGCGGTAGGGAGGGGATACTGAGACGCGGGCGGTAGGGAGGGGATACAGAGGCATAGGGAGGAGGGGATAGAGAGAGGCGGGGCGGGTAGGGAGGGGATATAGAGACGCGGGGCGGTAGGGAGGGGATAGAGAGACGCGGGGCGGCTGGGAGGGGGATTATAGAGACGCAGGGCGGTAGGGAGGGGATAGAGAGACGCGGGGCGGCTGGGAGGGTCCCCAGTGAGGAAGCTGATAAAGAGAGGGGGGAAAGTAGTGGAGGGGGAGGGTACCAGAAGAGGAGACTTGTGTAAAGTGGCGAGCAGACATAGAAACAGTGGGTAGGATGTCCGGAGGGACTCACCGTTGGGGCTGTGGGCGGCTGCTGCAGGCTGGTAAACAGTACAGTGTCCAGAGGCGTCACTGGGTCAGCATTTCAGCATTACTGTTACACACATCCCCCCCCCCCGCGGCCGAAAAGGGGGCGTGGCCTCGCGGGTCTGTTCTCTCTCGCTCCGGGGGTGTTTTCCATCTTGCCTGTAGATGCTGGCAGCCCCCGGAGACTGGAGAGTGTGTGCCGCTGTGTGACAGGAGGAGAGTGCTGCAGGAGATGACGTCACTGCAGCACTCGCCTCCTGTCACAGCAGGAGATCTGACAGCGGGATTTGTGCGGAGGAGGCGGCGGGTCTGTGTACACGGCGCAGGGAGGGCTATGAGAGCCTTCTCCTGCGCCACCCGTCCCTCCTAATGTCTATGCCGGGGGCGGCATCAGCCGTTGTTGTTGGGCCGGCGCCGCGGCCGGGGAATCAGAGCTGCTGATGGGTGAGGGGAGGGGAGAGAGAGAGATGGACAGGCAGCAGGAGCAGAGACTTGCTGACTCCGCCCACCGCTGTGACTCCACCCAGCGTTACGGGCACAGAGTCACAGATTTAGACAAATATATAGGAGATATATATATATATATATATATATATATATATACACATATATATATATATATATTTCTCTGACGTCCTAGTGGATGCTGGGGACTCCGTCACGACCATGGGGATATAGCGGCTCCGCAGGAGACAGGGCACAATAATAAAAGCTTTAGGATCAGGTGGTGTGCACTGGCTCCTCCCCCTATGACCCTCCTCCAAGCCTCAGTTAGATTTTTGTGCCCGACGAGAAGGGTGCAATCTAGGTGGCTCTCCTGAGCTGCTTAGAATAAAAGTTTAAGTTAGGTTTTTTATTTTCAGTGAGTCCTGCTGGCAACAGGCTCACTGCTACGAGGGACTTAGGGGAGAGAAGTAAACTCACCTGCGTGCAGGATGGATTTGCTTCTTAGGCTACTGGACACCATTAGCTCCAGAGGGATCGAACACAGGCCCAGCCATGGAGTCCGGTCCCGGAGCCGTGCCGCCGACCCCCCTTGCAGATGCCGAAGTTGAAGAGGTCCAGAAGTCCAGAAACAGGCGGCAGAAGACTTTCAGTCTTCATAAGGTAGCGCACAGCACTGCAGCTGTGCGCCATTGTTGTCAGCACACTTCACCAACAGTCACCAACTGTCACTGAGGGTGCAGGGCGCTGGGGGGGGCGCCCTGGGCAGCAATGTATAATACCTTTTTATGGCTAAAATACATCACATATAGCCCTTGAGGCTATATGGATGTATTTAACCCCTGCCAGATCTCACAAACTCCGGGAGAAGAGCCCGCCGAAAAGGGGGCGGGGCCTATTCTCCTCAGCACACGGCACCATTTTCCTGCTCAGCTCTGCTGTGAGGAAGGCTCCCAGGCTCTCCCCTGCACTGCACTACAGAAACAGGGTTTAAAACAGAGAGGGGGGGCACTTATTTGGCGATATGATTACATATATAAAAATGCTATAAGGGAAAACACTTGTATAAGGGGTTGTCCCTGTATAATTATAGCGTTTTTGGTGTGTGCTGGCAAAACTCTCCCTCTGTCTCCCCAAAGGGCTAGTGGGGTCCTGTCCTCTGTCAGAGCATTCCCTGTGTGTGTGCTGTGTGTCGGTACGTGTGTGTCGACATGTAGGAGGACGATGTTGGTGAGGAGGCGGAGCAAATTGCCTGTATTGGTGATGTCACTCTCTAGGGAGTCGACACTGGAATGGATGGCTTATTTAGGAATTACGTGATAATGTCAACACGCTGCAAGGTCGGTTGACGACATGAGACGGCCGGCAAAACAAATTAGTACCTGTCCAGGCGTCTCAGACACCGTCAGGGGCTTGTAAAAACGCCCATTTACCTCAGTCGGTCGACACAGACACGGACACTGACTCCAGTGTCGACGGTGAAGAAACAAACGTATTTTCCTTTAGGGCCACACGTTTCATGTTAAGGGCAATGAAGGAGGTGTTACATATTTCTGATACTACAAGTACCACAAATAAGGGTATTATGTAGGGTGTGAATAAACTACTTGTAGTTTTTCCTGAATCAGATAAATTAAATGAAGTGTGTGATGATACGTGGGTTTCCTCCGATAAAAAATTATTGGCGGTATACCCTTTCCCGCCAGAAGTTAGGGCGAGTTGGGAAACACACCTTAGGGTGAATAAGGCGCTCACACGCTTATAAAAACAAGTGGCGTTACCGTCTCCAGATACGGCAGCCCTCAAGGAGCCAGCTGATAGGAAGCTGAAAAATATCCTAAAAGTATATACACATATACTGGTGTTATACTACGACCAGCAATCGCCTCAGCCTGGATGTGCAGCGCTGAGGGGGCTTGGTCGGATTTCCTGACTGAAAATATTGATACCCTTGACAGGGACAAGATTTTATTGACTATAGAGCATTTTAAGGATGCATTTCTATATATGCGAGATGCGCAGAGGGATATTTGCATTCTGGCATCAAGAGTAAATGTGATGTCCATATCTGCCAGACGACAGTGGTCAGGTGATGCAGATTCCAGACGGCACATGGAAGTATTGCCGTATAAAGGGGCGGTCCATCGGACCTGGTGGCCATGGCAACAGCTGAAAAATCCACCTTTTGTTACCCCAAGTCACATCTCAGCAGAAAAGGACACAGTCTTTTCAGTCTCAGTCCTTTCGTCCCCATAAGGGCAGGCGGGCAAAAGGGCCAGTCATATCTGCCCAGGGGTAGAGGAAAGGGAAGAAGACTGCAGCAGGCAGCCCATTCCCAGGAACAGAAGCCCTCCACAGCTTCTGCCAAGTCCGCAGCATGACGCTGGGGCCGTACAAGCGGACTCAGGTGCGGTAGGGGGTCATCTCAAGAGTTTCAGCACGCAGTGGGCTCACTCACAAGTGGACTCCTGGATCCTACACGTAGTATCCCAGGTGTACATTGGAAATTCGAGACGTCTCCCCCTCACAAGTTCCTGAAGTCTGCTTTACCAACGTCTCCCTCCGACAGGGAGGCAGTATTGGGAACAATTCACAGGCTGTATTCCCAGCAGGTGATAATCAAAGTACCCCTTCTACAACAAGGGAAGGGGTATTATTCCACACTATATTGTGGTACTGAAGCCAGACGGCTAGGTGAGATCTGAAATATTTGAACACTTACATACAAGCGTTCAAATCAAGATGGAGTCACTCAGAGCAGTGATAGCGAACCAGGAAGAAGGGGACGATATGGTGTCACTGGATATCAGGGACGCTTACCTACATGTCCAAATTTGCCCTTCTCACCAAGGGTACCTCAGGTTCGTGGTACAGAACTGTCACTATCAGTTCAGACGCTGCCGTTTGGATTGTCCACGGCACCCCGGGTCTTTACCAAGGTAATGGCCGAAATGATGATTCTTCTTAAAAGAAATATGGACGCTTTCCTGATAAGGGCAAGGTCCAGAGAACAGTTGGAGGTCGGAGTAGCACTATCTTAAGTAGTTCTACGACAGCACGAGTGGATTCTAAATATTCCAAAATCGCAGTTTTTTCCGACGACACGTCTACTGTTCCTAGGGATGATTCTGGACACAGTCCAGAAAAGGATGTTTTCTCCCGGAGAAGAAAGCCAGGGAGTTATCCGAGCTAGTCAGGAACCTCCTAAAACCAGGAAAAGTATCAGTGCATCATTGCACAAGGATCCTGTGAAAAATGGTGGTTTCTTACAAAGCGATCCCATTCGGTAGATTTCACGCAAGAACCTTTCCGTGGGATCTGCTGGAAAAATGGTCCGGATCGCATCTTCAGATGCATCAGCGGATAACCCTGTCTCCAAGGACAAGGGTGTTTCTTCTGCGGTGGCTGCAGAGTGCTCATCTATGAAAGGGCCGCAGATTCGGCATTCAGGACTGGGTCCTGGTGACCACGGATGCCAGACTGAGTGGCTGGGGAGCAGTCACACAAGGAAAAAATTTCCAGAGAGTGTGATCGAGTCTGGAGACTTCTCTCCACATAAATATACTGGAGCTAAGGGCAATTTACAATGCTCTAAGCTTAGCAAGACCTCTGCTTCAAGGTCAGCCGGTATTGATCCAGTGGGACAACATCACGGCAGTCGCCCACGTAAACAGACAGGGCGGCACAAGAAGCAGGAGGGAAATGGCAGAAGCTGCAAGGATTCTTCGCTGGGCGAAAAATCATGTGATAACACTCTCAGCAGTGTTCATTCCGGGAGTGGAAAACTGGGAAGCAGACTTCCTCAGCAGGCATGACCTCCACCCGGGAGAGTGGGGACTTCATCGGGAAGTCTTCCACATGATTGTAAACCGTTGTGAAAAACCAAAGGTGGACATGATGGCGTCCCGCCTGAACAAAAAACTAGATATTGCGCCAGGTCAAGGGACCCTCAGGCAATAGCGGTGGACGCTCTGGTAACACTGTGGATGTACCAGTCAGAGTATGTGTTCCCTCCTATGCCTCTCATACAAAAAGTACTGAGAATCATAAGAGGGAGATGAGTAAGAATGATACTCGTGGTTCCGGATTGGCCAAGAAGGACTTGGTACCCGAAACTTCAAGAGATGTTCACGGAAGACCCGTGGCCTCTACCTTTAAGAAAGGACCTGCTCCAGCAGGGGCCTTGTCTGTTCCAAGACTTACCACGGCCGCGTTTGACGGCATGGCGGTTGAACGCCGGATCCTGAAAGGGCATTCCAGATGAAGTCATCCCTACCCTGGTCGAAGACAGGAAGGATGTAACCGCAAAACATTTTCACTGCATTTGGCGAAGATATGTTGCGTGGTGTGAGGCCAAGAAGGCCCCTACAGAGGAATTCCAACTGGGTCGTTTCCTACATTTCCTGAAAACAGGACTGTCTATGGGCCTAAAATTAGGGTCCATTAAGGTTCAAATTTCGGCCCTGTCGAATTTCTTCCAGAAAGAACTGGCTTTAGTGCCTGACGTTCAGATGTTTGTAAAAGGGGTACTGCATATACAGCCTCCTTTTGTGCCCCAGTGGCACCTTGGGATCTCAATGTTGTTTTGAGTTTCCTAAAGTCACATTGGTTTGAACCACTCACCACTGTGGACTTAAAATATCTCACATGGAAGGTGACGATGCTATTAGCCCTGGCTTCAGCCAGGCGTGTGTCAGAATTGGCGGCTTTATCATATATAAAGCCCTTACTTAATTTTTCATTCTGACAGGGCAGAATTGAGGACTCATCCTCAATTTCTCCTTAAGGTGTTTTCTGTTTTTCACATGAACCAACCTATTGTGGTACCTGCGGGTACTAGGGACTTGGAGGACTCCAAGTTACTTGACGTTGTCAGGGCCCTGAAAAATATGTTTCCAGGAAGGCTGGAGTCAGAAAATCTGACTCGCTGTTTAGCCTGTATGCACCCAACAAGATGGGTGCTCCTGCTTCTAAGCAGACGATTGCTCGCTGGATTTGTAATACAATTCAGTTTACACATTCTGTGGCAGGCCTGCCACAGCCAAAATCGGTAAAAGCCCATTCCAAAAGGAAGGGGGCTCATCTTGGGCGACTGCCCGAGGGGTCTCGGCTTTACAACTTTGCCGAGCAGTTACTTGGTCAGGGGCAAACACGTTTGCTAAATTCTACAAATTTGATACCCTGGCTGAGGAGGACATGGAGTTCTCTCATTCGGTGCTGCAGGGTCATCCGCACTCTCCCGCCCGTTTGGGAGCTTTGGTATAATCCCCATGGTCCTGACGGAGTCCCCAGCATCCACTAGGACGTCAGAGAAAATAAGATTTTACTTACCGATAAATCTATTTCTCGTAGTCCGTAGTGGATGCTGGGCGCCCATCCCAAGTGCGGATTGTCTGCAATACTTGTACATAGTTATTGTTACAAAAATCGGGTTATTCTTGTTGTGAGCCATCTTTTCAGAGGCTCCTTCGTTGTTATCATACTGTTAACTGGGTTCAGATCACAGGTTGTACGGTGTGATTGGTGTGGCTGGTATGAGTCTTACCCGGGATTCAATATCCTTCCTTATTATGCACGCTCGTCCGGGCACAGTATCCTAACTGAGGCTTGGAGGAGGGTCATAGGGGGAGGAGCCAGTGCACACCACCTGATCCTAAAGCTTTTATTATTGTGCCCTGTCTCCTGCGGAGCCGCTATATCCCCATGGTCCTGACGGAGTCCCCAGCATCCACTACGGACTACGAGAAATAGATTTATCGGTAAGTAAAATCTTATTTTTTGGCAGGCTCTTCTCAGTCACCAATTATGTAGCGAAGTAGGCAGGGTGAAGATAGGTGGAAAGGGCAGGGTGCACTACATTAACATGACAGACAGCACCCTCTCTAGTGTGTGTGTGTGTGTGTGTGTGTGTGTGTGTGTCTCTCTCCTCTCTCTCTCTATCTATCTATATATATATATATATATATATATATATATATATTTCTCTGACGTCCTAGTGGATGCTGGGAACTCCGTAAGGACCATGGGGAATAGCGGCTCCGCAGGAGACTGGGCACAAAAAAGAAAGCTTTAGGACTACCTGGTGTGCACTGGCTCCTCCCCCTATGACCCTCCTCCAAGCCTCAGTTAGATTTTTGTGCCCGACCGAGCTGGGTGCAATCTAGGGGGCTCTCCTGAGCTTCTTAGAAAAGTTAGTTTTAGGTTTTTTATTTTCAGTGAGACCTGCTGGCAACAGGCTCACTGCATCGAGGGACTAAGGGGAGAAGAAGCGAACCTGCCTGCTTGCAGCCAGCTTGGGCTTCTTAGGCTACTGGACACCATTAGCTCCAGAGGGACCGAACACAGGCCCAGCCTCGGAGTCCGGTCCCAGAGCCGCGCCGCCGGCCCCCTTACAGAGCCAGAAGCAAGAAGAGGTCCGGAAAATCGGCGGCAGAAGACATCAGTCTTCACCAAGGTAGCGCACAGCACTGCAGCTGTGCGCCATTGCTCCTCATGCACACCACACACTCCGGGTGCAGGGCGCTGGGGGGGGGCGCCCTGAGCAGCAATATAAACACCTTGGCTGGCAAAAATACATCACATATAACCCCCAGGGCTATATGGATGTATATTAACCCCTGCCAGATTCCAGAAAAAAGCGGGAGAAAAGTCCGCCGAGAAGGGGGCGGAGCCTATCTCCTCAGCACACTGGTGCCATTTTCCCTCACAGCTCCGTTGGAGGGAAGCTCCCTGGCTCTCCCCTGCAGTTAATACACTACAGAAAGGGTTAAAAAGAGAGGGGGGGCACAATTTAGGCGCAGTATACAAATATATGCAGCTATAAGGGAAAACACTTTTTTATAGGTGCTATCCCTGTGATATATAGCGCCCTGGTATGTGCTGGCATACTCTCCCTCTGTCTCCCCAAAGGGCTTTGTGGGGTCCTGTCCTCTATCAGAGCATTCCCTGTGTGTGTGCTGTGTGTCGGTACGGCTGTGTCGACAGGTATGTGGAGGATAATGAGGTGGAGGCGGAGCGAATGCCTGTAAATATGTTGTCACCCCCTGCGGGGTCGACACCGGGGTGGTTGAACTTATGGAAGGATTACGTGAAAGTGTCAACTCCTTACATAAAAGGTCGACGACACGGAACAGCCGGCTACTCAGCTTGTGCCTGTTCCAGCATCTCAAATGTCATGGGGGGCTTTAAAATGGCCCGCTACCTCAGATAACAGACACAGATGTCGACACGGATACTGACTCCAGTGTCGACATCGATGAGACTGGTGTACCCTCCAAATAGGTCCACCCGTTACAGGATTGAGGCAATGAAAAATGTATTACACATTTATGATTATACCCCAGGTACCACATAAAAGGGTATTGTGTTTGGTGAGAGAAAACTATTAGCAGTTTTTCCTGCATCTGAGAAATTAAATGAGGTGTGTGAGGAAGAGTGGTCTTCCCCCGGTAAGAAATTGATAATTTCTACAACGGTTATTGGCAGCGTACCCTTTCCCGCCAGAGGATAGGTCACGCGGGGAAACACCCCATAGGGTAGATACAGCGCTTACACGCTTATCAGAAAAGGTGGCACTACCGTCTCCGGATACGGCCGCCCTGAAGGAACCTGCTGATAGAAAGCAGGAGGTTACCCTATAAGTTATGGTCACACACTAGGGCATTATATTGCGACCAGCCGTTGCTTCGGCATGGATGTGCTGTGCTCCCGCTGCGTGGTCAGATTCCCTGTCGGAAAATAACTATGGATAGGGACAATATTTTGCTGAAAATAGAGCATATAAAAGACGTGGTCTTCTACATGCGTGATGCTCAGAGGGATATATGCCGGCTGGCATCAAAAATAAGCGCTAGGTCCATTGCCGCCAGACGGGGGTTATGGACTTGACAATGGTCAGGCGATGCCGACTCGAATCGGCACATGGAAGTTGCCCTATAAGGGGGTAAAACTGTTTGGGGATAGTTTTTCAGACCTCGTTTCCACAGCTACTGCTGGGAAATCGATTTTTTTGCCACAGGCTACCCCACAACAAAGGAAAGCACCGTATCATCAAGTACAGTCCTTTCGGCCCCAGAAAAGCAAGAGGGCTAGAGGCTCATCCTTTCTGCCGAGAGGCAAAGGTAGAGGAAAAAAGCTGCAACACACAGCTAGTTCCCAAGAGCAGAAGTCCTCCCTGCGTCCGGTAGGTCCACAGCATGGTGCTGGGGCTGCTCAGGCGGACCCGGGTACGGTGGGGGCCCGTCTCAGATATTTCAGCGGACAGTGGGCTCTCTCACATGGATCCCTGGGTCCTTCAAGCAGGATCTCAGGGGTACAGGCTGGAGTTCGAGACGTTCTTCCCCCCGCCGTTTCCTAAAATCTGCCTTACCGGCACCTCCCTCTGCCAGGGAGACGGTGTTGGTGGATATTCAACACTATAATCACAACAAGTGATTGTCAAGGTGCCCCTCCTTCAGCAAGGAAGGGGTTACTATTCCACAGTGGTTGTGGTACCGAAACGGTTCGGTGAGACCCATCTTGAAATTAAAATACTTAAACTTTTATATCAGAAGATTCAAGTTCAAGATGGAATCGCTCAGGGCGGTTATTACGAGCCTGGACGAGGGGGATTACAGGGTCTCCCTGGACATCAAGGATGCGTACCTGCATGTCCCCATTTACCCCCCTCACCAGGAGTACCTCAGATATGTGGTACAGGACTGTCACTATCAGTTCCAGACGCGGCCGTTGGAGTTGTCCAAGTTGTCCTAGGTAATGGCCGAAGTGACGATACTCCTTCGCAAGAAGAAAGTTTTTATTATCCCGTACTTGGACGATCTCCTGATAAAGGCGAGGTCCAAAGAACAGTTGGTAGTGGGGGTAGCAGAAGTGCTACAACAGCACGACTGGATTCTCAATATTCCAAAGTCACAGCTGGTCCCGACGACACGTCTTCTGTTCCTGGGAATGTTTCTGAACGCAGACCAGAAAAGAGTGTTTCTTCCAGTGGAAAAAGCCGAGGAGTTGTCATCTCTAGTCAGAGACATCCTAAAACCAGGACAGGTGTCGGTACATCAATGCACACGAGTCCTGGGAAAAATGGTAGCTTCGTACGAAGCATAATTCCATTCGGAAGACTCCACGCAAGGACGTTCCAGTGGGACCTGTGGGACTAATGGTCCGGGTCCCATCTACAGATACAACAGCGGATAACCCTGTCAGCAAGAAACAGGGTGTCACTGCTGTGGTGGCTGCAGAGGGCTCATCTACTAGAGGGCCGCAGATTCGGAATACAGGACTGGGTCCTGGTGACCACGGATGCCAGCCTTCGGGGCTGGGGTGCAGTCACACAGGGAAGAAATTTCCAAGGAGATTTCGCTTCACATAAATATTCTGCAGCTAAGGGCCATTTACAATACCCTAAGCCAAGCAAGGCCCCTGCTTCAGAACCAGCCGGTACTGATCCAATCAGACGACATCACGGCGGTCGCCCATGTAAACAGACAGGGCGGCACAAGAAGCAGGATGGCGATGGCAGAAGCCACAAGGATTCTCCGATGGGCGACCTACACCCAGGAGAATGGGGACTTCATCCAGAAGTTTTCCAAATGCGGGTAAACCGTTGGGAATGACCACGGGTGGACATGATGGCGTCCCGCCTCAACAAGAAGTTGAAAAGATATGGCGCCAGGTCAAGGGACCCGCAGGCGATCGCTGGGGACGCTCTAGTGACACCATGGGTGTACCAGTCGGTTTATGTGTCTCCTCCTCTACCTCTCATACCCAAGGTACTGAGAATAATAAGAAGGCGAGGAGTGAAAACCATACTCGGGGTTCCGGATTGGCCATGAAGAGCTTGGTACCCGGAACTTCAAGAGATGCTGGCAGAGGACCCTTGGCCTCTGCCGCTCAGACAAGACCTGCTGCAGCAGGGACCCTGTCTGTTCCAAGACTTACCGCGGCTGCGTTTGACGGCATGGCGGTAGAACACCGGATCCTAAAGGAAAAGGGTATTCCGAAGGAAGTCATCCCTACCCTGATCATAGCCAGGAAGGATGTCACCGCAAGACATTATCGCCGCGTTTGGCGAAGATTTGTTGCTTGGTGGGAGGCCATGAAGGCCCCGACGGAGGAATTTCAACTATGTCGATTCCTGCACTTCCTGCAAGCAGGGGTGACATTTGGGCCTCAAATTGGGGTCCATCAAGGTCCAGATTTCGGCTCTGTCGAATTTCTTCCAGAAAGAACTGGCTTCACTGCCTGAAGTTCAGACTTTGGTTAAAGGAGTACTACATATTCAGCCTCCTTTTTGTGCCTCCTGTGGCACTTTTTGGATCTCAACGTGGTGTTGGATTTCCTAAAGTCGCATGGGTAGAGCCACTTAAAACCATGGAGCTAAAGTATCTCCCGTGGAAAGTGGTCATGCTGTTGGCCTTGGCCTTGGCCAGGCGTGTGTCAGAATTGGCGGCTTTGTCATGTAAAAGGCCTTATCTGATTTTCTATATGGATAGGGCAGAGTTGAGGACTCGTCCTCAGTTTCTCCCGAAGGTGGTCTCAGGTTTTCACTTGAACCAACCTATTGTGGTGCCTGCGGCTACTGGGGACTTGGAGGATTCCAAGTTGCTGGACGTAGTCAGGGCCCTGAAAATTTTATATTTCCAGGACGGCTGGAGTCAGGAAAACTGACTCGCTGTTTATCCTGATGGCACCCAACAAGCTGGGTGCTCCTGCTTCTAAGCAGTCTATTGCGCGCTAGATTTGTAGCACTATTCAGCTGGCGCATTCTGCGGTAGGATTACCGCAGCCTAAATCAATAAAAGCCCATTCCACAAGGACGGTGGGCTCATCTTGGGCGGCTGCCCGAGGGGTCTCGGCTTTACATCTTTGCCGAGCAGCTACTTGGTCAGGGGCAAACACGTTTGCAAAATTCTATGAATTTGATACCCTGGCTGAGGAGGACCTGGAGTTCTCTCATTCGGTGCTGCAGAGTCATCCGCACTCTCCCGCCCGTTTGGGAGCTTTGGTATAATCCCCATGGTCCTTACGGAGTTCCCAGCATCCACTAGGACGTCAGAGAAAATAAGAATTTACTTACCGATAATTCTATTTCTCGTAGTCCGTAGTGGATGCTGGGCGCCCATCCCAAGTGCGGATTGTCTGCAATACTTGTACATAGTTATTGTTAACTAATCGGGTTCTTGTTGTGAGCCATCTATTCAGAGGCTCCTCTGTTATCATGCTGTTAACTGGGTTTCATATCACAAGATGTACGGTGTGATTGGTGTGGCTGGTATGAGTCTTACCCGGGATTCAAAATCCTTCCTTATTGTGTACGCTCGTCCGGGCACAGTATCCTAACTGAGGCTTGGAGGAGGGTCATAGGGGGAGGAGCCAGTGCACACCAGGTAGTCCTAAAGCTTTCTTTTTTGTGCCCAGTCTCCTGCGGAGCCGCTATTCCCCATGGTCCTTACGGAGTTCCCAGCATCCACTACGGACTACGAGAAATAGAATTATCGGTAAGTAAATTCTTATTTTTTTTATATTTTTTTTTGATACTTGGATATATGTGTGCATCTGAATCTGGATACGAAGCACAACAGAACTTAGAAAAAAGCTGCGCCCCCTGCATTGTAGCGCTTCATATACATTTTCAGACTCCGTGGCACACAGAAATACAAGTGTCGCTTATAAAAATATTCATCACAGTCTCCTGGTGCATCCTAGCCACATCGCATTGTGACTACGACACATTTTCAGGTATAAATACACAAAAAAGGTGCCCAACGTTATCACTCGCACGGGACCTGGTGCGCCCAAAAGGGTCTGTTTGGCATAACTGTTGCAATAATTCAGCTTCAACTCAGTGTGGTTAAAGCTTGGGGTCAGCTCTGCATCTCTGTTTGTGCTGGATATGCCCCCTGCAGTGATGAAAAGGGGAGTCCCATAACCACGTCCCTACCAAGAGGCCATGCTCACTTTTTGGAAATATGCGTGCCAGAGGTGCTCTGTCTGTGTTCATCCTAGAGGGAGCACTGTATATACAAATATATACACACACGCACACACACACTTAAAAAGTATGCCAACCACTCGGCTTGGCCTCGCCCTCTGTCTATCTGCTGCACACATATACTCTGTTTGCTACTAGCCACCCCCCCTCACGCATGAAAGCTCCGTCCTGCCTTTCCCGCGCTCCCACTGCACATGCATGTTGGGGACTAGACGGATCTTAGCAAATTATAATATTATATATATATATATATATATATATATATCTCCTATATATTTGTCTAAATCTGTGACTCTGTGCCCGTAACGCTGGGTGGAGTCACAGTGGTGGGCGGAGTCAGCAAGTCTCTGCTCCTGCTGCCTGTCCATCTCTCTCTCTCCCCTCCCCTCACCCATCAGCAGCTCTGATTCCCCGGCCGCGGCGCCGGCCCAACAACAACGGCTGATGCCGCCCCCGGCATAGACATTAGGAGGGACGGGTGGCGCAGGAGAAGGCTCTCATAGCCCTCCCTGCGCCGTGTACACAGACCCGCCGCCTCCTCCGCACAAATCCCGCTGTCAGATCTCCTGCTGTGACAGGAGGCGAGTGCTGCAGTGACGTCATCTCCTGCAGCACTCTCCTCCTGTCACACAGCGGCACACACTCTCCAGTCTCCGGGGGCTGCCAGCATCTACAGGCAAGCTGGAAACACCCCCGGAGCGAGAGAGAACAGACCCGCGAGGCCACGCCCCTTTCCCAGCAGGCCACGCCCCCTTTTCGGCCGCGGGGGGGGGTGATGTGTGTAACAGTAATGCTGAAATGCTGACCCAGTGACGCCTCTGGACACTGTACTGTTTACCAGCCTGCAGCAGCCGCCCACAGCCCCAACGGTGAGTCCCTCCGGACATCCTACCCACTGTTTCTATGTCTGCTCGCCACTTTACACAAGTCTCCTCTTCTGGTGCCCTCCCCCTCCACTACTTTCCCCCTTCTCTTCATCAGCTTCCTCACTGGGGACCCTCCCAGCCGCCCCGCGTCTCTCTATCCCCTCCCTACCGCCCGCGTCTCTATATCCCCTCCCAGCCGCCCCGCGTCTCTATCCCCTCCTTACCGCCCCGCGTCTCTATATCCCCTCCCTACCGCCCCGCCTCTCTCTATCCCCTCCTCCCTATGCCTCTGTATCCCCTCCCTACCGCCCGCGTCTCAGTATCCCCTCCCTACCGCTCTGCGTCTCTGTATCACCTCCCTACCGCCCCGTGTCTCTGTATCCCCTCCTACCGCCCCGCGTCTCTGTATCCCCTCCCTACCGCCCCGCGTCTCTCTATCCCCTCCCAGCCGCCCCGCCTCTCTGTATCCCCTCCCTATCGCCCCGGGTCTCTCTATCCCCTCCCTACCGCCCTGCGTCTCTCTATCCCCTCCCTGCCAACCCGCGTCTACCTATCCCCTCCATACCGCCCCGCGTCTTTCTATCCCCTCCCTAACGCCCCGCGTCTCTATATATCCCCTCCCTACCGCCCTGCGTCTCTCTATCCCCTCCCTACGGCCCTGCGTCTCTCTATCCCCTCCCTGCGTCTCTCTATCCCCTCCCTACCGCCCCCCTTCTATCTATCCCCTCCCTACCGGCCCGCGTCTCTCTATCCCCTCTATCCACTCATACAAATATTGAAACGCAGCAAGGCGTGCAGGGGTTAAGGGGGCGTAGCCCCTTTCAACGGTGTGAAGAGCGCCCGTAGGGCGCGATGAAGCACCTAGTATATATATATATATAGATAGATAGATGGAGAGAGAGAGACACACACACACACACACACACACACACACACACACACACACACACACACACACACACACTAGATAGGGCGCCGTCTGTTATGTTAATGTAGTGCACCCTGCCCTTTCCACCCATCTTCAGCCTGCCTACTTCGCTACATAATTGGTGACTGAGAAGAGCCTGCCAAAAATATATATATATGTGTATATATATACACTGCTCAAAAAAATAAAGGGAAGACTAAAATAACACATCCTAGATCTGAATAAATGAAATATTCTTATTAAATACTTTGTTCTTTACATAGTTGAATGTGCTGACAACAAAATCACACAAAAATTATCAATGGAAATCAAATTTATTAACTCATGGAGGTCTGGATTTGGAGTCACCCTCAAAATTAAAGTGGAAAAACACACTACAGGCTGATCCAACTTTGATGTAAAATGAGGCTCAGTAGTGTCTGTGGCCTCCACGTGCCTGTATGACCTCCCTACAACGCCTGGGCATGCTCCTGATGAGGTGGCGGATGGTCTCCTGAGGGATCTCCTCCCAGACCTTGACTAAAGCATCCGCCAACTCCTGGACAGTCTGTGGTGCAACGTGGCATTGATGGATGGAGCGAGACATGATGTCCCAGATGTGCTCAATTGGATTCAGGTCTGGGGAACGGGCGGGCCAGTCAATAGCATCAATGCCTTCGTCTTGCAGGAACTGCTGACACACTCCAGCCACATGAGGTCTAGCATTGTCTTGCATTAGGAGGAACCCAGGGCCAACCGCACCAGCATATGGTCTCACAAGGGGTCTGAGGATCTCATCTCGGTACCTAATGGCAGTCAGGCTACCTCTGGCGAGCACATGGAGGGCTGTGCGGCCCCCCAAAGAAATACCACCCCACACCATTACTGACCCACTGCCAAACCGGTCATGCTGGAGGATGTTGCAGGCAGCAGAACGTTCTCCTTGGCGTCTCCAGACTCTGTCACGTCTGTCACATGTGCTCAGTGAGAACTTGCTTTCATCTGTGAAGAGCACAGGGCGCCAGTGGCGAATTTGCCAATCTTGGTGTTCTCTGGCAAATGCCAAACGTCCTGCACGGTGTTGGCCTGTAAGCACAACCCCCACCTGTGGACGTCGGGCCCTCATACCACCCTCATGGAGTCTGTTTCTGATCGTTTGAGTAGACACATGCACATTTGTGGCTTGCTGGAGGTCATTTTGCAGGGCTCTGGCAGTGCTCCTCCTGTTCCTCCTTGCACAAAGGCGGATGTAGCGGTCCTGCTGCTGGGTTGTTGCCCTCCTACGGCCTCCTCCATGTCTCCTGATGTACTGGCCTGTCTCCTGGTAGCGCCTCCATGCTCTGGACACTACGCTGACAGACACAGCAAACCTTCTTGCCACAGCTCGCATTGATGTGCCATCCTGGATGAGCTGCACTACCTGAGCCACTTGTGTGGGTTGTAGGGAGGTCATACAGGCACGTGGAGGCCACACACACTACTGAGCCTCATTTTGACTTGGTTTAAGGACATTACATCAACGTTGGATCAGCCTGTGGTGTGTTTTTCCACTTTAATTTTGAGGGTGACTCCAAATCCAGACCTCCATGGGTTAATAAATTTGATTTCCATTGATAATTTTTGTGTGATTTTGTTGTCAGCACGTTCAACTATGTAAAGAACAAAGTATTTAATAAGAATATTTCATTTATTCAGATCTAGGATGTGTTATTTTAGTGTTCCCTTTATTTTTTTGAGCAGTGTATATATATATATATATATATATATATATATATATATATATATAATGTAATATTATAGTGGGGGAGTTTTAATTGGTTTCTTCAATTCCCATGTATTCTGCTAGGTGCAGCGTTTATTTCCCCATAATAGTGCTTGCTGATACATCAATCATTCAGTGCTGTCGCAGGAGTTGGGACATGATGTTTTTCTCATCCCAGTGACAAATATGAGATTTGGGCCCTAGTATTGGAGGCTCACATGTACAGGGGGGAGTGCGCTGTTAAGCTGTCAGTGTTTGTTCTTGCATCACACCGGTGACATCTGTCCTTTGTTTTCTTTCTGAGTAAACAGTTTATCAGTCTCCTGTGGCACCTGACAAGCTGCTGTGAAATGGGGAAAACCGAATAATGGAGCATTGCTTTAACCCTTAGACGACCATGCCTTCTTGCAGACTCTATTTACCACTGAAACCAATGATAAAGATAATATGTCTTGTTTCCGGCAGTAATGTGCATGTTAATGTTTTGTTTCCTTTTGTATAGAACAGCACACTCTCGTGCGAAAGGGGACGCGGCTGACCAGGCGAGCCAGGCTGCGCGCCAGGAGTCCGATATAGCGAGGGCTGTAGCGAGAGAACTCTCCCCAAGCTTCCATCAGCCAGGTCAGTATCCAGATTGTTGCGCTAAGGAGATTGTAGCTCCACATCTCATGTGTCTGTTTCACAGTAAAATCCACTTGTATGAAATTTCTTCCACCCATGTTTATTTACATTTTTTTGTAACTAGTTACTTTGGGGCAGATTTATTAAGCCTGGTGAAGTGATAAAGGGGAAGGTGATAAGGCACCAGCCAATCAGCTCCTAACTGCCATGTCATTGGCTGGGTTTGAAAAATGACAGTTAGGAGATGATTGGCTGGGGCTTTATCACCTTCCACTTTATCACTTCACCAGGCTTAGTAAATCTGCCCCTTTGTGTCCTACTTTTCATTTCTTTCTTTGATAAACAGAAACATTAGGCTGGATGTAATGACGCCCGAGTTTGGCGGCCGTGCGGGATGCCGGCCGAAAGCAGCCATTTTTTTTAAAGGGGTAATAACTTAAAAGTCAAAACCGTGCCCTGTAAGTGATTGCCCCCTCAAAAAACCATCCGAGCATCCCGCACAACCAACAAACTGGGGCGTCATTACATCTGGCCCATTTGATTAGATCGAAAATAATAGTGGGTGCTGCCATGTCACTTACCCATCTTAAATGGACTCTGAGCTCTGTGGTGATTTTCAATCTATGGAATACAATTGTTGTGTTACAGACTACACTACCTGTGTAATACGCAGGCTCTCGCATGAGGAATGGAGCTAAAGTAGAACCGACCCCTTTTGTTGTTGTTGTTGTTGTTGTTGTTATTACCGGTATTTCATTTTTGTCTCTAAAATATTTTGAAAATGTTCTAGTTTCATGGCATTGTAGGCAGCTGCAAGGGGCCCAGCAGTAAAGAGGTACCGGGGATTTTACCTGCACTTGAAGGCATAGCACAGGCCCCAGGTGTCATGTATGGTGCCCCAAGCCTATTGGACAAACACCAGCAACTAAGTGCACAGCAATAAACTAAGCTTGCACCAATGTCCCAAAAACCAACCGATGGTAACAGCCAGGGAAAAATAAACTTGGTAAGAGTTATCGATTTGTAGGTAGAGCAAAGCTGTCTGCATTAATCTATTGCCAGTAGACTTACTCCAAAATCCAAAGCTCAGTGCACAAATGTCATCTCTTCTCCTGGTGCACTTGAGAGAGGTTAATGATGTCTTTTGAGCAACATTACAGACGAGAGGTTCCATGTGAAGCAAGAAACCAGGTGGCACATTTGTCTGAAGGCACGCTTTTCTAAAATGAAAATGATGGATGCATTGGTAGTGGAGTGGGCACAGCGTGCTTATAGACCGGGAAAGGCAAGGAGGAGTAGAGACAAGTTCCAAGAGGTGGAAGAGAGAAAGGATAGACAAAAACTTGGAGGGGAGAGAGGGGGCCCTGACAATAAGCTAGAAGGAGGGAAGTCAAAATACAAGGAGGAGAGTTGCATGATGAAAGGGTATGTACCACAGACCTCACACACGTACTGTAGGAGAAGAAATAGAAAAGTCACAAACCGGTGGTGGTGGTGGTGGTGGGTATTGTCAGTCACGTAGAGATTTTTTTGGTGATGGCCATGCTCTTTGGTCACCATGTACATGTGGGGCACCTATACATTTTTTGTATGGAGCCCGCAGATGTCAAGCTATGCCCCTGATTATATGTGACCTAATTCATTGGTTCTTAAACCTGTCCTCAAGGCATTATAACAGTCCGGGTTTCAACAATATCAATTCTTGAGCACGGGTGACTTAATTTGTACCTTAGTTATTTTTTTTTAGCCTTATGTGCTCAAACAAGGAGATACATAAAATCTGCCATGTTAGTGTGTCTTGGGTGACTTAATCTATTAAGTTGTTCTTTGTTCTCAACCATTTAATGCTGAGAAAGGTTCCCTGCAGTGTCCTTCAATTAGGACTATTGACAGGAAGTCTGAGGGACACAAAGGGCAGATGCCATGATCTTTCTGTAACTGTTATAAATAAATGTTATAGAAATCTTGTCGGTAACTTTTATACAAATCCGCCTGCAACACTTAAGTTGCAAAACAACAATATATTTAGATTCCATTTTGTAGGGTCTCCAGCGTCCTTGTGGCAGTGGCTTGGTCACAGCGCACAAACCTGATCTGAATGCTCTTTGATGGCAGTATTTGTTTACTACATGTTGTGCATATATAAATAAGGCCATTGTTACTATTGTGTCACTTTCAAGTTAAATTAGACTGTTAATTAAGCTTGCCAATGTGGGCACATTGTGATCCTTTATAAATAGCAAGCTTTGGCAGGAATAGAAAGGGAAGCATGAATGGGATATAACAGGTGAAATGTAACAGTGTTAGTGATTTAAAAACACTGTACCATATGCACAAAGATAGAAAATTGCTTATACCTAGTTATAAAATAATTTTTATGTCTGAGCAAAATAGAGAACACATACGGTATCTGGGAAGTGTTTGCAAACACAGAATCTGTCACTATTACCAGAAGCCATTGTAGTCATTGCCCCTATTTGCACCTACCGCAGAAGACAGAAGTATACTCTATGGAGGTCATTCCGAGTTGTTCGCTCGGTAAAAATCTTCGCATCGCAGCGATTTTCCGCTTAATGCGCATGCGCAATTTCCGCACTGCGACTGCGCCAAGTAAATTTGCTATGCAGTTAGGATTTTTACTCACGGCTTTTTCATCGTTCTGGCGATCGTAATGTGATTGACAGGAAATGGGTGTTACTGGGCGGAAACAGGCCGTTTTATGGGCGTGTGGGAAAAAACGCTACCGTTTCCGGAAAAAACGCAGGAGTGGCCGGAGAAACGGGGGAGTGTCTGGGCGAACGCTGGGTGTGTTTGTGACGTCAAACCAGGAACGACAAGCACTGAAATGATCGCAGATGCCGAGTAAGGTTGAAGTTACTCAGAAACTGCTACGAGGTGTGTAATCGCAATATTGCGATTACTTCGTTCGCAATTTTAAGATGCTAAGATTCACTCCCAGTAGGCGGCGGCTTAGCATGAGCAAATCTGCTAAAATCCGCTTGCGAGCGAACAACTCGGAATGACCTCCTATGTGTCTTTTCCCCCGGTCTGTATGTATTTGCAATTGCACAAAACAGCCTTTACTGTACGTGACCTATGTTAGCACGCCATTATCCCACTACGTTCCACCATGTAGGCGCGAGGCAGACAGAAGTTTCAGAATCACATATACCTGGGCACTATTGTGGGCATATGCATCATAGGCAAGCACATGGGGAAGGGGGGGGGGGGGGGTTCCAGTTGCCTGGACCCCCCCAACGCCTGGCCAGCAGCCACTACATGCAGAATGGAGCTGCTGCACATGCCCAGTGGCAGTAGATGTTGCTACCAAATCTGCTGTGTGTGTGTGTGTCTGTGGTTCTGAGTGTTTAGTCATCGCACCAGAGGGAGAATGTGGTAAGGGGCTTACCATGATCTTGTACCTGCATATATGTCTGACGTACTGTGTTACATAAACTGCACTTTGGTGTAGACTAGAGCTTGTTACAAGCAGGGCCAGATTAAGCCTTGAGGGTGCCTGGGGCACTCTAGACAGGGGGGCCCCGATTGGTGGGGGGTGGGGCTGTATATCAGATTGTGCATACCTCCCAACATGACCTATTCCAGGAGGGACAACATGCTCTTTACATGGACTTCCCTCTTAATATATGATTGTAGTCATCTGTGCTGAACTATTTAATTGATAACAAAGGTATTTCTATACAGGTGACTGCATTCATAACTTAAGAAGGAAGTCCAGGTAGAGAGCATTTTGTCCCTCCTTGAAAGGGTATGTTGGGAGGTATGGATTATGTATATTACCTTTAGCCCAATGGTGTATATTACATTTAAACTAATAGTGTAATAATGACTGAGTACTGTTTATAGCTCCATCTAAAAAAAGACAACTATTTTATAAAATGTTCTTGTAGAGGAACAAAGACAACTTAAGCAACCTTAAAATGCACATAGAAACATAAAATCTATAATATATCTTGTCACATGCAAGAATAGCAGCAGCCTCTGTACTACTTACACAGTGGGACAGGACTCAGGAGGACTATGTATGTGTGTGTGTCTTTCTCTAGACCGTCATTACATAACAAGTTACACAGGACTTAGACACCCAGGTGTGGAGAGAGTTGAAAATGACACACTTACAACTCTCTCCACCCTCCTATCTCTCCTGGTTGGGAAGCTCCGTCGATAGTTCATGAAATCTGATACTCCTGTGTTTCTGCCTGCACTGCATACTGTCCTGCTCGCATTCTGGCTGTCTGGTTCTGCTGCTGCATAAAAGGGAAAGCTAGTGATGTCTGTGTGCTCAGGCCGGGGGGGGAGGGGGGGAGGGGGGGGGCCTGACAGAGGGGGACCCGGTGTACAGTATGCCCTGCATCCCCCCCTTAATCTGGCTATGGTTACAAGCTAATTACAGGTGAAACTCAGAAAATTAGATATGTATATATACAGTATGTATGTATATGTGTGTGTGTGTGTGTGTGTGTGTGTGTGTGTGTGTGTGTGTGTGTGTGTATGTGTATATATATATATATATAGGGCCCAAGAGATATCCTTGCACTGGGCCCCAAAGTTTTACTACATGCAAAGTTAGATATTTTAAGCCTTTATTCGTTATAATTTTGATGATTGTGGTTTACAGCTTAAGAAAACCCCAAATCCAAAATCTCAGAAAATTATAATATTACGTAAAATCAATAAAAAAAGTATTTTAAATACAGAAATGTCGGCCCTCTGAAAAGTATAATCATGCATATGTACTCAGTACTTGGTTTGGGCCCCTTTTTCATGAATTACTACCTCAATGCAGCATGGCATGTAGTCTATCAGCCTGTGGCACAGCTGAGGTGTTATGAAAGACAAGGATGCTTCAATAGCGGCCTTCAGCTATTCTGCATTGTTCAGTCTCATGTCTCTCATCTTTCTCTTGGCAATGCCCCATAGATTCTCTATGGGGTTCAGGTCAGGTGAGTTTGCTGGCCAATCCAGCACAGTAATCCCACCGTCATTGAACCAGGTTTTGGTACTTTTGGCAGTGTGGGCAGGTGCCAAGTCCTGCCAAGTCCTGCTGGAAAATGTCAGCATCTCCATAAAGCTTGTCTACTGAAGGAAGCATGAAGTGCTCTAAAATGTCCTGGTAGACGGCTGCGTTGACTCTGGATTTAATAAAGCACAGTGGACCAACACCAGCAGATAAATGGCTACCCAAATCAACACAGACTGTGGAAATTTCACACTGGACTTCAAGCATTTTGGATTGTGTGCCTCTCCATTCTTCCTCCATACTCTGGGACCTTGGTTTCCAAATAAGATGCAAAATTTGCTCTCATCAGAAAAGAGGACTTTGGAACACTGAGCTGCTGCTGCTTTCTCCTCAGTATTCTGGCTGGTGTAGCTCACAGATGGGGTACCGTGACTTTCCGCAGTAATGTAACAATCACATCCCCTGCCCGGAGGTGACAGCTACCCAGCCACGCACAGCAGGGTGCCACTGGATGAACAGGGTTCGGTGCAAAGGTGAGGGGGAGAGAGGGAGATTATACACTCCCAGCCACGCATAACAGGCTGCTGCCGCGGCACAGCAGGCTACCTCCGGAGGGGAGTGAAGGAGCCCGCACTACCAGCCACGCATAGCATGCTGCCACCGGAGGGCAGGAAGGGAGGGAAGGAGCTTGCACAGCAGGCTGCTGCCGGAGATGGTGACAGTGATGCACAAGGAGGCGTCTATTACATGCAAACGCCTCCTGCTGCACTAGTGATCTAACCTGCTTCCTAGGACGCAGCATCGGAAACAAAGCACTCGCCATTAGGCGGCTTGCGCCACCCATGGTGCCCCCGAAGACGCCCATCACAGAGGCTCTGAAGACTAGGCTCGCCCTTTTCTTACCTTCCACCTTGTCACCAGCAATTTTAATTTGCTCCACTCTTCCACGCTACCCTGCCTGTGCCCTCATTCTACCCTGTTAGAGCTCTATAGGACAGAGGAGCTGGAAAGGTATCTAAGAGGATGTTCCTAATGTTAATGAGTAGTGTATTGTAGTGATTTATTGTAGTGTACTGTAATGACTTAGTGCAGCGTTGAAGGAGGGAGTTATAGTGATGTAGTGCAGCACACGGGGGGGGGGGGGGTGATGTCGTGTAGTGATGTAGTTCAGCATATGGGGGGATATAGTGCAGAAATGTAGTGTAGTGATGTAGTGCAGGGTATATACAGTATAGGGTGATGTACTGTAGTGCAGAATATAGGGGGAAGCTGCGGAGTTAGCACAGCCACGGGCATGAACATACTAACGTCTTGCTTATCTTTAGCATGGGTGGGGGGAGGTGTGTGAATGGGGGACCCATAGTTTTGCACCCGGGCCCACCACTGTATACATGTGCAATGTCACTATAGATGGGGATGTCTGAGGGCATGTGGGGGATCTGATGGGAATTTTAGTGGTATGTAGAATGATCTAATTCCATGTGGGGTGGTCTGAGGGATATTAAAGGACACATATAGAGGCTGAAGTCTATTTAAAGGGTACGTGTAGAGGTCTGATGGCCATGTAATAGATTAAATTACAATAAACTATGATGTGACCCAGAAAAAGTAAAGTAGGACCCCAATTTTTTAAATTGAGGGGTCCCTGGGACCCACTTTTTTTTTTTTGCTCAGCGTGATTACTGATAAGTAGAAGGTGCAAAATGCAATCTAGTTATATGTACAAGGTGACACCTGCTTGCCACCTGCCCAAAGCAAAGGACGCAGTTTCTCCGGCCTCGCTCTGCAAGGAAAATATCACATTTGCACTGTTTCCAAAATAACAATCGCACATGTCCACTTATTCCATGCATGCCAAAGAATGCCCCCACTACACCCAACTCCTCCTAAAAGCCAGGGAGAACCCAGGAACATTGGAACACTGGAATTCTAGGCAATATATCACAATTTCAAAAAGCTAATTAGTGTTTACTATACATATATTATATCTGATCCTGGTTTATCAGTTCATCTGTTCAGCAATATGTGGTCCATACTGTACATGTATGGCCCAGTTCCCTGTTCTGACGATTCAATTGGTGATTCGTGGAATTGACACAAACAAAAAAAACAGCATGTTAAAAATCCCAGACCCCCGATCATTTTATGATCGGAATCAGCAGATCGAGGATTTGATTTGCCTGATCCCCTAGCATCGGCAGAACGGGAAATTGCCCATATACCTGCCTGATGTATGGGCCCCTTAAGGGTGCTCAACACAGAGTCTGTAAATACCAGGATCTTGCTGATTGCAAATTCAATAGTTATTTGAATTTAAAATGCAAATGTAAAAATGTAACTCTATTATTGGTTCGCAGGCTTACATTATTTTGGTTTGCTAACTTTTTCAGTGTTTTCAAATCACTTTTACCGCAATTTTGGCTCAATGGTCATTGTCAGGCATTTCAATTGAAGCCCGTTTTTTCATGCAAAAACTGGCACGTTTTCACAGCGGCGATCTAAAAAATTGGTCGGTTAACAGAATTTTTTTTTGTCTACCTCTGAGCAGATGAACTAAATCCCCAATAGTGCTGGCTTTCAGGGCTAATTGAATAGCCCCTGTTGAATCAATCAGCTGCGGTAATTTACCACAGCTAATTGAATTCACCTATTCCCTCCTTATAGGCCCTACACACTGGCCGATTTTCTGAAAGATATGAATGATCTCGTTCATAAATGAACGAGAACTCGTTCATATCTTTCAGTGTGGAGACTCCAGCGATGAACGATGCGCGGCCCCGCGCTCGTTCATCGCTGGTCTCCCGTCGGCTGTGCATGCAGGCCAATATGGACGATCTCGTCCATATTTGCCTGCACTTCAATGCAGCCGCGTGACGGGGGGAGTGAAGAAACTTCACTCCCCCCGTCACTGCCCCCCCGCCGCCGGGTCGCTCGTCGGCCGTTTCGGCCATCGGGCACCTCGGCGGCGCATCGTCACTTCTCCTTTTCGAGAGCTGTTGGCTGACATTAGAGCCATGCGAGTGAATCGTTCTTTTCCATTTCTGGGTTTTTTCAGATTGCAAGGTGTTCAGGCCTTGTGATTGCTCGTACATCTCACATCAGCCAGCTGTGTCCTCACTTGTAATTTCACACTGTCCCGTCTCCCTGTGAGAGGGGGAACAGCAGCATAAATCTGTGAGACGTACAGTGACGGTCTTTGTCAGCCTTCCTTGGCACATGTTTGATTGTTTACTTACATGGTCATGTGCCAGAATTTCTAGCAACCGTCCATTGTCCGCTTGTGCTAATCGCACAACTTCACAAATTCCGTATGGCCTAACCATAAGCCGTATGTCAGTCATTTAGCATATATATATATATATATTTGTCGCATTTTCTTAACCTTTTTGTTAATTAAATTAATATAGACGTATTCGCAGTGTTCTGTGTTTCAGTTGAGTGCTTTAGCAGTACGCAACAAGCAAGGTCATAAAAGAAAAAAAAACAGTGCAACTGTAAAACAGCAGTTTGCTAACCTAACATTATCAATGTACAGTAACGGCAACAATTTTTTTCAATTTAATTTTTATTCTACTACCTGCTATTCATTCCATGAGCTAATAAATCACCCAAGTTGTTTGTTTCTAGCGACTGAGACCAGAACAAACAGATCTTTGTTTTGAACTGAGAACGGCTCCAAAACGTCCGTAAAGGATCTGCCTTATCAATCATAAGCTGAAATCGATACTGCTTAATAGCTTGTGGTTTATTAGCTTCTTAGCTGCTTATTAGCTGCATGAGTGACTTCCCACCTATGACATGACTAAGTTCCCTGTACAAAGATTCCTTGTAGTCCCTTACAGCTACTGTATTCAGATAATACATCTCTTATGGAGAAAATTGCTTTAGTCTGGCCAAGATATAAACCCCTCTTTCACTCTCACACAAGCCTCCAGTGTACTAGGTGTCACTGAAAGGAGCGATGCATACCATAATAGGCTATAGTGCTGCAGAAAAGGCTCAGAGAGTACAGAAGGGTATTGAATACGATATTGTGTGAAGATTTTATTAATAACTGTTAATAGAATGTGACAGCTTGTAAGTCACAAGGAGGAATTCATGTAAGGCTAAGTGGCGTGTAAAATGCTGCTTTTGTAAGGCACAATTTTGCAAAAATGTGAGTGGATACCAGTTCCACAGAGGGTCATTTGCACTGCGGCAAGACTTAACGCAGCTAGCTGAAACCAATGCGGGTTGTATGAAGCCCGGACACCGAATTTGCACTTAGATGTTTTATTTTATTTGTTTTTGGACATTTTTTACTATTAATAAAAAAATGAGGCTATATTGTCAGTACAGATGTACATGATTTTAATACTGTCAAAAGAAAAGGCTCAATGCGCCTGCATCAGGGTTGAAGGCAGGCACAATATTAAGGAGCAGCAGAGTAACTTGCTGTATATACAATAGACAGATATGACCACAATTTATTAAGAAGTCAGGCAGACCCTCATCATGCTATGTATCATAATAAGGAGTCCATATTATCCCAGTTAGAGCAGGATCCACTGTCTGCATGGACTAAAGGGCCCCATACACTTATATGACATGATGGTCCGTCATGTCATATAAGATTTCCTCCAACCTCCCGGCAGCCTCCCCGTTGGCAGGATAGTATTAGATATATTGTATGCAGTTTTTTTGCATACAATGTATCTTTTACTTTCCCATCCATTTACTGTGGGATCCGACATATAACGAGTGCAGCACTCGTGATATGTCGGATCTAGGGGGATCCGATCCGATGCACACGGGAACGCGCATCGGATCGAATCGGGGGAGAAGCACACCGAAAAAGCTTGATTTCACCCAATATATCGGGCCAATTGCCCAAATTGGGCTGAAATCAGGCATTATCGGTCTAGTGTATGGGGCCCTTTAGATAACAAAATTTAACATTCTCTAGAGAAGTCACAGGTTCCCCAGGAACGGTGCTAGTCTTCACATCAGTGGTATTTTGGACGCAAAGGTGTGTTTGCACATAGTGTTAGGTAAGGTATCTATAGAACTGTCCCATATCACAAAGAATCATTTAGTTTACTCTACTCTACTCTTTGGGCGAGATTCAAATGTTATCACCCCCGATCTTCCGTGTAAAGTGAGGGGGGCGATATACAAATGTCCCACGTTTTGCACTGATCGCGCCCATAGCAGTCGGGTTTAGCCGCTTAAAGCAGCTACACCTGACTAAACTATTGGGCACAATGCGACAAGTCCCGTTTGGGCCCCCAAATGGGTCACTTTTCGCCCATTTCAGCTCTTTACCCCCGGGGGTAGCGAGCTGAAATGCTGATGTCATGCACGTCGGCAGCAACATTTGAATAGCTGCCAGCGGGTGTGATCGCGGGTGGGAGGGGGCGATAACATTTGAATCTCGCCCAAAGTGTAGTGATGCCTCCAGCCATTCCATGTGGGACGCAAATAATTGCTTGTCCTTAATTATGTTGATAGCAGGTGGTTGGACCTATATCCTCCTTTAGAGGATACATTTTATAGCCTCTGCTGAGATTAAATCATTTCTTAATGCCAGTGGTTTAGCTTCAGAGACAGGTCAGTAATCCCAAGTATTGCACATTCAGGAGAAAGCGGAGCATAACGCAGTAAAAGATTGGAGGCGAACAGTTTCATTTGTCTCCAGAAATGTTTGTTAATGGGCAATGACCGCTTGCAATGTATAAACGAAGCGTGGACAGCATTTTAGACATACAGTACATTGGAACAGGACAGTATGATGGTAGAGCAACGCTGTGTAAGCAATAATACACTATAAAATATAGAGAGGAATCTCTTCCTGTAAGAAGTGGCAGTGCCTATGGAGCATGAATAAGACAGGGATGTGAACATCTGTTCCAAGGAGACATCAGGAAATAGCTTGAGCCAATAGAATAGGCCAGAGTTCACGTTTTGAAACTCAAAAGAAAACAAAAGAGCAGCAAGCCATTGGAGGTTGGCAGAACCATATATCATGCTCAATAGAACAGTCTGGTAGAGAGTTACAGTGTTGACATAGCTGGGTCAATCCAATTAAATTAGAGTTGCCATTACCGCAGCATTTCAACAACAGCACAACACCTCGCAACCCTTGTGGCCCAATTTCAAAGTTGAGCAAGTTTGGGCTGTCATAAAGGAAAACTTGTAGTCCACATAGTAAATGGATATCAAAGCCGATCCACTTGGGAGTACTCAGCTGGAGCACAAAGAGATTGTAGTTTCTGTTTAGATAATTATTCTTTTGAACAAGAGTGCATAAGATACCACAGACCTATCAGGTAGGAGTGATAGTTCAGGAGGAGTATTTGTATCTCTATATTATCCCTCATAATCAGAACGCTTCATGCAGAATTACAAGATTTGAGGTTGGTACGTTTGTTCCCCCTTCTACACTGTTCTTTTGAAGCTTAACGAGACCATAGAAATGTAGCATTTAGCAAATGTTCGACCTTGAAGGTAAAGGTGATTGGTAACATCTGGACCAGGTTTACATATTTTATGAAATTACCTATCTTGATTACATTTCTTAATTAAACCTGTTTTGCCATGCTACGTAATGCATGTAATTGTCTTAAAGATTTTTTTCATGCTTAAGGAATGTAAACGAGGAATGTTTTTGGGGAGCTGTTCACCAACATAAGAGGGTATGTTTCTACACCAGAGCGGTTTGGACCCATCCCGACGACATGGCTGTGTATTTCGCTTGGTTAATCAGAAAGCCTGAGACCTCATACAGTTGTTTATCTTAGTGGTAGGGAGTGGCAAGGATTAGAGACATATAGCATCAGGTCATCTGTAAGAGCTGGAATTTTGAGGTGAACGGAAAATCATCCCTGTATTGTAGAATGCAGAGAAGGGGATCCAAGGCCAAGTTGAAGAACATGGGATATAATGGATAGGCTTGCTGTGTGCCCCTGGACATGGTAACAGTAGCACCGAGCACAAGGACGGGCGTGTACACACATATATATATATATATATATATATATATATATATAATATATATACAGCCCAGCACTCATGTTCTCTTGAGTAAATTTACACTGGTACCTGACCAATGGGAATTTATTTTTATTACATTTTATTTATAAGGTGCCACAAGTGGTCTGCAGCACCGTACATCTGACAACAGTAGGACAGTACAGGGTACACCAAGCATTACATTGCATTACAGTAAGCAAAACATAAACAGAGCACAATTAGCACCACAATTCCAGTACACAATACAACTGGGGAGCAAGAGAGTAATCAGCGAAGGGTGGAACCTGTGATGGCACAACTAGCAGGAGTAGAGCCGCTGGAACAAACAAATGGCAGTCAAGTACTAGAGAAGAAGGCTGTGAGAACAAAAGGGTTGAGGACCCTGCTGCTAGGTGCTTACAATCTAGGTATCTCTGAGTGCTCCCACCGGCAGTATGTTGTTGATGGACAATATGGTGGTACTTTGCTCGGTCATCCTGACCTGGTCTTTTTCACACCAGCATCATGCTGCATCACTGACAACATGCTGCAATGGAGAACACGCAGGGTTAAACTGAGCTTGGTATAGGTGGACCCTCTTTATAAACTAATCACTGCACACAACTTAAATAATTTTATGGGACCAGGTTTTACATATTTTATGGAATTTCCTTTAAGGAGCATCCCTTTTCTATGCTACCTTTCCCCTGCTGGACATATTGATGACGTGTGCACTGAGAGTGTGTGAGAGCCATAATCTTCTCTGATGTGCTGTAGATCTTTGGGCAAACTGGGAAAAAAAACTCTGCTCTAGTATTTATAGTGGGCCTGTCACCAACAGATACGTTTGTGAAACAGCGTTCATGAGAATGCGGCCATTTCACTAATAATGAATATAATTGGGGTTTTTGTTGTTGTTAAAAAGAAATTGAGCAAAACATGTTAGCTGTAATGTCCCCTCCAAGTTTGTCAGTTCTGCAGTCCTGATCTGTTTTAAGATGAAAAATAAATGTTCAGGTAATTAAATTGGTGAATTGCAGATTTATAATGAATTGTTCCTTCATTCCATCACTGCCATTCTATTTTAGTAGAATAATATATTTCCAATGATGAAAAGCCAGAAAGTAAAGTACCTAATGTAGTTATTTTATATGCTTGAGTACATCTCTTAATGTAATCTATTTATCATGCCCATAATTAATGTAAGTCTTTGTGTATTGCTGGAGATTAGCATCAGTTGTGTCTCATACGGTACGTCTAATTTAGGCTGGTTATGAGTGTTGTCCTCTTTAATTAAGCTCTTTTGTTTAATTTATAATTGTGCAGTTTTAGGCGCCTTGTTGACGCGCTAACCTAATTTACCATAACTATTATGTCTGCAGATCTTCGGAGCTTATTAATGACTGAGCACCGTGTACTTTTTCATTGGTCTTCCCATTTTAAGCAGAACTAATATTCAACTTATGGGGACATTTACTAAGCAGTGATAAGAGCGGAGAAGTGAGCCAGTGGAGAAGTTACCCATGACAACCAATCAGCAGCTCTGTATAATTTTATAGTATGCAAATGATAGATGTTACTTCAGTGCTGATTGGTTGCCATGGGCAACTTCTCCACTGGCTCACTTCTCTGTTCTTATCACTGCTTAGTAAATGTCCCCCTAAGTCTTGAGCAGTATAGCATTTGAGTGGTGTATATGCCCCTGTGCAGACAGCAGGCTCGGACTGGCCCATAGGGGCACAGGGGAAACCCCCGGTGGGCCCTACTGCTTGAGGGACCACCCTCTCAATTATACATTATGCATATGTTACATTATGCTGCATAGGACTATGGTGTATTTTCTACAGTGCATTGCTGTTATTAATCTGGTACATTATCATACATGCACTAGCACTATTTACTATATATATTATTTATCAAGGGGACCATGCACTAATGGTTAGCCAAGCCTCTAAGAATGGGTTCCTACCACTGCATTTCCCCGGTGGGCCCTTCATGCCCCAGTCTGACACTGGCAGACAGTGAAGTCATTCTCTTCATGGGGTAGATTAATTAAAGCTTATAAAAATAGTGGTGGTGTTGCCCATAGCAACCAATCAGATGTCTGTCATTTCTGTATTGCTTCCTAGAAAATGATGGACTGAATCTGATTGGTTGGTATGGATTTTAGTAAATCTACTCCCATATGCACCCCTTGCATGGCAACATGCTTTGTCCATGTGCAAAGGTATTCCTGTTTTTTTTTTTTGCATTTGCTCTAAACTCTGAATCAGCCTCGTCTTCTCTATCAATGTGCGTGTATGATCAAAGCAGAGATCCCGGAATTCCCCTCACCTCCACCCAGTCACCCCTTCAGCTCCTGGTTACAAAACCACTAGAGTATAAAACCACTTGATATTGGCTGAAAGGGTAAAAAAGGTCCCATCATTTCAGCTCATTGACTCTGGGGCACTGAGTAGTTGCTCTTATATGTGTTTTGTTAAGGGGCATACACACGGAGAGATCCATTCTTAAAATCTAAGCAATCTGACTAGATTGCTTAGATTTTAAGCACGGATCTCTCGTGTATACGCATGCGCATCATTCGATAATCGCCCGCTGTGCAAATTCGCACAACAGCGATCAGGTTTGAATTGGGCCCTGTGTACTAAGTGCTACAATGTAGCAGTCGCAGCTTTTTTTCCAATCCAAGTTCTGTTCTGCTCCGTATACAGACTCAGTCACACAGAATACACAAGTGTCATATATCACATTAATCAGCACAGTCTTCTTGTGCGTCCTACTTAGCTTGCATTGCAACTAAGATGCATTTTCGGCAAACCCCCCCGACATTAGCTAATTCCCCTTTCACATCGCACAAATAATACGGTATCGACCCGGTATATTTCCGGGTCAACATGGGTCACTGTGCTGTGTGAAAGGGCCCATGGAGGTTTTCCGAGGCGCCTGACAGGGTAATTCAACCCGGGAATAAAGCAGTGTTATTCCCGGGTTGAATACCGGGTCAGTGGCAGTGAAGAACGGGTTCCCGGGTCGATACGACCCGGGACACGTTCACTATATAGGGAGAGGCGGCGCGGAGATGAGCTCATCTCCCAGCGTCACCTCTGCCCCTGCTGCCGGCTCCGCCCTCCCCCCGCTATGGCAACCTGCTGTTAGGGTCCAATGCCGGATCCCACCCGGGAAGGACCTGTTCCCAATTCCCGGATGGGATCCATCATTGGAGATGTGAAAGGGGAATAAGCTGCACAGGACCTGGCAGCCCACTCATGTCAGACATCTTGCGCTGCGTGGCGTATTGGGGGTAGATGTATGAGGATGCATCTGTAGGTCCCACAGTGTTTTGCCTGGTAATTTTTCACCCGCGCTGGAGTGGACTGTCAGGTTACACTAAATAGTTTATTTTATCTCTATTGCTGCTTTCACATCGCAAATGCCGGATCCTACCTGGTAAGAGAAACGTGTACTTACCGGGTGGGATCCGGCATTTGCGCTCCGTTGCTGGCTTTCCGACCCAGCAATATACCGGGTCGGTTGCCATAGCAGCGGAGGGCGCAGCAGCAGCAGGGGCGGGGGTGGAGGCGGCGCCGGGAGATGAGCTCATCTCCTGCGCCGCCTCTGCCTATACTGTGAATGGGAGCCGTGTAGCATCGGAACGGCTCCCATTCACACTGCGCCTGACCCGGTAATCAACCCGGTAATAACCCTTCTTTTTTACCGGGTTGAATTACCGGGTCAGACGACCCGCTAATTCACCAAAGGGCCTTTCACATCGCACACGGACCCGTTTCGACACGGCAATATGCCGTGTCGATACCGGGTTTTTAGTGCGATGTGAAAGGGGTATGTGATTGCTATTAGAAAACTGTAATTTTCGGGGTTAGTGGTTCTCTTTACTTTTCTAGAAAAGTCTTTCTGCTGCTAGCATCTTACCCGTTGTAGATAAATGATTTTACTTGCTACAGTGTGTTTCTATATAACATAATGATCCTGCAAGATAAATGTTCTCAGAATAGTGCCGGTTGCCAGGTGATTTTTACAGGCATGCAAATGGTGGGGGGGGGGGGGGGGGGGGTGCGGGTTGTAATAAAATGGCATATTAATATATGCAAATCATAAGTATTTTCCTAAATCTGATAGATATTGTGCAAATGCGTATTAAAAAAAATTATCTGGAGTTAAAGTAATTAAGTGCTATTTTATTTCAGCAGTCAGTATGATAAAGCATTGAAAGCACAAACCTGCAATCAGTAATATCCAACTTCCTTTCAGTATTTTGATGGCCAAGGAGTGACACTTAATTATACATAGGGGGCCTAATTCAGACCTGATCGGTGCTGTGCGTTTTCGCACAGCAGGCGATCAGGTCTGAACTGCGCATGCGCCGCAGTGTCCCGGCACATGCCAGACAGCCAACGGCTGTCTCAGCCCTGCGATTGCCTCTGCCTGATTGACGAGCAGAGGTGGTCGCTGGGTGAGGGGGGGGGGGGGCAGGCCGGCGGCGCTTGTCCGCCGTTTAGGGGGCGCGGTCCGGGCAACGCAAGCATGTCCGGACCGTTTGTGGGGTGGGCTGCGGCAAAAGCATAGCCGCTGTGCGATGCTTTTGTACTTGTGTGCGGGGGGATCGGGCCTGACAAGCGGGGCGGACTAGCCCTGTGCTGGGCGTCCCCCGCATGTCTGTGTGACTGATAGTACGATCAGGTCTGAATTAGGCCCATCATACGAACATAACCTTTGTCTATGTCCTAATGTGCTTCTTCTTATTGACTATACACCGGTCAGCTATAACATTAAAACCACTCTCAGGTGAAGTGAATAATGTTTATTATCTTGTTACAATGACATCTGTCAAAGGGGTGGGATATATGAGGCAGCAAGTTCTTGAAGTTAATGTGCTGGAAGCAGGAAAAATGGGCAAGTGTAAAGTGACTTTGGCAAGGAAATAACAAGAAAGGAATTCCAGATGCAAGTGGACTTAAAGATATATTCAAGAAAAAGTAAAATGTGAACATTATTAAGGTGTGATCTCTTAGACAAATAATTACTCATAAAGTAAATGTGTAAGTAATCACAGCAGCATGATCCAATCTGGGACCAGTGAATGAATCCCAAAGGAATACAACAAAGCGAAAAATAACACAGGATGAGAAATGAACTGTTAAAAATCAAAACACCACATCCAATAAGACAGATACAATAATGATATCGGGACACACTTTCTCTCTCTCTCTCTCTCTCTCTCTCTCTCTCTCTCTCTCTCTCTATAAGATAGATAGATAGATAGATAGATAGATAATAAGATTTTACTTACCGGTAAATCTATTTCTCGTAGTCCGTAGTGGATGCTGGGGACTCCGTAAGGACCATGGGGAATAGCGGGCTCCGCAGGAGACTGGGCACTCTAAAGAAAGATTTAGTACTATCTGGTGTGCACTGGCTCCTCCCTCTATGCCCCTCCTCCAGACCTCAGTTAAGGAAACTGTGCCCGGAAGAGCAGACATTATAAGGAAAGGATTTTGGAATCTCGGGTAAGACTCATACCAGCCACACCAGGCATTCCCAACCACGGTCCTCAAGGCACACCAACAGTGCAGGTTTTAGTGATATCCAGGCTTCAGCACAGGTGACTTAATTAGTAGCTCTGTTATTTTGATTTAACCATCTGTGCTGCAGCCTGGATATCACTAAAACCTGCACTGTTGGTGTGCCTTGAGGACCGTGGTTGGGAATGCCTGAGCCACACCAATCACACCGTATAACTTGTGATACACTTATCCAGTCAACAGTATGAACAACAACAGGGCATCAACAATGGATGCCAACATAACATAACCCATTATTAAGCAATAACTATGTACACGTATTGCAGAAAGTCCGCACTTGGGACGGGCGCCCAGCATCCACTACGGACTACGAGAAATAGATTTACCGGTAAGTAAAATCTTAATTTCTCTGACGTCCTAGTGGATGCTGGGGACTCCGTAAGGACCATGGTGATTATACCAAAGCACCCAAACGGGCGGGAGAGTGCGGATGACTCTGCAGCACCGAATGGACAAACTCAAGGTCCTCCTCAGCCAGGGTATCAAACTTGTAGAATTTTGCAAATGTGTTTGAACCCGACCAAGTAGCAGCTCGGCAAAGCTGTAATGCCGAGAGCCCTCAGGCAGCCGCCCAAGAAGAGCCCACCTTCCTTGTTTAATGGGCTTTCACTGATTTTGGATGCGGCAATCCAGCCGCAGAATGAGCCTGCTGAATCGTGTTACAGATCCAGCGGGCAACGGTTTGCTTTGAAGCAGGAGCACCCAACTTGTTGTGGGCATATAGGATAAACAGCGAGTCAGTTTTCCGGACTCCAGACGTTCGAGCTACATAAAGCTTCAAAGCCCTGACTACATCTAGTAACCTGGAATCCTCCAAGTCACGAGTAGCCGCAGGCACTACAATAGGTTGGTTCAAATGAAAAGATGACACTACCTTTGGCAGAAATTGGGGACGAGTCCGCAATTCTGCCCTGTCCATATGAAAAACCAGATAGGGGCTTTTACATGACAAAGCTGCCAATTCTGACACACGCCTAGCCGAAGCTAATGCCAATAGCATGACCACCTTCCACGTGAGATACTTCAGCTCCACGGTCTTAAGTGGTTCAAACCAGTGGGATTTTAGGAAACCCAACACCACGTTGAGATCCCAAGGTGCCACTGGTGGCACAAAAGGGGGCTGAATATGCAGCACTCCCTTAACAAACGTCTGAACTTCAGGAAGAGACGCCAGTTCCTTTTGAAAGAAAATGGATAGGGCCGAAATCTGGACCTTTATGGATCCCAACTTCAAGCCCATAGTCACTCCAGACTGTAGAAATCTGCCCAGTTGGAATTCCTCTGTAGGGGCCTTCCTGGCCTCACACCAAGCAACATATTTTCGCCATATGCGGTGATGTTTTGCTGTCACGTCCTTCCTAGCCTTTATCAGCGTAGGAATAACTTCCTCCGGAATGCCTTTTTCCGCTACGATCCGGCGTTCAACCGCCATGCCGTCAAACGCAGCCGCGGTAAGTCTTGGAACAGGCAGGGCCCCTGTTGCAACAGGTCCTGCCTGAGAGGCAGAGGCCATGGGTCCTCTGTGAGCATTTCTTGCAATTCCGGGTACCAAGGTCTTCTTGGCCAATCCGGAACAATGAGTATTGTTCTCACTCCTCTTCTTCTTACGATTCTCAGTACCCTGGGTATGAGAGGAAGAGGAGGGAACACATAGACCGACTGGAACACCCATGGTGTTACCAGGGCGTCCACAGCTATCGCCTGAGGCTCTCTTGACCTGGCGCAATACCGTTGCAGCTTTTTGTTGAGACGGGACGCCATCATGTCTACCTGTGGCAGTTCCCATCGATTTGTAATCTGAATGAAGACTTCTTGATGAAGTCCCCACTCTCCCGGGTGGAGGTCGTGCCTGCTGAGGAAGTCTGCTTTCCAGTTGTCCACTCTCGGAATGAACACTGCTGATAGTGCTTGTACGTGATTCTCCGCCCATCGAAGAATCCTGGTGGCTTCCGCCATCGCGACTCTGCTTCTTGTGCCGCCCTGGCGGTTTACATGAGCCACCGCGGTGACGTCTGACTGAATCAGCACCGGTTGGTTGCGAAGCAGGGGCTCCGCTTGACTCGGGGCGTTGAATATGGGCCTTAGTTCCAGGATATTTATGTGCAGACAAGTTTCCTGACTTGACCACAACCCTTGGAAGTTTCTTCCCTGAGTGACTGCCCCCCACCCTCGGAGGCTCTCATCCGTGGTCACCAGGACCCAGTCCTGTATGCCGATTCTGCGGCCCTCGAGAAGGTGAGCACTCTGTAGCCACCACAGAAGAGACACCCTGGCCCTGGGGGACAGGGTGATCAGCCGATGCATCTGAAGATGCGATCCGGACCATTTGTCCAACAGATCCCATTGAAAGATCCTCGCATGGAACCTGCCGAAGGGAATGGCTTCGTACGATGCCACCATCTTTCCCAGGACTCGCGTGCAGTGATGCACCGACACCTGTTTCAGTTTTAAGAGGTCTCTGACTAGAGTCACAAGCTCTTGAGCCTTCTCCGTCGGGAGAAACACCTTCTTCTGGTCTGTGTCCAGAATCATGCCCAGAAAGGGCAGACGCGTCATAGGAATCAGCTGCGACTTTGGGATATTCAGAATCCAGCCATGCTGTTGCAACACTTCCTGTGAGTGCGCTACGCTGATCTGCAACTGCTCCCTCGACCTCGCCTTTATGAGGAGATCGTCCAAGTATGGGATAACTGTGACTCCTTGCTTTCTCAGGATCACCATCATTTCTGCCATTACCTTGGTAAATATTCTCGGTGCCGTGGACAGACCAAACGGCAACGTCTGGAATTGGTAATGACAGCCCTGTACCACAAATCTGAGGTACTCCTAATGAGGCGGATAAATGGGGACATGCAAGTAAGCATCCTTGATGTCCAGAGACACCATAAAATCCCCCTCTTCCAGGCTTGCAATGACCGCTCTGAGCGATTCCATTTTGAACTTGAATCTTTTCAGATAAATGTTCAGGGACTTTAAATTTAATATAGGTCTGACCGTACCGTCCGGTTTCGGTACCACAAACATTGTGGAATAGTAACCCTTCCCCTGTTGATGAAGGGGAACCTTTATCACCACCTGCTGGAGAAATAGCTTGTGAATTGCCGCTACCACTACTTCCCTTTCTATGGGGGAAGCTGGCAGGGCCGATTTTAGGTAACGTTGAGGGGGCATCACCTCGAATTCCAGCTTGTATCCCTGAGACACAATCTGTATAGCCCAGGGATCCACCTGTGAGCGAACCCACTGGTGGCTGAAATGTCGGAGATGCGCCCCCACCGCTCCTGGCTCCACCTGTGGAGCCCCAGCCTCATGCGGTGGATTTAGTGGAAGCCGGGGAGGACTTCTGTTCCTGGGAACTAGCTGTAAGGTGCAGCTTTTTTCCTCTGCCCCTGCCTCTAGCAAGAAAGGAAGCACCTCTGACCTTCTTGCTTCTTTGTGCGCGAAAGGACTGCATTTGGTAATACGGTGCTTTCTTCGGTTGTGAGGGAATATATGGCAAAAAGTTTTACTTCCCAGCAGTAGCTGTGGAAACCAGGTCCGAGAGACCGTCCCCAAACAATTCCTCACCCTTGTAAGGTAACACCTCCATGTGTTTTTTGGAGTCGGCATCACCTGTCCACTGCCGAGTCCACAGGACCCTCTTGGCAGAAATTGACATTGCATTAATTCTAGAGCCCAGTAGGCAAATGTCCCTCTGGGCATCCCTCATATATAAAACCACAGGGAACCAGCGCTCAAACCCTATTTGTAGTGGTGAGTGATACGGTTATAAAGTGAAGCTAAAATCAATAATGAAAAAGCAGGTAATATACTTAAGGTTGTTTATTCTAAGATGCTGAGATACTTTCTTTCCCAACAGGTATAAATTCGGTTTAAAAGTCAATCAGTGATTGGGGCACGCTCCTGGTTTGAGCTTAAATTCTGAAGTGCAAGGTTCAATTGAAAGAACAAATGCTGTAATCTTTGTAAAGTCGAAAAAAAGAAAAAGAAAAATGCCACAAAAAAATATTAATGATAATATGTACTAAAGTCCAAACGGTTTACAAGTCTATACAGACAGCGGCGTCCCGCTAATCTGTGCTCTGAAGTGAAGGATTCTCTTGTGAAGTGATGAACAGTTGACAGCGGTAGTGTATGCTTTGGTTAGAGTGGAGAATAAGGACCCTGGACTGGCGCTATTCCTCCTGCAGCACGTCCCACAGTAGAGCGCCCGAATCAGGCCCGCTCTGTGGGGCCGCTTACCTGGGGTGTGCGCCTGTCACAGAGGCGAAGTGGACCCGGCCGGGGCTCTCCGAGCGGCTGGCCGCGCCTCTCCTCCTCCTACAGGGACTTACCTTCTCCCTTCCCCTCCGCCTTCCACTCTCCTCTGTCTCGGGCTTCTTCCGTCGCCTGGCAACCGGTTGCTTCCGGAACTCCGGATCACGTGACCGGATGGTTTGCGGAAAGGATTAGCAGTACTGTCCTTCTTTGTAGTGAATATTCGTCCTCAGTCCAATGTAGTATAGATGGGTAGCTCCAACGCGTTTCGACCTGTTAGGGTCTTCCTCTGGGAAGAGGAAGACCCTAACAGGTCGAAACGCGTTGGAGCTACCCATCTATACTACATTGGACTGAGGACGAATATTCACTACAAAGAAGGACAGTACTGCTAATCCTTTCCGCAAACCATCCGGTCACGTGATCCGGAGTTCCGGAAGCAACCGGTTGCCAGGCGACGGAAGAAGCCCGAGACAGAGGAGAGTGGAAGGCGGAGGGGAAGGGAGAAGGTAAGTCCCTGTAGGAGGAGGAGAGGCGCGGCCAGCCGCTCGGAGAGCCCCGGCCGGGTCCACTTCGCCTCTGTGACAGGCGCACACCCCAGGTAAGCGGCCCCACAGAGCGGGCCTGATTCGGGCGCTCTACTGTGGGACGTGCTGCAGGAGGAATAGCGCCAGTCCAGGGTCCTTATTCTCCACTCTAACCAAAGCATACACTACCGCTGTCAACTGTTCATCACTTCACAAGAGAATCCTTCACTTCAGAGCACAGATTAGCGGGACGCCGCTGTCTGTATAGACTTGTAAACCGTTTGGACTTTAGTACATATTATCATTAATATTTTTTTGTGGCATTTTTCTTTTTCTTTTTTTCGACTTTACAAAGATTACAGCATTTGTTCTTTCAATTGAACCTTGCACTTCAGAATTTAAGCTCAAACCAGGAGCGTGCCCCAATCACTGATTGACTTTTAAACCGAATTTATACCTGTTGGGAAAGAAAGTATCTCAGCATCTTAGAATAAACAACCTTAAGTATATTACCTGCTTTTTCATTATTGATTTTAGCTTCACTTTATAACCGTATCACTCACCACTACAAATAGGGTTTGAGCGCTGGTTCCCTGTGGTTTTATCCACATCTGTATACTTACCATTTAAGGGGGGGTGGGACACCCCTCATTACCAGCAGCACAGCCCGCCTCAGATTAACACCTCAGTGCGCAGAGAACCCATTTCTGTATCCCTCATATATAGGACAGTGTCTTTTATATGCCCCAGGGTCAGCATAATGGTATCCCTGTCTAAGGTATCCATTTCCTCAGACAGATTATCTGTCCACGCTGCTACAGCACTACACATCCACGCCGACGCAATTGCCGGCCCCAGTAGAGTCCCTGAATGTGTATAAACAGATTTCAGGATACTTTCCTGCTTTCTATCTGCAGGATCCTTTAGGGTGGCCGTATCCTGCGACGGCAGGGCCACCTTCTTAGATAAGCGTGTCAGAGCTTTATCTACCCTAGGGGAGGATTCCCAGCGCACCCTGTCCTCTGGCGGTAAAGGGTACGCCATAAGTAACCTTTTGGAAATCAGGACTTTCTTATCTGGGGAATCCCACGCTCTTTCACATAACTCATTTAACTCATGTGAAGGGGGAAAAGTCACCTCTTGCTTTTTCTCCTCATACATATAAACCCTCTTGTCAGGGACAGGGTTTACCTCTGATATGTGTAAAATATCCTTCATCGCTATAATCATGTAACGTATAGCTTTTGTCATTTTTGGTTGCAATTTTGCATCATCGTCGTCGACACTGGAGTCAGAATCCGTGTCGACATCTGTGTCAACCATTTTGGATAGTGGGCACTTTTGAGACCCTGAGGGCCTCTGCGCTGTAGGATCAGGCATGGGTTGAGACCCTGACTGGCCCGAGGTATCAGTTTTATCCAACCTTTTATGTAAGGAGTTTACATTATCATTTAACACCTTCCACATATCCATCCAATCAGGTGTCGGCACCGTCGGCGGCGACACATCAGTCAACTGCAGTTGCTCTGCCTCCACATAGCCCTCTTCGTCAAACATGTCGACACACGCGTACCGACACACCACACACACAGGGGAAGCTCTAAATGAGGACAGGACCCCCACAAGGCCTTTTGGAGAGACAGAGAGAGAGTTTGCCAGCACACACCCCAGCGCTATATAACCCAGGGATTACACAGTAACTTAGTGTTTACCCAGTAGCTGCTGTATTATGATTTTTGCGCCTAAATTTATGTGCCCCCCCTCTCTTTTTTACCCTTCTACCGTGATTCTGCAGGGGAGAGCCTGGGGAGCTTCCTCTCAGCAGAGCTGTGGAAGGAAAATGGCGCTGGTGAGTGCTGAGGAAGAAGGCCCCGCCCCCTCAGCGGCAGGCTTCTGTCCCGCGATTTCTTGTAAAATAAATGGCGGGGGCTCATACATATAACAGTGTGCCACTGTTTATATGCAGCATTCGCCAGGAGGTAACAATTGCTGCCCAGGGCGCCCCCCCCTGCACCCTACAGTGACCGGGAGTGTGTGGGTTAGTGTGGGCGCAATGGCGCACAGCTGCAGTGCTGTGCGCTACCTCATGTGAAGACAGGAGTCTTCTGCCGCCGATTTCGATGTCTTCTCCGCTTCTGCCGGCTTCTGTCTTCTGGCTCTGCGAGGGGGACGGCGGCGCGGCTCCGGTAGCCTAAGAAGCGCAACCTAGCCGCAGTTAGTAGGTTTGCTTCTCTCCCCTCAGTCCCTCGTAGCAGAGAGTCTGTTGCCAGCAGAAGCTCTCTGAAAATAAAAAACCTAACTAAAATACTTTCTTATTAGCAAGCTCAGGAGAGCTCACTAAAAGCACCCAGCTCTGTCCGGGCACAGATTCTAACTGGAGGAGGGGCATAGAGGGAGGAGCCAGTGCACACCAGATAGTACTAAATCTTTCTTTAGAGTGCCCAGTCTCCTGCGGAGCCCGCTATTCCCCATGGTCCTTACGGAGTCCCCAGCATCCACTAGGACGTCAGAGAAAGATAGATAACATCTACATTTATATATTATACAAATCTGTGACTGACTGTGAGGTCAGTGGCTGTGAGGTACTGGTTACAGAGCCAGATTTTCAAACACACACATAAGAACCTGATGGTTCATAAAGGCAGTAGTATTTACTTTGTTATACTCTCTCTCTCCCTCTCTCTTTAAATAATGCCACTCAACAAGACGTTCCACTGAATTTTAGCTGTCCTGATCATTAGCTTCTCCTTCATGTTGGCTGCTCCTGGTTGGGTGCTGGGGAACTTCCTGGATAGGTCACCTGACACTGCATCAAGCCACGCCCCCTGCAGTGAGGTAGATCTACTTGCTGTCTACACACACTGATTAAATGCACATGAGCATCATACCAATACAAAGTGTAAGAATATAACTGTAGTGAATATTAAACACCCCTGCTGCAGACAAAAAGTGATCTTAGGCTTTAAGCTGCAACTCTAATAGATTCAGATAAAATGTAAGCAGAAGGTGTATATAAAAGGTTCACAGTAAATAAGAGGAAGTAATCGGTCCCAATAATAACTGCAGGCAGTGGTAATAAAACAGTTTGTTCCCAGACATAATTAGTGGATGTGTAGTTACCAGGGTGTCCCCTGGCTGAATGACCACTCCTAGGCCCAGCACATACTGTATGTAGTGGTGGCCATAGTGCAACGTGCTCCTGCACCAATATCTAACTCCTACTGCAGCACTCAGATGGAGAGTACTCCGGCGGCAATTTACAGACAGTGATATTCTGCTCTTTGATGAAGCCTCTGTAGGAGGAGGTGTAGCCTGTTAGAGAAACTATTTGGGCACTTTTGCTTATTGATTCCAGATTACTTCTTGCTGTGGTTATTCGGTTTCCCCCTTTTGGACTGAATATTGTTGCTGGAGATCTTTGTACATCATTGCCACAACCTGGGTACCACTGTCTGTGATTACTACTAGAGCCTTTTACTTATTCCTGTTTGTAATCAGCATCATTGCCGGAGTACTTCCTGTGCGAAACGCACGTCAAGCCTCTCCAGACAAGAAGTGACATATCTCCTTAGAATAGTTAAGTTGTGGCCGAGTTAGAACAAACAATAGGCAGTCATAAATGAATTGTTTATTATTTTTATACGGTTGAACTCTCTTTGTACTATTTTGGTTATATTACTGCAGGTTCCCTGGTGCTGAGCGTATTCAGACAGCGGCAAAGTGATAGCTTCATATATGTAGTGAAGGTGTAATTGCCTCTGAACCTTATTAGCTATTATTTGCTTGTGAGAGCCATAGACAAAGCTTCCTTCATCCGAGCATACTGACATGAAAATAGCTTTAATTATAGCTCTACAAACCGTCGCTCTACAAGATGAAATTAAGACTGCCTTATAGTGACAGCTGAACATCAAGTTCAAGTGTATCCACTCCTTTCATGATGACCTGTTAGGTATATGGGATACATCAGAAGCTGACTATGATTACAGGACACAGGATCACTGTAGTGGTTTCATTTAGTGTAAAGGTGCACTGGAAGAGTGATTGGCTCAGCCTATCCCACTAGAAATGCATAGCAACAGGAGTAGCACTGGTATATTGATTTAATGAGTTCTAAAGATTATAAGGACTACGTAGGTCAGTAACGGGTGTGCAGTATTTTGGCACCCATACACTGCCGGCTCCTGGTAATTGCTAGATCTGAGAGAACAGCTGAGCGGCAGGTTCATGTGTAAATTGAGAATGAAAGCGCTGCACTATCTTTTCATAGTCTGCATATTAAGTCAGCTTGCAATAATGATGAGAGTGCAGACATACTAAAACCTGTATATTAGCTACCTACATAAGTGATTGCCTATATGAGAGTCTGGAATTCTCACATTACTGGTCTGTGGGAACCATAGGCATTAATACAGTGATGGAATGGCAGTTCCACATGTCGGCTGAAGGTGTAAGTGCTACACTATTTAGCTAGTCATTGGCAGACAGAGCGACACATGTGATTCTGGATCCCCAGGTAGCCCCTTCTGTCTGACTATTGTTGCTGATTAACTACACAGCACTATAGCTGTTTAGCAGCATTTACCATCTATAAACTGACAGATTTACTGTCTCATTGGGTACAGCAGATGTCAGAGCTATCAGGGGGAACAAGGTACAATTGTCATGTAACAATGTTAGTGTAGCCATATACTGTATGTAAGCACAAACCCATTATTACATAGTTACCGGAACGGCGCCACTGGCATTGACATTTTTATACATAGGATTGAGGTCATAAATAGCAGACTATTTAGGAGATGCGTGATTAGATTAGAGCTTTACAATTATATCACGGCATGCTCCATTTTTAGGAGGGTATTTATCAAAGCAAGTCTCCAAAGCAAGAGAGAAACTACTGCAGAGAAATAAAGCACTAGCCGAACAGCTCTAAACTGTAATTTTTCAAACGGGGGTATCCAATTACCAGCGGGAAATGACTGCAGGTAATTGTCGGGGGCCATCCAGTTAGCCCGGATTATGCCGGTGGGGGGCGCTGTTTATCAGGGATTTTGTTTCACCTGCCTCAGGTAGGCGAAACCAAACTCCCGAAAGCAGCCCCATTTTCCTACAAAAACGGGACTGCGGCCGGCGAAAACATGCAGGTCTCACTGAACTTGTGTGTTGTCGCGAGAATTTTTTTTTTTCCGGGTGATCCCCATAGAGTAGTCTGAAAAAAATATCTAAGAAACATCGGGAAAGATCGAGAAAGACGTCCGTTTTTCCGCTCACAATGTTTCTTCGCAGCTAATTGGATACCCCCCATAGCCTGTAATATGAGAGTTATAAACTGATTGGTTAATGCTTTATATCTCTCCACTTTTTCTCTCTCTCTGCCTTGATAATCCCAACCTTAATATTGAGAGAGATATGTATTACTAACATTCACTCTCATACAGGAATACATATTGTATCCTGGGTTTATGAAGTGATAAATTTATCAATCTACTATATAAAAGCGAAAATTTGTCCTTCTATACAAATCCACAGTTTACAAGCTATGATCGCAAAATTTTACATACGAGCGTATTAAAAGTAAACACGCCCGAGGCAACTAAAACAATTAGAAATCCCTAGCACCCCTTGGGGGGGGGGAGACAGCAGCACAGAGTATATCAGCAGACAGCATAACTCCGGAATTGCTGGAGCAATGTACTCAAGAATTGGTACACATATGCCTTAAAATCTGGGAACAAACACTGTGGGGGTTAGACATCCCTAGCACCCCTAGGGGTGGGACAGCAGCACAGAGTATTTCAGAAGACAGAATAACTCCCGCATGCCTGGACCAATTTACAACAAATTTGCTACACATATGACTTACAAGCTGGGAACAAACACTGTGGGGGTAACACACCACTAGCACCCCTAGGGGTGGGACAGCAGCACAGACTACATCAGGACATACTTGATATTAGAGATGAGCGGGTTCGGTTTCTCTGAATCCGAACCCGCACGAACTTCATGTTTTTTTTCACGGGTCCGAGCGACTCGGATCTTCCCGCCTTGCTCGGTTAACCCGAGCGCGCCCGAACGTCATCATGACGCTGTCGGATTCTCGCGAGGCTCGGATTCTATCGCGAGACTCGGATTCTATATAAGGAGCCGCGCGTCGCCGCCATTTTCACACGTGCATTGAGATTGATAGGGAGAGGACGTGGCTGGCGTCCTCTCCGTTTAGAATAGATTAGAGAGACACTTGATTTACTAATTTTGGGGAGCATTAGGAGTACTCAGTACAGTGCAGAGTTTTGCTGATAGTGACCACCAGTTTTATTTATAATCCGTTCTCTGCCTGAAAAAAGCGATACACAGCACACAGTGACTCAGTCACATACCATATCTGTGTGCACTGCTCAGGCTCAGGCCAGTGTGCTGCATCATCTATTATCTATATATAATATTATATATATCTGATTATCTGTCTGACTGCTCAGCTCACACAGCTTATAATTGTGGGGGAGACTGGGGAGCACTACTGCAGTGCCAGTTATAGGTTATAGCAGGAGCCAGGAGTACATAATATATTATATAGTGAGTGACCACCAGACACACAGTGCAGTTTATTTAATATATCCGTTCTCTGCCTGAAAAAAGCGATACACACAGTGACTCAGTCAGTCACATACCATATCTGTGTGCACTGCTCAGGCTCAGGCCAGTGTGCTGCATCATCTATATATATTATATATCTGTCTGACTGCTCAGCTCACACAGCTTATAATTGTGGGGGAGACTGGGGAGCACTACTGCAGTGCCAGTTATAGGTTATAGCAGGAGCCAGGAGTACATAATATTATATTAAAACAGTGCACACTTTTGCTGCAGGAGTGCCACTGCCAGTGTGACTAGTGACCAGTGACCTGACCACCAGTATATATAATATTAGTAGTATACTATCTCTTTATCAACCAGTCTATATTAGCAGCAGACACAGTACAGTGCGGTAGTTCACGGCTGTGGCTACCTCTGTGTCGGCACTCGGCAGCCCGTCCATAATTGTATATACCACCTAACCGTGGTTTTTTTTTCTTTCTTTATACATACATACTAGTTACGAGTATACTATCTCTTTATCAACCAGTCTATATTAGCAGCAGACACAGTACAGTGCGGTAGTTCACGGCTGTGGCTACCTCTGTGTCGGCACTCGGCAGCCCGTCCATAATTGTATATACCACCTAACCGTGGTTTTTTTTTCTTTCTTTATACATACATACTAGTTACGAGTATACTATCTCTTTATCAACCAGTCTATATATTAGCAGCAGACACAGTACAGTGCGGTAGTTCACGGCTGTGGCTACCTCTGTGTCGGCACTCGGCAGCCCGTCCATAATTGTATATACCACCTAACCGTGGTTTTTTTTTCTTTCTTTATACATACATACTAGTTACGAGTATACTATCTCTTTATCAACCAGTCTATATATTAGCAGCAGACACAGTACAGTGCGGTAGTTCACGGCTGTGGCTACCTCTGTGTCGGCACTCGGCAGCCCATCCATAATTGTATATACCACCTAACCGTGGTTTTTTTTTCTTTCTTTATACATACATACTAGTTACGAGTATACTATCTCTTTATCAACCAGTCTATATATTAGCAGCAGACACAGTACAGTGCGGTAGTTCACGGCTGTGGCTACCTCTGTGACGGCACTCGGCAGCCCGTCCATAATTGTATATACCACCTAACCGTGTTTTTTTTTTCTTTCTTTATACATACATACTAGTTACGAGTATACTATCTCTTTATCAACCAGTCTATATATTAGCAGCAGACACAGTACAGTGCGGTAGTTCACGGCTGTGGCTACCTCTGTGTCGGCACTCGGCAGCCCGTCCATAATTGTATATACCACCTAACCGTGGTTTTTTTTTCTTTCTTTATACATACATACTAGTTACGAGTATACTATCTCTTTATCAACCAGTCTATATATTAGCAGCAGACACAGTACAGTGCGGTAGTTCACGGCTGTGGCTACCTCTGTGTCGGCACTCGGCAGCCCGTCCATAATTGTTTATACCACCAAACCGTGGTTTTTTTTTCTTTCTTTATACATACATACTAGTTACGAGTATACTATCTCTTTATCAACCAGTCTATATATTAGCAGCAGACACAGTACAGTGCGGTAGTTCACGGCTGTGGCTACCTCTGTGTCGGCACTCGGCAGCCCGTCCATAATTGTATATACCACCTAACCGTGGTTTTTTTTTCTTTCTTTATACATACATACTAGTTACGAGTATACTATCTCTTTATCAACCAGTCTATATATTAGCAGCAGACACAGTACAGTGCGGTAGTTCACGGCTGTGGCTACCTCTGTGTCGGCACTCGGCAGCCCGTCCATAATTGTATATACCACCTAACCGTGGTTTTTTTTTCTTTCTTTATACATACATACTAGTTACGAGTATACTATCTCTTTATCAACCAGTCTATATATTAGCAGCAGACACAGTACAGTGCGGTAGTTCACGGCTGTGGCTACCTCTGTGTCGGCACTCGGCAGCCCGTCCATAATTGTATACTAGTATCCAATCCATCCATCTCCATTGTTTACCTGAGGTGCCTTTTAGTTGTGCCTATTAAAATATGGAGAACAAAAATGTTGAGGTTCCAAAATTAGGGAAAGATCAAGATCCACTTCCACCTCGTGCTGAAGCTGCTGCCACTAGTCATGGCCGAGACGATGAAATGCCAGCAACGTCGTCTGCCAAGGCCGATGCCCAATGGCATAGTACAGAGCATGTCAAAACCAAAACACCAAATATCAGTAAAAAAAGGACTCCAAAACCTAAAATAAAATTGTCGGAGGAGAAGCGTAAACTTGCCAATATGCCATTTACCACACGGAGTGGCAAGGAACGGCTGAGGCCCTGGCCTATGTTCATGGCTAGTGGTTCAGCTTCACATGAGGATGGAAGCACTCAGCCTCTCGCTAGAAAACTGAAAAGACTCAAGCTGGCAAAAGCACCGCAAAGAACTGTGCGTTCTTTGAAATCCCAAATCCACAAGGAGAGTCCAATTGTGTCGGTTGCGATGCCTGACCTTCCCAACACTGGACGTGAAGAGCATGCGCCTTCCACCATTTGCACGCCCCCTGCAAGTGCTGGAAGGAGCACCCGCAGTCCAGTTCCTGATAGTCAGATTGAAGATGTCAGTGTTGAAGTACACCAGGATGAGGAGGATATGGGTGTTGCTGGCGCTGGGGAGGAAATTGACCAGGAGGATTCTGATGGTGAGGTGGTTTGTTTAAGTCAGGCACCCGGGGAGACACCTGTTGTCCGTGGGAGGAATATGGCCGTTGACATGCCAGGTGAAAATACCAAAAAAATCAGCTCTTCGGTGTGGAGGTATTTCACCAGAAATGCGGACAACAGGTGTCAAGCCGTGTGTTCCCTTTGTCAAGCTGTAATAAGTAGGGGTAAGGACGTTAACCACCTCGGAACATCCTCCCTTATACGTCACCTGCAGCGCATTCATAATAAGTCAGTGACAAGTTCAAAAACTTTGGGTGACAGCGGAAGCAGTCCACTGACCAGTAAATCCCTTCCTCTTGTAACCAAGCTCACGCAAACCACCCCACCAACTCCCTCAGTGTCAATTTCCTCCTTCCCCAGGAATGCCAATAGTCCTGCAGGCCATGTCACTGGCAATTCTGACGAGTCCTCTCCTGCCTGGGATTCCTCCGATGCATCCTTGCGTGTAACGCCTACTGCTGCTGGCGCTGCTGTTGTTGCCGCTGGGAGTCGATGGTCATCCCAGAGGGGAAGTCGTAAGCCCACTTGTACTACTTCCAGTAAGCAATTGACTGTTCAACAGTCCTTTGCGAGGAAGATGAAATATCACAGCAGTCATCCTGCTGCAAAGCGGATAACTGAGTCCTTGACAACTATGTTGGTGTTAGACGTGCGTCCGGTATCCGCCGTTAGTTCACAGGGAACTAGACAATTTATTGAGGCAGTGTGCCCCCGTTACCAAATACCATCTAGGTTCCACTTCTCTAGGCAGGCGATACCGAGAATGTACACGGACGTCAGAAAAAGACTCACCAGTGTCCTAAAAAATGCAGTTGTACCCAATGTCCACTTAACCACGGACATGTGGACAAGTGGAGCAGGGCAGGGTCAGGACTATATGACTGTGACAGCCCACTGGGTAGATGTATGGACTCCCGCCGCAAGAACAGCAGCGGCGGCACCAGTAGCAGCATCTCGCAAACGCCAACTCTTTCCTAGGCAGGCTACGCTTTGTATCACCGCTTTCCAGAATACGCACACAGCTGAAAACCTCTTACGGCAACTGAGGAAGATCATCGCGGAATGGCTTACCCCAATTGGACTCTCCTGTGGATTTGTGGCATCGGACAACGCCAGCAATATTGTGTGTGCATTAAATATGGGCAAATTCCAGCACGTCCCATGTTTTGCACATACCTTGAATTTGGTGGTGCAGAATTTTTTTAAAAAAACGACAGGGGCGTGCAAGAGATGCTGTCGGTGGCCAGAAAAATTGCGGGACACTTTCGGCGTACAGGCACCACGTACAGAAGACTGGAGCACCACCAAAAACTACTGAACCTGCCCTGCCATCATCTGAAGCAAGAAGTGGTAACGAGGTGGAATTCAACCCTCTATATGCTTCAGAGGTTGGAGGAGCAGCAAAAGGCCATTCAAGCCTATACAATTGAGCACGATATAGTAGGTGGAATGCACCTGTCTCAAGTGCAGTGGAGAATGATTTCAACGTTGTGCAAGGTTCTGATGCCCTTTGAACTTGCCACACGTGAAGTCAGTTCAGACACTGCCAGCCTGAGTCAGGTCATTCCCCTCATCAGGCTTTTGCAGAAGAAGCTGGAGGCATTGAAGAAGGAGCTAAAAGGGAGCGATTCCGCTAGGCATGTGGGACTTGTGGATGCAGCCCTTAATTCGCTTAACAAGGATTCACGGGTGGTCAATCTGTTGAAATCAGAGCACTACATTTTGGCCACCGTGCTCGATCCTAGATTTAAAGCCTACCTTGGATCTCTTTCCGGCAGACACAGGTCTGCTGGGGTTGAAAGACCTGCTGGTGACAAAATTGTCAAGTCAAGCGGAACGCGACCTGTCAACATCTCCTCCTTCACATTCTCCCGCAACTGGGGGTGCGAGGAAAAGGCTCAGAATTCCGAGCCCACCCGCTGGCGGTGATGCAGGGCAGTCTGGAGCGACTGCTGATGCTGACATCTGGTCCGGACTGAAGGACCTGACAACGATTACGGACATGTCGTCTACTGTCACTGCATATGATTCTCTCAACATTGATAGAATGGTGGAGGATTATATGAGTGACCGCATCCAAGTAGGCACGTCACACAGTCCGTACTTATACTGGCAGGAAAAAGAGGCAATTTGGAGGCCCTTGCACAAACTGGCTTTATTCTACCTAAGTTGCCCTCCCACAAGTGTGTACTCCGAAAGAGTGTTTAGTGCCGCCGCTCACCTTGTCAGCAATCGGCGTACGAGGTTACATCCAGAAAATGTGGAGAAGATGATGTTCATTAAAATGAATTATAATCAATTCCTCCGCGGAGACATTGACCAGCAGCAATTGCCTCCACAAAGTACACAGGGAGCTGAGATGGTGGATTCCAGTGGGGACGAATTGATAATCTGTGAGGAGGGGGATGTACACGGTGATATATCGGAGGGTGAAGATGAGGTGGACATCTTGCCTCTGTAGAGCCAGTTTGTGCAAGGAGAGATTAATTGCTTCTTTTTTGGGGGGGGTCCAAACCAACCCGTCATATCAGTCACAGTCGTGTGGCAGACCCTGTCACTGAAATGATGGGTTGGTTAAAGTGTGCATGTCCTGTTTTGTTTATACAACATAAGGGTGGGTGGGAGGGCCCAAGGACAATTCCATCTTGCACCTCTTTTTTCTTTTCTTTTTCTTTGCATCATGTGCTGATTGGGGAGGGTTTTTTGGAAGGGACATCCTGCGTGACACTGCAGTGCCACTCCTAGATGGGCCCGGTGTTTGTGTCGGCCACTAGGGTCGCTAATCTTACTCACACAGTCAGCTACCTCATTGCGCCTCTTTTTTTCTTTGCGTCATGTGCTGTTTGGGGAGGGTTTTTTGGAAGGGACATCCTGCGTGACACTGCAGTGCCACTCCTAGATGGGCCCGGTGTTTGTGTCGGCCACTAGGGTCGCTAATCTTACTCACACAGCTACCTCATTGCGCCTCTTTTTTTCTTTGCGTCATGTGCTGTTTGGGGAGGGTTTTTTGGAAGGGACATCCTGCGTGACACTGCAGTGCCACTCCTAGATGGGCCCGGTGTTTGTGTCGGCCACTAGGGTCGCTAATCTTACTCACACAGCTACCTCATTGCGCCTCTTTTTTTCTTTGCGTCATGTGCTGTTTGGGGAGGGTTTTTTGGAAGGGCCATCCTGCGTGACACTGCAGTGCCACTCCTAGATGGGCCCGGTGTTTGTGTCGGCCACTAGGGTCGCTAATCTTACTCACACAGCTACCTCATTGCGCCTCTTTTTTTCTTTGCGTCATGTGCTGTTTGGGGAGGGTTTTTTGGAAGGGACATCCTGCGTGACACTGCAGTGCCACTCCTAGATGGGCCCGGTGTTTGTGTCGGCCACTAGGGTCGCTTATCTTACTCACACAGCGACCTCGGTGCAAATTTTAGGACTAAAAATAATATTGTGAGGTGTGAGGTATTCAGAATAGACTGAAAATGAGTGTAAATTATGGTTTTTGAGGTTAATAATACTTTGGGATCAAAATGACCCCCAAATTCTATGATTTAAGCTGTTTTTTAGTGTTTTTTGAAAAAAAACACCCGAATCCAAAACACACCCGAATCCGACAAAAAAAATTCGGTGAGGTTTTGCCAAAACGCGTTCGAACCCAAAACACGGCCGCGGAACCGAACCCAAAACCAAAACACAAAACCCGAAAAATTTCAGGCGCTCATCTCTACTTGATATGCCAGTGATGACAGGGCTGCATGTGACAGGGCTATTGACATGATGTGGGAGGGGGGGGGGGGGGGGGTTTAAATAGTGCAAGTAGCACGGCCCCCAGCAGCACAGAGTATATCAGGAGATAGATCATGTGCTGCGCTATATAAGAAACTGTAAATAAATCAATAATTTCACAGGGGCACTGACATGATGTGAGGAAGGGAATGGAGGCAGCAGGAAGCCACAGACTGGGAGTTGTATAGTGGGAAGAGCAGGGTCCCTTGGGGGAACAAAAAGGGGTCCGGCCACTACACAAAGTGCGTCAGGGAAGCAAGATATGCCTATATACTAGATCTCCAACCAACGTAAATTAATGAACAACTATCATTCTAATTTACCATCCTCATCCCGTAGCGAAGCATGGATATTCAGCTATCTACAATGTTATTTATACTGTGTGTTTAATATTTCAATTTATTTTTGTAAACAGACATTCTTAAAATCCCGGGAAACGCCGGGTACTCCAGCTAGTTAAATCAATAAAGGTTGAGTTTTATACATCACTGCATGCATTGAGTGCCCCATTATTGAATACTGTCATTGCTCTCCTTTGATACTAGATGTATATATTCCTAAGGGGGTCACCGCCCATAGCCTATATTTCTACAAATGTGGTTTAAAAATAAATTTTAACATGGGGCAGTGATTAGATTGTCCAAATATAAAACACTTCTGCAGGTTTTACAACAGTATTTCTCTAACGTCCTAGTGGATGCTGGGGACTCCGTAAGGACCATGGGGAATAGACGGGCTCCGCAGGAGACTGGGCACTCCAAAGAAAGATTCAGTACTATCTGGTGTGCACTGGCTCCTCCCTCTATGCCCCTCCTCCAGACCCCAGTTAGAATCTGTGCCCGGCCAGAGCTGGGTGCTCCTAGTGGGCTCTCCTGAGCTTGCTAGAAAAGAAAGTATTTTGTCAGGTTTTTTATTTTCAGAGAGCTTCTGCTGGCAACAGACTCTCTGCTACGAGGGACTGAGGGGAGAGAAGCAAACCTACTCACGGCAGCTAGGTAGCGCTTCTTAGGCTACTGGACACCATTAGCTCCAGAAGGATCGAACACAGGTACCTAACCTTGATCGTCCGTTCCCGGAGCCGCGCCGCCGTCCCCCTCGCAGAGCCAGAAGTACAGAAGCAGCAGAAGCATGAAGACATCGAAATCGGCGGCTGAAGACTCCTGTCTTAACTTAAGGTAGCGCACAGCACTGCAGCTGTGCGCCATTGCTCCCACAGCACACCGCACACTCCGGTCACTGTAGGGTGCAGGGCGCAGGGGGGGGCGCCCTGGGCAGCAATTAATTACCTTTTTGGCAAAAATAGACATATATACAGTCTGGGACTGTATATACGCCCGAGCCCCCGCCATTTTTTACACATTAAAGCGGGACAGAAGCCCGCCGCTGAGGGGGCGGGGCCTTCTTCCTCAGCACACCAGCGCCATTTTCTCTTCACAGCTCCGCTGGAAGGACGCTCCCCAGGCTCTCCCCTGCAGTATACAGGTGCAATAGAGGGTAAAAAAGAGAGGGGGGGCACATAAATTTAGGCGCAGAGATATATTTAACAGCAGCTACGGGGTAAACACTAAGGTACAGTGTAATCCCTGGGTTATATAGCGCTGGGATGTGTGCTGGCATACTCTCTCTCTGTCTCCCCAAAAGCCTTTGTGGGGTCCTGTCCTCAGTCAGAGCATTCCCTGTGTGTGTGCTGTGTGTCGGTACGCCTGTGTCGACATGTTTGATGAGGAAGGATACGTGGAGGCAGAACAAGTGCAGCTGAGTGTGGTGTCGCCGCCGACGGTGCCGACACCTGATTGGATGGATATGTGGAAGGTGTTAAATGATAATGTAAACTCCTTGCATAACAGATTGGATAAAACTGTTACCTTGGGACAGTCAGGGTCTCAACCCATGCCTGATCCTACAGCGCAGAGGCCATCAGGGTCTCAAAAGCGCACACTATCCCAGATAGTTGACACAGATGTCGACACGGAATCTGACTCCAGTGTCGATGACGATGAGGCAAAGTTGCAGCCTAAAATGACTAAAGCCATCCGCTACATTATTGTAGCAATGAAGGATGTATTACACATTTTGAGGAAAATCCTGTCCCTGACAAGAGGATTTATATGTATGGGGAGAAAAAGCATGAAGTGACTTTTCCCCCTTCACATGAATTAAATGAATTATGTGAAAAAGCGTGGGATTCCCCTGACAGGAAGGTGATAATTTCCGAGAGATTACTTATGGCGTATCCTTTCCCGCCAACGGACAGGTTACGCTGGGAATCCTCCCCTAGGGTAGACAAGGCGTTGACACGCTTGTCTAAGAAGGTGGCCCTGCCGTCTCAGGATACGGCCGCCCTAAAGGATCCTGCGGATAGAAAGCAGGAAGCTATCCTGAAGTCTGTTTATACAACCGACTCTAAAAAACACATGCAGGTTTTACCTTATAAGGGTGAGGAATTGTTTGGGGACGGTCTCTCGGACCTAGTTTCCACAGCTACGGCTGGGAAGTCAAATTTCTTGCCTTATGTCCCTCCACAGCCTAAGAAAGCACCGTATTACCAAATGCAATCCTTTCGTTCTCAGAAGAGCAAGAAGGTCAGAGGTGCGTCCTTTCTTGCCAGAAGCAGGGGTAGAGGAAAAAAGCTGCACCATGCAGCTAGTTCCCAGGAACAAAAGTCTTCCCCGGCTTCCACTAAATCCACCGCATGACGCTGGGGCTCCACAGGCGGAGCCAGGAGCCGTGGGGGCGCGTCTCCGTCATTTCAGCCACCAGTGGGTACGCTCACAGGTGGATCCTTGGGCTATACAAATTGTGTCTCAGGGATACAAGCTGGAATTCGAGGTGACGCCCCCTCACCGTTAACTAAAATCGGCCTTACCAACTTCCCCCATGGAAAGGGGGATAGTGTTGGCGGCAATTCACAAACTTTTTCTCCAGCAGGTGGTGGTAGAGGTTCCCCCCCTTCAACGGGGAAGGGGCTTCTATTCCACTATGTTTGTGGTACCGAAACCGGACGGTTCGGTCAGACCCATTTTAAATTTAAAATCCCTGAACATTTATCTGAAGAAATTCAAGTTCAAAATGGAATCGCTCAGAGCGGTCATTGCAAGCCTGGTAGAGGGGGATTTTATGGTGTCTCTGGACATCAAGGATGCTTACTTGCATGTCCCCATTTATCCGCCTCATCAGGAGTACCTCAGGTTTGTGGTACGGGACTGTCATTACCAATTCCAGACGTTGCCGTTTGGCCTGTCCACGGCACCGAGAGTTTTTACCAAGGTGATGGCGGAAATGATGGTGCTCCTTCGGAAGCAAGGGGTTACAATTATCCCATACTTAGACGATCTCCTCATAAAGGCGAGGTCCAGGGAGCAGTTGCTGATCAGCGTAGCACACTCCCAGGAAGTGTTGCGTCAGCACGGCTGGATTCTGAACATTCCAAAGTCGCAGCTGATTCCTGCGACGCGTCTGCCCTTCCTGGGCATGATTCTGGACACAGACCAGAAGAAGGTGTTTCTCCCGGAGGAGAAGGCTCAGGAGCTCGTGACTCTGGTCAGAGACCTCCTAAAGCCAAAACAGGTGTCGGTGCATCACTGCACACGAGTCCTTGGAAAGATGGTGGCGTCATACGAAGCCATTCCCTTCGGCAGGTTCCATGCGAGGATCTTTCAGTGGGATCTGCTGGACAAGTGGTCCGGATCGCATCTTCAGATGCATCGGATGATCACCCTGTCCCCCAGGGCCAGGGTGTCTCTTCTGTGGTGGCTACAAGGTGCTCACCTCCTCGAGGGCCGCAGATTCGGCATACAGGACTGGGTCCTGGTGACCACGGATGCAAGCCTCCGAGGGTGGGGGGCAGTCACTCGAGGAAGAAACTTCCAAGGGCTGTGGTTAAGTCAGGAGACTTGTCTGCACATAAATATCCTGGAGCTACGGGCCATATACAACGCCCTGAGTCAAGCGGAGCCTCTGCTTCGAGACCAACCAGTGCTGATTCAGTCAGACAACATCACGGCAGTAGCTCATGTAAACCGCCAGGGCGGCACAAGAAGCAGGGTGGCAATGGCGGAAGCCACCAGGATTCTTCGTTGGGCAGAGAATCACGTGCAAGCACTGTCAGCAGTGTTCATTCCGGCAGTGGACAACTGGGAAGCAGACTTCCTCAGCAGACACGACCTCCACCCGGGAGAGTAGGGACTTCATCAAGAAGTCTTCACGCAGATTGTAAATCGATGGGAACTGCCACAGGTGGACATGATGGCGTCCCGCCTCAACAAAAAATTAAGGTATTGCGCCAGGTCAAGGGACCCTCAGGCGATAGCTGTGGACGCACTGGTGACACCGTGGGTATTCCAGTCGGGCTATGTGTTTCCTCCTCTTCCTCTCATACCCAGGGTACTGAGAATCGTAAGATAAAGAGGAGTGAGAACAATACTCATTGTTCCGGATTGGCCAAGAAGGACTTGGTACCCGGAACTGCAAGAAATGCTCACAGAGGACCCATGGCCTCTGTCTCTCAGACAGGACCTGTTTCAACAGGGGCCCTGTCTGTTCCAAGACTTACGGCTGTGTTTGACGGCATGGCGGTTGAACGCCGGATCCTAGCAGAAAAGGGCATTCCGGATGCAGTTATTCCTACGCTGATAAAGGCTAGGAAGGACGTGACAGCAAAACATTATCACCGTATATGGCGAAAAGATGTTGCTTGGTGTGAGGCCAGGAAGGCCCCTACAGAGGAATTCCAGCTGGGTCGATTCCTGCACTTCCTTCTGTCAGGTGTGACTATGGGCCTAAAATTAGGGTCCATAAAGGTCCAGATTTCGGCCCTATCCATTTTCTTTCAAAAAGAACTGGCTTCACTGCCTGAGGTTCAGACGTTTGTTAAGGGAGTGCTGCATATTCAGCCTCCTTTTGTGCCACCAGTGGCACCTTGGGATCTTAACGTGGTCTTGGGTTTCCTGAAATCCCACTGGTTTGAGCCACTTAAGACAGTGGAGCTAAAGTATCTCACGTGGAAAGTGGTCATGCTGTTGGCCTTAGCATCAGCTAGGCGTGTGTCAGAATTGGCGGCTTTGTCATGTAAAAGCCCCTATCTGGTTTTCCATATGGATAGGGCAGAATTGCGGACTCGTCCGCAGTTTCTGCCAAAGGCGGTGTCATCTTTTCATTTGAACCAACCCATTGTGGTGCCTGCGGTTACTCGTGACTTGGAGGATTCCAAGATGCTTGATGTAGTCAGGGCTTTGAAGATCTATGTTGCCAGGACGGCAGGAGTCAGGAAAACTGACTCGCTGTTTATCCTGTATGCATCCAACAAGCTGGGTGCTCCTGCTTCAAAGCAAACTATTGCTCGCTGGATCTGTAACACGATTCAGCAGGCTCATTCTGCGGCTGGATTGCTGCATCCAAAATCAGTGAAAGCCCATTCCACAAGGAAGGTGGGCTCTTCTTGGGCGGCTGCCCGAGGGGTCTCGGCATTACAGCTTTGCCGAGCTGCTACTTGGTCGGGTTCAAACACATTTACAAAATTCTACCAGTTTGATACCCTGGCTGAGGAGGACCTGGTGTTTGCCCATTCGGTGCTGCAGAGTCATCCGCACTCTCCCGCCCGTTTGGGAGCTTTGGTATAATCCCCATGGTCCTTACGGAGTCCCCAGCATCCACTAGGACGATAGAGAAAATAAGAATTTACTTACCGGTAATTCTATTTCTCGTAGTCCGTAGTGGATGCTGGGCGCCCGTCCCAAGTGCGGACTTTCTGCAATACGTGTATATAGTTATTGCTTAACAAAGGGTTATGGTTATGTAGCATCGGTTGAGTGATGCTCAGTTGTTGTTCATACTGTTAACTGGGTAAGTTTATCACGAGTTGTACGGTGTGATTGGTGTGGCTGGTATGAGTCTTACCCTGGATTCCAAAATCCTTTCCTTGTAATGTCAGCTCTGCCGGGCACAGTTTCCTTAACTGGGGTCTGGAGGAGGGGCATAGAGGGAGGAGCCAGTGCACACCAGATAGTACTGAATCTTTCTTTGGAGTGCCCAGTCTCCTGCGGAGCCCGTCTATTCCCCATGGTCCTTACGGAGTCCCCAGCATCCACTACGGACTACGAGAAATAGAATTACCGGTGAGTAAATTCTTATTTTTATCCCTAATAATAACCAGTTGTAAAGCACAACAGAATATGCTGGTACTATATAAATAACTTAATGATATCAAAATACAATTTGAGTTGCAAATATTTTAATTTGATTGTATAACCAAGATACTGTATCTTATGCACAAACTGCTCAATCATAGAACTGTTCTCATATTTAGCAAATACCTTCACTTTTTCAAATAATCAAACATCCTGCTCTTAAATCTAGGGGCTTTACTCTAATCATCATCCTGTCCTATCCTGATGGTGTCCAGTAATGTAGCACTGAGCCTATCCAAACAAGTCTCTCTCTCTCAGCTGCACAACTCTTCTTTTCTCTATTTGTCTAGCTTATCAAGAACTTTTTGTGCATTTAGAGCATCATGTAAAAGGTTCTTTTATATTCTCATCTATTATTTGTGCAATAGGATCTCCTATACCTGAATACTTTGTTTTAACCCATACTTACCCACTCTTCGGTGTTATCCAGGAGGCTCCAAAAAATCAGATGGCACTCCCAGACACCCAAAACTGTGGGCAAGTCGACCGCCCTCCCTCCGCTCGCTGCAGTGGACAGTCGCGATAATGGTGCGCTTAATTGCATCATCGTGGCCCCACCCCCTGCTTCACAAAGCCTATAATCCCACTGCCCATTTGACCATGACATGCCCCTCACAGTGTAGACCTGGCTGTCCCCCTTCCCCACCCACTACATCAACACCCTGCCTGAAGGTAGCAGCCCAAGGGTCAGCAGCTATATGTTAACCACATATTTAATTTAGCCAGAACCTCTACAACTGCTTAACATACTGTAATAACTCATACCCCTTTCCACTAGCTGAAAAAACCCAGGTTTTTGCACAGGGGCCCGCATTGACCCATGTTTTTGCACAGGGGCCCGCATTGACCCAGGTTTTTGCACAGGGGCCCGCATTGACCCAGGTTTTTGCACAGAGGCCCGCATTGACTCAGGTTTTTGCACAGGGGCCCGCATTGACCCAGGTTTTTGCACAGGGGCCCGCATTGACCCATGTTTCTCTAACGTCCTAGTGGATGCTGGGAACTCCGTAAGGACCATGGGGAATAGCGGGCTCCGAAGGAGGCTGGGCACTCTAGAAAGATTTATGACTACCTGGTGTGCACTGGCTCCTCCCACTATGACCCTCCTCCAAGCCTCAGTTAGATCTTGTGCCCGGCCGAGGTTGGATGCACACTAGGGGCTCTCCTGAGCCCTTAGAAAGAAAGTATAGGTTTAGGTTTTTTATTTTCAGTGAGACCTGCTGGCAACAGGCTCACTGCAGCGAGGGACTAAGGGGAGAAGAAGCGAACTCGCCTGCTTGCAGCCGGATTGGGCTTCTTAGGCTACTGGACACCATTAGCTCCAGAGGGATCGACCGCAGGCCCAGTCCTTGGTGTTCGGTCCCGGAGCCGCGCCGCCGTCCCCCTTACAGAGCCAGAAGCAAGAAGAGGTCCGGAAAATCGGCGGCAGAAGACATCAGTCTTCACCAAGGTAGCGCACAGCACTGCAGCTGTGCGCCATTGCTCCTCATACACACTTCACACTCCGGTCACTGAGGGTGCAGGGCGCTGGGGGGGGGCGCCCTGAGAAGCAATAATAACACCTTGGCTGGCAAAAATACCACAATATATAGCCCCAGAGGCTATATATGTGGAAAATACCCCTGCCAGAATCCAGAAAAAAGCGGGAGAATAGTCCGCGGAAAAGGGGCGGAGCTATCTCCCACAGCACACTGGCGCCATTTCTCCTTCACACATCCGCTGGAAGGAAGCTCCCTGGCTCTCCCCTGCAGTCTACACTACAGAACAGGGTTAAAACAGAGAGGGGGGGGCACTAAATTTAGGCGCAGTATAAATTATATAAAAGCAGCTATAGGGGACATAACTCAGTTAGTCCCTGCATTATATAGCGCTCTGGTGTGTGCTGGCATACTCTCACTCTGTCCCCCCAAAGGGCTTTTGTGGGTCCTGTCCTCATTGGAGCATTCCTTGTGTGTGTGCGGTGTGTCGGTACGGCTGTGTCGACATGTTTGATGAGGAGACTTATGTGGAGGCGGAGCAGATGCCGATAAATGAGATGTCGCCCCTGTGGGCCGACACCAGAGTGGATGGATAGGTGGAAGGTATTAACCGACAGTGTCAACTCCTTACATAAAAGGCTGGATGACGTAACAGCTATGGGACAGCCGGCTTCTCAGCCCGCGCCTGCCCAGACGTCTCAAAGGCCATCAACGCTCCCTCAGATGGCAGACACAGATGTCGACACGAAGTCTGACTCCAGTGTCGACGAGGTTGAGACATATACACAATCCACTAGGAACATCCGTTACATGATCCCGGCAATATAAAATGTGTTACACATTTCTGACATTAACCCAAGTACCACTAAAAACAAAGGGTTTTATGTGTGGGGAGAAAAAGCAGGCAGTGTTTTGTTCCCCCATCAAATGAGTGAATGAAGTGTGAAAAAGCGTGGGTTTCCCCGATAAGAAACTGGTAATTTCTAACAAGTTACTGATGGCGTACCCTTTCCCGCCAGAGGATAAGTTACGCTGGGAGATATCCCCTAGGGTGGATAAGGCGCTCACACGTTTGTCAAGGTGGCACTGCCGTCTTAGGATACGGCCACTTTGAAGGTACCTGCTGATAAATAGCAGGAGGCTATCCTGAAGTCTGTATTTACACACTCAGGTACTAGACTGAGACCTGCAGACTGCTGCAGCGTGGTCTGTACCCCTTTCAAACAGGGATACTATTTTGCGAACATAAGACGTCGTCTTATATATGAGGGATGCACAGAGGAATATTTTGCCGGCTGGCATCCTGAATTATTGCAATGTCCATTCTGTCAGGAGGGTATTGGAGACCCGACACTGGACAGGTGATGCTGACTTTAAAAGGCACATAGAGCCTTATAAGGGTGAGGAATTGGTTGGGGATGGTCTCTGGGACCTCGTATCCACAGCAACAGCTGGGATGAAAATATTTTACCTCCGGTTTCCTCACAGCCTAAGAAACGCACTGTATTATCAGGTACAGTCCTTTCGGCTTCAAAAAAGCAGGCGGGTCAAACGAGGGAAGAGGGAAAAAGCTGCACCAGCAGCCAGTTCCCAGAATCAAAATTCTTCCCCTGCTTCCTCTGAGTCCACCGCATGACGCGGGGGCTCCACAGGCGTAGCCAGGTACGGTGGGGGGCCGCCTCAAAAATTTCAGCGATCAGTGGGCTCGCTCACAGGTGGATCCCTGGATCCTTCAAGTAGTATCTCAGGGGTACAAGCTGGAAGTCGAGGCGTCTCCCCCCCGCCGTTTACTCAAATCTGCCTTGCCGACAACTCCCTCAGGCAGGGAGGCTGTGCTAGAGGCAATTCACAAGCTGTATTCCCAGCAGGTGATAGTCAAGGTGCCCCTACTTCAACAAGGACGGGGTTACTATTCCACACTGTTTGGGGTACCGAAACCAGCCGGTTCGGTGAGACCCATTTTAAAATGGAAATCCTTGAACACTTACATAACAAAGTTCAAGATGGAATCGCTCAGGGCGGTTATTGCAAGCTTGGACGAGGGGGATTACATGGTATCCCTGGACATCAAGGATGCTTACCTGCATGTCCCTATTTACCTTCCTCACCAGGAGTACCTCAGATTGTGGTACAGGATTGCCATTACCAATTCCAGACACTACCGTTTGGACTGTCCACGGCACCGAGGGTGTTTACCAAGGTAATGGCAAAAATGATGATACTCCTTCAAATAAAGGGAGTTTTTATTTATCCCATACTTGGACGATCTCCTTATAAAGGCAAGGTCCAGGGAGCAGTTACTGGTCGGAGTAGCACTATCTCAGGAGGTGCTAAAACAGCATGGCTGGATTCTGAACATTCCAAAGTCACAGCTGGTTCCTTCCACTCGCTTACTGTTCCTGGGGATGATTTGGGACACAGAACAGAAAAAAGTGTTTCTCCCGCAGGAGAAAGCCAAGGAGCTGTCATCTCTAGTCAGAGACCTCCTAAAACCAAAAAGGGTATCGGTGCATCGTTGCACACGAGTCCTGGGAAAAATGGTGGCTTCATACGAAGCAATTCCATTCGGCAGGTTCCATGCGAGGACCTTCCAGTGGGACCTCTTAGATAAGTGGTCGGGATCGCATCTTCAAATGCATCAAATGATAACCCTGTCTCCAAGGACCAGGGTGTCTCTACTGTGGTGGCTGCAGGGTGCTCATCTTCTAGAGGGCCGCAGTTTCGGCATACAGGACTGGGTCCTGGTGACCACGGATGCCAGCCTTCGAGGCTGGGGAGCAGTCACACAGGGAAGAAACTTCCAGGGCCTATGGTCAAGTCAGGAGACTTCCCTACATATAAATTCTGGAACTGAGGGCCATTTACAATGCCCTAAGTCAGGCAAGACCCCTGCTTCAAAACCAGCCGGTACTGATACAGTCAGACAACATCACGGCAGTCGCCCATGTGACCCGACAGGGCGGCACAAGAAGCAGGATGGCAATGGCAGAAGCCACAAGGATTCTCCGATGGGCGGAAAATCACGCACTAGCACTGTCAGCAGTGTTCATTCCGGGAGTGGACAACTGGGAAGCAGACTTCCTCAGCAGACACGACCTACACCCGGGAGAGTGGGGACTTCATCCAGAAGTCTTCCTGCTGTTGGTAAACCGTTGGGAAAGGCCACAGGTGGACATGATGGTGTCCCGCCTCAACAAAAAGCTAAAGAGATATTGCGCCAGGTCAAGGGACCCTCAGGCGATAGCTGTGGACGCTCTAGTGACACCGTGGGTGTACCAGTCGGTTTATGTGTTCCCTCCTCTGCCTCTCATACCAAAGGTACTGAGAATAATAAGATGGCGAGGAGTAAGAACGATACTCGTGGTTCCGGATTGGCCAAGAAGGGCTTGGTACCCAGAACTTCAGGAAATAATATCAGAGGACCCATGGCCTCTGCCGCTCAGACAGGACCTGCTTCAGCAGGGGCCCTGTCTGTTCCAAGACTTACCGCGGCTGCGTTTGACGGCATGGCGATTGAACGCCGGATCCTGAAGGAAAAGGGTATTCCGGAAGAAGTCATTCCTACGCTTATTAAAGCCAGGAAAGATGTTACGGCAAAGCATTATCACCGCATATGGCGGAAATATGTTGCATGGTGCGAGGCCAAAAAGGCCCCAACAGAGGAATTTCCACTAGGTCGATTTCTACATTTCCTGCAAGCAGGAGTGAATATGGGCCTAAGTCTAGGCTCCATTAAAGTACAGATCTCGGCTCTGTCGATTTTCTTTCAAAAAGAATTAGCTTCGGTACCTGAAGTTCAGACGTTTGTGAAAGGAGTGCTGCATATTCAGCCCCCATTTGTGCCTCCAGTGGCACCTTGGGATCTCAACGTGGTGTTGAGTTTCTTAAAATCACATTGGTTTGAGCCACTTAAAACCGTGGATCTAAAATATCTCACGTGGAAAGTGGTCATGTTACTGGCCTTGGCTTCAGCCAGGCGTGTGTCAGAATTGGCGGCTTTGTCATGTAAAAGCCCTTATCTGATTTTCCATACGGATAGGGCAGAATGGAGGACTCGTCCCCAGTTTCTCCCTAAGGTGGTGTCAGCGTTTCACCTGAACCAGCCTATTGTGGTGCCTGCGGCTACTAAGGATTTGGAGGATTCCAAGTTGCTAGACGTTGTCAGGGCCCTGCAAATATATGTTTCCAGGACGGCTGGAGTCAGAAAATCTGACTCGCTGTTTATCCTGTATGCACCCAACAAGCTGGGTGCTCCTGCTTCTAAGCAGTCTATTGCTCGCTGGATTTGTAGTACAATTCAGCTTGCACATTCTGTGGCAGGCCTGCCACAGCCAAAATCTGTAAATGCCCATTCCACAAGGAAAGTGGGCTCATCTTGGGCGGCTGCCCGAGGGGTCTCGGCTTTACAACTTTGCCGAGCAGCTACTTGGTCAGGGGCAAACACGTTTGCAAAATTCTACAAATTTGATACCCTGGCTGAGGAGGACCTGGAGTTCTCTCATTCGGTGCTACAGAGTCATCCGCACTCTCCCGCCCGTTTGGGAGCTTTGGTATAATCCCCATGGTCCTTACGGAGTTCCCAGCATCCACTAGGACGTTAGAGAAAATAAGAATTTACTCACCGGTAATTCTATTTCTCGTAGTCCGTAGTGGATGCTGGGAGCCCGTCCCAAGTGCGGATTGTCTGCAATACTTGTAAATAGTTATTGTTAACTAAAGGGTTATTATTGAGCCATCTGTTGAGAGGCTCAGTTGTTTTCATACTGTCAAACTGGATATAGTATCACGAGTTGTACGGTGTGATTGGTGTGGCTGGTAAGAGTCTTACCCGGGATTCTAAATCCTTCCTTATTATGTCTGCTCGTCCGGGCACAGTGTCCTAACTGAGGCTTGGAGGAGGGTCATAGTGGGAGGAGCCAGTGCACACCAGGTAGTCATAAATCTTTCTAGAGTGCCCAGCCTCCTTCGGAGCCCGCTATTCCCCATGGTCCTTACGGAGTTCCCAGCATCCACTACGGACTACGAGAAATAGAATTACCGGTGAGTAAATTCTTATTTTTTGCACAGGGGCCCGCATTGACCCAGGTTTTTGCACAGGGGCCCGCATTGACCCAGGTTTTTTGGTAGTGGTAATGGCGCAGAGTAAGGGTGCAGTGTAAATGGGTTGCCTGGGTCATCTGACCCGGGACACGTTTACAGCATGAGTAGAGCACATACCTACCTGACCACAGTGTCCCGCAGGCGTTCGGAAGGTTGGGGAAGACATCTCTGCTGCCTGTCCTGCTATGCAGACAGCAGTGCTGGCCGGGAAAGGTGTATGCCGGAGGCTGGGGGCAGCCCAGCACCTTCCAGAGTGCTATGCTTGCCTCCAGCGTGACAGTGGGCAACTTCAAATTGGGGGTGTGGCCTAACAATCTGCCAGTTTTCCAGGCGCTTGGAGATGATGTCATCTCCAAGCACCATCCAGAAGACACTGCACCCGGTTGCAGTGTAAACGGCGCCGATGCGGGATATTCCAGGGTCACGCCGCAGTGGAAAAGGGGTCATGATGTTTTGGGTCTGACCTGGTTTGGAACCATGTTCCAAATCCCGGGTCAGACCCGCGACTTTAGTGGAAAAGGGGTATCAGTGTATTGTAAGCTTTCGCTTTTCTGATGAGCACCAATGCAGAAGGAGTAAAAACAGGTTTCACCAGAGTATGCTGTAACCGATTATCATATACATGTGCTGGCGAGCGTTTACCAAAAAAAAAAATTAGCAATCTTTTTCCATTCTTATGAAACAAATCAGATCATCAGGTCAGATGTAGCTACACTTGTGAGGAATTCTTTGTTTTTGTCCTTGGAGGATGCTTTTGGGAGATATGTTGCTGCCCCTTTTTTATGTGAGTGATTTGAGCAGTAATTAACTTTGAGCAGTAATTAACTTTTTTCTTTTTGTTGCGTAATGAATCTTTTTTTATTCATCTTGGTCCACTTTAGGAGGCTTGGTTTTAGGGCAATTCTTCCATTACCTGAAAGGGTCTTGTATGTCTGCACCTCACATTTGCACTTCATACCAATGCCTGGACTTTTATTTATCGTTTCTGGGTGTCAACTGACCGTTTTCAGGGAGTGCTTAGAAAAACGCAGGCATGCCAGGGAAAACGCAGGCCTGGCTAGGCGAACGCTGGGCGGGTGTGTGACGTCAAAAGCCAACCCTCCGACGTTAGACTCAACGCACACGAAGAGTAAGTACAGGGCTGGTCTTGTTTTGCACGAAATGTTTTTGCAGGCGCTCTGCTGGACAGGCGTTCGCACTTCTGCAAAGCCAAAATACACTCCCCGGTGGGCGGCGACAATGCATTTGCACGGCTGCTAAAAACTGCTAGCGAGCAATCAACTCGGAATGACCACCCTTCTTCAATATTATATTACGCAAAACCCAAGTTTTCCGCTGCAAGTGTAATATACATGACACACAATTTATTACTATAAAAGTGTGCATTCAGCATACACATAATATCAACAGTATTCTGCAAATAATTGATGATAAAATCCTATATTTGACAGGCTTTGTGTAATCTGATAGAGACTGTTAGCTGTGCATCACAGTGAACCATTAGTCTACGTACAGATGTAGCATGCAGTTTCTGAACATTCAGCTTGGTCAAGCTTACCCTGCTGAAAGTCTGGAAAGCCAACCACGCTCATTGGTAGATTCACTAAAGCTTCTAAAAAGGAAAAGTGGTGGTGTTGACTACTGCAGCCAATCAGATTCTGCCTATCATTTCTTTACTTCATCCTAGAAAATGATAGAATATGATTGGTTGCTATGGGCAACACTGTCACTTTTGACTTTTTAGGAGATTTAGGGGGGTATGCAGTTAACTCCGATCATTTCGGAGCTAATAAATGTATTCAACTAGGGACATTTTTGTCCGTTTTGAAGGCAGTTTCGCCAATGCCTTTTCACCTTTTTGTTTTGTTTTTTAAGTGAAAAGGAATTTGCGAAAAATGCCTCACAATCGGCGAAAATAGCCCGTGTTTTCGACAGAAAACACATGGATTGCCGCATTTTTCACGTAGGTGAAAATCTTGCCCTGCTCTTGCAGGCGAAAAAAACTGAGCTAATTGCATACCCCCCTTAGTAATTTTACTCCTCAGTGTTGTTTAGATGACCAAGATTAAAGTTAGTAGACTTATCATACCCACCATTTTCTTCTACATTAAGAGCTGACCACCAGGTACAGATGTGTCCTCATTCACCTAGAGTTTTTGTGCCCTATGGTGCAAGATGCTTGTTACAAATTAGGCGTTTCTCCACAGTAAAGATTTGTACTTTTTCCTTAATCTTGTATCTCATTTGCACACAAAGCTGCACACAAACTCGCTCACAGTGCAGCAAGCACATTGGGGGGATTCAATTATTTTTATCCTCAGCTGCCACTTGATGGTGCCTGATGAAGAACTTCAGTTGTTGCTCCAGAAATAGGGGCAGGTAGACAAAATACAGCTCGCAGCCTCCTGCGGTGGCGAGCTGAAATGTGCAGCGCTTTTAACGTCGCGCCCATAACTTTAGAGGGGTTTAGTCGCTTTTACGCGGCTAAATCCAGTCTGTTTGGGCGCGACGTGTGTGGAAAAAATATCCCCCAGCAATCTCCTGTCATTTTATGCAGGAGATCGGGCAAGAAAAACAGTTGAATTGCCCCCTAAATTAGTAACAGAATTGGTATAAAGCATAATAATACAAGACACGCGGCATTGCACAGTTGTTCGTGTGGGAACTCTGTAGTTTGTCTTTTATTACCCAGAGCTAGTGTACCCTTACACTGTACTTTTGTCACATTGGTGACATATTTTAAGAAAGCTACTTATGATGCGGATAAGTCGCAAAGACTGTGGTATGCCAAATGCAGCGCAATTTGAACAATAAAGTGTGTAGACACATGTGTATAAAACTTCATTTACAATGATATACAAAATTTATATTATTGTGGGTGTGAAATGCGATGCTGGCAGTCACATGACCGACTGTGGCATCCCGACATTTAGAATGCAGACAAGGGGCGGGTAAGTAATTAATTTACCCCTCCCCTGCCCTCTACCCTAACCCTCCTGGAGAGGCGGCTAGGGCTAAAGACACAGGGAGTGGTGGCTACAGCTAACCCACCTCATTAACCGCATCCCATTATTGTAACCCAGAGGTTCTCAAACTCGGTCCTCAAGGCACCCCAACGGTCCAGGTTTTAGGTATATCCATGGCTCAGCACAGATGGTTAAATCAAATTGACTGAGGTACTAATTAAGTCACCTGTGGCCAAGCATGGATAAACTTAAAACCTGGATCGTTAAGGTGCCTTGAGGACCGCATTTAAGAACCTCTGTTGTAACCATATATATTTCGATTTACAGTGCATCTGGAAAGTATTCACAGCGCTTCACTTTTTCCACATTTTGTTATGTTACAGCCTTATTTGCAAAAATCTAAAAAAAACTTTTTTCACATTGTTATTGTGGGGTATTGTGGGTAGAATTTTGAGGGGGAAAAATAAATGTATTCCATTTTGGAATAAGGCTGTAACATAACAAAATGTGGAAAAAGTGAAGCGCTGTGAATACTTTCCGGATGCACTGTGTATGTAGTGTTTGATGTAAATGGTGGAATCAGGAAACATGGTGAAAATATTGCCCTTTGTTACCCTGACAACCTGACCATTATGGACTTTCGATGTCTTTATATCTTGCCAATTTTTTATTTTGTTCATTGTTTTATTTCTTTTCATTTCAGGGCCAGATTACATTAGGCAAAAGTTTCAAGAGGTTGTGGAGGTTAAAGAGAATATTGAGGAAAAGTTGCCCAACAAACCGCCTTCCCCGAAAGAGTCGCCACATTTTTATAGGAAAGGGACGACACCACCGAGAACTCCAGAGGAAAAGCGAAAGCAACTAAAAAAGACTCCTTCACAGGATTCAAAGAGGCACAGTTCTAACGCGGTGCCCGTGTCTCCTCCCAGTCCCGACAAAAAAAGTCTATCCATTGAGAATCTGCCTGCTTCTTCCAATAAACCCACACCTCCTAAAGCTACTGTGAAAGAGGAGGCTATTGCCAAACCATCGCTAAAAGCATCATTAAGTCACAATCCAAGCAGCACCGGGAATGGTGAACTGCACTCAGACTTCCATAGCTACTATGGAAAAGTTAACCCATTATTGCCTTCAGGTGTAAAAGTTGACTCCAACCCAAAAAAGCAAATAACAACAATAGCAAATGTACCACCGCCCCAGAAGCAGAGTCCCAAGAAGCCCCTAATAAATCCAGTAGCCAAAGAAAGTAAGCCTGAGGCAAACGCTAAGAAGCCCAATCATGTGACACCAAAGAATCAAACCAATAATGATTCACTTCCACCTGTTGTAACTGAAACTAACTCGGTAAGTAGGAACGTACATTTCTTTCGCATTCTCATTAATGAGTTTACATGTTCCCTCCTTAAATACAAGGTTTACATGTACCCTCCTTAAACGAAAGGTTTTCTCTTCGTAACCTGTGGTTATCCCTAAAGGCCAGTTATGTCGAAGAGGTTGAGTATTTTTTGTTGTCTTCTGATACGATGCAGAATGCGTCTGCTCTGGGCAGAACAGTTCTCCGTTGTTTTCAAGTATTCAATGGAAATAAACAGTCCTGCTTGAAGGAGATAAATGTGGGCCACAATGAATTAGTAGTGAGCTGCTGCCAGAGCAGCTTCCGGCGATTTCGCTGGATGTTTTTCTGCGCTGTTTTCTGCCTGCAGCCTATGGAGGTACTGTATAATTACCACATTATTTGGGACCTTTTTTTGTTTTACACACACTTACTTCCATGAGTCTGCATGTGTAATAAGTGTTACACTTTCCAGAATTGTCTCATATTGATGAGAGACTTGGTATCGATAGGACCGATTAATACTTTAAAGGTTGTAATTAGTCTATTTAGCATTTACTGTATATTGTAACATTAAGTTACATGTTTTTATTGTTTGTTTCTATGTTGTTGTTTTTTTATATTAATAGGGGTATCCAATTATCTGCTGTAATTTCCACTTACAATGGATTCGCCAGGGGCTATCCAATTAGCCTTTGATACTGGCACTTATTAGGGATTATGCTACGTGTGCCACACGCACCCGTAGCATAACCCGTGGCAAGCAACCCTCAGTGATGTGACTGAGCCCAGCCGGGGTTATTGAGTCAGCGGTAGTGGGCGGGTTCCCAGGTTGCTAGTTACCTCGGCCACAGGGATCTATCTCTGCATCCCACTTCAGTGGCCAGCCTGCCCCTGTGACTGATATGGAGGAGGACAGCTCAGCCTGCAGAAATGCATTCAGGTACACCAGCACTGCCCCGTCTCCTGCCTCCCTGATACAGTGCCCTGTTGCCCAGCTGTGGCCCCATGTCCCCCTGACCTCTGTCTCACGCCGGTATACTAATATCTGGCACTTATTGGAGATTTTGTTTGGATCCCATGTGTTATTGCACAATAGCGGGACAGTTTTATCCTGAAAATAATGGGCTTTCTCTGACGTCCTAAGTGGATGCTGGGACTCCGTAAGGACCATGGGGAATAGCGGCTCCGCAGGAGACTGGGCACAACTAAAGAAAGCTTTAGGACTACCTGGTGTGCACTGGCTCCTCCCACTATGACCCTCCTCCAGACCTCAGTTAGATTCTTGTGCCCGGCTGAGCTGGATGCACACTAGGGGCTCTCCTGAGCTCCTAGAAAGAAAGTATATTTAGGTTTTTTATTTTACAGTGAGATCTGCTGGCAACAGACTCACTGCAGCGAGGGACTAAGGGGAGAAGAAGCGAACCTACCTAACAGGTGGTAGTTTGGGCTTCTTAGGCTACTGGACACCATTAGCTCCAGAGGGATCGACCGCAGGACCCGACCTTGGTGTTCGTTCCCGGAGCCGCGCCGCCGGCCCCCTTACAGAGCCAGAAGCAAGAAGTGTTCCGGAAAATCGGCGGCAGAAGACTTCTGTCTTCAACAAGGTAGCGCACAGCATTGCTCCTCATGCACACCTCACACTCCGGTCACTGATGGGTCCAGGGCGCTGGGGGGGGGGCGCCCTGAGGGCAATATAAGACACCTTGGCTGGCAAATCATCACAATATATAGTCCCAGGGCTATATATGTGATAAATTACCCCTGCCAGAATCCATAAAAAAGCGGGAGAAAAGTCTGCCGAAAAAGGGGCGGGGCTATCTCCCTCAGCACACTGGCGCCATTTTTTCTTCACAGTGCAGCTGGAAGACAGCTCCCCAGGCTCTCCCCTGTAGTTTTCAGGCTCAAAGGGTTAAAAAGAGAGGGGGGGGCACTAAATTTAGGCGCAATATATGTATACAAGCAGCTATGGGGGAAAAATCACTCAGTTATAATGTTAATCCCTGCATTATATAGCGCTCTGGTGTGTGCTGGCATACTCTCTCTCTGTCTCCCCAAAGGACTTTGTGGGGTCCTGTCCTCAGTCAGAGCATTCCCTGTGTGTGTGCGGTGTGTCGGTACGGCTGTGTCGACATGTTGATGAGGAAGGTTACGTGGAGGCGGAGCAGAGGCCGATAAATGGGATGTCGCCCCCTGTGGGGCCGACACCAGAGTGGATGGATAGGTGGAAGGTATTAACCGACAATGTCAACTCCTTACATAAAAGGCTGAATGACGTAACAGCTGTGGGACAGCCGGCTTCTCAGCCCGCGCCTGCCCAGGCGTCTCAAAGGCCATCAGGGGCTCAAAAAAAAAACGCCCGTTACCTCAGATGGCAGACACAGATGTCGACACGGAGTCTGACTCCAGTGTCGACGAGGTTGAGATATATACACAATCCACTAGGAACATCCGTTACATGATCTCGGCAATGAAAAATGTGTTACACATTTCTGACATGAACCCAAGTACCACATAAAAGGGGTTTTATTTTTGGGGAGAAAAAGCAGCCAGTGTTTTGTTCCCCCATCAGATGAGTGAATGAAGTGTGTAAAGAAGCGTGGGTTCCCACGATAAGAAACTGGTAATTTCTAAAAAGTTACTGATGGCGTACCCTTTCCCGCCAGAGGATAGGTCACGTTGGGAGATATCCCCTAGGGTGGATAAGGCGCTCACACGTTTGTCAAAAAAGGTGGCGCTGCCGTCTTAGGATACGGCCACCTTGAAGGAGCCTGCTGATAAAAAGGAGGCTATCCTGAAGTCTGTATATACACTCAGGTTCTATACTGAGACCTGCAATTGCCTCAGCATAAATAGTGCTGCTGCAGCGTGGTCTGATACCCTGTCAGATAATATTAATACCCTAGACAGGGATAATATTTGGCTAACATAGAGCATATTAAAGACGTCGTCTTATATATGAAGGATGCACAGAGGGATATTTGCCGGCTGGCATCCAGAATTAATGCAATGTCCATTCTGCCAGGAGGGTATTAGAAACCCGGCAGTGGACAGGTGATGCTGCCTGTAAAAGGCACATGGAGATTCTGCCTTATAAGGGTGAGGAATTGTTTGGGGATGGTCTCTGGGACCTCGTATCCACAGCAACAGCTGGGAAGAAAAATTTTTACCTCAGGTTTCCTCACAGCCTAAGAAAGCACCGTATTTTCAGGTACAGTCCTTTCGGCTTCAGAAAAGCAAGCGGGTCAAAGGCGCTTCCTTTCTGCACAGAGACAAGGGAAGAAGGAAAAAGCTGCACCAGCAGCCAGTTCCCAGGATCAAAAATCTTCCCCCGCTTCCTCTGAGTCCACCGCATGACGCTGGGGCTCCACAGGTGGAGACAGGTGCGGTAGGGGCGCGTCTCGGGATTTTCAGGGACCAGTGGGCTTGCCCACAGGTGGATCCCTAGGTTCTGCAAATAGTATCACAGGGATACAGGCTGGAGTTCGAGGCGACTCCCCCTCGCCGTTACCTCACATCAGCCTTGCCTGCTGCCCTCGGAGAAAGGTAGTACTGGCGGCAATTCACAAGCTGTACTTCCAGCAGGTGAAATCAAGGTACCCCTCCTTCAACAAGGCCGTGGTTACTATTCCAAAATGTTGTGGTACCGAAACCAGACGGTTCGGTGAGACCCATTCTAAAATTGAAAGCCTTGAACACTTATATACGAAGGTTCAAGTTCAAAATGGAATCGCTCAGGGCGATTATTGCAAGCCTGGAGAATTTCATGGTATCACTGGACATCAAGGATGCTTACCTGCATGTCCCTATTTACCCTCTTCACCAGGAGTACCTCAAAATTGTGGTACAGGATTGTCATTACCAATTCCAGTCGTTGCCGTTGGTCTGTCCCCGGCACCGAGGTATTTACCAAGGTAATGGCCGAAATAATTATCCCGTACTTGGACGATCTCCTTATAAAGGCGAGGTCAAGGGAGCAGTTGTTCGTCGGAGTAGCACTATCTCGGGAAGTGCTACAACAGCACGGCTGGATTCTGAATATTCCAAAGTCGCAGCTGGTTCCTACGACGCGTCTACTGTTCCTGGGTATGGTTCTGGACACAGAACAGGATAAAAAGGGTTTCTCCCGGAGGAGAAGTCCAAGGAGTTGTCGTCTCTAGACAGAGACCTCCTAATACGAATACAGGTGTCGGTGCATCAATGCACGCAAGCCCTGGGAAAGATGGTAGCTTCTTACGAAGAAATTCCATTTGCCAGGTCCCATGCAAGGATTTTCCAGTGGGATCTGTTGGACAAGTGGTCCGGGTCGCATCTTCAGATGCATCGGCGGATAACCCTGTCTCCAAGGGCCAGGGTGTCGCTGTTGTGGTGGCTGCAGAGTGCTCATCTTCTAGGGGGCCGCAGATTCGGCATACAGGACTGGGTCCTGGTGACCACGGATGCCAGCCTTCGAGGCTGGGGGGCAGTCACACAGGGAAGAAACTTCCATGGCTATGGAAAAGTCAGGAGACTTCCCTACACATAAATATTCTGGAACTAAGGGCCATTTACAATGCCCTAAGTCAGGCTAGACCCCTGCTTCAACACCGGCCGGTGCTGATCCAGTCAGACAACATCACGGCGGTCGCTCATGTAAACCGACAGGGCGGCACAAGAAGCAGGATGGCGATGGCAGAAGCCACAAGGATTCTCCGATGGGCGGAAAATCATGTGTTAGCACTGTCAGCAGTGTTCATTCCCGGAGTGGACAACTGAGAAAGCAGACTTTCTCAGAAGACACGACCTCCACCCGGGAGAGTGGGGACTTCATCCAGAAGTCTTCCAAATGATTGTACACCGTTGGGAAAGGCCACAGGTGGACATGATGGCGTCCCGCCTCAACAAAAAGCTACAAAGATATTGCGCCAGGTCAAGGACCCTCAGGCGATAGCTGTGGACGCTCTGGTAACACCGTGGGTGTACCAGTCGGTGTATGTGTTCCCTTCTCTGCCTCTCTTACCCAGGGTAATGAGAATAATAAGAAGGAGAGGAGTAAGAACTATACTCATTGTTCCGGGTTGGCCAAGAAGAGCTTGGTAACCAGAACTCCAAGAAATGATCTCAGAGGACCCATGGCCTCTGCCGCTCAGACAGGACCTGCTGCAGCAGGGGGCCTGTCTGTTCCAAGACGTACCGCGGCTGCGTTTGACGGCATGGCGGTTGAAAGCCGGATCCTGAAGGAAAAGGGCATTCCAGAGGAAGTTATCCCTATGCTATTTAAAGCTAGGAAAGAAGTGAATGCAAACCATTATCACCGCATATGGCGGAAATATGTTGCGTGCTGTGAGGCCAGGAAGGCCCCAAAGGAGAGATTTCAGCTAGGTCGATTTCTGCACTTCCTACAGTCAGAGGTGACTATGGGCCTAGAATTGGGTTCCATTAAGGTCCAGATTTCGGCTCTATCGATTTTCTTCCAAAATAGAACTGGCTTCACTGCCTGAAGTTCAGACTTTTGTTAATGGAGTGCTGCATAGTCAGCCCCCGTTTGTGCCTCCAGTGGCACCGTGGGATCTCAACGTGGTGTTGGATTTCCTGAAGTCGCATTGGGTTGAGCCACTTAAATCCGTGGAGCTATAATACCTCACATGGAAAGTGGTCATGCTGTGGGCCTTGGCGTCGGCCAGGCGTGTATCAGAATTGACGGCTTTGTCATACAAAAGCCCTTATCTGTATTTTATATGGATAAGGCGGAATTGAGGACTCGTTCCCAATTCCTTCCTAAGGTGGTATCAGTTTTTCATGTGAACCAACCTATTGGGGTGCCTGCGGCTACTTGGGACTTGGAGGATTCCAAGTTACTGGACGTAGTCAGGGCCCTGAAAAGTATATGTTTCCAGGACAGCTGGAGTCAGGAAAACTGACTCGCTATTTCTCCTGTATGCACCCAACAAGCTGGGTGCTCCTGCTTCTAAGCAGACTATTGCTCGCTGGATCTGTAGCACGATTCAACTTGCACATTCTGCGGCTGGACTGCCGCACCCTAAATCTGTAAAAGCCCATTCCACGAGGAAAGTGCGCTCTTCTTGGGCGGCTGCCCGAGGGGTCTCGGCTTTACAACTTTGCCGAGCTGTTACTTGGTCGGGTTAAAACATTTTTGTAAGAGTCTACAAGTTTGATACCCTGGCTGAGGAGGACCTAGAGTTTGCTCATTCGGTGCTGCAGAGTCATCCGCACTCTCCCGCCCGTTTGGGAGCTTTGGTATAATCCCCATGGTCCTTACGGAGTCCCAGCATCCACTTAGGACGTCAGAGAAAATAAGATTTTACTCAATGGTAAATCTATTTCTCGTAGTCCGTAGTGGATGCTGGGCGCCCATCCCAAGTGTGGATTGTCTGCAATACTTGTTTATAGTTATTGCCTAACTAAAGGGTTATTGTTGAGCCATCTGTTGAGAGGCTCAGTTATATTTCATACTGTTAACTGGGTATAGTATCACGAGTTATACGGTGTGATTGGTGTGGCTGGTATGAGTCTTACCCGGGATTCAAAATCCTTCCTTATTGTGTCAGCTCTTCCGGGCACAGTATCCTAACTGAGGTCTGGAGGAGGGTCATAGTGGGAGGAGCCAGTGCACACCAGGTAGTCCTAAAGCTTTCTTTAGTTGTGCCCAGTCTCCTGCGGAGCTGCTATTCCCCATGGTCCTTACGGAGTCCCAGCATCCACTACGGACTACGAGAAATAGATTTACCGGTGAGTAAAATCTTATTTTAATTGAATAGTCTTATAATGACCATGAAATTATCGTGGCTAATGGGATACCGGCCATTATGTTCAAAAGTGACAGATGTGTATCTCTTGTCTTAATGACATGCGTTAGAGTTTTATTTATGATGTTATAATTGCACTATTGCGCAGTGAATATTTTGTATTTATTTGCTATGGAGGTGTGAGCAGAAATCAGCATATCCTAATTAGCGGTTATGCACCAGCTAATTGACTCTGGCCCAATACAAAATGAATAGTTAAACAATGCTGATCGTGTTCTGAAGCTGTAAGATTCGGAATGCAATCAAGAAATTTGCATATCTTGAGAATTTTTCATAAACTAACGATTAATTTATTTATAACTATCTGAATCACTTTGTATCACACGTAACCACGGTGGAATGTTATTCAGAATCCTAAATGGAACGTTGAAACCTTGTTTGGTTTCTTATTCATCTCCAAGAGGCCACAATAGTGATCTGTAGACCATGAATAGAATCCAGGCCGAATACAAACATCCACCTGTTCCTCTTAATATTAACAGTGTAATGTGTAGAATGTGTAGCTTGTGATGCTAAACAGTGTATAGTAAAGTCTTCTAAAGAGACACAGGATAGTGCAGTCAGTACGAATAGCAGGCTGACATGCCGTGCTATACAGTCTTAGACCAGCATCCCAAGATAGAAAGCACTTCACAAGTGAGTAAGGAATCTAACCATATTCCATTTCTGAACAACCCCAGTAGTGATTCACAGACCATAGATGATAGTAAAGTCAAACGTGTAGTCAGCCTGCTTACCCTCATTTAGGCAACCTCAGATCATTAACGTTCACGTGATTTAAAAAATAAAAATGGTATTGTAAGCTGCACTAATAGCACAGTAATGTAGGATGCTATAACAGCAGGAAAACTATGTCATTTTCCTGAGAACGCTGAAAAAGCCCCAATTTCACATGTTATTTAATTTCTTTTGGTATAGAGACTTACACGAAAGTGGACAGAATTCTGACAAAAGTTGATAGATTTGCAGGATTGGGACATGGCTTGTTTCATTCTGATTAAACGTGTAAATGCTGGGTGGTCCAATTTAGGAGTATACATTATCAGCAGTAGTGGATCTTGCCACGGGCAACCAGGACTTTTACCCAGGGCGCCGCCTTCCGGAGCGCGCCGGCACCATCCGGAGGGCGCCGCACCATGGCAAGATCCGCTACTGTGCCCCCCGCTGCCGCTGTGTCCCCCCGCTGTGAAGGGAACTAGACGCTATCCGTCTAGTTTCCCTTCGTGGAGAGGACCTTTGCTGTGCGGTGCGTGATGACGTCATCGCGCACCGCACAGCATTGTGGGACTGGCACATACGCTAGGGGTCATGATTGACCTCTAGTGTCTATGCTGTGCTATGGGAGAGACGTCATGACGTCTCTCCCATAGATCCGAGGAGAGGAGCGGCGCTGGCGGAGGTCTGCAACGGCCGGGACTCAGGAGCGGGGATTGTAAGTATTCATTATTATTTTTTTAAGCCGCGCTACTGGGGGCACAAATGGGGGCACAACCCTACAGGAGGTGTAACTGACCACGCCCCTGTATGAAGCCACGCCCCTATTTTCCGCCCATGGGCGCCACAAGGGCTAGAACCGGCCCTGATTATCAGTTTGTGAAAAGCCCTTCCTCCTGTGAAAACAGCAGAGATAGGGTTTCTCTCTATTTACTAAAAGCTGACTTTCACCGGCAGTAGTCATTGCTAGGGCTCTCCAATGAACACTACTTCATGCACACATATAGGGAAGCCTGTGTAATAAGGACAGTACCAATCACTATCGCCTTGTCTGGATGACAATAGCAGCGCCAGGGCATTACCAATCCGCTGCTTATAGTTCCCAGGGAACTCACTGTACTGAATTCTCACTGCAGACTAGTGCACGGTAGGCATGGCTTGTTGTTTGAGGTTTATAACTAGTTGAAGATGTCAGTTTTTAATTTTACTCTTTTATCTGTTTTATTTAAAATAAAGAACATTCTGTGAAATATGTTAGTTGTATGGTTATTTTATCTTTCATTTAGTATCAGCCTACAAATAATGCTGCTGTATTCTTTCTTGCAGAGACCCAATTCAGTCATGATTGCCCTGGTCATGCTTCTAAATGTTGGGCTTGCCATTCTATTTGTCCATTTCCTCACCTGATTGGAAGGCTGCTAGTACAGGTGAGCATTTCCTCCCTTGTTTTACACTTCCACATGTAACACAATGTCAGATTTTGAAGTACACAGGCTATCTATGTAGGAGTTCAGGCCTGGTCAACCTGTGGCTCTCCAGATGTTGTGAAACTATACATCCCAGCATGCCCTGGCACAGTTTTAGCATTCCGTAATAGCAAAACTGTGGCAAGGCATGATGGGAATTGTAGTTTTACAACAGCTGGAGAGCAACAGGTTGGCCAGGCCTGCCCTAGTTAGCTGCGCCAGGGCTATTCCAACTCATGGGTGTCCACGACACCCATAGAGTGGGAATAGAACCTGCAGCGAGCCACCGAGCCCGCAAGGGGCTTTCTAGCGGTCGCCCTGCTGCCGGAATTCTGATGACCGGTATCCCGGTGTCGGTATACTGACCTCCGGGATCCCGGCCACTGGGATTCCATCCCCAACCCTTACAAATAGTTAGTAAAACGATAACAGTTGTGGGACAAGCTGGGCTGTGTCTGCCCCCTTTATGTTTGCACCTTACATCCCTCTATAAATGCTGAATTGTAGTGGTGGGTAGCCCCTGTCTTCTCCCAGGCTGCTCTGATGCAAAGTAGTTACTCTAGTACCACATGGAAAATCTGCGCTTCTAGAGTCAAAGAAAAATGTAAAGGGGCCGATTCAGAAATGAATGCAAGTCCTTTTAGTGGCTGAATCGTGTATCTTTCACACCACACAGAGCTATGCATGCACATGTATGGGTGACTGTATGCAGCCACGTCGCATGTCCGCTTGTGATTCTGGGTGCTAATGGGTGACATCAGAACTGCAGTCTATGCAAACTGGTGCGTAGGAGTAAACAAATCTGTTTTCAGGATGTCTTGCATCAAGGATAGAGCTGGTGCAGATGTGCCCTGATGATGGCAGCGATGAAACGAAACGTACGGACAATAATTTGGCAACTCTGCATGCAAGTGACAATGTACCAATAGCACTGTACCCACAGTGCAAGCGTAATGGCACATAACTCTGCATGCCCATCAATGGGCCTAATTCAGACCTGATCACACCTCTACAAATTTGCAATCAGCTAGTCGCCACCCAGGCAGAGTGAAAATCTGCTGTGTGCAAGTCTGCAAAAAGCTTTGCAAATGCAGGTCAGCTGCAAATCCGTTCGCAACTCACTCACCATCTAATGATTTTTCCAGTCTGTGCGTAGTCCAGGACCTACTCCTACAGTGCAATACAATCAGGCTGATCGGGGCCGGAGCTGACGTCACACAACCTCCCTGAAAACGATTGGTAATGCCTGCGTTTTTCCTGACACTCCCAGAAAACAGCCAGTTACCTCCCCCAAACGTCCGCTTCCTGTCAATCAATCCGCATACGCCTAGAAATAAAAAAAAAAGACACAGGATTGTTTTGCAGTTTGGCCTCACGTATGCGCAATGCGATCCGTATGCATGCGCAGTCGTTCGATAATCGCCTGCTTTGCGATTTCGCACTACAGCGATCAGGTCTGAATTAGGCCCTTCATTAGTTGGACATCATCATTTATAGGTATCTTTATATTAAAAATTACTTCAGTGTATATTAGCATTTATGTGACAGAACTGATGCCATCCTCTACTCTTCCTTGACTTTGTTTGCCTGCGCCATGCCAACCTTTTTCTCTTGTGCACCTGCTCACTGCCCAGTAGCCTGCAGATCCCATCCACGTCACTGATGATCCCCATTTTTTCCCAATTAATTCCCTAATGCATTCTAACACATCCCTTTCCTGCATTTTAAACCACAGTGGGTGAGATGTATTAACCTGGAGAAGGCATAAGGAAGTGATAAACCAGTGATATGTGCAAGGTGATAAAGGCAGCAGCCAATTAGCTCCAATATGTATTAACAATTAGGATCTGATTGGCTAGTCCCTTTACCACCTTGCACATATCACTGGTTTATCACTTCCTTATGCCTTCTCCAGGTTAATACATCTGCCCCAGTGTAACCGGTTACGATCTTATTGCATTATAGGTATTTTGTGTGTATTGCTGTAAATATCCAGTGCAGGCATTTCTGTGTTAGTAATACAAAATACCTTTCTTTTTAACTAAATAAAAGTTGGTTTCTTTATTTTTAAGATAACATGGTAATAATAGCATGGTGATTTACATGCTGCCCTCTGTGTTTTTTCCTCATCTTAAGTTTGGTTATTTCTATACTGTCTCTGTAGTATCGTCTGAACAACCAGATATGTCGGCACGCAATTCCCGCCACTTGTGTCATAAGCCGTTTTTATGGCACCTACCATATATGGATGCGGGAAAAGAAGGCTTGGACTTAAGTTTGAGAAGCAAGATCGTTGAAACTTCAAAAACAAACAAACAAAAAATAATATTGTATATGTATGTGAGCCTGTGGGCCTCAGGTCTTTTGGTAGTGATTTACTGCTCTTGAGTTCCACAGAAAGGGGGAAGTCGTCGGCCATGATGGAGAAGGCAGAACAAAATGTGCTGAAACCGCCTAGTCAGAGAAAGTGGCCGCTCTGTCTGTCCCAGCAGAGTGTGATTGAACTGGAAATGTACAGACCAGCACTTTCCGTTGACGGAAGCAAACAGCTGCCTTACTATTTTGCCACCTGACGTTTATAGAGTGGAGATAGGGATACGACTGCCAGAGGAATGTGCTCATAGGATTTGCTGTGGATGCGGTTCCAAAGCTTTGCTCCTATCTCAGAAGAAATAGTTAGCAGCATCACTCACCAGTCTTATTCCATTACCTGATGCTTTTAACATCTCCTGCAGCATTCTGGAAGATAGTGTTTCGTGTGCTTGTGCATGTAGGCTAGTTTCTCTCTACCTATAAACCTTACGAATAGCCATAGTCGCTCACCCCAGTGACAGGGGAAACAGGGACAAAGTCTTCAGTTTGACGCACACAATCTGCAAATTACAAACTATTTAGTATTTCTTTTATGCTCTAGTCATACAGTTTGCACCCTTCCTCTACGCACAGTGTAGGTGTCCGTTTTGGGAGTGTGAAAAAGTATGCATTCGGACACTGCCAGGAGCTAGAGGCTTCAATGTGACCTCATGCCTATGCGGTGTTGCTCATCCCGATATAATTCTATTTATCCTGATGTCCATATTGGTTCAGCCCACAGACTGGCTGCCTCCACTGCATAGAGGTAACAGGTGCATGTGACTGTCTTTAAGCTTCATTTTAGTTTCTTCTGTACTCCGTTGACGGCACTGAAGAAATAATCTATTCACAATGGTCTTTTTAGCTTGTCAGGTCCCCTGAGCTGTGTAGTATTCCTGTACTTTCTCAGCAAACAGTATGTACAAGTGTGTACATAACAAGGACTTGACAAATCCCAGGAGCCACAGCTAGCACCTAAAGTTACACTGCCAATATATATTTCACAAAGATCTATTATAAATAGGTGAATTTGCATCTATACTGGGAATTTAGAGAAACTAGGCTGGCTCCTAAATCCTGTTCTTATTTGTACGTCCCTGCAGTGTACAAATAAATATATATCATTTTATATGGATTCATAATTAAACACACAATATTTGGAGATTGATAATTTGATATACACACATATATACGCAGGTGGTGCATGTATGTGCAATAGTTTAGTGTAATAATGTAGTAGAGTTAATTCAATTGGACTATGTCCCATCATATTTTCAAGATTTATGTTAAGTTTAATAGTTTGCTTAGAACTTTATTTTTATGTCTGGAAAGGCAGTTAAGGGAAAAATGTGATGAAAAGAAAATAATGTACATTTATAAAAGGTCTCAGGCCTGTTGATTTTTTCTGTCATCTTTGCTATTGGAAGCCAATTAGCACAATAACTTACATTTATACATTTATTACACATTTTAATGGGACACGAATCATCTATATTGATTATTTTAATTGTACATTTAAAATCTAATATAACCTGTAGAAGTGTATAGTTGCTCGCCAATTTTACTAATTTAGTATAACAAGACTGTCTGCATGACTGAATGGAGCAAGAGCTGAAAGCATGAAATAACCTGGTCATTGGAATTGCACACACAGGGCTTCCAAACCAGTACATCAGGGAGAAAATTTTAACACGTTCTTGTAACATTGACAACAGACAGGGCCCTTTGTTTACAGGCATAATGGGAAACCCATTTTAATGACCGTTTAAAAACCAATCAGTTTGTCACAAAAAAATATAACTATCGACTCTTTATTCAGTGATTAGTAGCGTGCCATAAACACCATCATCGCCCGAGCTGTAGGTGTGGTGTGCCCTCCTTAGTGTCTTAAATGGATCTTTAAACCCGAGCTTCAATTGCTGGTTTAATGTGCAATTGGTTACACAGCACATATAATATTTTTATATTTCAGAGCTTGTTTGTTTACTAGCATAAGTTTTATTTATTTATTTATTTTTGGGGTTTCTTTTACCTTTTGGGTTGTTTTTGTTTTTTAGTGTTTCTTTTTTGTTTATGGGAAGAAGAAAAAACATTTTAACTTGAACCACTGTTCAGAAAAGGGCTTGGATATAAAATATATACAGTAGCTTCTCTATATAGAGAAGTTCTCCTGGTTTGATCTTCGGTTGCTCTGTAACACTTGTAAGTAGTCTGCATGGCTTAATGCAATGCTGAGTATTACTGGTATTAGCTATCCTTTTGAAGTGTCATATTACGCATGGTGTGAACCAAACCATAATACTGTAGCATTGTCTCTTTTTTTTATATTCGTATTTTGAGGGGAGGAAGTTTTTTGTTTGTTTTTTTAGTTTGTTTGGGGGGGGGGGGTTTCAACCCTTTGTGTGAACAGCCTGTAATAAACACTGATAGAAAAATAAAATGTATATTAAAATATTGTTCTATATAGTTTTAGTTAGAGTAATACAAACACTGAATTGTTGTTTAAACATATATATATTTGCCTCCTGTATAGCCCAGATGCCTCTTAGATGGGAAGTCTACATTTCTTACGGAAATATTGTTTCTTATAAATGTTTCCCATATTTTTTTTCCTTAGAGATAATGGGTGATAAACCACTTCTAACAATGTTTATAAATGAAATAAGCATGTTGGTTAAATTTATATGTATGATTTATAGGCTTTTATAATAACAAAGCTGTAACAGAAAATGTTGGTATTTTTCTAAAGATGTGCACAGCTGTATTTTACATAAAAATGTTATTTATAATTGGTTGTTATACTGTACACTACATTTTGGACAGCAAGCAGTCTGCCAATGGTACTATCAATGGAATGTTATTTAATTTCCTTGCTTGATAAGTTTCCCTTATTTATAAACCTGAAACTAAAATGTTTAACTTATGATTTTTAAAACTTCACTTGATCCAATAAAAATGTTATTATCCCCCGAGTGGCTTTGTCATTGTACAGTATGTTCTATCCAACAAGTTGTACGTATGTATTACATATATTAGTGATCAGACGTCCTAAGTGCAAAAGGTGAAGAACATTTTACTAATTTCCTTAACCTAAATTTAAGTCTAACCTTAAGCCTACTTGCCGGAACGCTTATGCTGTATAAACCAGTGTTTGAGGTTTTCTGTATGTGTAAACAGGTGGCATAATAACTAACCAAGCCAAGTATACTAGTACACCCATGCATAATTACTGAAATACGGAAAACTGAGGTTGAGGAAATACAGATTATCCAGGCAAAGAAGGCCCCCTCTGTATGGGCCGGGGAGTGCAGGAGAGGCGTGACATCCGCACAACCCATTCCCCGGTGTACACGCCATAGGAACGTACACCATGACAGGATGTAGTGCTGCTACTCGCAGTAACCGCACCCCCGCCTCAATACTTAGGACCCTTAAATTACTCTGCGACCCAGGGCATATTTTTGGAAACACTGATTTAAGTCAACGTGGTTGTTGGTACATGCCTTGAAATAAACGCACTGGGCCTGAGTCTGAGAATACAGATGTGTCTACATACATCTTTGCTATATCTGGCCATGTATGGCTTTGTTTAACATACTATAGACTCAGAGATTTAGCCATGTCTTGTGATTTTTCTTAACTTGCTTCTTTAATATGTTACTTTATACATATTCTATTATGGCAAACGAAAAAAACATCCACTCATTACTCGTGAAAAACAGATTAGCCGTGTTTTGCATGTTGTGCCAAATTTAGCAAATTAGCAAAGATGTAAGTGGATGCATTTTTGCGCATATCTGGGCAATTCTGATTCCACAACCAAATGGTAGTTCCTGGGTGTCAATAATCAGAATGCATGCAAAAGTACCGTTCTGTGGGTTGTATCATGCAAGAGTCATTGGTGTGTAGCCAGAGTTGTGTGCATGCCACGGGGACGCCTATTTCAGACTGCTATCTTGAACTCAGCATAGGCCCTTCAGTTAACCACTTTTATGAGAAATCAAGTAAACTGGCTAACGCAGACCTAAAGTATGTCCGTTCATTGGGGGTGATTCAGATCGGATCATAGATGTGCCAAATTTAGCACATCTACGATCAGTTACTCAGACTTGCGGGCGGGACGCCTACCACAGGACTAGTCCGCCACACATGTCAAGCCCTCCCCACCCCCGCACAGGTGCGAAAGCATCGCACGGCGACAATGCTTTTGCACTCGACGAGTAGCTCCCTGCCTGCACAACCTAGCTGCACTAGCAGGCGGCTACCTGCCGTGTCCCGGGTCGCAGTGGCTGAGCGTGATGCCCTCCGCAGACCGTCCCTGCAACGGTCCGGACATGCCTGCGTTGTCCGGACCACACCCCACCAACGGCGTTCTAACGGCATTGGTACGCGCCGCGACCGCCTCTGCCTGTCAATTAGGCAGAGGCGATCGCATCCCTGAGATGCTTTTAGCATCTCACTGGGCCTCCCGGGGTGCGCACGCGCACTCTCCAAAGGCCTTCAGACTGCGATCGCTGCAGCAATCCAGTCTGAATTAGGCCCATTGTCTGTTCTTTTGTGACTTTGGGGGAGATGTATCAAAGCTTAGAGAGAGAGAACGCACCAATCAGCTTCTAACGGTCATTTTTCAAACACAGCCTGTAACATGGCAGTTACAAGCTGATTGGTTAGTACTGTATCTCTCTCCAAGATTTGTTAAATCTCCTCCTTGGTGCTAAAAGACATTTCATGATTATTATACATATTACCTGAAGTTAAAACTATTGATCAACTGGTAAAATACTTCCATATATTCAGTATATAACCTTGCTAGAATTTTCTAAAAAACTGTGTCCGCATCCAAGATCAGAAACACGCGATGACCATATGATTTCCTCAGTCATCATATATAACACTGTCTAGTAAGGAAAGTTACAATGACAGATAATTTATCCTTCATTGGGTGGAATTCAAATGTCCGCCCCCGCTCCCGCCCCCTATCACACCTGCTGGCAGCTATTCAAATGTTGCTGCTGACGGGCGTGACATCAGCATTTCAGCTTACTTTCCCCGGGGGTGGCAAGCTGAAATGTGTGAAAAGTGAACCGTTTGGGCGCCCAAACGGGACTTTTCGTGTCGTGCCCAATAGTTTAGGTGGTTTAGCTACTTTACGCGGCTAAACCCGACTGCTATGGGCGCGATCAGTGCGAAAACGAAGGACATTTGTATATCGCCCCCTGCGATCTCCCGTCACTTTAGATGGTAGATAGGGGGCGATAAAATTTTAATCTCACCCATTATGTTTAACCGACATGTACCAACTAAACAGAGACAGTAGAATAAGACGATCAGATGAAAGCTTGTGTATATGAGAAGTGCAACAAACATTATTCATTTACGTAGAATTCCTGTGATTTAAAAATCTAATTTGTGGTTATTATAGAATGAAATGAGAATAAATATAAGGTCAGTACTGGCTGGAAAAAAACATTCAGAGTTCATTTGGGAGCACAAGGACTATTTCCGAGTTGAACTCACTGGATTAAATCCAGTGACCAAATAATGACATTGCTGCTCTATAAAGAGAGAGAGAACATTCTAGCCAATCATTAGTAATCAATAGCAGTGACTGGAGGGCAGAGAGAGTAATCAGCAGATGACGCAGCCAGGATGTGTGATACAATCTGTGACAGGCAGTATCCTTCCTTCTCTTTCAAATGATTGATTTTCAGCAGTAATTTGTAATCATACATATAAAGGTCTACATGGGAAACAGAATTAAATGGGACATATGCTACTTACTCCCAGCAAAGTCAAAAAGGACATACCGATTCCTTTCACATGAAATACATTTCTGCGGTGAATCATGACTGTGTCGTCACAGGTGCCTTGGACAAATGGTTCTGTATAGTCTATAGCAGTCTAATATACTGTACATATAAGGCATAAACATAAGTTGTGTTACAATGTAATACTGTTCAGCGTTCCAATAGAATTCTGAAGCATGCTAGTTTCATTTATGATGGTAATGATGTTGTGATGCTACCGGTCATACAGAGACTGGAAGAGCGAGCACTGCACAGGACTGGAGGGGGCTGCAGGGTATAGGCAGAGTCTAGTAGACAGGACTGGAGGGGTCTGCAGAGTGTAGGCAGAGTCTAGTAGACAGGATTGGAGGGGTCTGCAGAGTGTAGGCAGAGTCTAGTAGACAGGACTGGAGGGGTCTGCAGGGTATAGGCAGAGTCTAGTAGACAGGACTGGAGGGGTCTGCAGAGTGTAGGCAGAGTCTAGTAGACAGGACTGGAGGGGTCTGCAGAGTCTAGTAGACAGGACTGGAGGGTTCTGCAGAGTCTAGTAGACAGGACTGGAGGGGTCTGCAGAGTGTATGCAGAGTCTAGTAGACAGGACTGGAGGGGGCTGCAGAGTGTAGGCAGAGTCTAGTAGACAGGACTGGAGGGGTCTGCAGGGTATAGGCAGAGTCTAGTAGACAGGACTGGAGGGGGCTGCAGAGTGTAGGCAGAGTCTAGTAGACAGGACTGGAGGGGGCTGCAGAGTCTAGTAGACAGGACTGGAGGGGTCTGCATGGTATAGGCAGAGTCTAGTAGACAGGACTGGAGGGGTCTGCAGGGTATAAGCAGAGTCTAGTAAACATGACTGGAGGGGTCTGCAAAGTGTAGGCAGAGTCTAGTAGACAGGACTGTACGGGTTTGCAGAGTATAGGCAGAGTCTAGTAGACAGGACTGGAGGGGTCTGCAGGGTATAGGCAGAGTCTAGTAGACAGGACTGGAGGGGGCTGCAGAGTGTAGGCAGAGTCTAGTAGACAGGACTGGAGGGGGCTGCAGAGTGTAGGCAGAGTCTAGTAGACAGGACTGGAGGGGTCTGCATGGTATAGGCAGAGTCTAGTAGACAGGACTGGAGGGGTCTGCAGGGTATAAGCAGAGTCTAGTAGACATGACTGGAGGGGTCTGCAAAGTGTAGGCAGAGTCTAGTAGACAGGACTGTACGGGTTTGCAGAGTCTAGTAGACAGGGCAGGAGGGGTCTGCAGGGTATAGGCAGAGTCTAGTAGACAGGACTGGAGGGGTCTGCAGAGTATAGGCAGAGTCTAGTAGACAGGACTGGAGGGGTCTGCTGAGTATAGGCAGAGTCTAGTAGACAGGACTGGAGGGGTCTGCAGGGTATAGGCAGAGTCTAGTAGACAGGACTGGAGGGGTCTGCAGGGTATAGGCAGAGTCTAGTAGACAGGACTGTACGGGTTTGCAGAGTATAGGCAGAGTCTAGTAGACAGGACTGGAGGGGTCTGCAGAGTATAGGCAGAGTCTAGTAGACAGGACTGGAGGGGTCTGCTGAGTATAGGCAGAGTCTAGTATACAGGACTGGAGGGGTCTGCAGGGTATAGGCAGAGTCTAGTAGACAGGACTGGAGGGGTCTGCAGGGTATAGGCAGAGTCTAGTAGACAGGACTGGACGGGTCTGCAGAGTGTAGGCAGAGTCTAGTAGACAGGACTGGAGGGGTCTGCAGAGTATAGGCAGAGTCTAGTAGACAGGACTGGAGGGGTCTGCAGGGTATAGGCAGAGTCTAGTAGACAGGACTGGAGGGTCTGCAGAGTATAGGCAGAGTCTAGTAGACAGGACTGGAGGGGTCTGCTGAGTATAGGCAGAGTCTAGTAGACAGGACTGGAGGGGTCTGCAGGATATAGGCAGAGTCTAGTAGACAGGACTGGAGGGGTCTGCAGGGTATAGGCAGAGTCTAGTAGTCAAGACTGGAGGGGTCTGCAGGGTATAGGCAGAGTCTAGTAGACAGGACTGGAGGGGTCTGCAGAGTCTAGTACACAGGACTGGAGAGGCGCGATAGGATGGAATGTATGAGGTTGTTATATGTGTATATGTGTGGGAGGAGGTCGTGTCACATAATATTATATATTGGCCCAAATTTATCATCTTTGTGTGTGTTTAAGTCCTTCCAAGTAGCCCACCTTTATTCCTACCTGATTGAGACCTTCATCTCTGTCAATATCTGTGTGAAACCCTTCAGCTTTTCCAGTCTCCAGCTCTCCCAATATCTCCGTGAGACCCTCATCTCCAATATCAAATGAGAGCACATTACAAGACATAGAGAATGGGCTGGGGAAGAGGAAACCATAGAAACCATGCAGATGGCACAAAAGGGACATGTGGAGGAGACAGGTGGCACCCAAGGGCCATGTGGTTGGTCCGATTGGTCTTATAGGGGTACATAAGCAAAACCTGGGCATGGGGAGCCTATTTTTCCGTGCTCTCTTTCTCTCATGCAAAAAGCTGGACATACCACGGATCATATAGCTGAAATTACCCCTTCTATGATGTGGTACACAGAACTCTATAATAATAATCCTACATACAAATTAGGTTATAACGTACTACACCTCCAAATAACCCAGCTACACCCTGAAATTAAAGGGTCGCTCCCCCATCTAATAGACCACTCCCAGTATGCCACAAGATATATTATTATTATCCTTTATTTATATGGCACCACAAGGGTTCCGCAGCGCCCAATTATAGAGTACATACACAAATAATCAAAACAGGAAAACAACAACTTACAGCTGAAGACAATATAGGAGTACAGTACAAGTACAGGTTAAATAAACATAAGCAGCTGACACTGAAATAAGTATCAGGTGGCAGAAGACTGCTGGATTTGGTGCAGTTGAAGTTTATTAAAGTAAGAAAAAGGATAAGCACATGAGGGAAGACATGATGAATGTTACATAACCATCTAAATTCTGAATGGAGCATCCTCGTGAAACAATTAAACCTTTTGAAGTGTAAAAAGAAGAGATCTAGGGAAGTTGAATTAAAAGCATCTTTTTATGATAATTCCTTAGGTACACACGATACAATTATTGGGCCAATTTGCCAAAAATTGGGTGTTTTAGTGTATAGAGCAGGCATGTCCAAACTGCGGCCCTCCAGCTGTTGAGAAACTACACATCCCAGCATGCCCTGACACAGCTTTAGCATTCTCTGACAGCAAAACTGGGATATGTAGTTTCACAACGGCTGGAGGGCTGCAGTTTGGACATGCCTGGTATAGTGTATGAGTGGCTTCAAACTCCCAATATCAAGCAGTGTGTGGGCATTCACAATTATCTGACCATACCTTATTCACTTCGTCATCCACCCTGTGGGCGGACATATGCAAATTTAGTGTGGTGCAAAATGTTGAATTTCAATAACCGTTACATGGAACCTGTAAGCATTACAAAGTAATGGAATTCTTTGCTCCTTTCTGTGGTAAGAAATATTCAAAAATGTTGCCCTTTTATGTCCAATGAGACAAAATGTGTCCTAATAAAAAATGCTTGCCTTTACTGTAAGTCCTACCTGTGAGTAACTATTTACGTGATAATTATGCTGGCAATATTGTAATGCTATTCCTTTTCTGATGAAATGTTATGAAAATGTTAATAAATAATATTTGATGATGGGGAAAAAAAAGCTACTAACAGTGAAACCATCAGGGATGGAAAAATCTTATTATGGAAAATTCTATGGCAATTTGGAAAATGCACATTATTCTTCAATTGGAACAGTGAACCTAAGCGATGGGCGCTCATCGCAGGAGCACAAGCGGGTTTGTTATTTCTTAAAATAGAATCATTCTAACTTCCTGCTATATATTCCTGCTATATATATATATATATATATATATATATATATATATATAAAATGTATTTATTTATTAACAGTTTCTTATATAGTGCAGCAAATTCCGTTGCACTTTACAACTGGACACAATTAGAAGACAAAACCGGGTAAAAACGAACAGTCATAGAAGTAGGAAGGCTCTGCTCGCAAGCTTACAATCTATGGGGAAATAGGCATGGATACACAAGAATAGGTGCTATCTATTGCATAGTTGTCAACAAGATTGTAAACGTTGTTGGTGGGCTGCATGACATCACATCACAGCAATGATGAACCAGGGTCAGGAGGACAGGAGCGTGAAGAAAGAAAATATGTGAGGTATATGTGTGTACTGTACTATGGGGATATAATTGGATAGGAAAGCTATGAAGGTAATGTGAGCGGTTCTGGAATTTGATAAGCTTGTCTGAATAGGTGAGTTTTCAGGGAACGCTTGAAGGTTTGAAGACTAGAGAGAGTCTTATTGTACATGGTAGGGCATTCCACAGAGTGGGTGCAGCCCGCAGAAAGTCCTGTAATCGTGCATGGGAGCAAGTAATGAGTGTGAATGAGAGACGTAGATCTTGGGAAGAGCGAAGGGGCCTGGTTGGGAGATATTTTTAGATAGATATAGATATACACATTATATATATTTATTTACACATGTAATGGTTAGCATCAGGCCCTCATTCCATTACCTTAGGTGTAACAATCACTAAATCTTTTTTATTCTGCGTACAGACCCAGGGTTAGAAACATGGAAGCTATTGACGAGTACATGTATACTTAATCTATAGAGCTTGATTAAAATGCCATATGAATTTAAAAAAAACGCTGTTTTCATGGAAGTCCAAATCATCTAAAAAAGTGTTAAGTTTATTTAGTAGTCTTTGACGATCTTGCAATTTAAGAATTGCCAGCTCCTCGGGCACAAAGAAACAACAAGCAGACTTTGGGAATACAGACCAAAAAAAAAAGGAATTAAAAGAACCCTTATACACCTCAGAGACAATTCTCCTACCATTAACAGTGGTGTCGAGAGATGGGGGGGGGGGGGGTACAGATTACCTGGGCCCAGGGCTGATAGAGGGGCCCAGGTCCACGCCTCCTTTGATTAGGGCATGCCCCCTGAAAAGTACCTGGGCCCAACCAGGCTGTCTACTGCCCTGGCTGGGAGGCATGCCATGTTCCTGTGAGTGAGTTCTTCTCATGTGCTAGATACGCCACCAAAGAGGAGTGGCCATGCCCTCAGCATGCTGTGGTCACACCCCCTCCAGTAGGGGCAGGAAGTTGTTGTACCGGGGCCCAGGTTTTCTCTTGGCAGCTTTGACCATTAATGGTCAAGATTGGTCGAAAAGAAAGGCATTTTCATCTGCAATTAACTAAGATTTCCAAATGTGAATTTCCATTGGAGACATATAGATCCGACACTTCACCATTCAATTTGCGGGCATTACCAACAGGTTTTTGCCCGTTTTCGACAATGCCGAGCTGACTTTTTTTAAAGTCGAATCGGCATTGTCAAAAACAGGGCATAAACCTATCAGGAATGCCTGCAAATTCGACAAAACAGGTGGATCTGCGGGCGAATTCGCCGATCGACCTGTTTTTTGACATGTCGGAACTTTTGGAAAGTCAAAAAAATTGGCCTTTCATTGAATAGGACGAATCGAAATTCGCCCTAAAACGGCGAAAACATACATTTTTTCGACTTGACGGGCATTCTGACAGGAATTGAATAGACCCCTTAGCAAGAAAACAACAACATAATAATGGATTATAGGCATCCTATTTAGATTTCAAGGAGTACGTTTACTAAAGGTCGATTTTAATTTATTTTAAATTGATCAAAACCAATGTTTTCAGAGGCTAAACAGCACATTTACTAACAGACAATTTTTAAAAAAAAATTTTGAATCTTCGTAAATGTGTGAGTTAGCCCCTGAATCACAACATCGATTTAACCAATTTATATGAACAGTTTTTGTCCGTTTTCCAGTGTTTTGGGAGCAAGTGGTCAATTGTCATTTGCTGACATCCATTACTAGATTTTCATTCCAACCAGCCAGAGCTGGCAGATGATCTGCCACATAATTGTATAGTGTATGCCCAGCTTAAGTAATGACTATACCTGTGCACCAACTAGGAGATCTGGAAAACATATACTGCTAGTGGACCCTGAGGACTGGAGCTGGGAAACACTGACATACGATGTAAGCTTTATTGTAGGGCCAGCTCCCTGTCTTGTAGAAACCAAGGTCCAACAAAGGGTTGTCAAGTTTTTAATTAAAAATTAAAAATAAATCAGGACGAGCTATGGTGGGATGCATTGGGGTGTCTGAGACTGGCTACCACCTCAATTCACTTCCAACAATTCAGTTCTAATAAGTGACCGCTTGAGTAGGTTTGGGGGTGCTCTGATTCAAATTGTCCTAAATGTAATTCCCTGTCGGCCACCTCTTTGTATCTGCTTTTGGAGTGTCCCCTGGCTACATACTGTACTCCGGGTAATCTCCTCTACTGGAGTCCTGCGATCTGTCCTTACCCCTATTGTGTGCACGCTAGGAATTTAGGGGGTCATTCCGTGTTGATCGCTAGCTGCTGTTGTTCGCAGCGCAGCGATCAGGCTAAAATCGGCATTTCTGTGCATGTGTATGCACCGCAATGCGCAGGCGCGACGTATGGGTACAAAGACATTTGTTGTTTTGCACAGGTTCTAGCGAAGTTTTCAGTCGCACTGACGGCCGCAAGAAGATTGATAGGAAGGGGGCGTTTCTGGGTGTCAACTGACCGTTTTCAAGGAGTGTTTGCAAAAACGCAGGCGTGTCTGAAAAAACGCAGACGTGGCTGGGCGTTCGCTGGGCGGGTGTATGACGTCAAATCCAGACACGAATAGGCTGAAGTGATCGCAAGCACTGAGTAGGTTCAGAGCTACTCTGACACTGCACAAACTGTTATTGCAGAGCTCGGCTGCACATGCGTTCGCACTTCTGCTAAGATAAAATACACTCCCCAGTGGGCGGCGGCATAGCGTTTGCATGGCTGCTAAAACTAGCTAGCGAGCGATGAACTAGGAATGACCCCCTATAGACGAGCATTTGCTTGATGAATACACTCTTCAGTATGTACTGAACGTCTGTACGTTGGCCAAAGTGTGCATTGCCTACACTTGGTTAGCCTCCACGGGGCTGGAGTACCATACTTGGCTATCCCTAGTCTTCTCCACAATTGCACATGAAAAATACACCTATTTAGCTAGACACGCTGAAATTAAGATCTAGGTTATATCAGGTGGAGCCCAAACTTACGCTCTATGGATAAAGTGCGCTAATGCTGTAGTAACCAGGATGTAGTTAATATCCCGGCGGTCGGGATCCCGGCCATACCGACACCGGGATCCTGACCACCGAGAATGCCGACAGCTGCGCCAGGGCTATTCCCATTCGTGGGTGTCCGGCATTCTGGCGGCCAGAATCCCGGTGTCGGTATTCTGACCTCCGGGATCCCGCCCGTCAGGATTCCATCCCCAACCTGTAGGAACCCTATCTCTCTGCAAGTATATAATGAACAGATCTGATCTCAGTTATTTGTTAACTAGTATGAGATTAGGAACTACTGTATCTACCCTGAGACATATACTGACGCTGTTCTGTAATCAGATTAAGCAAAGCCCTTCTGTGTGGACTGTGGACAAGCTCTCCTATTTACCTGATATGTGCCATCCATGGATCTAGCTGGTGCTTTTGGGGGGGAAATTTACAGTAGTAGAGCTGTATGACTCTATAGACCCACAAATCTCCAAGGCGCCAAATGAAACATAGGAGTCAATTCAATTAGGTAGTATCACCAGCAACAGCATCTAAACTCACGATCCTTGTGGCTCAATCTTGCCCCATACTCAAATTTGTTGTGTACACAGCGCTGTGGTGCTGTGAATCAGAAAGCTGCGAATTTGGCGTTTCCATAAGTGTGGCACATAGCCACCTCACATCTAATTGAATCAACCCCATACCAAGATATCACTGGTGCACACAAAAGGTTTTTTTTATTTGTACATGTTGATATATGAGCAGTGAAAACGTCCATCTAGTTTCAAGTTTTCGGAGTCAAGATAGCAATAATAGCAACACGGCTGCTAATGCAATTTTCTCTGACGTCCTAGTGGATGCTGGGAACTCCGTAAGGACCATGGGGAATAGACGGCTCCGCAGGAGACTGGGCACATCTAAAGAAAGATTTAGGACTATCTGGTGTGCACTGGCTCCTCCCCCTATGACCCTCCTCCAAGCCTCAGTTAGATTTCTGTGCCCGGCTGAGCTGGATGCACACTAGGGGCTCTCCTGAGCTCCTAGAAAGACAGTATAATTTAGGTTTTTATTTTACAGTGAGACCTGCTGGCAACAGGCTCACTGCACCAAGGGACTAAGGGGAGAAGAAGCGAACCTACCTAAGTGGTGGTAGCTTGGGCTTCTTAGGCTACTGGACACCATTAGCTCCAGAGGGATCGCACACAGGACCCGACCTCGTCGTCCGTTCCCGGAGCCGCGCCGCCGTCCCCCTTACAGAGCCAGAAGCAAGAAGGTCCAGAAAATCGGCGGCTGAAGACTTCTGTCTTCTCCAAGGTAGCGCACAGCACTGCAGCTGTGCGCCATTGCTCCTCATGCACAAAACACACTTCGGTCACTGATGGGTGCAGGGCGCTGGGGGGGGGCACCCTGAGCAGCAATAAATAACACCTTGGCTGGCAAACTGACACCATATATAGCCCCAGAGGCTATATAGGTGTATATTAACCCCTGCCAGAAATATTAAAATAGCGGGAGAAAGCCCGCCGAAAAAGGGGCGGAGCCATCTCCCTCAGCACACTGGCGCCATTTTCCCTCACAGCTTCGCTGGAAGGATCGCTCCCTGGCTCTCCCCTGCAGTCCTGCACTACAGAAAGGGTAAAAAAGAGAGGGGGGGCACAAATTTAGGTGCAGTATAATATATATATGCAGCTATATGGGGAAAACACTCTTCATAGGTGATATCCCTGTGGTATATAGCGCTCTGGTGTGTGCTGGCATACTCTCCCTCTGTCTCCCCAAAGGGCTTTGTGGGGTCCTGTCCTCTGTCAGAGCATTCCCTGTGTGTGTGCTGTGTGTCGGTACCGCTGTGTCGACATGTATGATGAGGAAAATGATGTGGAGGCAGAGCAAATGCCTGTAAATGTTTTGTCACCCCCTGAGGGGTCGACACCTGTGTGGATGGACTTATGGAAGGAATTACGTGACAGTGTCAGCTCCTTACATAAAAGGTTTGACTACATAGGACAGCCGGCTACTCAGCTTGTGACTGTTCCAGCGTCTCAAATGTCATCAGGGGCTTTAAAACGCCCGCTACCTCAGATGACAGACACAGATGTCGACACTGATACCGACTCCAGTGTCGATGACGATGAGACTAGTGTACCCTCCAATAGGTCCACCCGTTACATGATTGAGGCAATGAAAAATGTATTACACATTTCTGATAGTACCCCAGGTACCACAAAAAAGGGTATTATTATGTTCGGTGAGAAAAAACTACCAGTAGTTTTTCCTGCATCTGAGGAATTAAATGAGGTGTGTGAGGAAGCCTGGACTTCCCCCGATAAGAAATTGATAATTTCTAAACGGTTATTGGCAGCGTACCCTTTCCCGCCAGAGGATAGGTCACGTTGGGAAACATCCCCTAGGGTAGATAAAGCGCTTACACGTTTATCAAAACAGGTGGCACTACCGTCTCCGGATACGACCGCCCTAAAGGATCCTGCTGTTAGAAGGCAGGAAGCTACCCTAAAAGCTATATATACACACACGGGCATTATATTACGACCAGCGATTGCATCAGCATGGATGTGCAGTGCTGCTGCTGCGTGGTCAGATTCCCTGTCGGATAATATTGATACCCTGGATAGGGACAATATTTTGCTGAGGGGTGGAACTGTTGGGGATGGTCTTTCAGACCTCGTTTCCACAGCTGCGGCTGGGAAATCGACATTTTGCCACAGGCTACCCCACAGCAAAAGAAAGCACCGTATTATCAAGTACAGTCCTTTCGGACCCATAAACACAAGAGGGCTCGAGGCGCATCCCTTCTGCCGAGAGGCAAAGGTAGAGGGAAAAAGTTGCAGCATACAGCCAGTTCCCAAGAGCAAAAGTCCTCCCCCGCGTCCGGTAAGTCCACAGCATGACGCTGGGGCTTCACAGGCGGACCCGGGTACGGTGGGGGCCCGTCTCAGAAATTTCAGCACACAGTGGGCTCTCTCACAGGTGGATCCCTGGATCCTTCAAGTAGTATCTCAGGGGTACAGGCTGGAATTCGAGACGTCCCCCCCGCCGTTTTCTAAAATCTGCCTTACCAGCAACTCCCTCTGTCAGGGAGGCAGTGTTGGTGGCTATCCAGAAACTGTATTCACGGCAAGTGATTGTCTAGGTACCCCTCCTTCAGCAAGGAAAGGGTTACTATTCCACAATGTTTGTGGTACCGAAACCGGACGGTTCGGTGAGGCCCATCTTAAATTTAAAATCCTTGAACACTTATATCAAAAGGTTCAAGTTCAAGATGGAATCGCTCAGGGCGGTTATTGCGAGCCTGGACGAGGGGGATTACATGGTCTCCCTGGACATCAAGGATGCGTACCTACATGTCCCCATTTACCCCCCTCACCAGGAGTACCTCAGATTTGTGGTACAGGACTGTCACTATCAGTCCAGACGCTGCCGTTTGGGGTATCCACGGCACAGAGGGTCTTTACCAGGGTAATGGCCGAAATGATGATACTCCTTCGCAAGAAGGGAGTTTTAATTATTCCGTACTTGGACGATCTCCTGATAAAGGCGAGGTCCAAGGAACAGTTGGTAGTGGGGGTAGCACTTTCTCGGGAAGTGCTACAACAGCACGGCTGGATTCTCAATATTCCAAAGTCACAGCTGGTCCCGACGACACGTCTTCTGTTCCTGGGAATGATTCTGGACACAGACCAGAAAAAAGTGTTTCTTCCAGTGGAAAAAGCCGAGGAGTTGTCATCTCTAGTCAGAGACCTCCTAAAACCGGGACAGGTGTCGGTACATCAATGCACACGAGTCCTGGGGAAAATGGTAGCTTCGTACGAAGCAATTCCATTCGGAAGGTTCCACGCAAGGACTTTCCAGTGGGACCTGTTGGACAAATGGTCCGGGTCCCTTCTCCAGATGCAACAGCGGATAACCCTGTCGGCAAGGACCAGGGTGTCGCTGCTGTGGTGGCTGCAGAGGGCTCATCTACTAGAGGGCCGCAGATTCAGAATACAGGACTGGGTCCTGGTGACCACGGATGCCAGCCTTCGGGGCTGGGGGGCAGTCACACAGGGAAGAAATTTCCAAGGACTGTGGTCAAATCAGGAGATTTCGCTTCACATAAATATTCTGGAGCTAAGGGCCATTTACAATGCCCTAAGCCAAGCAAGGCCCCTGCTTCAGAACCAGCCGGTACTGATCCAATCAGACAACATCACGGCGGTCGCCCATGTAAACAGACAGGGCGGCACAAGAAGCAGGAGGGCAATGGCAGAAGCCACAAGAATTCTCTGATGGGCGGAAAATCATGTGTTAGCACTGACAGCAGTGTTCATTCCGGGAGTGGACAACTGGGAAGCAGACTTCCTCAGCAGGCACGACCTCCACCCGGGAGAATGGGGACTTTATCCAGAAGTCTTCCAAATACTGGTAAACCGGTGGGAAAGACCACAGGTGGACATGATGGCGTCCCGCCTCAACAAATAGCTAAAAAGATATTGCGCCAGGTCAAGGGACCTTCAGGCGATCGCTGTGGACGCTCTAGTAACACCGTGGGTGTACCAGTCGGTTTATGTGTTTCCTCCTCTGCCTCTCATTCCCAAGGTAATACGAAGGCGAGGAGTGAAAACTATACTCGTGGTTCCGGATTGGCCAAGAAGAGCTTGGTACCCGGAACTTCAAGAGATGCTTTCAGAGGACCCTTGGCCTCTGCCGCTCAGACAGGACCTGCTGCAGCAGGGGCCCTGTCTGTTCCAAGACTTACCACGGCTGCGTTTGACGGCATGGCGGTTGAACACCGGATCCTGAAGGAAAAGGGCATTCCGGAGGAAGTCATCCCTACCCTGATCAAAGCCAGGAAGGATGTCACCGCAAAACATTATCACCGCATTGGCGAAAATATGTTGCTTGGTGTGAGGCCAGGAAGGCCCAACGGAGGAATTTCAACTGGGTCGATTCCTGCATTTCCTACAAACAGGGGTGACGTTGGGCCTCAAATTGGGGTCCATTAAGGTCCAGATTTCGGCCCTGTCGATTTTCTTCCAGAAAGAACTAGCTTCCCTGCCTGAAGTTCAGACTTTTGTCAAGGGAGTTCTGCATATTCAGCCTCCTTTTGTGCCCCCAGTGGCACCTTGGGATCTCAATGTGGTGTTGGAGTTCCTGAAATCACATTGGTTTGAACCACTTAAGACTGTGGATGTGAAATATCTCACGTGGAAAGTGGTCATGCTGTTGGCCCTGGCTTCGGCCAGGCATGTGTCAGAATTGGCGGCTTTGTCCTATAAAAGCCCTTATCTGATTCTCCATATGGATAGGGCAGTATTGAGGACTCGTCCTCAGTTTCTCCCGAAGGTGGTATCAGCGTTTCACTTGAACCAGTCTATTGTGGTGCCTGCGGCTGCTGGGTACTTGGAGGATTCCAAGTTACTGGACGTAGTCAGGGCCCTGAAAATTTATGTTTCCAGGACGGCGGGAGTCAGGAAAACTGACTCGCTGTTTATCCTGTATGCACCCAACAAACTGGGTGCTCCTGCTTCTAAGCAGACTATCGCGCGCTGGATTTGTAGCACTATTCAGCTGGCGCATTCTGCGGTGGGACTACCGCAGCCTAAATCTGTAAAAGCCCATTCCACAAGGAAGGTGGGCTCATCTTGGGCGGCTGCCCGAGGGGTCTCGGCTTTACAACTTTGCCGAGCTGCTACTTGGTCAGGGGCAAACACGTTTGCAAAATTCTACAAATTTGATACCCTGGCTGAGGAGGACCTGGAGTTCTCTCATTCGGTGTTGCAGAGTCGTCCGCACTCTCCCGCCCGTTTGGGAGCTTTGGTATAATCCCCATGGTCCTTACGGAGTTCCCAGCATCCACTAGGACGTCAGAGAAAATAAGAATTTACTCACCGGTAATTCTATTTCTCGTAGTCCGTAGTGGATGCTGGGCGCCCATCCCAAATGCGGATTGTCTGCAATACTTGTAAATAGTTATTGTTACACAAATCGGGTTGTTATTGCGAGCCATCTGTTCAGAGGCTCCTTTTGTTATCATACTGTTAACCGGGGTTCCTATCACGAGTTATACGTGTGATTGGTGTGGCTGGTATGAGTCTTACCCGGGATTCAAAATCCTTCCTTATTGTGTCAGCTCTTCCGGGCACAGTGTCCTAACTGAGGCTTGGAGGAGGGTCATAGGGGGAGGAGCCAGTGCACACCAGATAGTCCTAAATCTTTCTTTAGATGTGCCCAGTCTCCTGCGGAGCCGTCTATTCCCCATGGTCCTTACGGAGTTCCCAGCATCCACTACGGACTACGAGAAATAGAATTACCGGTGAGTAAATTCTTATTTTCCTCTAGAACGTGGGATTGGAATGAAATGTAACCTATTGCTTTATTACACTTTGACATAGAATCCTAATTTCACATTCCTGGAGCTTCATAGCCCACAAATCAGATATGATACATGCAATGTTTTCTGTGTGCAGTGGTCGGTAAAAACCACATGCAGGGATGAAATACACCATCTTATTTTAACATATGGCCACATGTCCAAAAATAGCAAAGCCTGCAAAAAGACACCACGGTTATTTGTGTAACTGCCTGTGCGAGACACAGCAATACAAACCAGCATTTACTACAGTGATGATAAGGGTAGCATGGAATGCTTACCACCAAGGCTGCATTCACGCTAGAATAAGTACTTCATCACAAGTCATAAGGCCAATGATTGTTATATTAAAATAACAGACTGACAGCAAATAAAGATTATTAACAGGTCCACTCCATTATAGGTGGAACTAGAAGTAAATCATATATTTGGTATCCGGTCTCTAGGTCGACAGTGTCTAGGTCGACCATTATTGGTCGACAGGGTTTCTAGGTCGACATATTCTAGGTAGACAGGTCAAAAGGTCGACATGAGTTTTTCAAATTTTTCATACTTTACAATCCACGTGGACTACGATTGGGAACGGTAACCTTTGCTCAGCGCAGCGGTAGCAGAGCGAGGCACCTTGCCAAAAGCTCGCGAGCCATGCAAGGGGACGCGGTGCACTAATTGGGGTTCTCGGTCACTGTACGGTGAAAATGACACCATTTTTTTTAAACTCATGTCGACCTTTTGACCTGTCGACCTAGAGACCCTGCCGACCTAGTTACTGTTGACCAATAGTGGTCAACCTAGACACTGTCGACCTAAGTGCGGTCGATCTTCAGTACCACACCCCATATATTTATAGTATTTATATTGATCACAAATATTGCTCAGCGTTTAACAGAGAATATTTAGTCATTCAGCATCAGCCCCTGCCCCAGTGGAGCTTACAATCTACATTCCCTACCACATGTACCCTAGGGTTTATTTGTTTTTCATATCCAATTAACCTGCCAGTATGGTTTTGGTTTGTGGGTGGAAAGAGGAGTACATGGACAAACCTCACGCAAACACCACAGTGCTGATATCATTTATTATTTTTCTGTTATCGTATGTTTCTGCATTTTAAAGTGGATTATTATATAATATACTGTACTATGCACTTTACAATGTGCATCTCACAGTTTATCAGTTTATCAGCTGACTGCATCATCTTTCAAACACAAGGCAGCAAAATTGGACAAGATCCAACCATTTGACTATTGGTTAGGCAGCTAGATCATTTCCCAGGTTCATTGCAGATAATTGTCTGGTATTAGCGGGGGGATCCGGTCTGAAGATCGACAGTGTCTAGGTCGACAATGTTTAGGTCGACCACTATAGGTCGACAGTCACTAGGTCGACATGGATGGAAGGTCGACAGGGTTTCTAGGTCGACATGTGCTAGGTCGACAGGTCTAAAGGTCGACATGAGTTTTTCACATTTTTTTTCTTTTTTTGAATTTTTTCATACTTAACGATCCACGTGGACTACGATTGGAACGGTAAAGTGTGCCGAGGGAAGCGGTAGCGGAACTAAGGCACCATGCCCGAAGCATGGCGAGCGGACGCGGTGCACTAATTTGCGATCCCGGTCACTCTACGAAGAAAACGACACAAAAAACACACACCTCATGTCGACCTTTAGACCTGTCGACCTAGCACATGTCGACCTAGAAACCCTGTCGACCTTCCATCCATGTCGACCTAGTGACTGTCGACCTATAGTGGTCGACCTAAACATTGTCGACCTAGACACTGTCAATTTGATGAACCACACCCATTAGCGGGCCCCTCATTCTGTAACATCAGACCAATTGCCCAATATCAGCTGTATGTGTGACCATGTTAAGCCCTTATACACATTGCAGAGTCCACTGTGCTCCAGTACATGTGAGTTTATTAAAAACAATGGGTTATATTGTTAGAACCATTTATACAACTTGTAGCAGAAGTGGTAAATTACTTACATTGTCGAGTCACATTATTATAACCACCTCCTACATTTTATGTCAACAGCGCGTAGCCCATGAAGTACGTCACGTGTCATGCGCTGGCTTGATGGGTATATAAGGTGTGCTATAGGCCATCTGCGCACATATCACTCGATGCTGTCATGGGTAAAAGCGGCGATTTATCCGAGTTGCAAAAAGGGATGATTATTGGTTATCGGGCCAAGGGTGGCAGGATTTCTGAAACAGCGCAGTTTGTGAACTGACCACATGCTGCTGTGGTGAAGTTATATGGTGACTGGACAAATGGCACCATTGTGAATAACCGACATGGAAACTGAGGAGCACCACGTGCCATTGACGTGAGAGGTGAACGTTGGCTGCAAAGGTGTGTGAGTGCCGACCGACACGCTACAGTGCAGCAGATCACTGTCAAAATGAACCTGGGGCTACCAGACGTGTGTCTAAAACGACAGTTCAGCCCGTCTAACTGCTGTCCATGCTGCACGCGGCGGTTACTCTGGCTATTAGCTGCTGGTCATAATAATGGGACCTTCCAGTCCCACTAAGAGCAGCAGCGGAGGGAAGTTTCCCTTCCCTGCCACTACTAACACTGTTTATCTGACTGGTCGCATCCTGTGCGACCAGGTCAGATAAAGCACTTGCAGGCATGGTCGCATCTGATGCGACCATGCCAGACAAGTGGTTAAAATTTGTATTTTTGTTTTATTTAGAAAATTATATTAAACAATACTTTCAAATAATAACTTTGAACTGTGAACACTGATGTGTTAGCAAGTTTGAAGTTTACCATAAAATGTTTTCAGTAGTAAATAAATTTAAGCTTAAACTGATCCAAACATGGGTAAGACTGTTTGACTTTCTAATATTGTTTAACGTGTCATCAATTTGAGAAATTCCATCTAATTTTTGTATCAGTTCTTCAACCTGGTGGTTAGAATTAGTGATGTGCACCGGAAATTTTTTGGGTTTTGTGTTTTGGTTTTGGATTCGGTTCCGCTGCCGTGTTTTGGATTCGGATGCATTATGGCAAAACCTCCCTGAAATTTTTTTGTCGGATTCGGGTTTGTTTTGGATTCGGGTGTTTTTTTTATAAAACCCCCCCTCAAAAACAGCTTAAATCATAGAATTTGGGGGTCATTTTGATCCCATAGTATTATTAACCTCAATAACCATAATTTCCACTCATTTTCAGTCTATTCTGAACACCTCACACCTCACAATATTATTTTAAGTCCTAAAATTTGCACCAAGGTCACTGGATGACTAAGCTAAGCGACCCAAGTGGCCGACACAAACACCTGGCCCATCTAGGAGTGGCACTGCAGTGTCAGACAGGATGGCACTTCAAAAAAATAGTCCCCAAACAGCACATGATGCAAAGAAAATAAAGAGGTGCAATGCGGTAGCTGTGTAACTAAGCTAAGCGACCCAAGTGGCCGACACAAACACCTGGCCCATCTAGGAGTGGCACTGCAGTGTCAGACAGGATGGCAGATTTAAAAAATAGTCCCCAAACAGCACATGATGCAAAGAAAAAAAGAGGTGCACCAAGGTCGCTGGATGGCTAAGCTAAGCGACCCAAGTGGCCGACACAAACACCTGGCCCATCTAGGAGTGGCACTGCAGTGTCAGACAGGATGGCAGATTTAAAAAATAGTCCCCAAACAGCACATGATGCAAAGAAAAAAAGAGGTGCACCAAGGTCGCTGGATGGCTAAGCTAAGCATAACAAGTGGCCGACACAAACACCTGGCCCATCTAGGAATGGCACTGCAGTGTCAGGCAGGATGGCACTTCAAAAAAATAGTCCCCAAACAGCACATGATGCAAAGAAAAAAAAGAGGTGCAATGAGGTAGCTGTGTAACTAAGCTAAGCGACCCAAGTGGCCGACACAAACATCTGGCCCATCTAGGAGTGGCACTGCAGTGTCAGACAGGATGGCAGATTTAAAAAATAGTCCCCAAACAGCACATGATGCAAAGAAAAAAAGAGGTGCACCAAGGTCGCTGGATGGCTAAGCTAAGCGACCCAAGTGGCCGACACAAACACCTGGCCCATCTAGGAGTGGCACTGCAGTGTCAGACAGGATGGCAGATTTAAAAAATAGTCCCCAAACAGCACATGATGCAAAGAAAAAAAGAGGTGCACCAAGGTCGCTGGATGGCTAAGCTAAGTGACCCAAGTGGCCGACACAAACACCTGGCCCATCTAGGAGTGGCACTGCAGTGTCAGACAGGAAGGCAGATTTAAAAAATAGTCCCCAAACAGCACATGATGCAAAGAAAAAAAGAGGTGCACCAAGGTCGCTGGATGGCTAAGCTAAGCATCACAAGTGGCCGACACAAACACCTGGCCCATCTAGGAATGGCACTGCAGTGTCAGGCAGGATAACACTTCAAAAAAATAGTCCCCAAACAGCACATGATGCAAAGAAAAAAAAGAGGTGCAATGAGGTAGCTGTGTAACTAAGCTAAGCGACCCAAGTGGCCGACACAAACACCTGGCCCATCTAGGAGTGGCACTGCAGTGTCAGACAGGATGGCAGATTTAAAAAATAGTCCCCAAACAGCACATGATGCAAAGAAAAAAAGAGGTGCACCAAGGTCGCTGGATGGCTAAGCTAAGCGACCCAAGTGGCCGACACAAACACCTGGCCCATCTAGGAGTGGCACTGCAGTGTCAGACAGGATGGCAGATTTAAAAAAATAGTCCCCAAACAGCACATGATGCAAAGAAAAAAAGAGGTGCACCAAGGTCGCTGGATGGCTAAGCTAAGCATCACAAGTGGCCGACACAAACACCTGGCCCATCTAGGAATGGCACTGCAGTGTCAGGCAGGATGGCACTTCAAAAAAATAGTCCCCAAACAGCACATGATGAAAAATGAAAGAAAAAATAGGTGCAAGATGGAATTGTCCTTGGGCCCTCCCACCCACCCTTATGTTGTATAAACAGGACATGCACACTTTAATGAACCCATCATTTCAGCGACAGGGTCTGCCACATGACTGTGACTGAAATGACTGGTTGGTTTGGGCCCCCACCAAAAAAGAAGCAATCAATCTCTCCTTGCACAAACTGGCTCTACAGAGGCAAGATGTCCACCTCCTCCTCATCGTCCGATTCCTCACCCCTTTCACTGTGTACATCCCCCTCCTCACAGATTATTAATTCGTCCCCACTGGAATCCACCATCTCAGGTCCCTGTGTACTTTCTGGAGGCAATTGCTGCTGGTGAATGTCTCCACGGAGGAATTGATTATAATTAATTTTGATGAACATCATCTTCTCCACATTTTCTGGAAGTAACCTCGTACGCCGCTTGCTGACAGGGTGAGCGGCTGCACTAAACACTCTTTCGGAGTACACACTGGAGGGGGGGCAACTTAGGTAAAATAAAGCCAGTTTCTGCAAGGGCCTCCAAATTGCCTCTTTTTCCTGCCAGTATACGTACGGACTGTCTGACGTGCCTACTTGGATGCGGTCACTCATATAATCCTCCACCATTCTTTCAATGGTGACAGAATTATATGCAGTGACAGTAGACGACATGTCAGTAATCGTTGGCAGGTCCTTCAGTCCGGACCAGATATCAGCACTGGCTCCAGATTGCCCTGCATCACCGCCAGCGGGTGGGCTCGGAATTCTTAGCCTTTTCCTCGCACCCCCAGTTGCGGGAGAATGTGAAGGAGGAGCTGTTGACGGGTCACGTTCCGCTTGACTTGACAATTTTTTCACCAGCAGGTCTTTGAACCTCTGCAGACTTGTGTCTGCCGGAAAGAGAGATACAATGTAGGTTTTAAATCTAGGATCGAGCACGGTGGCCAAAATGTAGTGCTCTGATTTCAACAGATTGATCACCCGTGAATCCTGGTTAAGCGAATTAAGGGCTCCATCCACAAGTCCCACATGCCTAGCGGAATTGCTCTGTTTTAGCTCCTCATTCAATGTCTCCAGCTTCTTCTGCAAAAGCCTGATGAGGGGAATGACCTGACTCAGGCTGGCAGTGTCTGAACTGACTTCACGTGTGGCAAGTTCAAAAGGTTGCAGAACCTTGCACAACGTTGAAATCATTCTCCACTGCGCTTGAGTCAGGTGCATTCCCCCTCCTTTGCCTATATCGTGGGCAGATGTATAGGCTTGAATGGCCTTTTGCTGCTCCTCCATCCTCTGAAGCATATAGAGGGTTGAATTCCACCTCGTTACCACCTCTTGCTTCAGATGATGGCAGGGCAGGTTCAGGACTGTTTGCTGGTGCTCCAGTCTTCGGCACGCGGTGGCTGAATGCCGAAAGTGGCCCACAATTCTTCGGGCCACCGACAGCATCTCTTGCACGCCCCTGTCGTTTTTTAAATAATTCTGCACCACCAAATTCAATGTATGTGCAAAACATGGGACGTGCTGGAATTTGCCCAGATGTAATGCACGCACAATATTGGTGGCGTTGTCCGATGTCACAAATCCCCAGGAGAGTCCAATTGGGGTAAGCCATTCTGCGATGATGTTCCTCAGTTTCCGTAAGAGGTTGTCAGCTGTGTGCCTCTAATGGAAAGCGGTGATACAAAGCGTAGCCTGCCTAGGAACGAGTTGGCGTTTGCGAGATGCTGCTACTGGTGCCGCCGCTGCTGTTCTTGCTGCGGGAGGCAATACATCTACCCAGTGGGCTGTCACAGTCATATAATCCTGAGTCTGCCCTGCTCCACTTGTCCACATGTCCGTGGTTAAGTGGACATTGGGTACAACTGCATTTTTTAGGACACTGGTGACTCTTTTTCTGACGTCTGTGTACATTTTCGGTATCGCCTGCCTAGAGAAATGGAACCTAGATGGTATTTGGTACCAGGGACACAGTACCTCAATCAAGTCTCTAGTTGCCTGTGAATTAACGGTGGATACCGGAAACACGTTTCTCACCACCCAGGCTGCCAAGGCCTGAGTTATCCGCTTTGCAGCAGGATGACTGCTGTGATATTTCATCTTCCTCGCAAAGGACTGTTGGACAGTCAATTGCTTACTGGAAGTAGTACAAGTGGTCTTCCGACTTCCCCTCTGGGGTGACGATCGACTCCCAGCAGCAACAACAGCAGCGCCAGCAGCAGTAGGCGTTACTCTCAAGGATGCATCGGAGGAATCCCAGGCAGGAGAGGACTCGTCAGACTTGACAGTGACATGGCCTGCAGGACTATTGGCTTTCCTGTCTAAGGAGGAAATTGACACTAAGGGAGTTGGTGGTGTGGTTTGCAGGAGCTTGGTTACAAGAGGAAGGGATTTAGTGGTCAGTGGACTGCTTCCGCTGTCATCCAAAGTTTTTGAACTTGTCACTGACTTCTGATGAATGCGGTCCAGGTGACGTATAAGGGAGGATGTTCCTAGGTGGTTAACGTCCTTACCCCTACTTATTACAGCTTGACAAAGGCAACACACGGCTTGACACCAGTTGTCCGCATTTCTGTTTAAATAATTCAACACTGAAGAGGTGATTTTTTTTGTATTTTGACCAGGCATGTCAATGGCCATATTCGTCCCAAGGACAACAGGTGTCTCCCCGGGTGCCTGACTTAAACAAACCACCTCACCATCAGAATCCTCCTTGTCAATTTCCTCCCCAGCGCCAGCAACACCCATATCCTCATCCTGGTGTACTTCAACAGTGACATCTTCAATTTGACTATCAGGAACTGGACTGCGGGTGCTCCTTCCAGCACTTGCAGGGGGCGTGCAAATGGTGGAAGGCGCAACCTCTTCCCGTCCAGTGTTGGGAAGGTCAGGCATCGCAACTGACACAATTGGACTCTCCTTGGGGATTTGTGATTTAGAAGAACGCACAGTTCTTTGCTGTGCTTTTGCCATCTTAACTCTTTTAAGTTTTCTAGCAGGAGGATGAGTGCTTCCATCCTCAGGTGAAGCTGAACCACTAGCCTTGAACATAGGCCAGGGCCTCAGCCGTTCCTAGGCCACTCCGTGTCGTAAATGGCACATTGGCAAGTTTACGCTTCTCCTCAGACGATTTAGATTTAGATTTTTGGGTCATTTATTTTTTTGGATTTTACATGCTCTCTACTATGACATTGTGCATCGGCCTTGGCAGACGTCGTTGATGGCATTTCATCGTCTAGGCCATGACTAGTGGCAGCAGCTTCAGCACGAGGTGGAAGTGGATCTTGATCTTTCCCTATTTTACCCTCCACATTTTTGTTCTCCATTTTTTAATGTGTGGAATTATATGCCAGTAATAGATCAAAGTATAATACTGGTGGTCACTGGTCAGCAAAACTCTGCACTGTACTCCTCCTATATAATACTGCTGGTCCCCAGTCCCCACAATAAAGCAGTGTGAGCACAGATATATGCAGCACACTGAGCACAGATATGGAGCATTTTTAAGGCAGACAATGTATACTGGTGGTCACTGGTCAGCAAAACTCTGCATTGTACTCCTCCTATATAATACTGCTGGTCCCCAGTTCCAACAATAAAGCAGTGTGAGCACAGATATATGCAGCACACTGAGCACAGATATAGAGCATTTTTCAGGCAGACAACATACAATACTGGGGGTCACTGGTCAGCAAAACTCTGCACTGTACTCCTCCTATATAATACTGCTGGTCCCCAGTCCCCACAATAAAGCAGTGTGAGCACAGATATATGCAGCACACTGAGCACAGATATGGAGCGTTTTTTTCAGGCAGACAACGTATAATACTGGTGGTCACTGGTCAGCAAAACTCTGCACTGTACTCCTCCTATATAATACTGCTGGTCCCAAGTCCCCACAATAAAGCAGTGTGAGCACAGATATATGCAGCACACTGAGCACAGATATGGAGCGTTTTTCAGGCAGACAACGTATAATACTGGTGGTCACTGGTCAGCAAAACTCTGCACTGTACTCCTATATAATATTGCTGGTCCCCAGTCCCCACAATAAAGCAGTGTGAGCCCAGATATATGCAGCACACTGAGCACAGATATGGAGCGTTATTCAGGCAGACAACGTATACTGGTGTTCACTGGTCAGCAAAACTCTGCACTGTACTCCTCCTATATAATACTGCTGGTCCCCAGTCCCCACAATAAAGCAGTGTGAGCACAGATATATGCAGCACACTGAGCACAGATATAGAGCGTTTTTCAGGCAGACAACGTATACTGGTGGTCACTGGTCAGCAAAACTCTGCACTGTACTCCTCCTATATAATACTGCTGGTCCCCAGTCCCCACAATAAAGCAGTGTGAGCACAGATATATGCAGCACACTGAGCACAGATATGGAGTGTTTTTCAGGCAGACAACGTATAATACTGGTGGTCACTGGTCAGCAAAACTCTGCACTGTACTCCTCCTATATAATACTGCTGGTCCCCAGTCCCCACAATAAAGCAGTGTGAGCACAGATATATGCAGCACACTGAGCACAGATATGGAGCGTTTTTCAGGCAGACAACGTATACTGGTGGTCACTGGTCAGCAAAACTCTGCACTGTACTCCTCCTATATAATACTGCTGGTCCCCAGTCCCCACAATAAAGCAGTGTGAGCACAGATATATGCAGCACACTGAGCACAGATATGGAGCGTTTTTCAGGCAGACAACGTATACTGGTGGTCACTGGTCAGCAAAACTCTGCACTGTACTCCTCCTATATAATACTGCTGGTCCCCAGTACCCACAATAAAGCAGTGTGAGCACAGATATATGCAGTACACTGAGCACAGATATGGAGCGTTTTTCAGGCAGACAACGTATAATACTGGTGGTCACTGGTCAGCAAAACTCTGCACTGTACTCCTCCTATATAATACTGCTGGTCCCCAGTCCCGACAATAAAGCAGTGTGAGCACAGATATATGGAGCACAGTGAGCACAGATATGGAGCGTTTTTCAGGCAGACAACGTATAATACTGGTGGTCACTGGTCAGCAAAACTCTGCACTGTACTCCTCCTATATAATACTGCTGGTCCTCAGTCCCCACAATAAAGCAGTGTGAGCACAGATATATGCAGCACACTGAGCACAGATATGGAGCGTTTTTCAGGCAGACAACGTATAATACTGGGGGTCACTGGTCAGCAAAACTCTGCACTGTACTCCTCCTATATAATACTGCTGGTCCCCAGTCCCCAAAATAAAGCAGTGTGAGCACAGATATATGCAGCACACTGAGCACAGATATGGAGCGTTTTTCAGGCAGACAACGTATAATACTGGTGGTCACTGGTCAGCAAAACTCTGCACTGTACTCCTCCTATATAATATTGCTGGTCCCCAGTCCCCACAATAAAGCAGTGTGAGCCCAGATATATGCAGCACACTGAGCACAGATATGGAGCGTTATTCAGGCAGACAACGTATACTGGTGTTAACTGGTTAGCAAAACTCTGCACTGTACTCCTCCTATATAATACTGCTGGTCCCCAGTCCCCACAATAAAGCAGTGTGAGCACAGATATATGCAGCACACTGAGCACAGATATAGAGCGTTTTTCAGGCAGACAACGTATACTGGGGGTCACTGGACAGCAAAACTCTGCACTGTACTCCTCCTATATAATACTGCTGGTCCCCAGTCCCCACAATAAAGCAGTGTGAGCACAGATATATGCAGCACACTGAGCACAGATATGGAGCGTTTTTCAGGCAGACAACGTATAATACTGGTGGTCACTGGTCAGCAAAACTCTGCACTGTACTCCTCCTATATAATACTGCTGGTCCCCTGTCCCCACAATAAAGCAGTGTGAGCACAGATATATGCAGCACACTGAGCACAGATATGGAGCGTTTTTCAGGCAGACAACGTATACTGGTGGTCACTGGTCAGCAAAACTCTGCACTGTACTCCTCCTATATAATACTGCTGGTCCCCAGTCCCCACAATAAAGCAGTGTGAGCACAGATATATGCAGCACACTGAGCACAGATATGGAGCGTTTTTCAGGCAGACAACGTATACTGGTGGTCACTGGTCAGCAAAACTCTGCACTGTACTCCTCCTATATAATACTGCTAGTCCCCAGTCCCCACAATAAAGCAGTGTGAGCACAGATATATGCAGCACACTGAGCACAGATATGGAGCGTTTTTCAGGCAGACAACGTATAATACTGGTGGTCACTGGTCAGCAAAACTCTGCACTGTACTCCTCCTATATAATACTGCTGGTCCCCAGTCCCCACAATAAAGCAGTGTGAGCACAGATATATGGAGCACACTGAGCACAGATATGGAGCGTTTTTCAGGCAGACAACGTATAATACTGGTGGTCACTGGTCAGCAAAACTCTGCACTGTACTCCTCCTATATAATACTGCTGGTCCTCAGTCCCCACAATAAAGCAGTGTGAGCACAGATATATGCAGCACACTGAGCACAGATATGGAGCATTTTTCAGGCAGACAACGTATAATACTGGGGGTCACTGGTCAGCAAAACTCTGCACTGTACTCCTCCTATATAATACTGCTGGTCCCCAGTCCCCAAAATAAAGCAGTGTGAGCACAGATATATGCAGCACACTGAGCACAGATATGGAGCGTTTTTCAGGCAGACAACGTATAATACTGGTGGTCACTGGTCAGCAAAACTATGCACTGTACTCCTCCTATATAATACTGCTGGTCCCCAGTCCCCACAATAAAGCAGTGTGAGCACAGATATATGCAGCACACTGAGCACAGATATGGAGCGTTTTTCAGGCAGACAACGTATAATACTGGTGGTCACTGGTCAGCAAAACTCTGCACTGTACTCCTCCTATATAATATTGCTGGTCCCCAGTCCCCACAATAAAGCAGTGTGAGCCCAGATATATGCAGCACACTGAGCACAGATATGGAGCGTTATTCAGGCAGACAACGTATACTGGTGTTAACTGGTCAGCAAAACTCTGCACTGTACTCCTCCTATATAATACTGCTGGTCCCCTGTCCCCACAATAAAGCAGTGTGAGCACAGATATATGCAGCACACTGAGCACAGATATGGAGCGTTTTTCAGGCAGACAACGTATACTGGTGGTCACTGGTCAGCAAAACTCTGCACTGTACTCCTCCTATATAATACTGCTGGTCCCCAGTCCCCACAATAAAGCAGTGTGAGCACAGATATATGCAGCACACTGAGCACAGATATGGAGCATTTTTCAGGCAGACAACGTATACTGGTGGTCACTGGTCAGCAAAACTCTGCACTGTACTCCTCCTATATAATACTGCTAGTCCCCAGTCCCCACAATAAAGCAGTGTGAGCACAGATATATGCAGCACACTGAGCACAGATATGGAGCGTTTTTCAGGCAGACAACGTATAATACTGGTGGTCACTGGTCAGCAAAACTCTGCACTGTACTCCTCCTATATAATACTGCTGGTCCCCAGTCCCCACAATAAAGCAGTGTGAGCACAGATATATGGAGCACACTGAGCACAGATATGGAGCGTTTTTCAGGCAGACAACGTATAATACTGGTGGTCACTGGTCAGCAAAACTCTGCACTGTACTCCTCCTATATAATACTGCTGGTCCTCAGTCCCCACAATAAAGCAGTGTGAGCACAGATATATGCAGCACACTGAGCACAGATATGGAGCATTTTTCAGGCAGACAACGTATAATACTGGGGGTCACTGGTCAGCAAAACTCTGCACTGTACTCCTCCTATATAATACTGCTGGTCCCCAGTCCCCAAAATAAAGCAGTGTGAGCACAGATATATGCAGCACACTGAGCACAGATATGGAGCGTTTTTCAGGCAGACAACGTATAATACTGGTGGTCACTGGTCAGCAAAACTATGCACTGTACTCCTCCTATATAATACTGCTGGTCCCCAGTCCCCACAATAAAGCAGTGTGAGCACAGATATATGCAGCACACTGAGCACAGATATGGAGCGTTTTTCAGGCAGACAACGTATAATACTGGTGGTCACTGGTCAGCAAAACTCTGCACTGTACTCCTCCTATATAATATTGCTGGTCCCCAGTCCCCACAATAAAGCAGTGTGAGCCCAGATATATGCAGCACACTGAGCACAGATATGGAGCGTTATTCAGGCAGACAACGTATACTGGTGTTAACTGGTCAGCAAAACTCTGCACTGTACTCCTCCTATATAATACTGCTGGTCCCCAGTCCCCACAATAAAGCAGTGTGAGCACAGATATATGCAGCACACTGAGCACAGATATAGAGCGTTTTTCAGGCAGACAACGTATAATACTGGTGGTCACTGGTCAGCAAAACTATGCACTGTACTCCTCCTATATAATACTGCTGGTCCCCAGTCCCCACAATAAAGCAGTGTGAGCACAGATATATGCAGCACACTGAGCACAGATATGGAGCGTTTTTCAGGCAGACAACGTATAATACTGGTGGTCACTGGTCAGCAAAACTTTGCACTGTACTCCTCCTATATAATATTGCTGGTCCCCAGTCCCCACAATAAAGCAGTGTGAGCCCAGATATATGCAGCACACTGAGCACAGATATGGAGCGTTATTCAGGCAGACAACGTATACTGGTGTTAACTGGTCAGCAAAACTCTGCACTGTACTCCTCCTATATAATACTGCTGGTCCCCAGTCCCCACAATAAAGCAGTGTGAGCACAGATATATGCAGCACACTGAGCACAGATATAGAGCGTTTTTCAGGCAGACAACGTATACTGGTGGTCACTGGACAGCAAAACTCTGCACTGTACTCCTCCTATATAATACTGCTGGTCCCCAGTCCCCACAATAAAGCAGTGTGAGCACAGATATATGCAGCACACTGAGCACAGATATGGAGCGTTTTTCAGGCAGACAACGTATAATACTGGTGGTCACTGGTCAGCAAAACTCTGCACTGTACTCCTCCTATATAATACTGCTGGTCCCCAGTCCCCACAATAAAGCAGTGTGAGCACAGATATATGCAGCACACTGAGCACAGATATGGAGCGTTTTTCAGGCAGACAACGTATACTGGTGGTCACTGGTCAGCAAAACTGTGCACTGTACTCCTCCTATATAATACTGCTGGTCCCCAGTCCCCACAATAAAGCAGTGTGAGCACAGATATATGCAGCACACTGAGCACAGATATGGAGCGTTTTTCAGGCAGACAACGTATAATACTGGTGGTCACTGGTCAGCAAAACTCTGCACTGTACTCCTCCTATATAATACTGCTGGTCCCCAGTCCCCACAATAAAGCAGTGTGAGCACAGATATATGGAGCACACTGAGCACAGATATGGAGCGTTTTTCAGGCAGACAACGTATAATACTGGTGGTCACTGGTCAGCAAAACTCTGCACTGTACTCCTCCTATATAATACTGCTGGTCCTCAGTCCCCACAATAAAGCAGTGTGAGCACAGATATATGCAGCACACTGAGCACAGATATGGAGCGTTTTTCAGGCAGACAACGTATAATACTGGTGGTCACTGGTCAGCAAAACTCTGCACTGTACTCCTCCTATATAATACTGCTGGTCCCCAGTCCCCACAATAAAGCAGTGTGAGCACAGATATATGCAGCACACTGAGCACAGATATGGAGCGTTTTTCAGGCAGACAACGTATAATACTGGTGGTCACTGGTCAGCAAAACTCTGCACTGTACTCCTCCTATATAATACTGCTGGTCCCCAGTCCCCACAATAAACAGTGTGAGCACAGATATATGCAGCACACTGAGCACAGATATGGAGCGTTTTTCAGGCAGACAACGTATAATACTGGTGGTCACTGGTCAGCAAAACTCTGCACTGTACTCCTCCTATATAATACTGCTGGTCCCCAGTCCCCACAATAAAGCAGTGTGAGCACAGATATATGCAGCACACTGAGCACAGATATAGAGCATTTTTCAGGCAGACAACATACAATACTGGGGGTCACTGGTCAGCAAAACTCTGCACTGTACTCCTCCTATATAATACTGCTGGTCCCCAGTCCCCACAATAAAGCAGTGTGAGCACAGATATATGCAGCACACTGAGCACAGATATGGAGCGTTTTTTTCAGGCAGACAACGTATAATACTGGTGGTCACTGGTCAGCAAAACTCTGCACTGTACTCCTCCTATATAATACTGCTGGTCCCAAGTCCCCACAATAAAGCAGTGTGAGCACAGATATATGCAGCACACTGAGCACAGATATGGAGCGTTTTTCAGGCAGACAACGTATAATACTGGTGGTCACTGGTCAGCAAAACTCTGCACTGTACTCCTATATAATATTGCTGGTCCCCAGTCCCCACAATAAAGCAGTGTGAGCCCAGATATATGCAGCACACTGAGCACAGATATGGAGCGTTATTCAGGCAGACAACGTATACTGGTGTTCACTGGTCAGCAAAACTCTGCACTGTACTCCTCCTATATAATACTGCTGGTCCCCAGTCCCCACAATAAAGCAGTGTGAGCACAGATATATGCAGCACACTGAGCACAGATATAGAGCGTTTTTCAGGCAGACAACGTATACTGGTGGTCACTGGTCAGCAAAACTCTGCACTGTACTCCTCCTATATAATACTGCTGGTCCCCAGTCCCCACAATAAAGCAGTGTGAGCACAGATATATGCAGCACACTGAGCACAGATATGGAGTGTTTTTCAGGCAGACAACGTATAATACTGGTGGTCACTGGTCAGCAAAACTCTGCACTGTACTCCTCCTATATAATACTGCTGGTCCCCAGTCCCCACAATAAAGCAGTGTGAGCACAGATATATGCAGCACACTGAGCACAGATATGGAGCGTTTTTCAGGCAGACAACGTATACTGGTGGTCACTGGTCAGCAAAACTCTGCACTGTACTCCTCCTATATAATACTGCTGGTCCCCAGTCCCCACAATAAAGCAGTGTGAGCACAGATATATGCAGCACACTGAGCACAGATATGGAGCGTTTTTCAGGCAGACAACGTATACTGGTGGTCACTGGTCAGCAAAACTCTGCACTGTACTCCTCCTATATAATACTGCTGGTCCCCAGTACCCACAATAAAGCAGTGTGAGCACAGATATATGCAGTACACTGAGCACAGATATGGAGCGTTTTTCAGGCAGACAACGTATAATACTGGTGGTCACTGGTCAGCAAAACTCTGCACTGTACTCCTCCTATATAATACTGCTGGTCCCCAGTCCCGACAATAAAGCAGTGTGAGCACAGATATATGGAGCACAGTGAGCACAGATATGGAGCGTTTTTCAGGCAGACAACGTATAATACTGGTGGTCACTGGTCAGCAAAACTCTGCACTGTACTCCTCCTATATAATACTGCTGGTCCTCAGTCCCCACAATAAAGCAGTGTGAGCACAGATATATGCAGCACACTGAGCACAGATATGGAGCGTTTTTCAGGCAGACAACGTATAATACTGGGGGTCACTGGTCAGCAAAACTCTGCACTGTACTCCTCCTATATAATACTGCTGGTCCCCAGTCCCCAAAATAAAGCAGTGTGAGCACAGATATATGCAGCACACTGAGCACAGATATGGAGCGTTTTTCAGGCAGACAACGTATAATACTGGTGGTCACTGGTCAGCAAAACTCTGCACTGTACTCCTCCTATATAATATTGCTGGTCCCCAGTCCCCACAATAAAGCAGTGTGAGCCCAGATATATGCAGCACACTGAGCACAGATATGGAGCGTTATTCAGGCAGACAACGTATACTGGTGTTAACTGGTTAGCAAAACTCTGCACTGTACTCCTCCTATATAATACTGCTGGTCCCCAGTCCCCACAATAAAGCAGTGTGAGCACAGATATATGCAGCACACTGAGCACAGATATAGAGCGTTTTTCAGGCAGACAACGTATACTGGGGGTCACTGGACAGCAAAACTCTGCACTGTACTCCTCCTATATAATACTGCTGGTCCCCAGTCCCCACAATAAAGCAGTGTGAGCACAGATATATGCAGCACACTGAGCACAGATATGGAGCGTTTTTCAGGCAGACAACGTATAATACTGGTGGTCACTGGTCAGCAAAACTCTGCACTGTACTCCTCCTATATAATACTGCTGGTCCCCTGTCCCCACAATAAAGCAGTGTGAGCACAGATATATGCAGCACACTGAGCACAGATATGGAGCGTTTTTCAGGCAGACAACGTATACTGGTGGTCACTGGTCAGCAAAACTCTGCACTGTACTCCTCCTATATAATACTGCTGGTCCCCAGTCCCCACAATAAAGCAGTGTGAGCACAGATATATGCAGCACACTGAGCACAGATATGGAGCGTTTTTCAGGCAGACAACGTATACTGGTGGTCACTGGTCAGCAAAACTCTGCACTGTACTCCTCCTATATAATACTGCTAGTCCCCAGTCCCCACAATAAAGCAGTGTGAGCACAGATATATGCAGCACACTGAGCACAGATATGGAGCGTTTTTCAGGCAGACAACGTATAATACTGGTGGTCACTGGTCAGCAAAACTCTGCACTGTACTCCTCCTATATAATACTGCTGGTCCCCAGTCCCCACAATAAAGCAGTGTGAGCACAGATATATGGAGCACACTGAGCACAGATATGGAGCGTTTTTCAGGCAGACAACGTATAATACTGGTGGTCACTGGTCAGCAAAACTCTGCACTGTACTCCTCCTATATAATACTGCTGGTCCTCAGTCCCCACAATAAAGCAGTGTGAGCACAGATATATGCAGCACACTGAGCACAGATATGGAGCATTTTTCAGGCAGACAACGTATAATACTGGGGGTCACTGGTCAGCAAAACTCTGCACTGTACTCCTCCTATATAATACTGCTGGTCCCCAGTCCCCAAAATAAAGCAGTGTGAGCACAGATATATGCAGCACACTGAGCACAGATATGGAGCGTTTTTCAGGCAGACAACGTATAATACTGGTGGTCACTGGTCAGCAAAACTATGCACTGTACTCCTCCTATATAATACTGCTGGTCCCCAGTCCCCACAATAAAGCAGTGTGAGCACAGATATATGCAGCACACTGAGCACAGATATGGAGCGTTTTTCAGGCAGACAACGTATAATACTGGTGGTCACTGGTCAGCAAAACTCTGCACTGTACTCCTCCTATATAATATTGCTGGTCCCCAGTCCCCACAATAAAGCAGTGTGAGCCCAGATATATGCAGCACACTGAGCACAGATATGGAGCGTTATTCAGGCAGACAACGTATACTGGTGTTAACTGGTCAGCAAAACTCTGCACTGTACTCCTCCTATATAATACTGCTGGTCCCCAGTCCCCACAATAAAGCAGTGTGAGCACAGATATATGCAGCACACTGAGCACAGATATAGAGCGTTTTTCAGGCAGACAACGTATAATACTGGTGGTCACTGGTCAGCAAAACTATGCACTGTACTCCTCCTATATAATACTGCTGGTCCCCAGTCCCCACAATAAAGCAGTGTGAGCACAGATATATGCAGCACACTGAGCACAGATATGGAGCGTTTTTCAGGCAGACAACGTATAATACTGGTGGTCACTGGTCAGCAAAACTTTGCACTGTACTCCTCCTATATAATATTGCTGGTCCCCAGTCCCCACAATAAAGCAGTGTGAGCCCAGATATATGCAGCACACTGAGCACAGATATGGAGCGTTATTCAGGCAGACAACGTATACTGGTGTTAACTGGTCAGCAAAACTCTGCACTGTACTCCTCCTATATAATACTGCTGGTCCCCAGTCCCCACAATAAAGCAGTGTGAGCACAGATATATGCAGCACACTGAGCACAGATATAGAGCGTTTTTCAGGCAGACAACGTATACTGGTGGCCACTGGACAGCAAAACTCTGCACTGTACTCCTCCTATATAATACTGCTGGTCCCCAGTCCCCACAATAAAGCAGTGTGAGCACAGATATATGCAGCACACTGAGCACAGATATGGAGCGTTTTTCAGGCAGACAACGTATAATACTGGTGGTCACTGGTCAGCAAAACTCTGCACTGTACTCCTCCTATATAATACTGCTGGTCCCCAGTCCCCACAATAAAGCAGTGTGAGCACAGATATATGCAGCACACTGAGCACAGATATGGAGCGTTTTTCAGGCAGACAACGTATACTGGTGGTCACTGGTCAGCAAAACTGTGCACTGTACTCCTCCTATATAATACTGCTGGTCCCCAGTCCCCACAATAAAGCAGTGTGAGCACAGATATATGCAGCACACTGAGCACAGATATGGAGCGTTTTTCAGGCAGACAACGTATAATACTGGTGGTCACTGGTCAGCAAAACTCTGCACTGTACTCCTCCTATATAATACTGCTGGTCCCCAGTCCCCACAATAAAGCAGTGTGAGCACAGATATATGGAGCACACTGAGCACAGATATGGAGCGTTTTTCAGGCAGACAACGTATAATACTGGTGGTCACTGGTCAGCAAAACTCTGCACTGTACTCCTCCTATATAATACTGCTGGTCCTCAGTCCCCACAATAAAGCAGTGTGAGCACAGATATATGCAGCACACTGAGCACAGATATGGAGCGTTTTTCAGGCAGACAACGTATAATACTGGTGGTCACTGGTCAGCAAAACTCTGCACTGTACTCCTCCTATATAATACTGCTGGTCCCCAGTCCCCACAATAAAGCAGTGTGAGCACAGATATATGCAGCACACTGAGCACAGATATGGAGCGTTTTTCAGGCAGACAACGTATAATACTGGTGGTCACTGGTCAGCAAAACTCTGCACTGTACTCCTCCTATATAATACTGCTGGTCCCCAGTCCCCACAATAAAGCAGTGTGAGCACAGATATATGCAGCACACTGAGCACAGATATGGAGCGTTTTTCAGGCAGACAACGTATAATACTGGGGGTCACTGGTCAGCAAAACTCTGCACTGTACTCCTCCTATATAATACTGCTGGTCCCCAGTCCCCACAATAAAGCAGTGTGAGCACAGATATATGCAGCACACTGAGCACAGATATGGAGCGTTTTTCAGGCAGACAACGTATACTGGTGGTCACTGGTCAGGAAAACTGTGCACTGTACTCCTCCTATATAATACTGCTGGTCCCCAGTCCCCACAATAAAGCAGTGTGAGCACAGATATATGCAGCACACTGAGCACAGATATGGAGCGTTTTTCAGGCAGACAACGTATAATACTGGTGGTCACTGGTCAGCAAAACTCTGCACTGTACTCCTCCTATATAATACTGCTGGTCCCCAGTCCCCACAATAAAGCAGTGTGAGCACAGATATATGGAGCACACTGAGCACAGATATGGAGCGTTTTTCAGGCAGACAACGTATAATACTGGTGGTCACTGGTCAGCAAAACTCTGCACTGTACTCCTCCTATATAATACTGCTGGTCCTCAGTCCCCACAATAAAGCAGTGTGAGCACAGATATATGCAGCACACTGAGCACAGATATGGAGCGTTTTTCAGGCAGACAACGTATAATACTGGTGGTCACTGGTCAGCAAAACTCTGCACTGTACTCCTCCTATATAATACTGCTGGTCCCCAGTCCCCACAATAAAGCAGTGTGAGCACAGATATATGCAGCACACTGAGCACAGATATGGAGCGTTTTTCAGGCAGACAACGTATAATACTGGTGGTCACTGGTCAGCAAAACTGTGCACTGTACTCCTCCTATATAATACTGCTGGTCCCCAGTCCCCACAATAAAGCAGTGTGAGCACAGATATATGCAGCACACTGAGCACAGATATGGAGCGTTTTTCAGGCAGACAACGTATAATACTGGGGGTCACTGGTCAGCAAAACTCTGCACTGTACTCCTCCTATATAATACTGCTGGTCCCCAGTCCCCAAAATAAAGCAGTGTGAGCACAGATATATGCAGCACACTGAGCACAGATATGGAGCGTTTTTCAGGCAGACAACGTATAATACTGGTGGTCACTGGTCAGCAAAACTATGCACTGTACTCCTCCTATATAATACTGCTGGTCCCCAGTCCCCACAATAAAGCAGTGTGAGCACAGATATATGCAGCACACTGAGCACAGATATGGAGCGTTTTTCAGGCAGACAACGTATAATACTGGTGGTCACTGGTCAGCAAAACTCTGCACTGTACTCCTCCTATATAATATTGCTGGTCCCCAGTCCCCACAATTAAGCAGTGTGAGCCCAGATATATGCAGCACACTGAGCACAGATATGGAGCGTTATTCAGGCAGACAACGTATACTGGTGTTAACTGGTCAGCAAAACTCTGCACTGTACTCCTCCTTTATAATACTGCTGGTCCCCAGTCCCCACCATAAAGCAGTGTGAGCACAGATATATGCAGCACACTGAGCACAGATATAGAGCGTTTTTCAAGCAGACATCGTATACTGGTGGTCACTGGACAGCAAAACTCTGCACTGTACTCCTCCTATATAATAATGCTGGTCCCCAGTCCCCACAATAAAGCAGTGTGAGCACAGATATATGCAGCACACTGAGCACAGATATGGAGCGTTTTTCAGGCAGACAACGTATACTGGTGGTCACTGGTCAGCAAAACTCTGCACTGTACTCCTCCTATATAATACTGCTGGTCCCCAGTCCCCACAATAAAGCAGTGTGAGCACAGATATATGCAGCACACTGAGCACAGATATGGAGCGTTTTTCAGGCAGACAACGTATAATACTGGTGGTCACTGGTCAGCAAAACTCTGCACTGTACTCCTCCTATATAATACTGCTGGTCCCCAGTCCCCACAATAAAGCAGTGTGAGCACAGATATATGCAGCACACTGAGCACAGATATGGAGCGTTTTTCAGGCAGACAACGTATACTGGTGGTCACTGGTCAGCAAAACTGTGCACTGTACTCCTCCTATATAATACTGCTGGTCCCCAGTCCCCACAATAAAGCAGTGTGAGCACAGATATATGCAGCACACTGAGCACAGATATGGAGCGTTTTTCAGGCAGACAACGTATAATACTGGTGGTCACTGGTCAGCAAAACTCTGCACTGTACTCCTCCTATATAATACTGCTGGTCCCCAGTCCCCACAATAAAGCAGTGTGAGCACAGATATATGGAGCACACTGAGCACAGATATGGAGCGTTTTTCAGGCAGACAACGTATAATACTGGTGGTCACTGGTCAGCAAAACTCTGCACTGTACTCCTCCTATATAATACTGCTGGTCCTCAGTCCCCACAATAAAGCAGTGTGAGCACAGATATATGCAGCACACTGAGCACAGATATGGAGCGTTTTTCAGGCAGACAACGTATAATACTGGTGGTCACTGGTCAGCAAAACTCTGCACTGTACTCCTCCTATATAATACTGCTGGTCCCCAGTCCCCACAATAAAGCAGTGTGAGCACAGATATATGCAGCACACTGAGCACAGATATGGAGCGTTTTTCAGGCAGACAACGTATAATACTGGTGGTCACTGGTCAGCAAAACTCTGCACTGTACTCCTCCTATATAATACTGCTGGTCCCCAGTCCCCACAATAAAGCAGTGTGAGCACAGATATATGCAGCACACTGAGCACAGATATGGAGCGTTTTTCAGGCAGACAACGTATAATACTGGGGGTCACTGGTCAGCAAAACTCTGCACTGTACTCCTCCTATATAATACTGCTGGTCCCCAGTCCCCAAAATAAAGCAGTGTGAGCACAGATATATGCAGCACACTGAGCACAGATATGGAGCGTTTTTCAGGCAGACAACGTATAATACTGGTGGTCACTGGTCAGCAAAACTATGCACTGTACTCCTCCTATATAATACTGCTGGTCCCCAGTCCCCACAATAAAGCAGTGTGAGCACAGATATATGCAGCACACTGAGCACAGATATGGAGCGTTTTTCAGGCAGACAACGTATAATACTGGTGGTCACTGGTCAGCAAAACTCTGCACTGTACTCCTCCTATATAATATTGCTGGTCCCCAGTCCCCACAATAAAGCAGTGTGAGCCCAGATATATGCAGCACACTGAGCACAGATATGGAGCGTTATTCAGGCAGACAACGTATACTGGTGTTAACTGGTCAGCAAAACTCTGCACTGTACTCCTCCTTTATAATACTGCTGGTCCCCAGTCCCCACCATAAAGCAGTGTGAGCACAGATATATGCAGCACACTGAGCACAGATATAGAGCGTTTTTCAAGCAGACATCGTATACTGGTGGTCACTGGACAGCAAAACTCTGCACTGTACTCCTCCTATATAATAATGCTGGTCCCCAGTCCCCACAATAAAGCAGTGTGAGCACAGATATATGCAGCACACTGAGCACAGATATGGAGCGTTTTTCAGGCAGACAACGTATAATACTGGTGGTCACTGGTCAGCAAAACTCTGCACTGTACTCCTCCTATATAATACTGCTGGTCCCCTGTCCCCACAATAAAGCAGTGTGAGCACAGATATATGCAGCACACTGAGCACAGATATGGAGCGTTTTTCAGGCAGACAACGTATACTGGTGGTCACTGGTCAGCAAAACTCTGCACTGTACTCCTCCTATATAATACTGCTGGTCCCCAGTCCCCACAATAAAGCAGTGTGAGCACAGATATATGCAGCACACTGAGCACAGATATGGAGCGTTTTTCAGGCAGACAACGTATAATACTGGTGGTCACTGGTCAGCAAAACTCTGCACTGTACTCCTCCTATATAATACTGCTGGTCCCCAGTCCCCACAATAAAGCAGTGTGAGCACAGATATATGCAGCACACTGAGCACAGATATGGAGCGTTTTTCAGGCAGACAACGTATACTGGTGGTCACTGGTCAGCAAAACTGTGCACTGTACTCCTCCTATATAATACTGCTGGTCCAGAGTCCCCACAATAAAGCAGTGTGAGCACAGATATATGCAGCACACTGAGCACAGATATGGAGCGTTTTTCAGGCAGACAACGTATAATACTGGTGGTCACTGGTCAGCAAAACTCTGCACTGTACTCCTCCTATATAATACTGCTGGTCCCCAGTCCCCACAATAAAGCAGTGTGAGCACAGATATATGGAGCACACTGAGCACAGATATGGAGCGTTTTTCAGGCAGACAACGTATAATACTGGTGGTCACTGGTCAGCAAAACTCTGCACTGTACTCCTCCTATATAATACTGCTGGTCCTCAGTCCCCACAATAAAGCAGTGTGAGCACAGATATATGCAGCACACTGAGCACAGATATGGAGCGTTTTTCAGGCAGACAACGTATAATACTGGTGGTCACTGGTCAGCAAAACTCTGCACTGTACTCCTCCTATATAATACTGCTGGTCCCCAGTCCCCACAATAAAGGAGTGTGAGCACAGATATATGCAGCACACTGAGCACAGATATGGAGCGTTTTTCAGGCAGACAACGTATAATACTGGGGGTCACTGGTCAGCAAAACTCTGCACTGTACTCCTCCTATATAATACTGCTGGTCCCCAGTCCCCAAAATAAAGCAGTGTGAGCACAGATATATGCAGCACACTGAGCACAGATATGGAGCGTTATTCAGGCAGACAACGTATACTGGTGTTAACTGGTCAGCAAAACTCTGCACTGTACTCCTCCTATATAATACTGCTGGTCCCCAGTCCCCACCATAAAGCAGTGTGAGCACAGATATATGCAGCACACTGAGCACAGATATAGAGCGTTTTTCAGGCAGACAACGTATACTGGTGGTCACTGGACAGCAAAACTCTGCACTGTACTCCTCCTATATAATACTGCTGGTCCCCAGTCCCCACAATAAAGCAGTGTGAGCACAGATATATGCAGCACACTGAGCACAGATATGGAGCGTTTTTCAGGCAGACAACGTATAATACTGGTGGTCACTGGTCAGCAAAACTCTGCACTGTACTCCTCCTATATAATACTGCTGGTCCCCAGTCCCCACAATAAAGCAGTGTGAGCACAGATATATGCAGCACACTGAGCACAGATATGGAGCGTTTTTCAGGCAGACAACGTATACTGGTGGTCACTGGTCAGCAAAACTGTGCACTGTACTCCTCCTATATAATACTGCTGGTCCCCAGTCCCCACAATAAAGCAGTGTGAGCACAGATATATGCAGCACACTGAGCACAGATATGGAGCGTTTTTCAGGCAGACAACGTATAATACTGGTGGTCACTGGTCAGCAAAACTCTGCACTGTACTCCTCCTATATAATACTGCTGGTCCCCAGTCCCCACAATAAAGCAGTGTGAGCATAGATATATGGAGCACACTGAGCACAGATATGGAGCGTTTTTCAGGCAGACAACGTATAATACTGGTGGTCACTGGTCAGCAAAACTCTGCACTGTACTCCTCCTATATAATACTGCTGGTCCTCAGTCCCCACAATAAAGCAGTGTGAGCACAGATATATGCAGCACACTGAGCACAGATATGGAGCGTTTTTCAGGCAGACAACGTATAATACTGGTGGTCACTGGTCAGCAAAACTCTGCACTGTACTCCTCCTATATAATACTGCTGGTCCCCAGTCCCCACAATAAAGCAGTGTGAGCACAGATATATGGAGCACACTGAGCACAGATATGGAGCGTTTTTCAGGCAGACAACGTATAATACTGGTGGTCACTGGTCAGCAAAACTCTGCACTGTACTCCTCCTATATAATACTGCTGGTCCTCAGTCCCCACAATAAAGCAGTGTGAGCACAGATATATGCAGCACACTGAGCACAGATATGGAGCGTTTTTCAGGCAGACAACGTATAATACTGGTGGTCACTGGTCAGCAAAACTCTGCACTGTACTCCTCCTATATAATACTGCTGGTCCCCAGTCCCCACAATAAAGCAGTGTGAGCACAGATATATGCAGCACACTGAGCACAGATATGGAGCGTTTTTCAGGCAGACAACGTATAATACTGGTGGTCACTGGTCAGCAAAACTCTGCACTGTACTCCTCCTATATAATACTGCTGGTCCCCAGTCCCCACAATAAAGCAGTGTGAGCACAGATATATGCAGCACACTGAGCACAGATATGGAGCGTTTTTCAGGCAGACAACGTATAATACTGGGGGTCACTGGTCAGCAAAACTCTGCACTGTACTCCTCCTATATAATACTGCTGGTCCCCAGTCCCCAAAATAAAGCAGTGTGAGCACAGATATATGCAGCACACTGAGCACAGATATGGAGCGTTTTTCAGGCAGACAACGTATAATACTGGTGGTCACTGGTCAGCAAAACTATGCACTGTACTCCTCCTATATAATACTGCTGGTCCCCAGTCCCCACAATAAAGCAGTGTGAGCACAGATATATGCAGCACACTGAGCACAGATATGGAGCGTTTTTCAGGCAGACAACGTATAATACTGGTGGTCACTGGTCAGCAAAACTCTGCACTGTACTCCTCCTATATAATATTGCTGGTCCCCAGTCCCCACAATAAAGCAGTGTGAGCCCAGATATATGCAGCACACTGAGCACAGATATGGAGCGTTATTCAGGCAGACAACGTATACTGGTGTTAACTGGTCAGCAAAACTCTGCACTGTACTCCTCCTTTATAATACTGCTGGTCCCCAGTCCCCACCATAAAGCAGTGTGAGCACAGATATATGCAGCACACTGAGCACAGATATAGAGCGTTTTTCAAGCAGACATCGTATACTGGTGGTCACTGGACAGCAAAACTCTGCACTGTACTCCTCCTATATAATAATGCTGGTCCCCAGTCCCCACAATAAAGCAGTGTGAGCACAGATATATGCAGCACACTGAGCACAGATATGGAGCGTTTTTCAGGCAGACAACGTATAATACTGGTGGTCACTGGTCAGCAAAACTCTGCACTGTACTCCTCCTATATAATACTGCTGGTCCCCTGTCCCCACAATAAAGCAGTGTGAGCACAGATATATGCAGCACACTGAGCACAGATATGGAGCGTTTTTCAGGCAGACAACGTATACTGGTGGTCACTGGTCAGCAAAACTCTGCACTGTACTCCTCCTATATAATACTGCTGGTCCCCAGTCCCCACAATAAAGCAGTGTGAGCACAGATATATGCAGCACACTGAGCACAGATATGGAGCGTTTTTCAGGCAGACAACGTATAATACTGGTGGTCACTGGTCAGCAAAACTCTGCACTGTACTCCTCCTATATAATACTGCTGGTCCCCAGTCCCCACAATAAAGCAGTGTGAGCACAGATATATGCAGCACACTGAGCACAGATATGGAGCGTTTTTCAGGCAGACAACGTATACTGGTGGTCACTGGTCAGCAAAACTGTGCACTGTACTCCTCCTATATAATACTGCTGGTCCAGAGTCCCCACAATAAAGCAGTGTGAGCACAGATATATGCAGCACACTGAGCACAGATATGGAGCGTTTTTCAGGCAGACAACGTATAATACTGGTGGTCACTGGTCAGCAAAACTCTGCACTGTACTCCTCCTATATAATACTGCTGGTCCCCAGTCCCCACAATAAAGCAGTGTGAGCACAGATATATGGAGCACACTGAGCACAGATATGGAGCGTTTTTCAGGCAGACAACGTATAATACTGGTGGTCACTGGTCAGCAAAACTCTGCACTGTACTCCTCCTATATAATACTGCTGGTCCTCAGTCCCCACAATAAAGCAGTGTGAGCACAGATATATGCAGCACACTGAGCACAGATATGGAGCGTTTTTCAGGCAGACAACGTATAATACTGGTGGTCACTGGTCAGCAAAACTCTGCACTGTACTCCTCCTATATAATACTGCTGGTCCCCAGTCCCCACAATAAAGGAGTGTGAGCACAGATATATGCAGCACACTGAGCACAGATATGGAGCGTTTTTCAGGCAGACAACGTATAATACTGGGGGTCACTGGTCAGCAAAACTCTGCACTGTACTCCTCCTATATAATACTGCTGGTCCCCAGTCCCCAAAATAAAGCAGTGTGAGCACAGATATATGCAGCACACTGAGCACAGATATGGAGCGTTATTCAGGCAGACAACGTATACTGGTGTTAACTGGTCAGCAAAACTCTGCACTGTACTCCTCCTATATAATACTGCTGGTCCCCAGTCCCCACCATAAAGCAGTGTGAGCACAGATATATGCAGCACACTGAGCACAGATATAGAGCGTTTTTCAGGCAGACAACGTATACTGGTGGTCACTGGACAGCAAAACTCTGCACTGTACTCCTCCTATATAATACTGCTGGTCCCCAGTCCCCACAATAAAGCAGTGTGAGCACAGATATATGCAGCACACTGAGCACAGATATGGAGCGTTTTTCAGGCAGACAACGTATAATACTGGTGGTCACTGGTCAGCAAAACTCTGCACTGTACTCCTCCTATATAATACTGCTGGTCCCCAGTCCCCACAATAAAGCAGTGTGAGCACAGATATATGCAGCACACTGAGCACAGATATGGAGCGTTTTTCAGGCAGACAACGTATACTGGTGGTCACTGGTCAGCAAAACTGTGCACTGTACTCCTCCTATATAATACTGCTGGTCCCCAGTCCCCACAATAAAGCAGTGTGAGCACAGATATATGCAGCACACTGAGCACAGATATGGAGCGTTTTTCAGGCAGACAACGTATAATACTGGTGGTCACTGGTCAGCAAAACTCTGCACTGTACTCCTCCTATATAATACTGCTGGTCCCCAGTCCCCACAATAAAGCAGTGTGAGCATAGATATATGGAGCACACTGAGCACAGATATGGAGCGTTTTTCAGGCAGACAACGTATAATACTGGTGGTCACTGGTCAGCAAAACTCTGCACTGTACTCCTCCTATATAATACTGCTGGTCCTCAGTCCCCACAATAAAGCAGTGTGAGCACAGATATATGCAGCACACTGAGCACAGATATGGAGCGTTTTTCAGGCAGACAACGTATAATACTGGTGGTCACTGGTCAGCAAAACTCTGCACTGTACTCCTCCTATATAATACTGCTGGTCCCCAGTCCCCACAATAAAGCAGTGTGAGCACAGATATATGCAGCACACTGAGCACAGATATGGAGCGTTTTTCAGGCAGACAACGTATAATACTGGTGGTCACTGGTCAGCAAAACTCTGCACTGTACTCCTCCTATATAATACTGCTGGTCCCCAGTCCCCACAATAAAGCAGTGTGAGCACAGATATATGCAGCACACAGAGCACAGATATGGAGCGTTTTTCAGGCAGACAACGTATAATACTGGGGGTCACTGGTCAGCAAAACTCTGCACTGTACTCCTCCTATATAATACTGCTGGTCCCCAGTCCCCAAAATAAAGCAGTGTGAGCACAGATATATGCAGCACACTGAGCACAGATATGGAGCGTTTTTCAGGCAGACAACGTATAATACTGGTGGTCACTGGTCAGCAAAACTATGCACTGTACTCCTCCTATATAATACTGCTGGTCCCCAGTCCCCACAATAAAGCAGTGTGAGCACAGATATATGCAGCACACTGAGCACAGATATGGAGCGTTTTTCAGGCAGACAACGTATACTGGTGGTCACTGGTCAGCAAAACTGTGCACTGTACTCCTCCTATATAATACTGCTGGTCCCCAGTCCCCACAATAAAGCAGTGTGAGCACAGATATATGCAGCACACTGAGCACAGATATGGAGCGTTTTTCAGGCAGACAACGTATAATACTGGTGGTCACTGGTCAGCAAAACTCTGCACTGTACTCCTCCTATATAATACTGCTGGTCCCCAGTCCCCACAATAAAGCAGTGTGAGCACAGATATATGGAGCACACTGAGCACAGATATGGAGCGTTTTTCAGGCAGACAACGTATAATACTGGTGGTCACTGGTCAGCAAAACTCTGCACTGTACTCCTCCTATATAATACTGCTGGTCCTCAGTCCCCACAATAAAGCAGTGTGAGCACAGATATATGCAGCACACTGAGCACAGATATGGAGCGTTTTTCAGGCAGACAACGTATAATACTGGTGGTCACTGGTCAGCAAAACTCTGCACTGTACTCCTCCTATATAATACTGCTGGTCCCCAGTCCCCACAATAAAGCAGTGTGAGCACAGATATATGCAGCACACTGAGCACAGATATGGAGCGTTTTTCAGGCAGACAACGTATAATACTGGTGGTCACTGGTCAGCAAAACTCTGCACTGTACTCCTCCTATATAATACTGCTGGTCCCCAGTCCCCACAATAAAGCAGTGTGAGCACAGATATATGCAGCACACTGAGCACAGATATGGAGCGTTTTTCAGGCAGACAACGTATAATACTGGGGGTCACTGGTCAGCAAAACTCTGCACTGTACTCCTCCTATATAATACTGCTGGTCCCCAGTCCCCACAATAAAGCAGTGTGAGCACAGATATATGCAGCACACTGAGCACAGATATGGAGCGTTTTTCAGGCAGACAACGTATACTGGTGGTCACTGGTCAGCAAAACTGTGCACTGTACTCCTCCTATATAATACTGCTGGTCCCCAGTCCCCACAATAAAGCAGTGTGAGCACAGATATATGCAGCACACTGAGCACAGATATGGAGCGTTTTTCAGGCAGACAACGTATAATACTGGTGGTCACTGGTCAGCAAAACTCTGCACTGTACTCCTCCTATATAATACTGCTGGTCCCCAGTCCCCACAATAAAGCAGTGTGAGCACAGATATATGGAGCACACTGAGCACAGATATGGAGCGTTTTTCAGGCAGACAACGTATAATACTGGTGGTCACTGGTCAGCAAAACTCTGCACTGTACTCCTCCTATATAATACTGCTGGTCCTCAGTCCCCACAATAAAGCAGTGTGAGCACAGATATATGCAGCACACTGAGCACAGATATGGAGCGTTTTTCAGGCAGACAACGTATAATACTGGTGGTCACTGGTCAGCAAAACTCTGCACTGTACTCCTCCTATATAATACTGCTGGTCCCCAGTCCCCACAATAAAGCAGTGTGAGCACAGATATATGCAGCACACTGAGCACAGATATGGAGCGTTTTTCAGGCAGACAACGTATAATACTGGTGGTCACTGGTCAGCAAAACTGTGCACTGTACTCCTCCTATATAATACTGCTGGTCCCCAGTCCCCACAATAAAGCAGTGTGAGCACAGATATATGCAGCACACTGAGCACAGATATGGAGCGTTTTTCAGGCAGACAACGTATAATACTGGGGGTCACTGGTCAGCAAAACTCTGCACTGTACTCCTCCTATATAATACTGCTGGTCCCCAGTCCCCAAAATAAAGCAGTGTGAGCACAGATATATGCAGCACACTGAGCACAGATATGGAGCGTTTTTCAGGCAGACAACGTATAATACTGGTGGTCACTGGTCAGCAAAACTATGCACTGTACTCCTCCTATATAATACTGCTGGTCCCCAGTCCCCACAATAAAGCAGTGTGAGCACAGATATATGCAGCACACTGAGCACAGATATGGAGCGTTTTTCAGGCAGACAACGTATAATACTGGTGGTCACTGGTCAGCAAAACTCTGCACTGTACTCCTCCTATATAATATTGCTGGTCCCCAGTCCCCACAATTAAGCAGTGTGAGCCCAGATATATGCAGCACACTGAGCACAGATATGGAGCGTTTTTCAGGCAGACAACGTATAATACTGGTGGTCACTGGTCAGCAAAACTCTGCACTGTACTCCTCCTATATAATACTGCTGGTCCCCAGTCCCCACAATAAAGCAGTGTGAGTACAGATATATGCAGCACACTGAGCACAGATATGGAGCGTTTTTCAGGCAGACAACGTATAAAACTGGTGGTCACTGGTCAGCAAAACTCTGCACTGTACTCCTCCTATCTAATACTGCTGGTCCCCAGTCCCCACAATAAAGCAGTGTGAGCACAGATATATGCAGCACACTGAGCACAGATATGGAGCGTTTTTCAGGCAGACAACGTATAATACTGGTGGTCACTGGTCAGCAAAACTCTGCACTGTACTCCTCCTATATAATACTGCTGGTCCCCAGTCCCCACAATAAAGCAGTGTGAGCACAGATATATGCAGCACACTGAGCACAGATATGGAGCGTTTTTCAGACAGAGAACGGATAAAACTGGTGGTCACTGATCAGCAAAACTCTGCACTGTACTCCTCCTATATAATACAGCTGCTCCCCAGTCCCCACAATTAAGCAATAATAAGCACAAATATTTGCATCAACAATATAAACGGAGAGGACGCCAGCCACGTCCTCTCCCTAACATTTCCAATGCACGAGTGAAAATGGCGGTGATGCGCGGCTGCTTATATAGAATCCGAATCTCGTGAGAATCCGACAGCGGGATGATGACGTTCGGGCGCGCTCGGGTTAACCGAGCCATACGGAAGAATCAGAGTATGCCTCGGACCCGTGTAAAATGGGTGAAGTTCGGGGGGGTTCGGTTTCCGAGGAACCGAACCCGCTCATCACTATATATATATATATATATATATATATATATATATACACACACACAGTATATACATCTCTCTCTCTCTCTCTCTATATATATATATATATATATATATATATTATTCTGTTAAACCATCAACCATCAGGGAATTATGTGTCATCACTTATGATCAAATGAGAGAGGATAGAAGCATCTACCTCGTGTTGGCTACATATGGTCTGAGCTCAAGTCTTCAGGAAAGAATATCAGAGAGACTTATGCATCTGCTCCCGTTACGAGCAGACATCTGGTGTAGTTCTTGCAATATTCTGGCAGATGAATCTGTTGCATTACTAATATGCAAAACCTGTTTGTGAAAAATCAGAAAATGTTTTGCTTTACATGGTCACTTTTTTATCTCTTATCCTTGAATAACATCGAGAAAATAATATATCACTTTAAATATTAATGAATTTAATTGTTTTTATATACATCTTTATAGAAAATACCAGCTTTTGGGACCATTTTAGATGTATCATTGTCGAACAAGTGCACGTAAGATCATCATTATTTTGGGTTGGGTTCGGGAAACCGGCAGTTAAGATGCCGGCGGTCTCATGCTGGCCATACACTTGTGCGATGCCCCGCGACGTGACATTGACACCGATAGATCGCATGGTAATCACGTGATGGGCACGTCACCGCCGAGTAGGAGCCTCTGGCAGCTCCTGCCGGGTGCCCACCTCACAATGCAGTGCAATATATCTCATGTGAATTTAAAACTACATGCGATCGCACTGCGATGCGAGAAATATCATGTGCAGCTTCATACAATCCTTCGATTTCTCTCACAGATGTGGTCGAAATCGAAGGATAGCACCGATTATCTCATAAGTGTATGGACACCATCAATACCGTCTGGCATCCCGACTGTTCTGAATCTTGACGGGGCTCCATACTAAACGGGTGTGGTTCATTGGGTCGACAGTCATTAGGTCGACCATTATTGGTCGACAGTGATTAGGTCGACATTTGAAACAGGTCGACACGGTCATTAGGTCGACATGAAGGGGAAAAAAGTTTCCATGAGTTTTTCTTAAAACAATTGTTCTTTTCTTTGTAAAGTGACCGGGAACCCCAATTAGTGCACAGAATCCCCTCGCTTCGGGCAAGGTTACTATTCCCATTCGTAGTCTACGTGGATCATAAAGTATGAAAAAGTTTACAAAATGGAAAAAAAAAGTGAACTTAATGCATGTCGACCAATAGTGGTTGACCTAATGAGTGTTGACCTAAGTGATGTCAACCTAAAGACAGGATACTACTAAACAAACCCTAATCCTAACCCTCCCCCTAACTCTCTCTCCCCGCAGCCCAACCCTAACCCACTCCTCCTGCAACCTAACCCTAAACCTCCCTCGCTGCAGTCTAACCCTAACCCTCCCCTCCTGCAACCTAACCCTCCCTACTCGCAGCTTAAAGCTAACCCTCCCTCTGCAGCCTAACCCTATCACGTATCGTGCAGGTATAGCTCTTCCTGCTTTGCCTCTTTACCTGGGTTAAGCAGGAAGCAGTAGTGCCGAGATGTATAAACATCTCAGTTGGCAAAGTGGGGGATTGAAAACTCCCCTCTCTGGCAATCTCTGCTAGAGCTCACAGCGCATCTGCCTAGTGCTGAGGCACTGTGTCTTTTTCCCCGGCCGGCTCCAGTGCGCACATGCGAGATCTCGCTACTCTCGTGAGATCTTACATGCAGCCTGGAGCCCGCAGCCTCCACAGCCAAGGACAAGAAAGTAACTTGTTGATGACACATGTAAATAAGCATAGCCAATGCCAGAAACAATGGAATTATACCAATAAGCATAGCCAGATTAAAGTGGTGGTGCAGGGCATACTGTACCCCGGGCCCCCCTCTGTCAGTGGGCCCCCCAGCTGGAGCACACTGACATCACTATCTTGTGCAGCAGCAGAACCATGTATCCAAAAGGTGAACAGGGCAGTATGCAGTGCAGTCAGAGAGACACAGCAGTATCAGGTTTCATGTGCTACCAATGGAGCTTCCCGACCAGAGGAGAGAGGAGTCCTGTCCCAGTGTGTAAGTAGTACAGAGAGGCTGCTGCTATTGCATTTTGCAATATAAATTATAGATTTTATTGTTATATGCATATTTTAAGGTTAAGTTGTCTTTTTTCACAACAAGAAAACTTTATAAAATAGTTGTCTATCAATTAGGTGGTGCTATAAACAGTACCCAGGCATTATTAAACTATTAGTTTAAATCCAACATACACCATTGGTTTAAATTTAATATACACATTACTCAACACATGACAAAATGCTCTCTACCTGGACTTCCCTCCCCTGGGCCTCCCTGTCTTAAGTGCCTCGGGACCCCCAAAGGCTTCATCCGGCCCTGTCAATAAGACATACAAGATCATCATGCTGCAATACCATTTATAAATAATTTTACTTTCAAAAGGGAAAAGTCTGAAACCCAGCTTGTAAGTCAGAGGAACCTTGAGAACTGTAAAACACAGGGAATTCACAAGAAATAGGAACACAGGGAGAAACAGCAGAGGATTAGCCAAAACTATAGCAAAGGAAGGTCTATCCAGGGCCGGGGCACTTCCACTAGGCAGCTTTAGGCAGCAGCCTATGGGCGCCGGGACCTGAGGGTGGCCTGCTGAGGATGCCTGGAAGAAAAATGTCTCTGAAAGACAAGGGATCTATTGGCGAGCATGGGAGCAGAGCAGTGTGTGTGACCAGACAGCAGGGAGTAAGGCACAATAAGTCCCAGCCATAGAGATCAGCAGCAGGAAGAGAGGATGCAGCGCTTACAGCCTCACAGGCACCAAAGAGTGAGGAGGACAGAGCATCATGGTGACATTGCGCACATACAGAAGATGTAACTGTCCGGCACTGTCAGCGTAAGTGTCGCTTGTAGTTTGCTGAGTTCTTGCCGGTTATTGCCAAACCGCCCTGGTATTGAATCATTGATGGTCGATGGCCATCCCTACCACCCTGACTGGAGCTGCCTACACAGGATAAGTATTAGACCTATAGCCGCCTGGCGGAGGAGGAGGGAATAATCAGAGGTGAGGGAAGACACCCCCCCCCCCTTCCCCTGGCTCGTACAGTGCCGGACTGCCGGCGCAGTGTGGAATCCTGTATCCCTCCCTTCTCACCGATTTCCCCTTGGTCCTGTGTCCCCTCATGTCCCCAGGTCCTGTTACCCTCCTCCCCCTCTCCAGCTATGGAGCTATGGGCCTGTCTATAGATAGGAACCACTTATTATTATACACCTCCTGTAATGTAAGTGTGATGTTTCCCAATGGTACGTACCAGCTCTCCAGCCTGCAGTCCTCCAGCACTGTGTCGCTACTAGCTATAATAACCACAGTGTGTAGTAACAGCAGTGGTATAAAATCAACACAGTCTAGGATGTTTACTGGTGGGTTCTTTGAAGGTAGAAATCAATTAAAGAAATGATTGTACCAGTGCTGCACATCCCCGTTATGGTCCTTTTCTTGATTTGCCAGTGCTTATGAATTCTATGGTAACTGATATTTATTACAGTATAAGAAAATAAGAATTTACTTACCGATAATTCTATTTCTCGTAGTCCGTAGTGGATGCTGGGGACTCCGTCAGGACCATGGGGGGTTTAGCGGCTCCGCAGGAGACAGGGCACAATAATAAAAGCTTTAGGATCAGGTGGTGTGCACTGGCTCCTCCCCCTATGACCCTCCTCCAAGCCTCAGTTAGGATACTGTGCCCGGACGAGCGTGCATAATAAGGAAGGATATTGAATCCCGGGTAAGACTCATACCAGCCACACCAATCACACCGTACAACCTGTGATCTGAACCCAGTTAACAGTATGATAACAACGAAGGAGCCTCTGAAAAGATGGCTCACAACAAGAATAACCCGATTTTTGTAACAATAACTATGTATAAGTATTGCAGACAATCCGCACTTGGGATGGGCGCCCAGCATCCACTACGGACTACGAGAAATAGAATTATCGGTAAGTAAATTCTTATTTTCTCTAACGTCCTAAGTGGATGCTGGGGACTCCGTCAGGACCATGGGGATTATACCAAAGCTCCCAAACGGGCGGGAGAGTGCGGATGACTCTGCAGCACCGAATGAGAGAACTCCAGGTCCTCCTCAGTCAGGGTGTGCCCCTGACCAAGTAGCAGCTCGGCAAAGTTGTAAAGCCGAGACCCCTCGGGCAGCCGCCCAAGATGAGCCCACTTCCTTGTGGAATGGGCTTTTACTGATTTTGGCTGTGGCAAGCCTGCCACAGAATGTGCAAGCTGAATTGTCGTCCTGGAAACATATATTTTCAGGGCCCTGACAACGTCAAGTAACTTGGAGTCCTCCAAGTCCCTAGTAGCCGCAGGTACCACAATAGGTTGGTTCATGTGAAAAACAGAAAACACCTTAAGGAGAAATTGAGGACGAGTCCTCAATTCTGCCCTGTCAGAATGAAAAATTAAGTAAGGGCTTTTATATGATAAAGCCGCCCATTCTGACACACGCCTAGCTGAAGCCAGGGCTAATAGAATCTTCACCTTCCATGTGAAATATTTTAATTCCACAGTGGTGAGTGGATCAAACCAATGTGACTTTAGGAAACTCAAAACAACATTGAGATCCCAAGGTGCCACTGGGGGCACAAAAGGAGGCTGTATATGCAGTACCCCTTTTACAAACGTCTGAACTTCAGGCACTGAAGCCAGTTCTTTCTGGTAGAAATTTGACAGGGTCGAAATTTGAACCTTAATGGACCCTAATTTTAGGCCCATAGACAGTCCTGTTTTCAGGAAATGTAGGAAACGACCCAGTTGGAATTCCTCTGTAGGGACCTTCTTGGCCTCACACCACGCAACATATTTTCGCCAAATGCGGTGAAAATGTTTTGCGGTTACATCCTTCCTGGCTTCGACCAGGGTAGGGATGACTTCATCTGGAATGCCCTTTCAGGATCCGGCGTTCAACTGCCATGCCGTCAAACGCAGCCGCGGTAAGTCTTGGAACAGACAAGGCCCCTGCTGGAGCAGGTCCTTTCTTAAAGGTAGAGGCCACGGTTCTTCCGTGAGCATCTCTTGAAGTTCCGGGTACCAAGTCCTTCTTGACCCATCCGGAACCACGAGTATCGTTCTTACTCATCTCCTTCTTATGATTCTCAGTACTTTTGGTATGAGATGCATAGGAGGGAACACATACCCTGACTGGTACACCCACAGTGTTACCAGAGCGTCCACCGCTATTGCCTGAGGGTCCCTTGACCTGGCGCAATATTTGTCTAGTTTTTTGTTCAGGCGGGACGCCATCATGTCCACCTTTGGTTTTTCCCAACGGTTTACAATCATGTGGAAGACTTCCCGCTGAAGTCCCCACTCTCCCGGGTGGAGGTTATGCCTGCTGAGGAAGTTTGCTTCCCAGTTTTCCACTCCCGGAATTAACACTGCTGAGAGTGTTATCACATGATTTTTCGCCCAGCGAAGAATCCTTGCAGTTTCTGCCATTTCCCTCCTGCTTCATGTGCCGCCCTGTCTGTTTACGTGGGCGACTGCCGTGATGTTATCCCACTGGATCAATACCGGCTGACCTTGAAGCAGAGGTCTTGCTAAGCTTAGAGCCTTGTAAATTGCCCTTAGCTCCAGTATATTTATGTGGAGAGAAGTCTCCAGACTTGATCACACTCCCTGGAAAAAATTTTTTTTTTTTTTTCCTTGTGTGACTGCTCCCCAGCCACTCAGGCTGGCATCCGTGGTCACCAGGACCCAGTCCTGAATGTCGAATCTGCGGCCCTTTCATAGATGAGCACTCTGCAGCCACCGCAGAAGAAAACACCCTTGTCCTTGGAGACAGGGTTATCCGCTGATGCATCTGAAGATGCGATCCGGACCATTTTCCCACCAGATTCCACTGAAAGGTTCTTGCGTGAAATCTACCGAATGGGATCGCTTTGTAAGAAACCACCATTTTTCACCGGACCCTTGTGCAATGATGCACTGATACTTTTCCTGGTTTTAGGAGGTTCCTGACTAGCTCGGATAACTCCCTGGTCTTCTTCTCCGGGAGAAAACATCCTTTTCTGGACTGTGTCCAGAATCATTCCTTGGAACATTAGACGTGTCGTCGGAAAAAGCTGCGATTTTGGAATATTTAGAATCCACTCGTGCTGTCGTAGAACTACTTGAGATAGTGCTACTCCGACCGCCAACTGTTCTCTGGACCTTGCCCTTGTCAGGAAAGCGTCCATATTTCTTTTAGGAAGAATCATCATTTCGGCCATTACCATGGTAAAGACCCGGGGTGCCGTGGACAATCCAAACGGCAGCGTCTGAACTGATAGTGACAGTTCTGTACCACGAACCTGAGATACCCTTGGTGAGAAGGGCAAAATTTGGACATGTAGGTAAGCGTCCCTGATATCCAGTGACACCATATCGTCCTGGTTCGCTATCACTGCTCTGAGTGACTCCATCTTGATTTGAACCCTTGTATGTAATTGTTCAAATCTTTTAGATCTCACCGAGCCGTTTGGCTTCAGTACCACAATATAGTGTGGAATAATACCCCTTCCCTTGTTGTAGGAGGGGTACTTTGATTATCACCTGCTGGGAATACAGCCTGTGAATTTTTTTCCAATACTGCCTCCCTGTCGGAGGGAGACGTTGGTAAAGCAGACTTCAGGAACTTGTGAGGGGAAGACGTCTCGAATTTCCAATGTACACCTGGGATACTACGTGTAGGATCCAGGAGTCCACTTGCGAGTGAGCCCACTGCGTGCTGAAACTCTTGAGATGACCCCCCACCGCACCTGAGTCCGCTTGTATGGCCCCAGCGTCATGCTGCGGACTTGGCAGAAGCTGTGGAGGACTTCTGTTCCTGGGAATGGGCTGCCTGCTGCAGTCTTCTTCCCTTTCCTCTAACCCTGGGCAGATATGACTGGCCTTTTGCCCTCCTGCCTTTATGGGTACGAAAGGACTGAGACTGAAAAGACTGTGTCCTTTTCTGCTGAGATGTGACTTGGGGTAACAAAAGTGGATTTTCCAGCTGTTGCCATGGCCACCAGGTCCGATGGACCGCCCCTTTATACGGCAATACTTCCATGTGCCGTCTGGAATCTGCATCACCTGACCACTGTCGTGTCTATAAACATCGTCTGGCAGATATGGACATCACATCTACTCTTGATGCCAGAATGCAAATATCCCTCTGCGCATCTCGCATATATAGAAATGCATCCTTAAAATGCTCTATAGTCAATAAAATATTGTTCCTGCAAGGGTATCAATATTTTCAGTCAGGAAATCCGACCAAGCCCCCTCAGCGCTGCACATCCAGGCTGAGGCGATTGCTGGTCGTAGTATAACACCAGTATGTGTGTATATACTTTTTAGGATATTTTTCAGCTTCCTATCAGCTGGCTCTTTGAGGGCGGCCGTATCTGGAGACGGTAACGCCACTTGTTTTTATAAGCGTGTGAGCGCCTTATCCACCCTAAGGTGTGTTTCCCAACTCGCCCTCACTTCTGGCGGGAAAGGGTATACCTCCAATAATTTTCTATCGGAGGAAACCCACGTATCATCACACACTTTAATTTATCTGATTCAGGAAAAACTACAAGTAGATTATTCCCACCCTACATAATACCCTTATTTGTGGTACTTGTAGTATCAGAAATATGTAACACCTCCTTCATTGCCCTTAACATGTAACGTGTGGCCCTAAAGGAAAATACGTTTGTTTCTTCACCGTCGACACTGAAGTCAGTGTCCGTGTCTGTGTCGACCAACTGAGGTAAATGGGCAGTTTTACAAGCCCCTGACGGTGTCTGAGACGCCTGGACAGGTACTAATTTGTTTGCCGGCCGTCTCATGTCGTCAACCGACCTTGCATCGTGTTGACATTATCACGTAATTCCTAAATAAGCCATCCATTCCGGTGTCGACTCCCTAGAGAGTGACATCACCAATACAGGCAATTTGCTCCGCCTCCTCACCAACATCGTCCTCCTACATGTCGACACACACGTACCGACACACAGCACACACACAGGGAATGCTCTGATAGAGGACAGGACCCCACTAGCCCTTTGGGGAGACAGAGGGAGAGTTTGCCAGCACACACCAAAAACGCTATAATTATACAGGGACAACCCCTTATACAAGTGTTTTCCCTTATAGCATTTTCACATATGTAATCATATCGCCAAATAAGTGCCCCCCCTCTCTGTTTTAACCCTGTTTCTGTAGTGCAGTGCAGGGGAGAGCCTGGGAGCCTTCCTCACAGCAGAGCTGAGCAGGAAAATTGCGCCGTGTGCTGAGGAGAATAGGCCCCGCCCCCTAAAACGGCGGGCTCTTCTCCCGGAGTTTGTGAGATCTGGCAGGGGTTAAATACATCCATATAGCCTCAAGGGCTATATGTGATGTATTTTAGCCATAAAAAAGGTATAATACATTGCTGCCCAGGGCGCCCCCCCCAGCGCCCTGCACCCTCAGTGACCGCTGGTATGAAGTGTGCTGACAACAATGGCGCACAGCTGCAGTGCTGTGCGCTACCTTATGAAGACTGAAAGTCTTCTGCCGCCTGTTTCTGGACCTCTGGACCTCTTCAACTTCGGCATCTGCAAGGGGGGTCGGCGGCACGGCTCCGGGACGAACCCCAGGGTGAGACCTGTGTTCCGACTCCCTCTGGAGCTAATGGTGTCCAGTAGCCTAAGAAGCAAATCCATCCTGCACGCAGGTGAGTTTACTTCTCTCCCCTAAGTCCCTCGTAGCAGTGAGCCTGTTGCCAGCAGGACTCACTGAAAATAAAAAACCTAACTTAAACTTTTATTCTAAGCAGCTCAGGAGAGCCACCTAGATTGCACCCTTCTCGGCCGGGCACAAAGATCTAACTGAGGCTTGGAGGAGGGTCATAGGGGGAGGAGCCAGTGCACACCACCTGATCCTAAAGCTTTTATTATTGTGCCCTGTCTCCTGCGGAGCCGCTAAACCCCCCATGGTCCTGACGGAGTCCCCAGCATCCACTTAGGACGTTAGAGAAAAAGGAATATACTATCAAATAGTAAGTGGCAAGTAAATATTTAATTTTATTTTCTAAAGGTTTCTATGTGCCAGAGATCTGGACCATACCCTACTTGGTAATCCAGAATCTCCAGAATGTTTGTTCTTATTGGGTGCTTGCTCTTTATAGATCATTCTTTCACAGTACACTAATTTGGAGTGATTACTGTCTAGTATAAGCCATGGGGAGTGTTGTAGATAGGAGCTACACTAGGATGTGCTGGCCGTATTAGTTCCAACCTGGGAACAGAAGTTTACTGCTGCTCAGGTTGAATCAAAGCCAAGTGATGCACTCACTATCTCCAGTCTTCAGACTCACATTTTGATTTTAATGATATCTCCACCCAAAACTTATTTTGGGTGGAGGTGAACCCCAATTTGCCAAAGGTCTTGTGTCACCCTCCTCCCCTCATACCCTATGTCCCAACTTCCCCTCATGTGCCAAGGTTCTGTGTCTACCCCCCGAGGTCCTGTGTTACCCCCCCTCCACATGCCCCTTGGTCTTGTGACCCCCCCCATTTCCCATGTAATTCTCTCCCCCCTCATATGCCCACCTTCTTTGTCACCCCCCTAATCCCTGTGTCACCCCCCAGGTACTGTGTCTCTCCTCCCCTCTCCCCTTCATGTCTTGTGTCACCCCTTTCCACCCTCATATGCCCTGGTCCTGTGTCACTCCAGAAAGAGCTACTTTTATATAAGAATGGAATGGCCTACACCGCGCACCACTGCTGCCTTATACCACCCTTCCCACACTGTTACCCCTCTCTCCTTTCCTGTGAGTAAGGGGTCAGGGAAGTGATGGGCAATAGGCTGAAGTTTTGCCTGGGGTGCTAAGAAATCTTGCCCTGAGTCTATCAGAATGAGGACAAAATCTACCCAGCAGCAAAATCACCTCGAAATCGAGTAACTGTGTGCAGGGCTCTAACAGAGAAGTCCTGGAAATCAGAATACCAACAGCGGCTGTAAAACAGAAGGAGACCAAAGTCTAAGTAGACAAGGAAACTACTGATCAACAGGTTGAGTAATAAGTACTTTCCATATTTACATTCTGTACACACTTGTAATGGAGGAGGAATAGCTCATCTATACAACAGGTTGCCCTCTGTGTGCAGCAATGAATAACATTCTGTTGGTCTAGAGTTTCATTACTTTATCTGTACACTTTGACCCTGATTTAAGCTGTCTGTCCTGAAGACACTGATGACATTCATTGGAATGGGACATATGCGTATTCCAAGGACATTTCCCAAGATCTTCACATTTGTGTTTTTGTTTTGTTTGTATTCAAAAATAGAACACGTTACCATACCCAATGAACACTGTTTGACCTGTGTATATTTACATTTGCTTGGACTGATGAAGCTCAAGGAGATATTTGTGACCTACAATACAACCTGAAAAGCAATTGTCATAGTTACTGGCAAAATAATCCCTGCAAAAAAAAAAATCGACATAGTGTCGGATCACTAAACAGGTCTATAGCAGACAACTGTGATGCCAGCCACTCACACTGTCCACAAACTATACTTTGCAGCGGAGAAGGGTCCACCTACCACTTCCTATGGGAATTAACTGGTGAGGTGATTCTACTATGCGTTTAAAATAAAAATAAATAAAAACATTACTTGTAAATCTGGATTCTCAATGTACAGCTATTAATACACATAGCATTTTTGAGAAAACACTGCCGCGCCCACTCTGCTTTGAATTTCCTGGTATAGTGCCAAAAAGGATGTCTAGTGAAAGCAGCTCCTTCTACCTAAACAAAACTTGTAGGCCCAATTAAGCCATAAAAAGTAATAAAGTGGAGACAGATAAATAGAGATAAATGACCAGCCAACCAGCTCCTGACTGTCATGTAACAGGCTGTGAGGTCTATTTACTAAGCCTTGGATGGAGATAAAGTGGATGGATATAAAGTACCAGCCAATCAGCTCCTAACTGCCATTTTTCAAACACAGCCTGTAACATGGCAGTTAGGAAGCTGATTGGCTGGTACTCTCCAGTTTATCACTTTTTAAGGCTTTATACATTTGGGCCTCGCTTCCCAGCACAGTGTGAGAGGCCTCCACAGTGTGCGATAGGCCTCCACTGTGCAGTGCTGTCAGCGCTGGCTACCCCGGAAGATTTCCAGGCAAACCACTGAAGGGATTAAATAGTGATTTGGTTCTCTGACTGCAAAATGCCACTTTTTGTTTAAACCCACAGTGTTCTTAAACACTCATCTTTCATCACTCTACTGCAAATTAGTGTTGGTAGGGACCAAGGTCACCAAGAGATTGGTTGGGCCTTGGTACTATGGGGCCATGGCCAGGCCTCATCAAGTGACCCCTGGAAAAGTCCTCTGTGTAGCTGTGCCATAATAGGGGAGTGGTTTCACACCCTTGGCTGGCCTAGGCCCCCAAGAGGATCGGGCCTAGGTACTTTGTACCACCATGCTGCTTTATGGTGCCCCTCATCGGTATTGTCCCGTATGCCTGACAAGAAGATGACTCCCATCACGTTTACATATTCTACATATACTATTCTCAGGTAGAAGATGTCATTTGAGTTAGCACATGCTTTATATGAAAACAAAACTCATAATCAAGGACCAAATCACCTACACTCAGTGAAAGCAGCCATTTTTAAGGCACAAGCCAAAATTTATGACAGGGCAGCCTATCCGTTCACTAGGAGCCAGTGACACCGCTGATGCATGAGGTGTAGAGTCTAAAAATTTAATGGAGGTTATTCCTACTGTATATATCATTACAGTGTGTAGGAGATGGGTTCCCTTTAATGTATTGCGCCATTGTACAGAGCAATCACACTACATATATACTCAGTGTTACATAACTCTGCAGTTATTATTAGTAAGAGAAATTATACCCGTTGGCAGCCACTGGTTGGTAACATGAGAGCAATGAGCAACCTCTGTTAAAATGTTAGTTACCAAACGTGCTAGAAGAGAACAGAGATAATAATCTTGTATTCCCGCAGAGGAATGGAAAGCGCAGGGGTTGACGTCAGCTCGGAGTTGAGTATCAGCTGTTTCCTGCCATTTCTGTCTCAGCACATATTTATCCCCACCCTTTCACCTGCACATTCTGCCATGCTTTTAAAAGTGCTTTAATTAACTCTTCCTGAATCTGTCACAGCAGTAGAAATAGATTAATACCCGGCTCAGGGACCAGGCTCAGCTTTCCAAGGTTAAGCAATGCACCAGTCACCTGCTCCTATCTGTCACGAGTAAAGCTGACCAGTGCTGAGTGGCCGCCTAGTGTAAGCCATCCGAAGAGTCAGTTATTCAGCTCTATAGCATGGTGCGAGCTTCACTGAGGATCTACTGTACAGATTGGAAATACAGGCGGATAATATTACTGTGCTTGGCAAAAAAAAATATTTTCCAGTGAACATCTCATTTATGCAACCTGCTTACTCCACCCTATAAATCATTGATGTATCTGCGGTGACCATTTATTTGAGTCTTAATTAGAGACACATCTACAGTATCTTTTGTTATGTCTTAGAATCAACCAATAAGCATACATGTGACATTGTAGACAGTTTACAAAGCGCACAGGCTGGACACAACATCTCTTGATGGCTCTATTTAGCTCAGGGGCGTTTTAAGAGAGGAGGAGGCCCGGGTGCAGCCTCCTCCGTTCGGGCCCCCTCCTCTCTGCCGGCAGCGCTGAGAGTCTGAGCACTACAGCGCTCAGACTCTACTGCGCATGCGCAGATCTCCGGGAAAATGGCGCGGCAGCCATTTTCCCTGAGATTTCTCTACTGCGCATGTGCAGAACTCCGTGAAAATGGCCGCTGGGCCATTTTCACGGATTTTTAACACCGCCGTGGACGTCGCCGCGGGACTCCGGAGGGGTGAGTATTCAGAAAATGGGTGCAGCGTGTGCGGTGGGGGCCCCCTCTGGACTCAGGGGCCCGTGTGCACCGCACACACTGCACCCATTATAGAAACGCCAGTGGTATAGCTAGATATCCAACAAAGGGCCGGATTAAGTCCTGATCGCTGCTGTGCGTTTTCACACAGCGGGTGATTAATGATAGAATGCACATGCATATGCACCACAATGCGCCCGCACATCGCCAAACAACAGGCATCGCCAGACAGCGACAACCTGGTGCGAAAATTTCAATCGCACAGCCATTCGCATGCTGATTGACAGGAGGAGACCATTTGTGGGTGGTAACTGACCGTTTTCTGGGAGTGTCAGGGAAAATGCAGGCGTTCCCAAGCGTTTTTAGGGAGGGTGTGTAACGTCAGCTCCGACCCAGATCAGCCTGTTCTCATCGCACTGTAGGAGTAAGTCCTGAGCTGCGCAGAGACTGCACACAGTAGTAAAATCATTAGTTGGTAAGTGAAGTGCGAACGGATTTGCATCTGTCCGCTGACTGAGGGATATTTGTAGCATGGCGTACACATGCGAATGCACGCTTGTACGGGCGAATATACACTCTCCTTGGGCGGCGACTATCTGAATGCAGGACAGCAAAATCAGCAGCCCAGCGTTCAGGTCTAAATTAGGCCCAAAGTGCAAAGGGGTACAGATGAGCAGAAACTTGCAGTAGCTGATAGGAGGAAATAAGTAGAAGTATGTAGGTGCATGAGTGCTCCTAGTGCTGCAAAATGTGGATTTCAGTCCATGTTTCGAATAGGTACTCAGTCACTTTCACTTCATAAACACACTTGTATAATCAGCTGCTGACTATTGGATCTTATCCTATAATTTTAATGGGATCCATTTTGTACCACAGTAATTGAAGGAAGCTAAATTTAGAAGGTATTTTAGGAGGATTAAGGAACTATTTCAGAGCAAGTGGCGGTTCTAGAGTTGTAAGAGTTCTGGCTCGGAGAGCTTGATGACAATTATTTTTGCTTTCTCAATGAATTCTAATTCTTTATGGCCCATAAGAAGCAGAACCAGTCCTTGAAGGTGCATTTATGGTTGACAACTCCGATTTGTGGGGAAGACCTTTAGTAGGCTAGAGATTCGCTCCGGTCCATGGTGACTATCGTGGAGGGTGTCTTCAATCAAGCCAGGGGTGAGTAATGTATTGTTTAAATCTACCTGCATTAATTACATAACTGTAGTGTGTTGAGAGAACTCTGCTTAACGTATCTATAATTGCAGAGGACTATTATACAGAGTGACTGTCAGATTTGTACTCTAAAAGTGCCCGCTATTATAGCTGCATTTAAAGAGTATCAGTGGATTTAAGGGCCTTATTCCTGTTTATGCCGATAATCGTTCTGTTGTGTGAACATCGACTATTGCATACCAACATGAATTAGGGCCTAAGGTGGTCATTCCGAGTTGTTCGCTAACTAGCAGTTTTTAGCAGCCGTGCAAACGCTATGCCGCCTCCCACTGGGAGTGTATGTTAGCTTAGCAGAAGTGCAAATGAAGGGATCGCAGAGTGGCTACAAAATAACTTTGTGCAGTTTCAGAGTAGCTTCAGACCTATTCAGCGCTTGTGATCACTTCAGACTATTCAGTTCCTGTTTTGACGTCACGAACACGCCCTGCGTTCACCCAGCCACGCCTGTGTTTTTCCTGGCACGCCTGCGTTTTTTCGAACACTCCCTGAAAACGGTCAGTTGACACCCAGAAACGCCCACTTCATGTCAATCACTCTGCAGCCAGCAGTGCGACTGAAAAGCTTTGCTAGACCTTGTGTGAAACTACATCATTCGTTGTAATAGTACGACGCGCGTGCGCATTGCACCGCATACGCATTGCGCCGCATATGCATGCGCAGAAGTGCAGTTTTTTTGCCTGATCGCTGCGCAGCGAACGAAAGCAGCTAGCGATCAACTCGGAATGACCCCCTAAGTTTGTTCTAGCTGCACTCAGAGTATATCAGTGCAATCGATCTGTTCAAGCTGCCTTTTGAGAGCATCAGAGCTTATTTTAGGTTGCATCCAACAGTATTTGTGGGTCAATTCCTTTAAAAAGACATTGGGGCATATTTATTAACATTATTTATTATTACTAAAAAAAAATGTGAAAAAGGGTGTTTTCACACCCTTTTCACGTTATATTAGTATCACTTAAATGTATTAACGGGCTTTTGGAGCAGTTATCGTGAAAAACTGCTCAACACTTATTTTTTTTTATTTTTTTTCATAATCAGATCGCATTCCCCATACTTACAGTATAATGGGAAATTTGATCTGGACAAATTTACTAAAAAAAAAAAATTGTTTTAAAAAAACAACCCTCTGGGCTCAATGTGATATGCAGCCTTCAACACAGCACTAGGTAGAGAAAGCTGTGCTGGGACCCGTCTCTGGTGATCAGCTCTGTGGGCCTAATTCAGACCTGATCGCTAGGTTGGGTTTTTTGCATCCCTGCGATCAGGTAGTCGCCGCCTACAGGGGGAAGGGGAAATTGCTGTGCAGGTGTGCGATCGCATGTGCAGGAGAGCTGCACAAACAGACGTTTGTGCAGTGTCTGCACAGACCAGGACTTACTGTTCCAGTGCAATGATCGGGCCGGAGCTGACGTCAGAAACACTCCCTCCAAACGCCTGGTCCCTCATGCGTTTTTCCGGACACTCCTCTGAAACGGTCAGTTGCTACCCACAAACGGACTCTTCCTGTCAGTCACCTTGCGATCGCCCGTGCGATCGCTTTTCTCGCACAATCCCGTTGCTGCCCGGTGATTCCCGTTGCTGTAGCCCGTCGCGCCTGCGCATTGCGGTGCATAAGCATGCACAGTTTAGACCTGATCGCCCGCTGTGCAAAAACGCACAGCAGCGATCAGGTCTGAATCGGCCCCTGTGTGTCCACTGATCAATGTGTAAACAAGAAATATATATATATTTTTAAATATGCTCACATTCCCCGATGATCAGTGCCCCGGTGCACTCCTTTAGCTCCGGTCAGCTGATCTCCGGCTTCTGCACTGTGACCCCGGTCATCTGATGCGGCATTTGCAGCAGTTTACAGCATCAGATGACTGTCACAGTGCAGAAGCCTGAGATCACATTACCAGCACCGGAGGAGCGCATCCTCAGCATCGATCACCGGGTAAGTATGCGGGGAAGGGGGGCAGCGGCACATGGGGGGGAAGTTGCAACGGGGGAGTTGACTAAGCAGTGGCGGTATCGATGATGTCAACAGTGGCGCAAGCGCAAAACACTCGATAGTGCTGCAGAGAGTCGTCACAGGGACTAAGCTTTCTCTTAAGCCCTGTCCCTGTATGCGATAATTGATACATCCATGCAATCTAATCCATTATCACAATGCGCATTGGGTCGATTTTATCACATCCCATCCGCATCCTCAGATGTGGATGGTGATAAATCGGTCCCATTGTCTTTTAAAAGTCTGCAGGGGATCTGTTCAGTTTGCCGGCTGTCGGGATCCTGGCGGTAAGACGCCAGAATTCCGTCAGCTGGCAATGCTGCCAGCCGGAATACCGGCTCACAGGGGATATTTCCACTCGTGGACGTCAACGACACCCATGTAGTAGGCATAGAACCTGTGGCGAGCACAGCTCGCCACCAAGCCCGCAAGGGGACTCGCACAGCTTGTCCCGCTGCCCTAATTCTGCCAGACGGGATGCCGCTGTCGGGATACTGACAGTCGGCAACCTGCCCAGTGGGATTACGTTTGTAATCCATCTGCAGGTGTACTTCATATTATATGTGCAGAAACGCCTATGCTACTCACTGTCAGACCGAGCTCACAATTATATTATATTGCAATGTGTATTTTTATGCTGCCATACTGTGACAGTGGTGTGTGGCTGTGGCTATTGTCCAGTATAGGAGTAAAGGCACTGCTTTGTGGTTTTGGAGTTTAGAGAGTCATTTGTGCATATTTTGTGTCGATTTGTGTTGATTATTCTGATGTATGATGAATACTATAAAAAACTGTGATTTAGTGGGTTTGGAGCACGAAAACTGTTCCAAAAGCCTGATATATTTGAGTGATACTGAAATAATGTTAAAAAAGGTGTGAAAACACCCTTTTTCACATTTTTTTTAAATAATGTTAATAAATAGGCCCCAATAGTCTTACACTTGTTGCTGCTAATCTCTGTTATTCCTTTGATAGATCAGCGGTTGGCTCCAACTTTTCTATATTTAATATACATAAATACACAGTTGTGGTTTTAGCAAAAAACCTTGTGTGGTTTATACTGGCTGAGTATAGGCAGGGCCATCTTAACAGCAGTGTAGGCCCCTGGGCACAGCAATGTCCTGGGGCCCCTACCCATCCTCCAGCGGTAGGGGTGTGGGGTGCTATCAGCGGCAGCTTTGATGTCCCGCGGCCGGTAGGGGGTGTTCTGTCTTCCACTCAGCATGTAGGACCTGGTGCAGTCATTTCTGCTAATTAATCTTTAACAGCACAGCAGAGAAGGATTAAGCCTTGGGGGTGCCCGAGGCACTTTAGACAGGGGGCCCCGGTGGAGGGGGGGGGGGGCTGTGTATAAGATTGTGCATACTGTACCTCCCAACATGACCCATTCCAGCAGGGACAACATGCTCTTTACATGGACTTAATATATGTAGTCAGTCACCTGTGTTAAACTATTTAATTGATAAGAAAGGTGTTTCAACACAGGTGATTGCAACCATAACTTAAGAAGGAAGTCCAGGTAGAGAGCATTTTGTCCCTCCTGGAATGGGTCATGGTGGGAGGTATGGATTGTGTATATTAAATTTAGCCCAATGGTGTATATTAGATTTAAACTAAAAGTTTAATAATGCCTGGGTACTGTTTATAGCTCCACCTAATTGAAAGACAACGATTTTATAAAATGTTCTTGTAGTGGAACAAAAGACAACTTAAACAAGCTTAAAATACACATAGAAAAATTAAATCTATAATTTATCTTGTCACATGCAAAAAATAGCAGCAGCCTCTGTACTACTTACACACTGGGACAGGACTCAGGATGACTGTGTGTGTGTGTGTGTGTGTGTGTGTGTGTGTGTGTGTGTGTGTGTGTCCCTCTCTCTCTCTCTCTCTCTCTCTCTCTCTAGACCTTCATTAGATAACAAGTTACAAAGGGCTCCCACACAGGTGTGGAGAGAGCTGTAAGTGACACAGGGATCCCACCCTGTGTCACTTACAGCTCTCTCCACTCTTCTATCTCTCCTCTGGTTGGAAAACTCAATCGATAGTTCATGAAACCTATTACTCCTCTGTTTCTGCCTGCGCTGCATACTGTCCTGCTCGCATTCTGGCTGTCTGGTTTTGCTGCTGCATAAGAGGGAAAGCTAGTGATGCCAGTGTGCTCTGGACGGGGGGCCCCCTGACAGAGGGGGTCCCAGGGTACAGTATGCCCTGCATCCCCCCCCTAATCTGGCTATGCTGCACAGGTGGGGCGGGAGGGAGAACACAAAACTGTAGAATGGGGTATTGGGCTGAATAAAGGAGCCCTGGTACATGGCTGTCAGTGTGGTAGCGGGTGTTTAATATGTAAGGGAGGGGTGCATAGTGGAGTGGGCTTAATATTCATAATTTTCTGGTGGGAGGGCAGCTTGCTTGACTTTAGATATCTCAAGTTCCTGGAAATAGATTTCTTAGCTTTGTCCCACCTTTCAGGAGGCACTGGGGACCTGGGGATCAAAGTTCAGGAGCCAGAGTAATCCACCAACAAAAATATAAAACTGCATACAGTATTAGGCATGTGGAGCTGGAGCAGGGACCAGCTGCTTGAAGGCTGATATGTCTGATTCTGGGCATAGTAGAGACAAGCTGTCAGACAGAACCCAAGATATCTGTCTGGGAAGAGCAATTAACAGGTTTGGATGGGGACCAATGCTTTGGAGTTGGTTATCTCCAGTTCCCCAGGGCCGATTTTCAAAAATCTGGAACCCATGGAACGAGGGGACCTTCAGCATAGGGCCCTTATACTCATGGGGCCCTTAGGCTAGAGTCCATTGAGCCCATAAGAAAAGACGGCCCTGAGTATAAAAGATTAGAGGCGTTGGGGCAGAGGTTTCCTGACTCAATCTCTAGTGGACAGAAGGTCCGTCCATTACGGTTGTGTCTATGGGGCAGATGTATTAACCTGGTGAAGGCATAAGGAAGTGATAAACCAGTGTTAAGTGAAAGGTGATAAACGCACCAGCCAATCAGCCCCTAACTGTCAATTTGCATATTGGAGTTGATTGACTGGTGCATTATTACCTTGCACTTATCACTGCTTTATCACTTCCTTATACCTTCTCCAGGTTAATACATCTGCCCCACTGTTCCCTTCGTGATCAGGACCAGAAAGTGACAGCACAAGAGGGCAGTAGATAATTTTCACTCTTACGGCACCTTAATGTTTTATCCATTCTCCATTTGTCTGAGGTTATTTTGTTTTATCTCTGCACCATTGTCCCCTCGCGGGCTCGCTTCACTCACCACGCTTCAGGCTCGGTGTCTCGCTTCGCTCGCCATAGGTTACTATTCCAAATAGTTTGTGACATGGACCCGGGGACTTATGGGAAAGGTCCTCTCCATGAAGGGTAACTAGACGCTACCCGTCCATTACCCTGTACAGATTCACGTGGAGCCACTGCCAATATCCCAACAGAAGGACTGTAAGAAGGAAGTTGCTACATGGGCAAAATTATGTCATCACACTGGCAGGTAGTGACAGTTAGTATCAACTGTGACCACTCCCAACAGTGTCTGCAATGCACAGGAGAGAGCATGGGACAGTGATAGAGACAGTGGGGAAGAGAGAATGGGGGGGGGGGGTTAGGAGAGAAAAGTCAGATAAAAGTGTAGGAGGGAGGGGGGGGGAGGAGTTAGGGGGTCTATTCATGAAGCATTGAAAAGTGTGGAGAAGTGAGCCAGTTGAAAAGTTTTCAGCACTGAAGTAACATTTAAAATTTGCATACTAAACGATTGTACGGAGCAGCTGATTGGTTGCCATGGGCATCTTCTCAACAGGCTCACTTCTCCACTCTTGTCACTGCTTCATGAATAGACCCCTAAGAGCTGTAAGGGGCGCTACATTGGAAAATAATATTTTAATAAATGGGTATTAGTTATTGGAAACAAATAAAATTTTGAATTCCTGTAACATTAATTTGTTGAGTCCATTAGAAAAAAAAAACTTGTACCTGGAAAGGATTTAAAGAACCTCTCTGTCAAGAAATTATATAACCAAGAAAAGTTATTTTGTTAATCTTAGAAATGGATCTCTCAGGATTAGCATGTAATGTTCTCTCCGAGTTTCTGCAGGATCAAACGAACATGTTGACTGTGCTCATTAATAGATGATAAGAAAATGTAAATGCCATCCAAATACACTACTACAAATCTGCCCAGATAATCTTTGAATACATAATTGACAAACTCTTGGACAGAATCCTGAATTCTGAATTAATGTAACAGTAACTGCCTTTTCCCAGGCTATAGTATGCGCATTATGCAGCCATAGGCGTGCGCAGCACATTTTATTAGGGGGTGCACTGTTGGATGGGTATGTCTAGCATCATCTATTGACGGTCAACGCAATATAAAATATCTGCCCTTGTACCAATCCAAATAATGCAGATGCATTGTCAGATGTTGTGATGTGCACCAATCAAACACCCCTGATGGCATTTACTGCAATTATACACCTTTTCCACTAGCTCAAAAAACACGGGTAAATGCACGGGGGTGCGCATTTACCCGTGTTTTTTGCAAGTGGAAAAGGGTCTCCCCGCAAAAACCCGGATCAAGTGACCCGTGAATCCTACCCGGGTAAATACCTGGGTAGGACACGGGAATGATCCGGGTAGGGTTGTAGTGTAAACGGATGGAAGGGCGGCGCTGGGAGATCATGTGATCTCCCAACGCTGCCCAGCGCCCAACCTGCCACGTCACTAGCAGCGTCACCAACCCGGCAATATGCCAGGTTGGTGACTGCTGATGGGAAAGGGGGCTGAGCACGGGCCGCAGCCGGGTAGCACCCGTGTCAGGCTCCTGGCTGCGACCCGTGCTCATAGGTGGAAAAGGGGTATCACAGTGCTCCTCCTCAGCCTGGTCTGGCTCCCCCTCTCTTTCCCCTGCAAGCTGACACTGAAGGTCACACACTAGTACTGCTGCTGCTGGAAAAACGTGTGACGTGTCAATGCTGCTGCCGACTGCCTGCCAGTATTGAACGCTGGCTGCATGCGGCTCATCAGTGGCTGGTGTTGGCATAGAATAGAACAGGGGTGGGGAACCTTTTTTCTACAGAGGGCCATTTGGATATTTATAAAATCCTTCGGGGGCCATACAAGTCTGCCCCCGCGTGCGCCAAAAAAATGGGTGTGGCCAGTTAAAATGGGACGTGATACACATATGCCCCCAATAGTGCAGTGCCAGATCCACAATTGCCCCCACAGTGCCAGGTATATAAATGCCCCTCACAGTGCCAGGTATACAGATGCCCCCGCAGTGCCAGGTATACAAATGCCCCCACAGTGCCAGGTATACAAATGCCCCCACAGTGCCAGGTATACAAATGCCCCTCACAGTGCCAGGTATACAGATGCCCCCACAGTGCCAGGTATACAGATGTCCCCACAGTGCCAGGTATACAGATGACCCCCACAGTGCCAGGTATACAGATGCCCCCCGTCTCCCCCCCCCCCCCCCGTCCCGTTTACCGCTCCTTTCGGCGGGTACACGGAGGAGAGCGCGGCTATGTTGGGCAGCGGCGTGTAAGACTTGAAACCAGCCGCCGGTTCGAGAGCCAATCAGAGCTTGTGGACCGGCAGCCGCGGCTCCTGATTGGCTGCCGGTCCGCGAGCTCTGATTGGCTCACGAACCGGCGGCTGGTTTCAAGTCCTACACGCCGCTGCCGCCCGACAATAGCCGCGCTCTCCTCCGTGTGGTGACAGCTGAGACACGGTGCCGCCGGACTGTGCGGCGGCGTGTCTCACTGAGAGGAGCGGGTGGGCCGGACCAAATGGTTTCGCGGGCCGGAGGTTCCCCACCCCTGGAATAGAAGGAGGGAGGTGGGCGTGTGACGGGTGGGCGTGCAATCAGCATGACGTCATCACGTCACATCACGCTGTTTTTGTACATCATACCCTCCAGCTGGACCTATTTAGCAGGTACAGTACCTTTTTTTTTTAAGATCTGTACCTATTTTTGGCTCTCCAAACTTCCAATGAAAGTATAGGAAAAGGGGCGTGACCACGCCCCCTTTACCCGTGGCCACACACCTTTTTCTAATTCGTATCAATTTTTATGTATAAAATGTTGGAGGGTATGGTACATGGAGGTGGAGACGGGAGTTTGAAAGCCAGTGGCAGTGGCACCCTTGATTAACCCGGGCATCCGGTCAGTAATGCAGTCCTGACAGGGTGCAGCGCAGAGGGGATAGTAATCAGCCTGCTCGGCGATCGCTGCATCAGGCATGTGAGATCGGGGTAACGGACATTAGGGGGTGCCTGTGCGCACCAGGCACCCCCCCTGCGCACACCTATGTATGCAGCTCTAACCAAGGATACCCCAGAGCCATTGAATATTCTGTAAGGCCAGTTCTGCGCCCTCTACCAGAGATAACACCACTGTGACATCACATTACACACATCACCACTCTTTATAAAATGCTTCTGAATCCATTTGATGCTATACTTAAAAGATTTGTTGCAAACTCTCAGTTTGGATTACACACAATGAGCCATTTGCTGCTTTAAAAAAACGTACCAGTTCGGCCTAAGTCTCAGAGCTCCGTCCGTCTCGCAAGCCATTACATATGGCCCCAAAATTGAGTTAAATGTTTACCAAACCCAGCCAAATCTCATTATAACCCTCTGTCCCATGCTCAGTCTACCCCATCTGTGTCCAGGCCCGGCGACAGGAGGGGTCAAAGGGGACAACCCTCCCGGGCCCCGAGCTTCAGGGGGGCCCCATCACTTGCTTGGTCTGGTTGGTCTTCGCTTTGTTGCCTTCATTATGCTTGCGGCATGCCTCTCTGCCGCCCCGTCCCTGTCTGACGATCTGCTGCCGCTGCCGCTGAAGAGCCGGGCAGCAGAGCAGCAAACACAGGCTACACTGACTGTGTGAGTCAGGGCTCCTTATAGCAGCTGCCCGCAGCACTACCTCTGTCCAACCCTGCTCCCTACGTGCCTGGATGGCACCCTCACAGCCTGTCATACTGTATACTATGTCAAGGTACTGCCATATTATTCTATATAAATGTGTGTATGGTGAGTTCTATGTGTGTGTGTGTATGTATATATATATATATATGCAAAAAATGTCCCTGGCACTCCGGACTTCCGTTCACCTTGCTCCGGTGCCCTCCCCTCAGATCTGCATCTGTGTATATGGTCCTTGTATGCCGCCCATACAAGGACCATATATATATATATATATATATATTTGTCCATAGCAGCCGGCACTCTGGAGTTCAAACAGCAATAGGTCCCCGTGCCAGTGTAAATCAGCATACAACCCTTCACAAATCACGGCACTGGAGACAGGTTTCAGATGCAATAAAAAGCTTGTAATATAGGTAGACGCACGTTTCAGAGCTTCCGCTCCGTCCTCAGTACCATACAAGATAAACACAACTTGACAATACACACATTTAAATACCTGTGTAGGTCCCGCCGAGCACCGCCGCCGTCCCCCTGGCTCCCGTTCACCGCCGCTGCTCTCACTTCCGCTTCCGCTCCCGACCTCATGTTGCCAGGCAACGCTCAGCTTGCACGTCACCAGCCCCACAGTCTGCAGAGCGGGACGTCACTGATATTGCAGCTCCGGAACTGGTTCCCCCGGGGGTCTGCAGCACACGCCTGACAGGGACCTATAACAAAGACAACATATAATACAGACACTAAAAGAGAAAAACATTACATTAAACATACATAATTATCATACCCAGAAGCATCTTCTCACTACTAAATGCGGATCAATACATATATGCATATACTTGTATACCCTATGGCTAAATACCACTAATACTGGGGTACCAACTATAAAGAACAGCACTATTCCTCAATCAATCACCCCCACAAAGAACAATATTACCCCAGTGCATCCTACACTAGGGGCATGGAATCCATCAGTAATCCAGTACTACACTCACTGCCAACCCATTTACATAACATTCCAGTTGATCTTATCATTTAGACCAAAGGGAGTGAATGTGTTTAGCCTCATAATCCACCTTGATTCCTTTTCCAGCAAGCATTTGGCCCTGTCACCTCCCCGCAATGTGAGTGGTACGTGGTCAATGCCAAAGTAACTTAGATCACTTAATTTATGGCCAGCTTGTTTAAAGTGGTGCGCAACTGGTTGGTCCACTGTCTTGCCCTCAAGCGTCAACTTGACGGCTGACCGATGGGCTGCCATCCTTTCACTAAGCTTGCGCACCGTCTGGCCTATATAGTAAAGGCCACAGGGGCAGACAATGACATATACCACGAAAGAAGTGTTGCATGTAATTACATATCTAATGCCGTACTTTTTTTCTTTATTATGTGGGTGCTTAAAATCTTTGCACACCACCATATAACGGCATGTGGTACATTTCGGGCATCTATAACAACCAGGGGCCTTGCGATAGACATTAGGTGCGTCTCCCTTGCCCATGCCTGTAATATCTGTACGCACCAGACGGTCCCTCAAATTCCGACCTCTCCTAAATGCTGCAACAGGTCTGATCTCCTTGAGCCCAGGGAGTTCAGGATCTGATGCTACAATGGGCCAGAGAGCCTTAGAGGCCCTGTGTATAATAGGACTGGCTACCGAGTAATCACTACTCCAAGGCTAAACACATTCACTCCCTTTGGTCTAAATGATAAGATCAACTGGAATGTTATGTAAATGGGTTGGCAGTGAGTGTAGTACTGGATTACTGATGGATTACTGATGGATTCCATGCCCCTAGTGTAGGATGCACTGGGGTTATATTGTTCTTTGTGGGGGTGATCGATTGAGGAATAGTGCTGTTCTTTATAGTTGGTACCCCAGTATTAGTGGTATTTAGCCATAGGGTATACAAGTATATGCATATATGTATTGATTAGAGATGAGCGCCTGAAATTTTTCGGGTTTTGTGTTTTGGTTTTGGGTTCGGTTCCGCGGCCGTGTTTTGGGTTCGAACGCGTTTTGGCAAAACCTCACCGAATTATTTTTGTCGGATTCGGGTGTGTTTTGGATTCGGGTGTTTTTTTCCAAAAACACTAAAAAACAGCTTAAATCATAGAATTTGGGGGTCATTTTGATCCCAAAGTATTATTAACCTCAAAAACCATAATTTACACTCATTTTCAGTCTATTCTGAATACCTCACACCTCACAATATTATTTTTAGTCCTAAAATTTGCACCGAGGTCGCTGTGTGAGTAAGATAAGCGACCCTAGTGGCCGACACAAACACCGGGCCCATCTAGGAGTGGCACTGCAGTGTCACGCAGGATGTCCCTTCCAAAAAACCCTCCCCAAACAGCACATGACGCAAAGAAAAAAAGAGGCGCAATGAGGTAGCTGTGTGAGTAAGATTAGCGACCCTAGTGGCCGACACAAACACCGGGCCCATCTAGGAGTGGCATTTTTGTTCTCCATATTTTAATAGGCACAACTAAAAGGCACCTCAGGTAAACAATGGAGATGGATGGATTGGATACTAGTATACAATTATGGACGGGCTGCCGAGTGCCGACACAGAGGTAGCCACAGCCGTGAACTACCGCACTGTACTGTGTCTGCTGCTAATATATAGACTGGTTGATAAAGAGATAGTATACTCGTAACTAGTATGTATGTATAAAGAAAGAAAAAAAAACCACGGTTAGGTGGTATATACAATTATGGACGGGCTGCCGAGTGCCGACACAGAGGTAGCCACAGCCGTGAACTACCGCACTGTACTGTGTCTGCTGCTAATATATAGACTGGTTGATAAAGAGATAGTATACTCGTAACTAGTATGTATGTATAAAGAAAGAAAAAAAAACCACGGTTAGGTCACTGGTATATACAATTATGGACGGGCTGCCGAGTGCCGACACAGAGGTAGCCACAGCCGTGAACTACCGCACTGTACTGTGTCTGCTGCTAATATATAGACTGGTTGATAAAGAGATAGTATACTCGTAACTAGTATGTATGTATAAAGAAAGAAAAAAAAACCACGGTTAGGTCACTGGTATATACAATTATGGACGGGCTGCCGAGTGCCGACACAGAGGTAGCCACAGCCGTGAACTACCGCACTGTACTGTGTCTGCTGCTAATATATAGACTGGTTGATAAAGAGATAGTATACTCGTAACTAGTATGTATGTATAAAGAAAGAAAAAAAAACCACGGTTAGGTCACTGGTATATACAATTATGGACGGGCTGCCGAGTGCCGACACAGAGGTAGCCACAGCCGTGAACTACCGCACTGTACACTGGTTGATAAAGAGATAGTAGTATACTCGTAACAACTAGTATGACGACGGTATAAAGAATGAAAAAAAAAACACGGTTAGGTGGTATATAATACAATTATGGTTGGACGGACTGCCTGCCGAGTGCCGACACAGAGGTAGCCACAGCCGTGAACTACCGCACTGTACACTGGTTGATAAAGAGATAGTAGTATACTCGTAACAACTAGTATGACACTATGACGGTATAAAGAATGAAAAAAAAACCACGGTTAGGTGGTATATATTATAATAATAATACAATTATGGATGGACGGACTGCCTGCCGACTGCCGACACAGAGGTAGCCACAGCCGTGAACTACCGCACTGTACACTGGTTGATAAAGAGATAGTAGTATACTCGTAACAATTAGGATGACACTATGACGGTATAAAGAATGAAAAAAAAACCACGGTTAGGTGGTAGGTATATAATAATAAATAATACAATTCTGGTCGGACGGACTGCCTGCCGTGTGCCGACACAGAGGTAGCCACAGCCGTGAACTACCGCACTGTACACTGGTTGATAAAGAGATAGTAGTATACTCGTAACAATTAGGATGACACTATGACGGTATAAAGAATGAAAAAAAAACCACGGTTAGGTGGTAGGTATATAATAATAAATAATACAATTCTGGTCGGACGGACTGCCTGCCGTGTGCCGACACAGAGGTAGCCACAGCCGTGAACTACCGCACTGTACACTGGTTGATAAAGAGATAGTAGTATACTCGTAACAATTAGGATGACACTATGACGGTATAAAGAATGAAAAAAAAACCACGGTTAGGTGGTAGGTATATAATAATAAATAATACAATTCTGGTCGGACGGACTGCCTGCCGTGTGCCGACACAGAGGTAGCCACAGCCGTGAACTACCGCACTGTACACTGGTTGATAAAGAGATAGTAGTATACTCGTAACAATTAGGATGACACTATGACGGTATAAAGAATGAAAAAAAAACCACGGTTAGGTGGTAGGTATATAATAATAAATAATACAATTCTGGTCGGACGGACTGCCTGCCGTGTGCCGACACAGAGGTAGCCACAGCCGTGAACTACCGCACTGTACACTGGTTGATAAAGAGATAGTAGTATACTCGTAACAATTAGGATGACACTATGACGGTATAAAGAATGAAAAAAAAACCACGGTTAGGTGGTAGGTATATAATAATAAATAATACAATTCTGGTCGGACGGACTGCCTGCCGTGTGCCGACACAGAGGTAGCCACAGCCGTGAACTACCGCACTGTACACTGGTTGATAAAGAGATAGTAGTATACTCGTAACAATTAGGATGACACTATGACGGTATAAAGAATGAAAAAAAAACCACGGTTAGGTGGTAGGTATATAATAATAAATAATACAATTCTGGTCGGACGGACTGCCTGCCGTGTGCCGACACAGAGGTAGCCACAGCCGTGAACTACCGCACTGTACTGTGTCTGCTGCTAATATAGACTGGTTGATATTTAAAGAGATATTAGTAGTATACAACAATACTATACTGGTGGTCAGGCACTGGTCACCACTCCTGCAGCAAAAGTGTGCACTGTTAATTAATATAATTGTACTCCTGGCTCCTGCTAACAACCTGCAGTGCTCCCCAGTCTCCCCCACAATTAATTATAAGCTTTTAATTTATACATTGATGACTGTGCAGCACACTGGGCTGAGCTGAGTGCACACAGACTGAGTCACACTGTGTGACTGACTGTGCTGTGTATCGTTTTTTTTTTCAGGCAGAGAACGGATATAGCAGAGAGAAGTGAACGGATATATTATATTAAATAAAAGTTAACTAGCAACTGCACTGGTCACTGACTGTGGTAAACTAACTCTGTCTGCGACTCTGCACAATCTCTCTCTATCTAATCTATCTATCTCTATTCTAATGGAGAGGACGCCAGACACGTCCTCTCCCTATCAATCTCAATGCACGAGTGAAAATGGCGGCGACGCGCGGCTCCTTATATAGAATCCGAGTCTCGCGATAGAATCCGAGCCTCGCGAGAATCCGACAGCGTCATGATGACGTTCGGGCGCGCTCGGGTTAACCGAGCAAGGCGGGAAGATCTGAGTCGCTCGGACCCGTGGAAAAAAAAGTGAAGTTCGTGCGGGTTCGGATTCAAAGAAACCGAACCCGCTCATCTCTAGTATTGATCCGCATTTAGTAGTGAGAAGATGCTTCTGGGTATGATAATTATGTATGTTTAATGTAATGTTTTTCTCTTTTAGTGTCTGTATTATATGTTGTCTTTGTTATAGGTCCCTGTCAGGCGTGTGCTGCAGACCCCGGGGGAACCAGTTCCGGAGCTGCAATATCAGTGACGTCCCGCTCTGCAGACTGTGGGGCTGGTGACGTGCAAGCTGAGCGTTGCCTGGCAACATGAGGTCGGGAGCGGAAGCGGAAGTGAGAGCAGCGGCGGTGAACGGGAGCCAGGGGGACGGCGGCGGTGCTCGGCGGGACCTACACAGGTATTTAAATGTGTGTATTGTCAAGTTGTGTTTATCTTGTATGGTACTGAGGACGGAGCGGAAGCTCTGAAACGTGCGTCTACCTATATTACAAGCTTTTTATTGCATCTGAAACCTGTCTCCAGTGCCGTGATTTGTGAAGGGGTGTATGCTGATTTACACTGGCACGGGGACCTATTGCTGTTTGAACTCCAGAGTGCCGGCTGCTATGGACAAATATGTATGCAGGCTCCTCATGAGCAGCTGTTGGCAAGGCACCTACCATCATTGAGTAATTTGTGCAAATATCTGTGAACAAAGAAGCGCACTTCAGACGCTGTGGAGAGTTGTGCAGGACATACCATTCTTCTAGTATTGTGGGCTGCAGCATCATTTAGCTGACACTCGGTGGAATATATAGAGACTGTTGTGGGGTAATCTGAATAATACCTGAGGTTATTAATAGCTAAATACCTACGGAAGGTTTCATCAGCAGTTTATATTGTGGACAAGATGGAACAAGAACCCCAAATATCCCAGGATCCCCTAGGATGCATGGTGATGCAGTCAGTGAATCTTAGTGAAACATTCAGCTTTACTGCAGCCCAGATAGAAAGTATTTTATCTAAAGAAACCATACCTATGAAGGATCAAGCCATGAAAGCTGAGGATTATTTTTTTCAGGTTATGCGATTGAAACGTCGTGAAATTGACTTTGTGCTACATAGTATCTCATTGTCTGAATATTACAGGGAACACAAAATCCCTCGTGGTTTCCGGGTACGGAATGTACCAACCATAGGCAGACAGAACCCTGATTTTGTCAGAAAATGGTTGGGTATTCTCAATCGCTGTGGTTTCGATCTGATGATCCTTGTAATTAAAGAGGCGAATAGAGAATTGGAGATAACACGCACTAAAATTGCAAACCTGGAACGTGAGAATAAGAAAGTACTAGAGAAAGATAACTCACAGGATTGGATATCCAAAATTGATAAACAATGTGACCAATATCGACGCGAGCTCTTGAAATTTAAAGGAACAAGAAGGCAATGGTGGACCAGGATTATGATGAAAACAAGGTGTATAGATGGCTTACTGGTGCAGAAACAGATAGAAATTCAAGATCAGCCACGAGAAGGCGACCATGGCAGAACTCCAGACGTAAGGGTGAAAAGAGTGGAATCTCTAGCAGTGACAGCGAATTCGCCTTTTCAGAGTCAGAAGACAATTCCATCCCAAGTGGGGCCCCTTTAGGACAAAGGGCCCAGGATGGGGCCAGGGGTTCAGGAAATCTGCCACCCGCAGGGGTGGCCAGAACAAAAGGAATAAGAGCAGTCACGCTCAAGAAGAACACCTGATATTTAATCTTTCAAAAAGATCTTTGTCTGCCACCGAAATTCAAGTGCTGAATAAGGGACTAAGTTTTGTACCTACAAATAATCATGATCCGTTTAATTGGTCACGTGATCTACACAATTTCTCGCGAAAATTGCGGCTCAAAGAGTATTTCCAGAACTCAACATCGGTAACATCAGAGACTGTCATCGATGCATTCCTTCATAGTAGGTCCAGGTCTAGATTTGATCCTCCATCTCATAACGCCTCCATTAGAACGTATAGCCGTTTGATGGACGATTCAGTCAATAGATACCTGGCAGCACCTGCCAGAATCAAATTTAACCTCACTAGAGCTGAACGTGAAGCGATAAATCAGCTATCTTCGTATCAGGACATTGTGATCAGGCCCGCCGATAAGGGCGGGGCTATAGTGATTCTAGACTTGGACTACTATAGAAAGGAAATTCAAGTACAACTGGCGGAGGTAGGAGTTTATCAAAAACTCAGAAGCAACCCGGTTCTGGAATACCAGAAAGAGCTGATGGATATCTTAGTAAGAGCAAAAGATGAAGGCTTACTTCCTGATAAAGTGTTCAAAGCACTATGTATAAATCATCCCAAGAATCCAGTGCTGTACACACTGCCCAAACTTCATAAACATGACACTCAGCCGCCTGGCAGACCGATAATTTCCGCAAGGGATTCTTTGTACCAGCCAGTGGCACAATTGCTGGATAGCATGCGGCAACCTTTATTGATGACCCAAGAGACGTTTCTAAAAGACACCACCTCATTTCTACTTAAGCTGGAAGCTCTTCGGGACATTCCTCCTAATACGTGGCTATGTTGTTTAGACGTTCAGAGCCTCTATACTTCAATTCCGCACCATGAGGGGATGCGGGCCATGAAAGCATTTTTGGACAGGAACCTTGCTTCTAGTGTATTCAATCATGATTTGTTCCTGACCCTGCTAGAGCTTACCTTATATCGTAACTACTTCTTGTTCAATGGGGAATTTTACCTACAGCTGCGAGGGTGCGCGATGGGATCATCGGTAGCACCCTCGTATGCTAATGTTTATATGTTCGATCAAGAACAGAAAATGTTCTTCAATAACCCTGCGGTGAGAAGCAAGTTACTGATGTACACTCGATATATTGACGACGTGTTCCTATTATGGGGGGGTGACCTAGAAACCTTTGAGGCCTTAATGTTGGAGATTAACAATTCAACATCTCCGATTAAGTTCACATATTCATGTGACAACAATGTAGCTAACTTCTTGGATGTCAAAGTGATGTTAGTGGAGGGTGTTTTACAGTCAGAAATATACTCTAAACCTACTGATCGTAACACATTGTTGATGGCCTCCAGCCACCACCCTCCCGCATTGAAGAGGGGTTTACCGACATCACAGATGATGCGAGTTGCCCGCATTACCAGCGATCAGATTAAAGTACCTCAACTTTTGGATGAAATGATTTCCAAATTTGAGCACCGAGGGTATGATAGGCAGCTCCTTCAGACACAAAAACAGAAAGTATTGGGTATGTCCCGTTGTGACTTGCTCACATCCAATAGTAACAAAGAGAGTACCATTTTACCTTGGAGTAGTGATTACTCGGTAGCCAGTCCTATTATACACAGGGCCTCTAAGGCTCTCTGGCCCATTGTGGCATCAGATCCTGAACTCCCTGGGCTCAAGGAGATCAGACCTGTTGCAGCGTTTAGGAGAGATCGGAATTTGAGGGACCGTCTGGTGCGTACAGATATTACAGGCATGGGCAAGGGAGACGCACCTAATGTCTATCGCAAGGCCCCTGGTTGTTATAGATGCCCGAAATGTACCACATGCCGTTATATGGTGGTGTGCAAAGATTTTAAGCACCCACATAATAAAGAAAAAAAGTACGGCATTAGATATGTAATTACATGCAACACTTCTTTCGTGGTATATGTCATTGTCTGCCCCTGTGGCCTTTACTATATAGGCCAGACGGTGCGCAAGCTTAGTGAAAGGATGGCAGCCCATCGGTCAGCCATTAAGTTGACGCTTGAGGGCAAGACAGTGGACCAACCAGTTGCGCGCCACTTTAAACAAGCTGGCCATAAATTAAGTGATCTAAGTTACTTTGGCATTGACCACGTACCACTCACATTGCGGGGAGGTGACAGGGCCAAATGCTTGCTGGAAAAGGAATCAAGGTGGATTATGAGGCTAAACACATTCACTCCCTTTGGTCTAAATGATAAGATCAGCTGGAATGTTATGTAAATGGGTTGGCAGTGAGTGTAGTACTGGATTACTGATGGATTCCATGCCCCTAGAGTAGGATGCACTGGGGTTATATTGTTCTTTGTGGGGGTGATCGATTGAGGAATAGTGCTGTTCTTTATAGTTGGTACCCCAGTATTAGTGGTATTTAGCCATAGGGTATACAAGTATATGCATATATGTATTGATCCGCATTTAGTAGTGAGAAGATGCTTCTGGGTATGATAATTATGTATGTTTAATGTAATGTTTTTCTCTTTTAGTGTCTGTATTATATGTTGTCTTTGTTATAGGTCCCTGTCAGGCGTGTGCTGCAGACCCCGGGGGAACCAGTTCCGGAGCTGCAATATCAGTGACGTCCCGCTCTGCAGACTGTGGGGCTGGTGATGACGCGCAAGCTGAGCGTTGCCTGGCAACATGAGGTCGGGAGCGGAAGCGGAAGTGAGAGCAGCGGCGGTGAACGGGAGCCAGGGGGACGGCGGCGGTGCTCGGCGGGACCTACACAGGTATTTAAATGTGTGTATTGTCAAGTTGTGTTTATCTTGTATGGTACTGAGGACGGAGCGGAAGCTCTGAAACGTGCGTCTACCTATATTACAAGCTTTTTATTGCATCTGAAACCTGTCTCCAGTGCCGTGATTTGTGAAGGGGTATATATATATATATATAATAATATATATACTGTATATTTTATATATATATATATATATATATATATGTATAAATTATAATATATATACTGTATATTTTATATATATATATATATATATATATATATATACAGTATATGTGTGTGTGTGTGTGTGTGTGTATATATATATATATATATATAATTTTTTTACAGCGACTTTGTACTTTATAAGGGGGGGGAGTCAAGGCAGGGTGGGGGGCCCCGGAGAAATTGGTGTACCGGGCCCCAAGATTTCTCTTGCCGGCCCTGTCTGTGTCACCCCTGTCTGTCTGCCCCTCCCCTTCAGAATGTAAGCTCTCACGAGTAGGGCCCTCTTCCCTCATGTGCTTAGTCTTTTCTTACTTCCTCAACTGCCCAAATCCTACAGTTTGCGGCCACCTAGATACTTATCTCAGTGTCGTCTACTGATGTAGTTATGCTTAGTTACCCTGTGCTTGTCCGATATTGTCTTCAACTGTAATTCACTGTTTTCCTGTTTTGATTATGTGCCACATTTACAAACATGAAACACTGCACACCCATGGACAATGTGAATGTGTCAAGGTCAGATTAAACTGATTTCAAGTGAATTTAAAAATGCTTCTCTATTAAAGAGTAAACTTATAAACCATAGGGGCAGATGTATTAAGCCTGAAGAAGGAAGTGATAAAACAGTGGGGGTAATTCCAAGTTGATCGCAGCAGGAAATTTTTTAGCAGTTGGGCAAAACCATGTGCACTGCAGGGAGGGCAGATATAACATTTGCAGAGAGAGTTAGATTTGGGTGGGTTATTTTGTTTCTGTGCAGGGTAAATACTGGCTGCTTTATTTTTACACTGCAATTTAGATTGCAGATTGAACTCACCACACCCAAATCTATCTCTCTCTGCACATGTTATATCTGCCCCCCCCCCTGCAGTGCACATGGTTTTGCCCAACTGCTAACAAAGTTCCTGCTACGATCAACTCAGAATTACCCCCAGTGATAAGCACAAGGTGATAACGCACCAGCCAGTCAGCGGGTGGTCTTCAGGTTGCCGGCGGCCGGGCTCCCGACAACCACCATACCGACAGCTTTTCTCCCTCTTGGGGGTCCACGACCCCCCTGGAGGGAGACTAGATAGCGTGGCGCGCATGGCGCACCCGCAAGGGGCTCATTTGCGCTCGCCCAGCTGTTGTTATGCCGGCGGTCAGGATTTCGGTGCCGGTATGCTGGCCGCCAGGAGCCCGACCGCCGGCATCACATACTACACCCCCAGTCAGCTCCTAACCATCATTTTTTAAATCCATAGTGATTGGCTGGTGCGTTATCACCTTGCCCTCATCACTGCTTTATCACTTATAGACCAGTTAGTCTTACATCTATAGTGGGGAAAGTATTGGAAGGTATTCTAAGAGATAGTATTCAGAAGTTCCTTGAAGTCAATAAGGTCATTAAAAGGAATCAACATGGGTTTATGAAGGACAGATCCTGTCAAACCAACTTACTTGGCTTTTATGAAACAGTAAGCGCAAACCTAGATCAGGGTAAAGACGTGGATGTAATCTTTTTAGACTTTGCCAAAGCGTTCGATACTGTACCACACATGAGACTTATCTACAAGCTACAAGAATCAGGGCTAGGAAGCACAATATGCACTTGGGTCAAAAACTGGTTAGATAATAGGGAGCAGCGCGTTGTGGTTAATGGATCTTTTTCAACTTGGACTGAAGTGCTAAGTGGTGTGCCGCAAGGCTCAGTATTAGGACCGCTATTGTTCAATATTTTCATTAACGACCTAACAGAAGGTCTAGAGAGAATGGTGTCAATTTTTGCAGATGATACCAAATTGTGTAAGGCTATAAATACAGAGGAGGATGCAGAGTTTCTTCAGAACGACTTAGTTAAATTGGAAGCATGGGCAGCCAAATGGAGAATGCGCTTCAACACAGACAAGTGTAAGGTAATGCACTGTGGTAACAAGAACAAAAATTACACCTACCTACTAAATGGGGTAAAATTAGGAGATTCTGTACTGGAAAAGGACTTAGGTGTCCTCATAGATAGCAAACTAAGCAGTAGTACCCAAAGTAGGACTGCAGCAAAGAAGGCTAATAAGATATTAGCATGCATAAAACAGGGTATTGATGCTAGGGACGAGAGTATTATACTCCCGTTATATAAATCACTAGTGAGGCCACACCTTGAATACTGTGTACAATTCTGGGCACCGTACTACAAAAAGGATATCCTGGAGCTAGAAAAGGTTCAGAGGAGGGCGACCAAACTAATTAAGGGCATGGAGACGATGGAATACAAGGAAAGGCTTGAAAGACTAGGCATGTTTACATTGGAAAAGCGGAGACTAAGAGGGGATATGATCAACATCTACAAATATATAAGGGGACAATACACAGAGCTTGCGCGGGACCTGTTTTTGGTTAGATCAACACAGAGGACTCGTGGACACTCACTCAGGTTAAAGGAGAGGAGATTCCGCACAATACGGCGTAAAGGCTTTTTCACGGTAAGGACAATACGCGTTTGGAATTCCCTGCCTGAGGGAGTTGTAATGGCGGAATCGTCAACACCTTTAAGAATGGGTTAGATAAATTCCTAATGGATAAGGATATCCAGGGGTATGGTGCATAGTCATGCATTATAGTTACTATAAATAGGGATAAAATGCAACGGCTGACATCAGCATCAGTCAGAAATTTTAGTCAAATCATCATGCATAGGAGACCACAAATAGGTTAAACTCGATGGACAATTGTCTTTTTTCAACCTCAGATACTATGTTACTATGTTACTTCTTTATCCCTTCTCCAGGTTAATACAGCTGCCCCATAGATCCCTATCTGACGTTGCAATACAGTATGTGTTATTCTAGAGAAAAGCACTAGGTGTCTCTCTAGTTTAGATGTTAGTGTTACAAGCCAGGCTAGGGATGGCCACTGGTGTATTCACCAGCGATGATTGCCATCGATGGCTAAACAGTGAGTGGCCATTGATGGTCACTAACTATGCTATGGGATACCATCGATGGTTTCACTCATCGATGGACATCCCTGTTATTTCTGTGAATGACCCACGGCCAATCACAGCCCAGGGGTGGGGGAGCATCTTGTAAAAAAAAATTAAAATATTTGTTTAGGCGAAGCCATCGATGTAGGGAAACCATCTGTTTCTCTCCCATTGATGGCAAAACCATTCGACATCGGCCTTAAACCATTGATGATTAGGAATCATCGATGGTCGATGGCCATCTGCAAGCCAGGCACCTGTGAATATAAAACATGGGTCTACGGACGCTGTCCATGGGGCCTATCATGGCACTGTCACAAGTATTAACAGTCCGTATCGTGACAGACGTTTTCAGTTTTAACAGAACTTCTCTTTCTATGTACTAAGTGTAACTCACAGGCAGTGGCGGATTTAGGGGGGGGGGGCACCAAGGCACGTGCCCCCCCTGTCATTTTTTTTTTTACTGTGCAGTCAAATAATGTCCGCACACCCGCCCGAATCAATGATCAGGCTGCTGGATGTCAGTCACAGTCAGCCGCTGTAATTCTTCCCCTGTCAGCTGCTCCACCTTCCTGCATGTTTGGAGGTGGAGCTTCCAGATTCAATCCCACCGCAGCGCCGCTGCCGCTAAGGGACAGCTCACCGCCAGCCCACCCACACACAGCGCAGCGCACTGCCGCCGGGGGTCTGGGACAGCACGCCGCCGCCGCTGAGGGACAGCGGAACGCAAGCCCGCCCACCCACACACAGCGCACTGCCGCCGGGGGTTCGGGACAGCAAACAGTCGCCACCGCCGCTGAGGGACAGCGGAACGCCAGCCCACCCACACACAGCGCACTGTCGCCGGGGGTTCGGGACAGCGCACCGCCAGCCCCTGGAATTACAGTACACCGCCATCCGCCGCTGAGGGTCCCAGCCAGGGCAGACACCAAAAGTAGATGTAAAAAAACAAGATCTTTCCCCAGCGCACAGTACAGGGTATACCATAAGAAAAAATAAACCAAATTGGTTTCAATTCCTTAAATTTCTTTTTTATTCGATAATTCAAGAGAGGTTTAATATTCAGTTAAAAATACATATCAATGAAAAAGGTGACTGCCTATTACCGGTAAACATACATATAACAATCACAAACACAGAAAAAACATATAGATGGGGATTTTTTAAAATAAATATTCACTATACCCCACGATGGTATAGTGGTCTCCAGTGCAAAAAATGAAATGCAACCAATTCTCATAGGTTGGATGCGCTGCTCTGCGGCTTACTCCTTCTATGTTAATAGGTAATGACCACAGAATTCCTCTTAAAGTCACAGTCCTTCTTTAAGGGGGGGGGGGGGGGGCACACTCCCAGTTATACAACTGCACTTGTAGAGGTAGATGATTTTTCCAAACAGGTTGTGCACATCCCTACAGGTATTCTGTGGTCATTACCTATTAACATAGAAGGAGTAAGCCGCAGAGCAGCGCATCCAACCTATGAGAATTGGTTGCATTTCATTTTTTGCACTGGAGACCACTATACCATCGTGGGGTATAGTGAATATTTATTTTTAAAAATCCCCATCTATATGTTTTTTCTGTGTTTGTGATTGTTATATGTATGTTTACCGGTAATAGGCAGTCACCTTTTTCATTGATATGTATTTTTAACTGAATATTAAACCTCTCTTGAATTATCGAATAAAAAAGAAATTTAAGGAATTGAAACAAATTTGGTTTATTTTTCCTTATGGTATACCCTGTACTGTGCGCTGGGGAAAGATCTTGTTTTTTTGTGTTCATAAGTTAGTGGAGCTAGGTAGTAGCCCCACTCCTTGCAGCAGCACTTTACAGTTTAACCTATTTTCTCTCTTTAGCGCAGTGCCAAAACTGTTTTTTTTGTGTGCAAAAGTAGATGTACGCTGCGCAGGTGCTGCGGACTGGACGCCCAGGCCAAGAAGAATCCTGGCCCTGCATTCTGCACTGGTTGTGAGTGTGTGTCTGGCAGGTACGTGCAGTCAGGGGAGGCAGTGCCACCCCTGCCATTTATGAGCCATTAATGATTAAAATAATATAAAGAAAATACTTATGACACATTTTCTGTGTCATACGTAATCTCTTTATATTATACTATGCATTTTAAAACTTTTAATCACTATTAGCAGTGGGGGGGGTGGGGCGGCAGCGGCAGGACCCGGCGGGACCCGGCGCTACAGTAGAGCCACAACTACAGGAGCGCGGCGTGTGGGCAGCGGCGGTGGGACCCGTTGTTAGAGCTGCCTACAGCAGTGGCAGCTCCAGAGATAACGGGAGCACCAGAGCTGGGGTCAGCACGCTGACCACCCAGGCGAGGGGGCGGAGGTGGGGGGGGGCAGTTGTGGGGTGGGAAGGGTCTGGCCAGCTCACCCCCAGATCACTTGGACTGCAGTTCTCCCCCAGATGATCTGGGGGTGAGCTGCAGTCCAAGTGATCTGGGGGTGAGCTGCAGTCCAAGTGATCTGGGGGTGAGCTGCAGTCCAAGTGATCTGGGCAACATCACTTGGACTGCAGCTCACCCTCAGATCACTTGGACTGCAGGGACAGGGAAAAATAAAAAAAATAAATGTAAACAAAAAGATATATTTGTATCACAGCTGCCCGCCGCTCACTGCCGCAAGCTGCACCGCCACTGAAAGCTGACCAGCGCAGACAACAACTGGCGGTGGTCAGAGGGGCATCAAAGCCGCAGCAACAAAGGACAGCTTAGTACTGCCGCATTCCCCGCAGATCATGGGCTCATCTGCCACCGACAACCACAGTCCCTTCCGCACCTCCGCTGCACATATCAGGTAATGTTCCCCTGCTTCCCTATGTCCCTGCTGTCACTCTCTCAGTCCCTGCTGTCACTCTCTCCCTGTCCCTGAATTGTGGGTTATACCGTATGCTATAATGTGAATTTCGGGTCATACTGTGTGCTGTAATGTGAATTTCGGGTCATACCGTGTGCTGTAATGTGAATTTTGGCTTATACCGTGTGCTGTAATGTAATGTGAATTTCGGCTCATACTGTGTGGTAAAATATGAATTTCAGCTCAAATGGTGTGCTGTAATGTGAATTTCGGCTCATACCATGTGCTGTAATGTGAATTTTGGTTCATACCGTGTGGTAAAATATGAATTTCGGCTCATACCGTGTGCTGTATTGTGAATTTCGGCTCATACCGTGTGGTATCAGGTGAAAGGGGCGCCAGTACTAGATAGTATAAGGGGTCCTACTACACTGAAGGACACACCCCTGTTTGAGTGGCCACACACCCTTTTCCGGAGGTGCGCGCATAATTGCAACCTTCACTTCTCCATACCCCCACTTAAAAATTTCCACTTCGACCACTGTGTGTGTGTGTATATATATATATATATATATATAAAAACCTCAGTGCCTCCCCAGCCAGGGACCTCACCGCACGTCACTGGTGTCTGGTGAGTGTCGCTGTGTTTTACTGGGTGACTACATAAGCTCCTTCTCGGGTTCACTGAATGAAACCCGTATTTATCTTTGTGGGCAGAAGTATAACTGAACCTCAAAATAACGTAGCTAGCAATAGGCCCTGATTTTGTCGCAATTGATACAGTTTAGTGTTTATTGCAAATTATGTAATCTGGGTAGAGGACCTTGCTGTGTATAATCCATAATTAGTCAGGAGCACACATTAGAGAATGATGAGCATTTGTTGGGTGGTATTCTACAGTTGCATGGCTACTTTTGGGACTCTTGTTTACTGCCTGCCCAGACCTTGGTTTTGGATATGTGACAATGTTTTGAGACCCTGATTTATTGCATTATTGCCTGCGTGTTCCTGACCTCTGCTTTGGACTTGACACTCCTTATGTTTTTTGATTTACGCTACCTCTGTGTAAAGGGCCCCACACACTACTGTGACATGTCCCTCGCGATCACCCCGGCAGACTCCTGGTAGGGGAAGGAAGGGGGGGTGCAGGATCGGCCAAAATACATCGCATGCTGTCCTTTTGCATACGATGTATCTTGGGCGATCCTGGCCGATCCCAGCCACGCCTGTGGGGTCGGACCAGATTGAATGTGCAGCACATTCAATCTGGAGGATCCGATCTGATGCTCACGGGAACGCGCATCAGATCGGATTGGAAACGCCTCCAAAATGCCCGATTTCATCCGATATATTGGGCCGAATGCCCGAAATCGGTTGAAATCGGGTTCCCATTGTCCTAGTGTATGGGGCCCTTTAGACTTTGCTGTACACATGGATAGTGACTGTGTCTTTGCTGTTACCCGTCACACAATTGGACACACCCACTGAAACTTGGTCACACCTACTCCACTTCTAACTCCACCCCTCCTTGATAGCCCAACCCCTTATGGTGCCCCCCCTGTAATTTTTTTCTGGATCCGCCACTGCTCACAGGGACACGGACACCGCTGTCCCTGCAAGTAACATCCCTGGCAAATTGAAGGAGTCTTTCTCTTTAGCTAAATACTTCTCCATAGATTCTGACATTGCGCATATGCGCAGTGTCAGTTTACGGAGTCGGGCGGAGGTCCTCTTCCTGCGACAATGCCTCCATAAGCATAAAGAGGTTTACGCCATCTGAAGATGGCGTAAACTAAAGGAGCCAAACTCCAAAAAAGCTTTACTTTTCGGAGTTTGATAGTCGAGGTCAGACCGTAGTCCCCATTGATAATAATGGGCACCCCAGTCTTAATCACTCATTAGCCTTTGCAGGAGATTTCCCGGAAATCTCCTGCATTAGGCTATTAGTACATAGCAACAATTTGTTACCCTATGCAGGATCTGCAGTTTCTATAGAACATTAGATATATTCCTTTACTGTCCACTGCAATGAATATATGACCGCTTTCAGAATCAGGACCATTGATACATAATATCTTTTGTGCTTTATTCGTGGGGGTAAAATTATTGTTCTATTTTTCTTCACTATAATAAAATGTTACATTTAATGTTCCGATTCTTTTTTTCTTTCCTTTTTAAGATTTCTAAAAAAGAAAAAAGCATGTCAGGCCAGTGCAGTAATACATTTGTAGCCCCTGACCCAACATACCTGTACAGGGAGTTGGATGATATCACAGTTAAGAATCACCTCTTCTCATACGCAGTGTCTCCACCAAAGTCATGCTCAGGGGCAGTGCTAGGGTGTTCGGTGCCCCCCTTCAAACTATAAATTTGCGCCCTCCCATACTTTATAAAGGGACAGTGCACATAATGCTACCTGTAGTAGTGCCGCTTATACACAACGTCTCCTGTAGTAGTGACGCTTACACACGTAACGTCTCCTGTACCAGTGACGCTTACACACATAACGCCCCCTGTAGCAGTGGCGCTTACACAAGTAATGCCCTCTATACCAGTGATGCTTACGCACGCAACGCCCCCTGTAGCAGTGACGCTTACACACGTAATGCCCCCCTTCAAACTATAAATTTGTGCCCTCCCATATTTTAAAAAGGGACAGTGCACATATTGCTACCTGTAGTAGTGCCGCTTATACACATAACGCCTCTTGTAGTAGTGACGCTTACTCACATAACGCCCCCTGTAGCAGTGACGCTTACACACATAACGCCCCCTGTAGCAGTGACGCTTACACACATAACTACCCCTGTACCAGTGACGCTTACACACGTAACGCCTCCTGTACCAGTGAAGCTTACACACATAACGCCCCCTGTAGCTGTGGCGCTTACACACATAACGCCCCCTAAACCAGTGACGCTTACACACGTAACGACCCCTGTACCAGTGATGCTTACACACGCAACGCCCCCTGTAGCAGTGACGCTTACACACGTAATGCCTCCTGTACCAGTGACGCTTACACACGTAACGACCCCTGTACCAGTGATGCTTACACACACAATGCCCCCTGTAGCAGTGACGCTTACACATGTAACGCCCCCTGTAGTAGTGACGCTTACACACGTAATGACTGCTGTACCAGTGATGCTTACACACGTAAAGCCCCCTGTAGTAGTGACACTTACACACGTAACCACCAGGGATGTGCAGTCAGGGGAGGAAGGGGAGGTAGTGCCTCCCCTGTGATTAATTATTAAAATATACCAAGAAGATACTTATGACACATATTCTGTGTCATAAGTATCTTCTTTATTTTATTCTAATAACTTTAACTCCTAAAATTAGTGTGGGAGGCACTGATAGCAGTGCCTCCCGTAGATAATGGGATAGAGCGGGGGGCGGGGCCAAGCACTGGGCTTTTGAAGCCCATTAAAAAAATGTTGAAAGCGGCACTTAAACAAATGCCTCGCTGACAGGGACACCACCCCCATGTCAGCGAGGCAGCTGTGATTGGACAGCGGATCCAGTGCTGGATCCGCTGTCCAATCACCTATACGCGGCGCGACAGGTGGAAGTGGCGGCGGGTCCTGGCGTTAGAGCTGTCCCGTGATCATGGCTACAGCAGTGGTGGAGGGAGGAGCGGTGGCCCCAGGGGAGGATTGGGATGCCGGACTAGTCCCCGTTTGGCCGGTCCCGACGTCCCCTCACTGATCTTTACCCCCCCTTTGTCAGGCTGGCTCACTGCCGCGATCCGAGCTCAGCTCCGACCAGGCAGTGTTGGGAGCCAGCACTCAGTGGGGCTCAGATGTCTCTCGCTGCAGAGGTGCAGCCCCGTCCCCTTTACTGCAGGCTGTGTCCACCCCCGTGTCCAAACAGCTTTGGACCATGCAGGCAAGAGATGGATGAGCTGCTGGAGAAGAGGGACCCAGTATTTACACACTGTCCTTCCTGTGTGAGCCTGCTATTCATTGCGGCGGCCGGGGCCTGGGAGCTGCAAAGAGGAGGAGGTGAGATCCTTGTTCCTTATTCTAACATATTCTCGTTGAATGAGTCCCTTCCACTCTCATCCTAACCACTTCTTCCCACCACTACTCTCATCATGCCCCCCTGCTCCCCCTTCTATTACTCCCAGCCTACCCTCCTGCTTTCCACCACTACTACCGCAGTCTGCCCCCCCGTTCTGCACTACTACTACTTCCATCCTGCTCCTCCTTCTATTACTCCCAGCATGCCCCCTGCTATCCACCACTACTATTTCCAGTCTGCCCCCCCCCCGCTCTGCACTACTATTACTCCCATCCTGCCCACAACTGTAGCTGCATTAGCCTGAAGTCACAGACGCAACTGCAACGAAAGACGCAAGGTAACTGCATCCAACTCCGAATCAGACCCTGTAAGGAGGGATCCCGCCCCCAACAGACCCCACCCCTTAACCAACCCCACCCCCATTAGGGCTGCTTCCATAAGTTTCCCGGGCTGCTTTTCCATCCCAATCCACCCCTGAGTGGCCCTGAAGGCGGTAAACCACATACACATACATACTGTACATATTACACACATACACAGTCACACACACACACATGCATATACACATTATATATACATATATACATACTCTTTCCAGCCACTTACTGTACATAAGGAAGTCTGGCGGCTCATCTCTGTCCTGTGTTGCAGGCTGCAGCCTGGTCCCATGTAGCTCCGCCCCTTATTCATGTGTAGCTCTGCTCTTCTTAGGTATGCACACTTGCTGTCACAGGGGAGGGGGAGAGGAGGTTCCAAGCTGCCGGCGCCAGTGCCTGTCATAGAATTTGACAGGCGCAGCAGCCGGCAGCAGCAGCAGGGGGGACAGGACGGCACAGCACAGGGATTCCGAGCAGGGACAGCACCTCTCCAGCCTGGCGCCTACCTGTTTTGCATCCCTTTGCTGAGCGGGTAGCCCCAGGCCTGGTCATGCTCTCTCTGTGGGGCTGTAGCTTTTGGCAATGTATACAAATAGGTGACTCATACCACTTTTATACCAAATGATGCAGGTGGCACCCAGGAGCCTGACACGGGAGCTTCTCAAGAGCGACCCGCCTCAAGCCTCTCTCTGCCGCTGTTTCCCACCCCGTATATAGCCGGGTTGGTGACGTCAGCAGTGACGCGGCGGGGGGCGACACTTGTTGATCACATGATCTCCAAGCACCGCCTGTACATACACTGTAAACGGGAAATGGGTCGATGCGACCCGGCTCCCGCTTACACAGCACAGTGAGCCCGGTTGAACCCGTGTTCAAACCTGCAAGCTACCCGAATTGGAATACCGGGTCACTCGACCCGGATTATTCCAACTGGGCCCTTTTACACCGCACAGCAACACGGGTTATGCACGCTCATGTGCAATAACCCATGTTAGAAGCTGGTGGTGTAAAAGGGGTATCAAAAACTCCTGCCCACCCCACAGTAAATGAATTGTTATGACTCTCACACACCAGGTAAAAAGGGAAACAGTGACTTGTCACATGTCATAATGGCCTAACAACTGGAAAGCCAGTAAATCAATGGTTAACAAATTAAAGTAAGAGGTATTTGTCCTTCCATGAGGGGAAGTGGCTTACATGACTTTAGCCATAAAATACTAATTGTATTCATAAAGACAATAGCATCAGTTCTGTGCAGAAGATTGCATAGGCATTAATACAACTGTGCAATGCTTATTAAAGACATAACATGGAAGACAAAGGTATAATTCACATTAACATTGATAAAAGTTCAGCAAAGACCTCACTTTAGCATGAAACATGTAAGAAAGACAATATGAAATGGAAAACAGTGTGATGGAATGAATTCATAGGTATGTGCTTGTACTCTGAGCCAAAGAAAGATGAGGCAGTAATACTGTATGTTGTAGTGCTAAATAGTACCATGACAGTAATTGTAACAAAGAAAATAAGCTACAACAAGCACTTCTATTAGGGTAACTGAGAGAATGTATTTCTCATTTCTCTCTACAATATGAAGATGATTGGGAGGGGGGTAGTCATAGTAATGACTATAAATGTATGCAGAAGATGAGAGGAGTAATCAGAGCAATGACAGTATCTGTAGAAGATGAGGAGAGGAGGATCTGTGGTGGTATTATACAGACTTCTACTATGGATGTACAGCTGTTCTAGTTCTGAGCACTTTACGGAGAATATTTTTAGCCACTCACATCAGTCCCTGCCCCAGTGGAGCCTACAGTCTATATTCCCTACCAGGGCCGGTTCTACACCTTGTGGCGCCCAGTGCGAAAGTTTCCACTGGTGCCTCCCCCCCCCCCCCCCCCCGGTGGCAAAACAGTTAGTGTGCGTATAAAAAAATAGGGGTCTGGCTTCATAGGGGAGGGGCGTGGCCACAGTCGTGCCCCCAGCAGCTGTGCCCCCCAGTAGATTTGCCCCAAGTAGTTTTGCCCCCAGTAGATTTGCCCCCTGTAGCTATGCCCCCAGTAGCTGTGCTGCTGTGCTCCCAGTAGATTTGCCCCCAGTAGATTTGCCCCCTGTAGCTATGCCCCCAGTAGATTTGCCCCAGTAGTTGTGCCCCCTTTAGCTATGCCCCCAGTAGATTTGCCCCAGTAGTTGTGCCCCCTGTCGCTGTGCCCCCAGTAGTTGTGCCCCCTGTTGCTGTGCCCCTTAGTAGCCACTTACAAACACACACATACAAAAAAACAATACTTACTAGCCCCGCTCCTGCTTACCAACCGCTGCTGCTCCGACAGGCCGCCCGCGGCTCCTCTCTATGGGAGAGACATCATTACGTCTCTCCCATAGCAGCGCCGCACAGACATTAGAGGTCAATAATGACCTCTAGCGTCTGACAGGTGCGCCGCTGCAGCGGACGCCCCCACAGCCCACTAGTGTCTGCTGCAGCCAGGGAGCAGGGTGCGGGTAGGCAGCGGGCGCCTGCGGGGTGACTGCAACCTCGCCCCCAGGCCACTGCTTGCCCACACCAAGAACCGCTCCTGTTCCCTACCACGTGGATACACATACACACACTAGGATAAATACATATGGTCAGAAGCCAAACCTGCCAGTAGATTATGGGAAGAAACCAATGTACAGTACCCGAACAAAACCCACACAAGCAGTGATTTGAATAGCTGCCTGAAGTACAGCATTAAGGGGGTCATTCCGAGTTGATCGCTCGCTAGCTGTTTTTAGCTGCCGTGCAAACGCTAAGCCGCCGCCCTCTGGGAGTGTATCTTAGCTTAGCAGAAGTGCGAACGAAAGGATCGCAGAGCGGCAGCAAAAAATTTTTGTGCAGTTTCAGAGTAGCTACAGACCTACTCCTAGCTTGCGATCACTTCAGACCATTCAGTTCTGGATTTGACGTCACAAACACGCCCTGCGTTCGCCCAGCCATGCCTGCATTTTTCCTGGCACGCCTGCATTTTTTCGATCACTCCCTGAAAACGGTCAGTTGACACCCAGAAACGCACCCTTCCTGTCAATCACTCTGCGGCCAGCACTGCGACTAAAAAGCTTCGCTAGACCTTGTGTGAAACTACTTCGGCCGTTGTGAAAGTACGTTGCGCGTGCGCATTACGCCGCATACGCATGCGCAGAAGTTCCATTTTTTTGCCTCATCGCTGCACAGCAAACAATTTCAGCTAGCGAGCAACTCGGAATTACCCCCTAAGTACAATCGTGTACATATCTATAATGGGTGCAGGGGGGCCCATGCACCCATATTATTATACTTACCGATCCACTGGCCCAGCGCTGGCTGCAGAAATCACCAGAAAAATGGGCACCATTTTCCCTGTGATTTTCGCATGCACAGTAAGAATTTTCCTGGGACGCCATGTTCCCGGAGACCTGTGCATGTGCAGTAGAATAGCACAAAGCTATAGTATGCTACACCTGTGGAGAGGAGGGGACCGCACTGAGCATGCTCATGGGCCCCTTCCTCTATTAAACTGCCCCTGCAGAGGAGGGCAGGGGACCCTGTGCTGAAGAACAGGCCCCTATCTGGGTATTGGGTGGTGTACTTACTCCCTCTATTTTTTTTTTTTTAAAGATGCCATCTGTAACGATCTGACACTTAATTTTTTTTTTTTTGGGGTACACTGTCTGGTTGCCTGTGCTGCGGCAGTCTGTGATTGGATGCACTGTGGCAGCATGTTTCTAATTGGCAATCTGTTGCATACAAGTAACTAGTGATTAAACGTACAAAATAAATCAGAAGGATAATATCTATAGCAAATTATGAAAATGTGTAGTAGTACCCCTGTAGTGGAGTAGAGTCGTACCTGTTTCCTCCAGACGATGTTTGCTGGTTCCAGACCTCTCACGACTTTTCCAAGAAGAGCCTGTGGCAGAAGAATGGACACCCCAAAGAGGACCCCGCAGATAAAGAATAATACAAATCGACGGTGACAACTATTTTATTTGTAAGGAGGCAATTAGTCACAGCGGTAAGGTCAGTTGCGTTTAGAGCAAAACACATACCCTATGTATCAGCATAACAAATCCTAGTACTAAGGTATCTGATAAAAGAAAAAAACATCAATCATTACAGTACAATTACCAACTTTGAAGATTGTCAGGTAAGAAATGTTTTGGCACTAAATTTGCACAATCGACTAGACTGTCCACAGGATGGCGCTATACGCCAAGTAATAACATTCAGTTCCTACACGGTGTAATATCAGTGTCTCGGATTTAACAAAGCCTGCATGGTAATGGTGTTTCCCTGAGATAGCGTGAGCGGACACTAGGTAAGTATTCGTATCCACAGAAAAGGTAAGTCACTTAGCAAATCTACACACCTTTATGTTCCTAAAGGTGTTTGTATCCACGGAAAAGGTAAGTCAATTTAAGCATACCGCCTCGTAGTGCAAACTAATAGGGTTGATAACACAGATCTGGCTGGCAGAGTGAGGAAAGGGGCCATACAACTCCGTCCTTTAAAGTTGGACCAACTCAGTGCTGGAAAACCTCAGTAGTCACACCAGGGTTAGGGTTTTAGGGCTATTTAATAACAATTAGAAACAGTTCATGTATAATATCGCAACATAGAACAGAAGTAAGGCACCTTCAATTAGTGGGTCGTTGACCGAACTGTTTCAGGTTAGGGGCGTCCCCCTTCTTATGTAGTGAGACAATTAGGAACTGACTCCCACTATATACTGCCTCTATCTATATTCCCTGGGACATCTGTGCTCGTGGCTGCAACAGCAGCCTCTCCAGTCTATTAGGCAGCTTTGGTGAGGATATGCGAGTGTACCTGCAGTGTAGTTGGTGCTCATGCCGATGGCTGTTGGTAGCTGCTGGTGCTTGTAGTGGCTGCCCCCCCCATGTATTGACTGCCGAGGACCATCTTCTTATATTGCCCCCTGCGCTTCACTCTGTCACAGCGGGAGGTGGGGAAGCTCCGGCTCACCTCACGCAGCGGTGCTAGCTGCTTGCACACGCCGCGGCTCTCCTCAGTGACGGGTCCCGGCTCTCTGCGCTGCTGCGGCCGGCGGCTCTCCTCTTCACAGTGCGGCTCCCTGCACGATGCTGCGGCTGGCGGCTCTCTCCTTCCTAGCGCGGTTCCACTGCACACTCCGCTCCTGCCTTGCTTACAGACGCCAGCCCCGGTGGCAAGGTGATCTCTCTCCTCTCCCGGCGGCTTCCTCTCCTCAGACACGCGCCTGGTCTTCTTACAGTGAACTCCTCTCTCTCCTTTCGTGCCTTCTCTCCTCCAATGCCCAGCGCTCCAGGGATTCCCGCTCTCTCAAAAATGCCTGGATACTACTGGGTCCCAGTGCTCTCCGTCTCAGCCCTCTCCGTGGGCCGTTGCTAGGCAACCGGAGAGAGGGGTTTTAACCCTGTCAGGGCCTTCTAATGGCAACTTGTCAGGCAGCATTAACTGTAATTGGGCCTAGTATGCATAAATGGTACCCCAAACGTGGGTATCACATGTCACCCTGGTGGAATTATGCGTGTACTTACGCATTTTCTTTTAAAGTGACTCAACAGTCCCAGATTAAAGTCGTTGGAAAGCAACTTTCGACAATAAAAGGTAATCAAATTAAGCATGAACATATCTACATTTGGCACATTATACATTCTATTCTCGGTAGCGCAAGGGCAGAATGCCTTAAGTGCTGCATTCTGACCTCCTGACACCGATTACATTAGATTCACTTTCAGAATCAGAATCAGAGACACCTGAAGAAAATTACTGTCTGTCACTGGTGAGTTCGTCATCCAATGACTCTGGAGCCGTGCTCCGGGTAATGGGGTAGGGAATGGCACTTCCCATAAACATCAACAACTTAATGGGGTCATCAAGTGGTATAGCTCCCTGGGGCTCCCATCCCACCGCCACAGGACTCCCCTGCTTCTGCGGTACAGGTTCTTTGGAAGTGCACAACTTCAGTTGGTCACGGGGTACAGTGCTGAGTCGACCATCAGTTGGGACTTTTGCGACGGTGTATGGCACAGCCTCCCACATGGTGTTGAGTTTACTGGTTCGGCGGTTTTTCTTTCTCCACACTCTGTCGCCTACTTGTAGAGGCACTCTCTTGTCGAGCGTTTATGACTTCCAGCTGCTTTTTTACGACTTGTCTAGCAGTCTCGATGCAGTACTGGTGTTCTTGTACCCAGTCAGTTTGAAGAGTACTGGGTTCTTCAAACTCCGGGGTCATTCCCAGGTCCTTGGGGAGTTTGCATTGTCTCCCAAACATTAGATAGAAGGGCATGTAGCCTGTTGAACAGTGTTCTGTATTGTTATACAGATATGTCATCTCAGATAGGAATTTGGGCCATTGGGTCCTTGATTCTGCGGAGAGGCTTCGAAGCATCCTTATCACCATCTGATTGTCTCTCTCGCAGAGTCCGTTCCCTTGCGGGTGGTAGGCGGTTGTCCTCAACTTGCGGCACCCTTACATGTTACACAGTTCATGGAACAGTTGAGATTCAAATGTTGGGCCCTGATCCGTCAGGACCCCGGTAGGGATACCCGTAGGGCTGGACAAAATGTTTTATGAAGAGCTCGGCCATCATCTTTGCGGTTAGGTCGCGTGCGGGGACCACCACCAGGAACCTGCTGTAGTGGTCCATGATCGTCAAGGTGTATTGGAAGCCGGTGGAACTTGGTTCCAGCTTCACGTTATCTAGTACCACCAATTCAGCTGGGTGGCTGCTTGTAATTGGATGAAGGGGGTCTTTCTGGGTGGCTTCAGCTGGGTGTTTCAGGTTGCAACTCACGCAGTCGCGGCAGCAGCTTTCAACATCAGCCCACATTCCAATCCAGAGGTACCGCCTCCTCAGTGTCACCTCAGTCTTCTGTGTCCTGAAATGGCCGGATTGGTTGTGATAAGCGGTGAGTAAGAAGCGGGCTTGTTCTTTTGGTACCACGATCTGATGGATGGGCTGGTGGGTCCCAGGGTCAAGACTCGTGCGAACGACAAGTCCTTGTCGAAGACTCAGGCGATCACGGTGTCTCAATAGTTTGACCAACTCTTGATCTGCATTAGCTCTTTGTACCTAGGTCAGCTGACCATCCCGGCGGAGAAGTTCTTTAAGATTCCGGATCACCGAACTCTCTTCTTGGATCAGCTCCCAATCAAATCCCCATTTGTCTTGAGGGCTGGGTTCAGGCGAGGAGTTTATGGTGACAGCAACAGGGTCTATGGTGACGATACGTCTTTGCCCCTTAGGAGCCTTGAAGACCGGGGTCTCATCATCTTCGGCCCAGTCTCATTCTTCTTCCTCGACATCAGCCGTGGGTAGGCGGGACAGGGCATCCACATTGCCATTGGATTTCCCGCTGCGATACGTCAAGGTGTAGCGAAAGTTGGCCAGGCGTGACAATCCTTTTCTCTGCTCCATCGCTCCCAGCCGGGCCGTGGATGTCGGCCAAAAGGTTGTTGTTGGTGACAATTAGGAAAGGGGTGGTGGGCAAGTAGTTTTTATACTTCTCTGTTACGGACCAGATCAGGGCTAGCAGCTCCAGTTTCAATGCGCTGTAGTTTTCGTTATTACGTTCTGTTTTCCTGAGGCCCCGACTGGCATAGGTAATCACCCTTTCCCGACCATTCTGTACTTGCGATAGCACAGCTCCCAGGCCATGGTGGCTGGTGTCAGTATAGACCTGGAAGGGCTTCTCGTAGTCTGGGTAGGCCAGGAGGGGTGCCTCGACCAGTGACTGCTTAAGCTGTTCAAAAGATGCTTGGTGGTCTTCGATCCAGGTGATCACTGCTATACTTCGCCTCTCTTGGCCCAACTTGCCACGCAGGAGTTCATGGAGTGGTGCGGCCACTTTGGCGAAGTTTTTGATGAAACGCCGGTAGTATCCGACGAACCCCAGGAAGCTACGTACATCTTAGACGGTTCTTGGTACATGCCAGTCGCGCACCACGCAAATCTTCTCTGGATCCAGTTTCACCCCTTCAGCACTCACGATGTGCCCGAGGTACTGCACTTTTGTCTTCAGGAGGTGGCATTTGGATGGCTTCAACTTCAGGCCACATCGAGTCAGCTGTACGAACACTTCCTCCAGGTGTTTCAGATGGTCCTCGTACGTCTTAGAGAAGATGATCACATCGTCGAGATACAGGAGGACCATCTCGAAGTTCCGATGGTCCAAGCAGTGTTCCATGACTCTCTGAAAGGTGGCAGGGGCATTGCAGAGTCCGAACGGCATTCTATCAAATTCGAACAGGCCCATGGGGGTGGTAAAAGCCATTTTCTCCCGATCTTCTGGGGCCATCGGGATCTGCCAGTACCCGCTGGTCAAATCCAAGGTTGAGAAGTAGATGGCGGTCCTCAGGGCAGTCAGAGACTCCTCAATCCGTGGCAGTGGATATGCGTCCTTATGGGTGACCGCATTCAACCTTCTGTAATCGACACAGAAACTAAGGCTGCCATCCTTCTTCTCGACAATGACCAGCGGGGTGGCCCACAGGCTGTGGCTCTCGTTGATCACGCCGGCCTCCTGCATCTCGTTGATCATGGTTCGTACCGGTTGGTACATGGCCGGTGAGAGCGGTCTGTGTCTCTCTTTAATTGACGGGTTGGTTCCAGTGGGAATGTGGTGTTGCACCCCCTCTGCTCTACCAAAGTCAGCTGGATGTTTGCTGAAGGCCCAGACATTCCTGCTCACCACTTGGATAACACTCTCTCGTTGGTTCTCTGGTGTATCTGCATCTCCGATTTGGATCTCGTTCCACCAGGGGGTGTCCGTGGTGATCAGGCTGGATTGGCTGGCCACAGTTCTTTGTTGATATCTAGACACGGTTTCTCCCAGCATGTCTTGGAAGTCAACCAGCACCACACTGGCCACTGGGCAGTTCTGGAACAGCCAGATCAGGTAACTGTGTGGGTTGAGTACCCGGACTGGAAATCTTCCACGTTTCACTCTCGCGAGTGTCCTGGCCACTGCAAATGGCTGCTGCCCATCGGGGTCACAGGCTTTGATTACAGCTTCGTAATCCCGCCCACCTGGGCCAATCCTGGCCTTACACAATATCACGCGTTCGGTGTTGGGTTGAAGCATAATGGGTTGGCAGTCCGTGATCCTGGCTTTGCCCACTTCTCCTTTGGGGTTAGTGAAACGCTTGTGTTCTTCAACCAGACGCACCATCTGCTGCATCATCTTCCGTTCTCTCAGGGCCTCCACCAGCTCGTCGGGACAATTTTTCAGCACGTTCATCCCCAGAATGACTGGGGGCAGGTGTTCATTGCAGGAAGTTGTGACCAAACAGCCTTGGTGTTCTAGCTGTGCCTCACCTATAGATAAATCGGACTCCCAGTAGCCACGGAACTGAATTGGCTGGCCCTTGCTGGCCAGTAGGTAGGTGGTGTCACAATCTTGCTCTTTTTCCAGTGTTTTCAGAACTCAGTGGGCTGAATGGTCGTCACTTAGGATCCGGTATCCAAAAGAGCTGCCGTTTCCACTCCGTTGAACCTCATCTTCAGGTGGGGACACTTGCCAACGTATCGTGGCCACCATTCCAGTGCCGATGGAACTATTTGCGAGGTTCTTCCCGAAGGTCGGTCCCTCGCCTCGGGGTCATGTCGTTTAAATGCTCGTCTTCACATTCGCGCTCAACATGTCCACTCAACTTGCAACGTCGACAGATGGGCCTCCCCTGAGCATCGAACTGATTGGTGGGGCGTTGTCCTGAGCCCCGCAGAATGTCCAATTGTCGTCTGTTTCTTCTGCCCGAATCACTACGCCATCCTCCACGTTTATTCTCTGCCTGTTAAGGGCGTATATCTCAAATCTCTTTCATCAGTTCTGTTACGGCACTGGTGAGAACCCGGATCGGATCTTGGCTGGTTTGGACCTGCTGAGTGACAACTCGTTTAGGCTTGCCGGGTTCAGGCATCAAACACAGTTGCGCCTCGTCGCACTCTTCATTGTCGGTCAGTACCGAGGTCGCCCCATATTCTGCGTCTGTGTTCTGATTCAACCCCAGTATGTCCATTGAGGTTTCTTTAAATTCAGGGAAGGTGCAATCGGGTTTCTTTTTTCTCCACATCCTTAGCTGGGCCTTCGTCTCGCTTCTGGTCCCTTCAAGAAACAGGTCCGTCAATGTTTCATCGACATGTTCTACCTCTCTCAGAGCTCTAGCTTGGATCGCCTGCATCGTCTTTTGTAATCCCAGGGCAACTTCTCCACTGGCTCACTTCTCCGCTCTTATCACTGCTTAGTAAATGTCCCCCTATATTCCAAGTTATTTCTTATCAGCATTGTCATATCAGCTTAGCCTCTTCTTGGCTACTCACAGGCTTTCTCTGTTGTCATAGCCGCACTACAGTACTGAGAGTGTACAAGGTGGCAGGTAGTTCTGGAAACAGTCTACCACCCTCTATGGATCTGGTCAGTTATGCTGGGTACACACTGGCCGATATATATCGGCCGTTCTATTGAACGGCAGATATATCGCTAGCTTGTCGGACAGTGTGTACCAACAATATGTCTGTGAATGCCGTTGTTCACAGACATATCGCGTCGGCCCAGCAACACAGCCGACAGCCAATATACAGTTTCTAACAATATATTGGTGCATCGTGTTGTGTGTACGGGCGGTCAGCCGACCGCCCGTACACTTGCTGCAGACACCGGCGGTGATTGACAGCACAACTGGGCGGGTGCATGTAAGTGTCCACCCAGTTCGTGATGTCAGTCCCAATGGATCGGCAATGTGTATGCACAACATATTGGCAGGTCCGTCTGTAGATATATCTGCAGATCAAATTGATCTGCAGATATATCTACAAGTGTGTACCCAGCATTAGTGACAGTCCAAGGGACTGAAAGATGTACCAAGCATTGATAAAAGTGGATAAGTGAGCCAGTGGAGAAGTTGCCCATGGCAACCAATCAGCTGCTCTGTATACTTTTAAAGTATGAAAATTATACATGTTACATCACTGCTGATTGGTTGCCATGAGCAACTTCGCCGCTGGCTCACTTCTCCACTTTTATCACTGCTGAGTACATCTCCCACTAAGGGGTTTTATTTACTAAGCCCTGGAGTGAGATAAAGTGGATGGAGATAATAAATCAACAAACCAGTTCCTAACTGACATGTCACAGGCTGGATTTGAAAAATGACAGAAAGGAGCTGATTGACTGGTACTTTATCTCCATCCACTTTATCTATCTCCAAGTTGCTCAAGGCAATCAATCAGCATTAACATAACATTTATAATTTTCATACTATAAAAGTATACAGAGCAGCTAGTTGGTTGCCATGGGCAATTTCTCCACTGGCTCACTTCTTCACTTTTATCACTAATGCTGGGCATACACATGAAGATAAAATGCATGTCAGACAGGCAGGCATTCTATCTGCCAGCCTCACACCCTGTAGTTATTGTGGCCATAAACTGGGCGGGATGTACTAAGGGAAAAATGCGGTAAAACCCCCGTTTTCAGGGGTTTTACCGCATTTTCAAATGTACTAAGACCGGGCCGCCGGGTTTTCACCGCCATGGGTATCACCATCTTTGGATGGCGATACCCCATAGAAGCCTATGCGCTTCTTATAACCGGCCACCGCAACCCGCCGCAGATGCCAACCCCCCTCCCCACATCATACCTTCCTCCTGGCAGCCTGGACCCAGAAGGTAATCTCCTCCTCCCCCTAGCAACGCAGCCTGAGGTCCTTCCGGGTGCAGGGGGGAGGAGGAGGTGCTGGGGACAGCCTGCTGCTGCTTCTCCGCGTGCGGGCAGTGTTGAGACCCACGGGAGGTGACAAGACCCCCCGCACATCACCTCACAGGTATCGCGGGGGGCCTCCATCACCGCATTGCGATGTTGATCGCAAATGTTAGTACATATGCGATCAACATCGCTGCGATGGGCGGCGATGTATGTTAGTACACACCACGCACTGTGAGATGTATCGCAGTGTATGGCACCCGATGTCTGGGCTCCTTCCGTGGGGAGGGGATATTTCCCTGTTCCTTCCCTGTGAAGAAACAGGGTAAATGTCCGTCAGTAGGACACAGTAGTGCATACACTGTCCGATGTGGACGACTTTAAACTTAGACAATATCTCATTGGATGGACATATTGGACGATCCATCATGCATGACCGTTCAATATTTTCATATTAGTCGCCCGCCACTTTGTACAATTTTCAGTGCGATCGGCGATATCAACAAGGTGTCAGGATTCTGCGCATCAGAATGCTGCTGTCGGTATTCTGACATCCCAAGTGCCGGGATCCTGATACCATATCTTAAATACAAGTGTGTGATAATAGAAGGTCAATTGTCACATTAGGAAACACATAGGGAGATCACATAGAACTTGAACTTGAATAATGTTGTTTCACTGATTCAATCCTAGGTGATTAGTAGTAAAATGACAGTTCTCAGTATATTTTCTGATTGTATTACAGAAGTAGAATAATGGGCCATTAGTCATTGTGGATACAATTGAAAACAGTCATAGGCAATTACGTATGAATCATAATGATACAATTGTTCAATCGGAGGTGTGTTATGGAATAATCATATTCCTCAGAATAATTGTTCAATACACATATTGTAGAGACTGCAAAAACACACTATGATTAAATAGAATTTCTCATGCTATGATATCAGTTATTATACACAGAAAGTGCTACTCTAAGACAACAGTTGAATAGTAAGCATCATCAATAAACAAAATGCCCATATTGTTTACAGGTGTAGTGGCTGACAGAAATGAATAAAAAACAGGATTTTGGTACTTCCCAATAAATCCCTTTCTTGGAATCCACAGAGGACACTGGAGGCTGAAGACACTGAGGATAGTGTGCAGACTCCTCCCCCTCTATCCCCCATTAGCCCTTGTTTGAAAAACTGAGCCGAGAGGATACGGAAACAGAGAGGAAATAGAGTAACGAAAACAAGCGAAGCAAGAACACAAAGAACCAGAACCACAACCCAGGCAGCAAACAGTGCTGGGTGGGCGTCCAGTGTCCCCTGTGGATTCCGAGAAAGTGATTTATCGGTAAGTACCAAAATCCTATTTTGTTAGACATCCATCAGGGGACACTGCAGGCTGAAGACACTGGGGACATCCCAAAGCTGTCCCTATGGGTGGGAGAGCACTGAGGAATCTGCAAAACAAGCTGACCAAACTGCGAAGTGGAGGTGACAAAAGTATAAAATTTGTAAAGATGAACAAATGTGTGTACTCTGGACCAAGTGGCCACACAGCAAAGCTGCACCATAGAGGCAACATGACTCGCAGCCCAAGACGTACCCGCGGATTGTGTGGAGTGCGCAAAAATAACTGAAGGAGGTCATTGTGCATTACTCAAGTATGCTTGTCTGATGGCCAGTCTGATCCATCTGGCTCACTTGACAGTATCATACAATACAAACAAGGCATCCGATTTTCTCAAATGCACCATCCTGGCCACATAAATACAAAGGGCCCGGACAACATCTAAAGAGGGTTTCCCCATGTCTTCAGTCGGGGCAGGGACCACAATAGGTTGGTTTATAATAAACGTCAAAACCACCTGAGGTAGAAAATCTGAGTGTATTTGGGGCTCGGCCCTATCGGCATGGAAGGTAATATGCGGCGGCTTACACAACAGTGCCCTTAAGTCAGAAACTCTCCAAGCTGAGGCCAAGGCTAATAGGAGAACCATTTTCCAAGTTTGGAACTTGAGGTCCATGTCATCCAAAATTTCAAAGAAGGGTGACTATAAAAAGGCAAGAACCAACTTTAGGTTCCAAGGAGCCGTAGGTGGATCAAACGGCGGTTGTACACAGAGTACCTCTTGCAAGAAGGTTAGCACCCCGGTAAGAGAGCTAATTTGCGCTGAAAAAATATTGACAGAGCGGATACCTGTACCTTGAGAGATCCCAAACACAGCCCCGCCTCCAATCCAGTTTGTACAAACAGTAATAGACAGGCTAACCCTTGTGTCGAAATCTCTATCTGCGCACTAAATCATATAGGCGCACCATATATGATGATAATGAGCAGCCGTGACGGGCTTACAAGCCCGCAGCATGGTAGGAATAACGGTCTGTGGAATGCCTTTACGCTTTAAAGATAGTGGCCTCAACAGCCACCCTGTTAAACGCAGCAGCGTCTAATCAGGCTGTAGGAATGGCCCTTGTCGTATCAAGTCTGGACAAAGAGGCAGCAGACACAGATCGCCTGCGAGGAGTAGGTGGAGCTCTGAGAACCAAGCCAGCCGAGGCCAATTCGAGACCACTTGGATAACCCAGGTTGATTTCCTCTTGATCTGTTTGAGCACTCGCGATAGAAGCGGAAATGGAGGGAATATATATACCAGATCGTATAGATTCACACACATCACACACACACTGTAGTGATAGATATGAAGTAAGGAGCGGGCAGGCAGGGTAGAGGAAGAGAGCACACACTCCGCCACGGAGGCTCTTTCTCGCCCTAGAATACAGCTGTTTGTCCCCCACCACGTCCAATGGACCCTCATGCACTAAGAACCTTCAGCAGTTTGATGAGATCCGGGATATTGGTGGAGGGCAGGAATATCTGTGATTGCTGCTCTCCTCCTAGCTGCGAAAAAAGCAGAGGCAGACAGTCACAGTGCGCATTGAAGCTGCAGAAGTTTTTCCTGCTGTGAAAACCCATGCAGAATAAGCTCCACCCCTTCTTCTCCCGCCCGGGACCTGCTCTGCCATTATTAGCATGAATCGGGTATTCCTCAGGCTGATGAGGAAGCCTGTAAATGCAGGGCACTGGCTGTAATAGCAGTGGTTAGCCTGCCCTGGCCAGCGTAATAAACCTGTCTGCGCTGCCAGATCCCCCCTCCAGCTTGTTTGTGGGCTCTCATGAAGCAGGAGGGAACCGGGCTCTGCCTGTAATAGCCATGGTTAGCCCACCCTGGCCAGTGCAATAAACCTGCCCGAGTTGCCAGATCCCCCACCTGCTGTGCTTGAACCATCGCTTACCCCTGCTAAACAGCGCCTGTTGGTACACTGCTGCATGCTGTCCTCTTGCTAGGGTCCCGCTGCATGTGTCTCCATTAAAGAAGCTTTTGTAGGAGGGGGGACGCCCTGCTTGCTGCGGGAGCAAACCACGCTCTTACCTTGGTAGGAGACCTCAGGAGCGCGGTGTGTAGGGGGACGATGACAGGAGCTTTTGTGTAGAAGCCCTGACAGTCCGGTTTCTGACGACATCAGGCTGCTTCAGGACCCAGACCTCACCTTTTAATAGGCGGCGACCGGCCTCCCTGATGTGCTCTCTTCTTTTTAGTTGATTGGTGGAGCTCCAGCAGAATGTGACCGGCTCCCTCGGCACAACAAAAAAAACCTGGGGCTGATTGGGGATAGAGAGGGAGTAGTCTGCACACTCTTAGGAAAAAACGTTAAGTGCCAGCTCCCGATAGCCACCCGTCTATCCCCAGTGTCTTCAGCCTCCAGTGTCCCCTCCTAGTGGATGTCTGAGAAAGTTGTCTGGCAACTAGATCTCCAAAGTTTCTGCTGTCCGACCATTTGTACAGACAGTACTACATTCTTTGGCATCATATGAAATGGACTACACTATTACATCCAGTAGTACCTTAATGTTGTCAAAGTCAAAAATATTACATAGAGAGAACATACAAACTGCACACCTTTAAGTCGCTATACTTGCAAATATGCGCAGCGAGCACAGCAATATATGGTAACACACGCATTTACACGGACATGGCACAGAGATGGATTCGACACTTATTTCATACAGTACATAATTATAATAATATCAAGCACCAGACATCATGGAGATTTAAAATTAGCTAATGAATTAATGTCATGAATGTGTATTATTTGAACAGAACCAGATACACCCGTCATGTTTAATATTGAAACAAGCAGATTGGTGTGTAGATTAATTTGATACTTGTTGTGAAGTTGTGGGACATTGCAGCGGATAGATATGATTATATGTATAAAAGCTAAAATCCCTTTGTTAGAACAATGAATGATACAGTTGGCAGTTCTCAGGGCTGAACCTGATCAGCATATACAAAGCAAGAGAGACCCCTCCCCCAGGAACTAGTCAAACCGGAAAGTAGTTCCTGGCTAAGAGAAGAGGTCAGAGTTCAGTTGCTTGTGATCTCAGAGAAGAGATGTACCGTAGCTACACTCAGAACCAAGCTGGCATCCAGAAGAAATGGCTTGCTTATCACCAGGCTCCAAGCGAAAGGCTAAGTATTGAATCCACATGGCTGATTGGCATAGAATAGTTTAAAGTAGTTGTGAAATGATTGGTATTGAATAGTTAGTGGAGATACAAATGGCTTAAGGTTAATGAGGCTTGTGCAGTTGTGTGATTGTTATGTGTTGGTGATAATACTCTATGAAATCTGTAATGAATTGGAACAGTAGACAATCTGTAGCATAGCATTCCTGGTATACATTTATGGTTGGTGATTTATAACAGATTATAGTAGTTTTACATGATGCATCTTGCTGAAGGTTTAAAGTCAAAGCATACTTCCTTTTGTTACTGTAGTCATGTGCTTGTAGCAATGGCAGGCTGATATGTGTGGTTCTTGTGATGATTCATATAGCATAGCCAGCATACCATATGCTCTGGTTATTGAAATACTGAGTTTGTTTGGAATGTGAAATTGAATAAGATGGTTCTAGGAAGTTGGATTGGAATGTGGAATAAGATTAGTTGGTTTGTAAGAAATGGCTGCTGCTGGGTGTTTTCCCCTCCCCCTTTGAACCATGTGTTGCAGTCTTTGGAATCATGGGAGTTTTCCCAAAATGGAGTCTAGCTTCTGTCCCATGCGGTACCATTGTGTTGTTGCTGGGTGTTGTGTATATAGGGACAGCCAGTATGGGTAAGCTCAAGTATTCTTTCCACAAAGATTCTCAGCATTGACGAACTGCGCAGCAATTGTTCCTCACATGTGTAAGTTTCTCTGCAACCATATTGTCTTATTGTTAGCCATTCTCTCTCCCCCTCTCTCTCCCCTCCCCCTTAAACGTACTTGTGTCTTTATTGTATTTTATGTGTAGTTACTTGGTTAGATATTCTATGTTATCTTGGTAGTGTATAAATTGTAAAGTGTATTCTTTTGCAAAGTGAACGTTCTCATTCTCTCACTAAAGGCGTTAGAACCTTAGACCGGTATTTGGTTGATTATTGTATTACTAAGGGGTTCTCAGAGCGTCATAGTCGCTCATACAGCTTTTAAGCTAACAAGGTTACACTGCATTACATCTACACATTATCACTGCACAAATGTTTACAGTATAAGTACATTCCTTAAGGTATAGTTAAGGGCGTACCCTTGCGGTACCTTTTGCGCCAATTGCGTACTGTGTTCTTTAACCTTTAACGTGTTTTTAATAGGACAAATATTATAGACATTGTCAATTGGGGGCTCTCACGGGATATCACGCTCTTGATGATGCACTGTACATTACAAACGCGGCTGTAATTGACCGGCTAATGATGGACGCATCACAAAATGCTGAAACAAAAAAAAAACATCCACGTTAATGTATTGTGGTATCAGTAAGACGCTGATAGGAAATTTTAAGGGACAAGGCGTTTCTCATAATATTTAAGATGCCAAAATGTATTTTTATTGTTACAAAACAAGGTTCAAATGGATCATATCGTGTTTGATTAAGATTAGATTGTTTATCTGTTTAAGTAGGTTTAAAAGTACATTTAAAAGTTGCTGCATAGCCTTGATATAGTTTTTTTTTAAAACTCAGGCCTAGAATAACTTTAGGAGTTTGAATGATGACTTTCTTTGTGACAAGAGGCCGCATGGTCTGTCCACCATTTTGTGTGGCCCTCATGGAGGTGAAAGGGGGAGGAGCAGCGGCCATTTTGGGAAGGTCACATTTTTATTTTTTTCCCCCTAAGCGGCTGATTTTCAGTTGACTCAGGAAATAATCAGCCATCCATTGTCAAAAAGAAATCATCATTTAATGAGTTTTTTTTAATGCATTCATTTAATCTATATCATAGTCAATCATAAGTAATAGTGATTGGTACTTATATGTAATATCTATATGCATGTGCTTACATCAATGTATGTTATTAGATTAAATTTAGAATTGCATGTTCATTTGTGTAGTTTTCACATCTCACCTTCCTGTTTGCCATTTGCATTGATAACGTGCTAAGAAAGATTTGTTGCTATTAGAAGTTAAAGAGTAAAAGTAATACATTAAGGGGTAATTTGTAAAGCACGCACACAGCTTTGCCTAAGATACAAGGAAAGACCTGGGTGGTGCTCGGTAGATGATTGAAGACCATCTACATTGATAAACGTGTTAATTGTATTTCTGTGGACATATCTGGCTGGCATACACGTGTCTCTAACAAAAGGGTTAGACTAGTGTACGCAACGTAAAGGCCGACGCACGCAGCGTATATTACAACGGAGCGTCTGGGTACGCCCACGTAACTCAAATCACACTATAGTATTATTTTAACAGGCGAAAAGGTGGCAACGTGATAAATAGCGCAAGTCAATTTTAGTGTCCGAAATTTAAACTAATAGACCCTTCTCTAAATTTACGACTCATCTGGTCTAAAGGAAAGAAATTTCTGCGCAGAAATAGAAACAAAAGTAAAGTGTACATGTGGTGAGTGAGTGTTTGCATATATATGTTTTTACAATTTTTGGGTTGAACCACAAGAAGTCGAGTTCTCGTGAGGTACATACATGTAAGTGACGTGCATGGTGGCTGGGGAGGCATCCCTTGTTAAACATAAATTTGAGCATTAGACTATAGCAGACCAGGAGGTCCGGAACAGACCAGGAGGTCCAGGTACAGCAGACTAAGAAGTCCGCTACAGAGAAAAGAGCACAACCCAGGGGGTTGGTGCAGAACCCATATAGGCCATTAAAGCTCTGGCTGAAGGAATTCGCAGCCGCAATTTTCGATTCCACTGGTCGCTCCGCACATAAGATTAGTTGCTTATGTGCCGAACGATTGTACCGCACGTAATTGTGTGCATTAGTTAGTAATCTGACCCAGTGCCATTTGCGTACGAAAAGGGGTCATAAACGCTATTTGTACACTCTAACGTGATTTGTGTAAAAAATTTTTATTTTAAGGGAGGTTCGCTGGTCACTCAGGAAGCAACCAATAGTTACTGGAAAGAGTAAGTGCTCTTCGGATCACCCTCGCATGTTCCAGTAAATAGCGGTTCAGGTCGCAGGGGCCCTGGGTCGAGTACGCCAGCGCTAAGGCAGTGTGTGGGCGTATTGGTCGGCGTGGGCGAGTGAGTGGGGTACTCGGTAAACCGCCACCGTCGGCCTATCTTGAACATCTTGGTTTTTGTAAGGGTTCGCTGAAGACCCTGATTGAAGGTCAGAGGTAGTGAAAGCAACACCTGCAAGTTATGGGGGCCAGTTGTTCAGGTAGGGGGCGATCAACCTCGGTTCGGGTTGATTCAGTAAACCGACCAATCGGGTCGGCAAGGTATGTAATGTGTGAAAAATACGGTTCACACACAGAGGTTTTATGTGATGAATGGGAAAGAATGACTGTGCATGACGGGGAGAAGTTTCCCCGGGTAGGTAGCTTTAGCCCAGATGTGTTACAAAATCTAAGGAGAAGGATAGGTCTCATTAAATCAGCAAAGAGACGGATCAAACATTATGACTATTTAAAATTGTGGCAACAGGAAAGTGAAATGCAAAGAAGTTTAACTGACATATCTGACTCTCATCTTGGGAGGAGAGACATGGCAATGGAGAGGATTATGGTTGCGGAGAAAGGCACAATGTTGTACGATAAAAATGCACTTAGTAACTGTATTAAGGATGAAAGTAACAAATGTAATAATGTTTATGAAAATGAAAGTGTAAAAATTACAAATGTTAACCTGTGCAAGTCGCACCCCATGTCAAACTTCCCTCAGGACTACAAGCAAGAAAGTGAGCCCAGCACGATGTCGGCACCTTTACCAGCAGCCATCACACAAGACATCCAGGTGGACACGACCAAATCGGTAAAGGCAATAATCAAACCCCCTAACGGAGGGTCAGGTGAGGTCGTGTCCACAGGTACGTACAATGTTTTATGTCACGCACAAACAAATGTACCCCATATTGTAAGACCAACACAAGATGATGTAGTTGAATTTGATCCTGTCAGGGTGATCACAGTCCCCAATGGGAAGACTGACGATCAGGGAATCATTCCCGTCGGGGACAGTGCAATGCGCTGTCTCTGGTCCCGGACCGAATTGAGATCAATTATGTCTGAATTTCCTGATCCTAGGAAAAATCTAGTCGCATGTCAAAGGTTTATTAAAGAACTAGGAAACGCCACAGAACCCACCAACAAAGATTGGCGGACAGTGCTGAGGGCATGTTTGCCCTCCAGTGTTGACCCTGCGAAATTTATTACTGATTGTCAATTAGACACAGAAGTACCTCAAACGGAGGAACACAATCAGGAATGTATTAAGCAGATTAACCGACAGTTAGAAGTATATTTCCCTGCCGTTTCAAGTGGAATGAAATTTTCTCCATAAGACAAAACGAAGGGGAAAGTATTTCTAATTATTTAAATCGAGCACTGCAAGTAATGGCTAGAAACACTGGGATCACAGACATCAAAACTAATGCACAGCATAGAAAAATAGCGGTTAAGGTATTAATGAATGGTTTAAAGGAGGGATTGAGAACTAGGATACAGACCACCAACCCAAACTGGAGAAATATCTCGGTGGCCGCATTAAGAGAGGCCGCTATTGATAATGATCAGAATATCACCAGATACAGGGAGTCACAAAGTGATAAGTTAATGGCCGCAAGTATACAGGCCCTAACCACAAGACCACTCCAGCATAAGCCCCACACCACTGCGAGAAATTCAAATGTGGAAGTCTGTTACAATTGTCATAAAGAGGGACACTTTGCAAGAGATTGTAGATCAAGAAAAATACAAAAATCATATCAACCCCCTAGACAACGACATAATCATGGTATCCAAGGAATCAGGGAGGTACAGGGAAAGCGGTTGATGGTGATGAGCATCCAAGCGTTTGAGGAGGCATCAAATCAACCAAGACCCCATTTCACTGACACTTGGAGGAAGCCCAGGGTTTGTGATCTTTGCAAAAGAGAAGGGCATTATGCCAGTAACTGCAACAGCCCACATAAAGTCAGACCCCCTAGACATGAATATGAGCATGAATATGACACACCAAATTATAATCAGGGATCATATAGGAAGAATTTTGGGCCACACCCATAATATATAGTCAGGAAAGGGGATCACTAGGACTGATGGTAAGCCTGAGGTATAGTTAATAAATTGGGAGGTCATTCCCTGAAGACACAGGAATGACCGGGTAAAACGTTGTAATGTACCTGTAAAGTGTTTTTTTCCCCATCTCTGACGTTCACCACAACAGCTCCAACATCACCTGACTACTTGGTCTTTGCAGAAGTCTACCAAACCCCAGCATGACCTACCCGCATCAATGTATCCTGGCCAGATACAAATGGTGGAATATGGAGATGCTGGTGGGAGGGACTGCGCAAGGATACCATTGGACATGTAGATGTGACAGTCTGATGGTAAACGGAAGATCTGGCAATGTTTTTTGAAAAATGTTTTTTCTGTTGTTGTTTATTGTTGATTTATGTGATGCATATATATATATGAACGGTTCTCTCTCTCTCGTTGTTGTTTTTTTTCTCTCTCTCTCTTCTTTCTCATGTTCTCATAACGTTACAGATGGTATGTCACACATTAGTTAGACAAATGGTAATGCAAGATTTTTACTCCTTACAGAAAGATCGCTGGTTTGGAAGAAATATTGTATCACCAGAGTGTTCGGTTGGAAGACTGAGAGACAGCACCTTTGAGATGACAGCAGAACAAGAAGAACAACAAGACTAGAGAACTAATTATCGTAACAAGTTTCTCTCCCCCTCAAACTGTTTTCCTGTACCCCCATTACAAATTTCTCCTTTTCTCCTCCTGTAAGATGGACTCGCCTCAAGAGACTGTGATCCGTGTTTTCATGTTGACCCTGATGTTGACCAGAGCAGTCTGTTTCGGTGAGAGTACCAGTGAGGTCGAGAAAGGATCCAGAATGGGTTTCTGATGACTGAGACAGAGGTGTAAATTTCCAATAGCAACACAATCACCAAGCAAAGGCGAGTACCGGAAACGATCTAGCAGCCATGTTATTTGTAAACATTGTGAAGGATTGTTAGCTGAAAAGAGAACTGTATCTGTAGACTCTGTGACAGTGTAGTAGAGGATGGGTGCATCAAGAAATGTCAGTCCAGTTTTAACATTAACATGGACCGGCACCCATTGAGTGACTATCACTCCTTAGTGGGTAAAGTGTTAAATCAGACAGATTGTTGGGTATGCTCTCAAGTACCTCAAGGCCACGCAAGCCAGGACTAGTACCATTTCCTTTTAACGATAGGGGAGGTACTTGAGCTAAGTGGTGGGAGGCCGGTGGACAGGAGGTTTAATATCTCTAGTCCTCCTAGTTTGAAGCTCCACCAATATCATGTGGATAGATCCCTAATATGTTTTAACATTTCCAATCCCCGAAAGCCGGGAAATTGGGAAGTGTCATGGAGTAACCAAACCATGACCTTTTTCATATAGAGCAGATAGAATGCCAACAGATACAGAGCTTATACGCCACATAGCCGGTAGTGGAAAATCTTTCCGATATAGGTACACCCTAGGAAATAGGACCATGAGAGTTGGAGAGGTATCACCAGGATACTGTGCACATATCATACAAACTGATACGTGTATTAAACAGATGGGAGAATTAGGGTTAGGAAATTTCATATGGAAAATGTGTAATATGGTTATGTCCTACTCCGTCCCATATGTTCTCCCCGATGATGCATATTTCATATGCGGGAGGAAGGCGTATAAGTGGCTTTCCCCAAACTCTGAAGGATTGTGTTATATTGGAAAAGTACTGCCTGAGGTAATGACCGTATCCCACACTAAAATGAAGGATATTCACCGCAGTGCCCAAGCTCCTTATACTCACACTCATTACGAGCACATCGTTAAACGGCACCTGATAGCGAGAACAGAGCATCCGGCCTCTGACCTGATCAGTGAATCCACCGGGATTCAATTCCTAATCGCGTTAGATATCACTCGTACCGCCAGAGGAGTGATAAATTATAAATATATATCTGCGCTTGCAAATTTATTAGACAATATCACTGAAATGTATGAAGACACATTCAGGTATACTGGAAGGGAGCTCCAAGCTTATAAAACAGAACTGGTTCAGCATAGGATGATTCTCAATTATCTCACAGCTGTGACGGGTGGGTATTGTGTCACCCTAGCTACTCAGTATGGAATAAAGTGCTGCACGTATATCACAAACAGCACCGAGGACCCGGTCGAGGTCATAGACAAAAAGATGGACGACATTCTCCAATTAAAATGGGAGTTCCGAAGGAAACACAATCTCACCCTTGCCGCTGTGGGTAATGAGCTGACCAGTTGGGTGTCATGGTTGAACCCGCGAAATTGGTTCTCTGGTTTAGGAGAATGGGCTCAAGGAGTTATAATGGATGTAGGAAAATTCCTTTTGTGTGTTCTGGGTGTCATCATACTAGTCGGTCTGATATTTAGATGCGTTCGGATTTTAACAAAGTGTAAACGTAGCGCCCGAGTGATGAGTTTAAGGAGTGAAGATACTGTAATAACAACGACTGATGTGATTTATGACCCAACGATAGAGACAATGGGGTTAATTTACTAAGGTCCCGATTTTGACCGAGATGCCGTTTTTTCATCAAAGTGTCATCTCGGTAATTTACTAAGCAATAATCACGGCAGTGATGAGGGCATTCGTAATTTTATGGAAGTCCAACAAAAAAAATACAAATGAATACACCATCGGTCAAAACGCGGCTGTTTAAGTATGAATCTCGGTAATTTACTAAGAAGTGCAAAGCAAAAAAAAAAAAAAACACTGCCGTGAAAAATTACAACTCGTAAAAAAGTGCTAAAAAAAAACAGACCTGCTTTTTTAATCCGTGATTGTATAGGCATGCAGGGATCCATGAGATCCGTGCATGTATATCAGTGGGAAGGGGTGGGAAAGTGGTTATTTTATTTAAAAAAATTGCGTGGGGTCCCCCCTCCTAATCATAACCAGCCTCGGGCTCTTTGAGCCGATCCTGGTTGCAGAAATATGGGGAAAAAATTGACAGGGGTTCCCCCATATTTAAGCAACCAGCATCGGGCTCTGCGCCTGGTCCTGGTTCCAAAAATACGGGGGACAAAAAGAGTAGGGGTCCCCCGTATTTTTAAAACCAGCACCGGGCTCCACTAGCTGGACAGATAATGCCACAGCCGGGGGTCACTTTGATATAGTGCCCTGCGGCCGTGGCATCAAAAATCCAACTAGTCACCCCTGGCTGGGGTACCCTGGGGGAGTGGGGACCCCTTCAATCAAGGGGTCCCCCCCCCCAGCCACCCAAGGGCCAGGGGTGAAGCCCGAGGCTGCCCCCCCCATCCAATGGGCTGCGGATGGGGAGGCTGATAGCCTTTTGTGATAATGAAAAGATATTGTTTTTAGTAGCAGTACTACAAGGCCCAGCAAGCCTCCCCCGCATGCTGGTACTTGGAGAACCACAAGTACCAGCATGCAGCGGAAAAACTGGCCCGCTGGTACTTGTAGTACTACTACTAAAAAAATACCCAAAAAAAGACAAGACACACACACCGTGAAAGTAAAGATTTATTACATACATGCACACAAACATACATACATACATACATACTTACCTTATGTTCACACGAGGGTCTGTCCTCTTCTCCAGTAGAATCCAAGGGGTACCTGTTGAATAAATTCTACTCACCAGATCCCGGGTCCCAGGGTCCTCGGGGCAACCATTTGTAATCCAGGTACTTGAATAAAATAACAAAACGGAAAGCCGAGCCACGAACTGAAAGGGGCCCCATGTTTTCACATGGGACTCCTTTCCCCGAATGCCAGAAACCCACTCTGACTGATGTCTAAGTGGGTTTCTTCAGCCAATCAGGGAGCGCTACGTTGTAGCACCCTCCTGATCGGCTGTGTGCTCCTGTACTGTCTGACAGGCGGCACACGGCAGTGTTACAATGTAGCGCCTATGCGCTCCATTGTAACCAATGGTGGGAACTTTCTGCCCTGCGGTTGACCTAAAGTGACGTCACCGCTGAGCAGAAAGTTCCCACCATTGGTTACAATGGAGCGCATAGGCGCTACATTGTAACACTGCCGTGTGCCGCCTGTCAGACAGTACAGGAGCACACAGCCGATCAGGAGGGTGCTACAACGTAGCGCTCCCTGATTGGCTGAAGAAACCCACTTAGACATAAGTCAGAGTGGGTTTCTGGCATTCGGGGAAAGGAGTCCCATGTGAAAACATGGGGCCCCTTTCAGTTCGTGGCTCGGCTTTCCGTTTTGTTATTTTATTCAAGTACCTGGATTACAAATGGTTGCCCCGAGGACCCTGGGACCCGGGATCTGGTGAGTAGAATTTATTCAACAGGTACCCCTTGGATTCTACTGGAGAAGAGGACAGACCCTCGTGTGAACATAAGGTAAGTATGTATGTATGTTTGTGTGCATGTATGTAATAAATCTTTACTTTCACGGTGTGTGTGTCTTGTCTTTTTTTGGGTATTTTTTTAGTAGTAGTACTACAGGTACCAGCGGGCCCGTTTTTCCGCCGCATGCTGGTACTTGTGGTTCTCCAAGTACCAGCTTGCGGGGGAGGCTTGCTGGGCCTTGTAGTACTGCTACTAAAAACAATATCTTTTCATTATCACAAAAGGCTATCAGCCTCCCCATCCGCAGCCCATTGGATGGGGGGGGACAGCCTCGGGCTTCACCCCTGGCCCTTGGGTGGCTGGGGGGGGGACCCCTTGATTGAAGGGGTCCCCACTCCCCCAGGGTACCCCGGCCAGGGGTGACTAGTTGGATTTTTGATGCCACGGCCGCAGGGCACTATATCAAAGTGACCCCCGGCTGTGGCATTATCTGTCCAGCTAATGGAGCCCGGTGCTGGTTTTAAAAATACGGGGGACCCCTATTCTTTTTGTCCCCCGTATTTTTGGAACCAGGACCAGGCGCAGAGCCCGATGCTGGTTGCTTAAATATGGGGGAACCCCTGTCATTTTTTTCCCCATATTTTTGCAACCAGGATCGGCTCAAAGAGCCCGAGGCTGGTTATGCTTAGGAGAGGGGACTCCACGCAATTTTTTTTTTGGATTTTACAGTGTTTAATTTAAAAAAAAAAAAAAAATGAACCCCAGCACGGATCACACAGATCCGGCCGAGATTCATTGTAAAAAAGTCGGCAGTGTTTTGCTAATCACTGCCGTTTAAAACAGAAAAAAAAAACGAATGACATCGACATCGGAAAACCCGAAAAGGCTAAATACGGCAGCTTAGTAAATTAGACGTAATCAATTCAAAAAGTTGCAATTTTACACTGTCGATGTCATTCGTGATTGAACTTTGACCTGAAACGGGAAAATACGAATCTTAGTAAATTTACCCCAATGTTGTGATGAAAATGTGATTCCACGGTCCGTTTCTTTCACCTGTTTCTCGTTTTTCTCCAAGGTAAAAAGACCCGCTTGGAAGAGGAATTTGACGACCGTGTATACAGACAGCAGATAGACTAAAGAAGAAGTTTTGACAACCTTGTACACAGACAACAGATGGACTATGCCATAGACCCCCTTATCCCATCCCTAGTAACGTTAAAATTACGCTAGCCCAACACTTTTTGTAAGTCTATGGACATTGACAAAGCTTTTGCTCGCACTTTTGACAAAAGCCCAAAGAAGACTGCAGTCAACATGTACATCAAGACAAGACTTCAATCAACAAATGTACATTAACCTCACATAGAATATGACTGCATTTTCCATAATTGTTCTTTATCTTCATCTCTACAACCTTCAGGTAATGACACACATAGTCGATAGGGAATACAGGCACAGATATCAGCACTCACATATCCCCCCATTCATGTATCATCAACTAAAATGTGCTCCCCCATTTTGTTGCAACCAAAAGCCGAAAAGAGCTCGGTAAAGTTTGACAGCCCATCCACAGACCCTTAATACGGGATAAGAAGGAATTCAAATGTATACTTCGCAATACCTCGAAGCTTGATTTAAAACATGTACGGCACGATGATACATGACCCCCCAAACATGGATTCATACATACATACTTTTACTATTTCACTAGGTCATACCTTTTTCCTACCTTCTTCTCTCCTCTCTTACCCAATCATAGAAATGTACTTACATGATGACATATATTTTTCTGCTTAAATTGTTTAGATAGTGGCAGTTATTGGTGACTGCCAAAGGGTGGACTGTCAAAGTCAAAAATATTACATAGAGAGAACATACAAACTGCACACCTTTAAGTCGCTATACTTGCAAATATGCGCAGCGAGCACAGCAATATATGGTAACACACGCATTTACACGGACATGGCACAGAGATGGATTCGACACTTATTTCATACAGTACATAATTATAATAATATCAAGCACCAGACATCATGGGGATTTAAAATTAGCTAATGAATTAATGTCATGAATGTGTATTATTTGAACAGAACCAGATACACCCGTCATGTTTAATATTGAAACAAGCAGATTGGTGTGTAGATTAATTTGATACTTGATGTGAAGTTGTGGGACATTGCAGCGGATAGATATGATTATATGTATAAAAGCTAAAATCCCTTTGTTAGAACAATGAATGATACAGTTGGCAGTTCTCAGGGCTGAACCTGATCAGCATATACAAAGCAAGAGAGACCCCCTCCCCCAGGAACTAGTCAAACCGGAAAGTAGTTCCTGGCTAAGAGAAGAGGTCAGAGTTCAGTTGCTTGTGATCTCAGAGAAGAGATGTACCGTAGCTACACTCAGAACCAAGCTGGCATCCAGAAGAAATGGCTTGCTTATCACCAGGCTCCAAGCGAAAGGCTAAGTATTGAATCCACATGGCTGATTGGCATAGAATAGTTTAAAGTAGTTGTGAAATGATTGGTATTGAATAGTTAGTGGAGATACAAATGGCTTAAGGTTAATGAGGCTTGTGCAGTTGTGTGATTGTTATGTGTTGGTGATAATACTCTATGAAATCTGTAATGAATTGGAACAGTAGACAATCTGTAGCATAGCGTTCCAGGTATACATTTATGGTTGGGGATTTATAACAGATTATAGTAGTTTTACATGATGCATCTTGCTGAAGGTTTAAAGTCAAAGCATACTTCCTTTTGTTACTGTAGTCATGTGCTTGTAGCAATGGCAGGCTGATATGTGTGGTTCTTGTGATGATTCATATAGCATAGCCAGCATACCATATGCTCTGGTTATTGAAATACTGAGTTTGTTTGGAATGTGAAATTGAATAAGATGGTTCTAGGAAGTTGGATTGGAATGTGGAATAAGATTAGTTGGTTTGTAAGAAATGGCTGCTGCTGGGTGTTTTCCCCTCCCCCTTTGAACCATGTGTTGCAGTCTTTGGAATCATGGGAGTTTTCCCAAAATGGAGTCTAGCTTCTGTCCCATGCGGTACCATTGTGTTGTTGCTGGGTGTTGTGTATATAGGGACAGCCAGTATGGGTAAGCTCAAGTATTCTCTCCACAAAGATTCTCAGCATTGACTAACTGCGCAGCAATTGTTCCTCACATGTGTAAGTTTCTCTGCAACCATATTGTCTTATTGTTATTGTTAGCCATTCTCTCTCCCCCTCTCTCTCCCCTCCCCCTTAAACGTACTTGTGTCTTTATTGTATTTTATGTGTAGTTACTTGGTTAGATATTCTATGTTATCTTGGTAGTGTATAAATTGTAAAGTGTATTCTTTTGCAAAGTGAACGTTCTCATTCTCTCACTAAAGGCGTTAGAACCTTAGACCGGTATTTGGTTGATTATTGTATTACTAAGGGGTTCTCAGAGCGTCATAGTCGCTCATACAGCTTTTAAGCTAACAAGGTTACACTGCATTACATCTACACATTATCACTGCACAAATGTTTACAGTATAAGTACATTCCTTAAGGTATAGTTAAGGGCGTACCCTTGCGGTACCTTTTGCGCCAATTGCGTACTGTGTTCTTTAACCTTTAACGTGTTTTTAATAGGACAAATATTATAGACATTGTCAATGTCATAGTAGTTTACAGCAGTAACGTGCTGTGGGGTGAGGCAGAGCCTTTCCTGTCATACTCTAGTTTTGACAATATACAGTGTATGGAAAATACAAAGAATATATTACAAATATCTTCTTTGTATTATTATAATATTTTTTATAGTCAAAACTCTGGAGTAAGAAGTCTATAACAGGTGAGGCATTGCCTCCCCTGCCTACCTTTTCGACACATCTCTGATAAATCTCACCAAAGTTTCAGTAGTATATACTGCTGCACATGTGTATAATGCCCACATGTATATACTGCTGCACCTGTGTATAATGCCTGCATGTATATACTGCTGCACCTGTGTATAATGCCCACATGTATATACTGCTGCAACTGTGTATAATGGCCACATGTATATACTGCTGCACCTGTGTATAATGCCCACATGTATATACTGCGGCACCTGTGTATAATGCCCACATGTATTTACTGCTGCACCTGTGTATAATGCCCACATGAACCCTTTGGCTCATAAATTGTGTGTACAGCTGGCTCTGGTACTAGCTAGTGCCTCCTGAGCTATTTACCTACCCGCACATCCCTGGTTTACAGTTTACACTAGATCCTATAGTGTTAGGGAGCAGTAGATAGTCATCAGACCCTCGCTTCACTAAAGGGTCTCCAAGTTAACAAGGATAACTGTTTTAAAAGGTAAAGTAAATAAGGTGTGGGAGGCTATGTACAATATAGTCCATTGAATTTTGGAGATATTCTTGCTGCATATAACAGTGGTATGATCTTACTCCTGATCAAGGCCGATGCTAGGGTGTTTGGCACGCCCTCCTAACTATAAATTTGCGCTCTCCTTCCTATACTTTGCAAAGGATGTGCCACAAAAAAGGGTGTGGTCTTACAAGGAAGGGGCATGGCCACACAATAATACCCACATTTCAAATTACTCCACACAGTAGCACAATCTTATTCACATTACACAAGATAGTAGTGTCCCTTATTCACATTATGACACACAGTAATGCCCCTTATTCACGGTATGCCACACAGTAGTGCCCCTTATATGTGTTACACTACGCAGTAGTGTCGCTTATACACAATGCTCACAGTAGTAGTGCCACTTATACACATAATCCCCCTGTAGTAGCGCCCCTTATACACATAGTGACCACAGTAGCAGTGCCCCTTATATGTGTTACACTACACAGTAGTACCCCTTATACATAATGCCCACAGTGGTAGTGCCCCTTATACACATAATCCCCCTGTAGTAGCACCACTTATACACATGCCTACAGTAGAAGCACCCTTAATAGACATAATGCCCACGGGTAGCGGGTGCCACTGAGCGGGTTGTGCTGGCCCTGTATACATTTCTGGAAGCAGCCCTAATAGGGGTGGGTCTGTTGAGAGGATAGGGTCTGGAGGTGGCGGTATACTTCCTCTAAATGGGAGGCAATCGTGGCCTGCTTTGCATCTTTTGCTGCAGTTGTGTCTGTGACTTTATGCTAATGGTGTGGAGGGAAGGCTTAGGGTTAGACTGTGTGGAGGTCGGGTTAGGGTTAGGCTGCGGGGGGAGGTTAGGGTGAGACTGTAGGGAGGGAGGGTTAGCAATAGGATGTGGGTAGGGAGGTTTAGGGTTAGGCTGCAGGTAGGGAGAGTTAGGCTGAGGGCAGGGAGGGTTAGGGTTAGCCAGCGGAGGGAGGTTAAGTTGTAGGGAGGGAGAGTTAGGGATAGGCTGTGGGTAGGGAGGGTTGGAGTTACGCTGCAGGGGGAAGGCTTAGGCTGTGGGGGGAGGTAAGAGTTAGGCTGCGGTGGGAGGGTTAGGGATAGGCTGAGGAAGGGGAGGGTTAAAGTTAGGCTGCTGTTAGAAGATTCCTCCTATCAGCCTGTGGGGGTCATTCAGACCTGATCCCATGCTAGGTTTTTTGCTGCGGTGCGATCAGGTCAGAACTGTGCAAGCATATGCACTGCAATGCGCAGGCGCGTCGTACAAGTACAAAGCGGATCGTTGACCAGCGATGTATTGGACGAAGAATCCGTTTGCAAGGAGATTGACAGGAAGAAGGCGTTTGTGGGTGGCAACTGACCGTTTTCTGGGAGTGTTTGGACACTCCAAGCGTTTGCAGGGCAGGTGTCTGACGTCAATTCCAGCCCCGGACAGGCTGAAGTGATCGCAGCGGCTGAGTAAGTTCTGGGCTACTCAGAAACTGCACAAAACTTTTTTGTACCACCTGGCTGCACATGCGATTGCACACTTGCAAAGCAAAAATACACTTCCCTATGGGCGGCGACTATCTGCTTGCAGCAGTGCAAAAAAAACCTAGCGAGCAATCAGGTCTGAATTAGGCCCTGACCACACTAATAGGTCCCCAGTGCTGGCTAAAGTTATGTGATATCAACATATATTTACTTATACCCCTTTTACACCAAAATCCCGGGTCTGACCCAGGATTTGGAACATGGGGGGTTATTCCGAGTTGTTCGCTCGTTGCCGATTTTCGCTATATTGCGATTAGTCGCTTACTGCGCATGCGCAAGGTTCGCAGAGCGCATGCGCTTAGTTATTTTACACAAAAGTTAGGTATTTTACTCACGGCATAACGAGGATTTTTCATCGTTCTGGTGATCGTACTGTGATTGACAGGAAGTGGGTGTTTCTGGGCGGAAACTGGCCGTTTTCTGGGAGTGTGCGAAAAAACGCTGGCGTTTCTGGGAAAAACGCGGGAGTGTCTGAAGAAACGGGGGAGTGTCTGGGCGAACGCTGGGTGTGTTTGTGACGTCAAACCAGGAACGAAACTGACTGAACTGATCGCAATGCAGGAGTAAGTCTGGAGCTACTCAGAAACTGCTAAGAAATTTCTATTCGCAATTCTGCTAATCTTTCGTTCGCAATTCTGCTAATCTAAGATACACTCCCAGAGGGCGGCGGCTTAGCGTGTGCAATGCTGCTAAAAGCAGCTAGCGAGCGAACAACTCGGAATGAGGGCCATGGTTCCAAGCCGGGTCAGACCCGGGACTCCCCCCATTTACACTGCAGTGCCGATCCGGGATATTCCCGGATTGGCACCGTTTACACTGCACCCGGGTGCAGTGTCTTGTGGGCCGGCGCTTAGAGATGATGTCATCTCCAAGCGCCGTCCCACACTGCAGATCGGGACTCCGGAGCGTCTCGCCGGGGGCAAGCACAGCAATCTGGAAGCTGCTGTGCTGCCCCCAGCCTCCGGCGCTTCCAGGCACCAGACATGGCGCTGCTGTCTGCATAGACAGCATGTGCCATGTCTCCAGCCGCAGCATGGCAACCAGCACGGCACCGCTGTCTGCATAGACAGCGTGCACCGTGACCCCCAGCCTCCCGACCGCCCACCGGACACTGCGGTACGGGAGGTTTGCTATGCTGTAAATGGGTGCCGGGTCGGCTTACCCATTTACACCGCCTCCTTCCCGGGTCTTTGCCGTGTCCAACCCTGCGTATTTGCCGTGTTGGATTCCCGGGAAAGTGGACCCGGGGTATAGGAGAAGGACCCTTTTACACCGCCTGCAGTCCCGGGATTTTGCGCGCTCCCGTGCAAAATCCCGGGATATTTCAGGTGGTGTAAAAGGGGTATTACTGATCATATTCCTGAATTGATTATTACATAGGTTTTTAAGATTGTATATACTGCACTTTGACAGGTGTGGCACTGTCCTGAACTAGGACCTGACTTTCCTTTTTTTTTTTTTAAATCAGGTATTTTTTATGAAAATGTTTAGTAAACAAAAGAAACAATGACCGTGTCATCATCAGCAAAGTACACAGAACACAAGTGCAAAAATAAGATTTTACTCACCGGTAAATCTATTTCTCATAGTCCGTAGTGGATGCTGGGAACTCCGTAAGGACCATGGGGAATAGCGGGCTCCGCAGGAGACTGGGCACTCTAAAGAAAGATTTAGTACTATCTGGTGTGCACTGGCTCCTCCCTCTATGCCCCTCCTACAGACCTCAGTTAAGGAAACTGTGCCCGGAAGAGCAGACATTATAAGGAAAGGATTTTGGAATCCCGGGTAAGACTCATACCAGCCACACCAATCACACCGTATAACTTGTGATACACTTATCCAGTCAACAGTATGAACAACAACAGGGCATCAACAATGGATGCCAACATAACATAACCCATTATTAAGCAATAACTATTTACACGTATTGCAGAAAGTCCGCACTTGGGACGGGCGCCCAGCATCCACTACGGACTATGAGAAATAGATTTACCGGTGAGTAAAATCTTATTTTCTCTAACGTCCTAGTGGATGCTGGGAACTCCGTAAGGACCATGGGGATTATACCAAAGCTCCCAAACGGGCGGGAGAGTGCGGATGACTCTGCAGCACCGAATGGGCAAACTCAAGGTCCTCCTCAGCCAGGGTATCAAACTTGTAGAATTTTGCAAATGTGTTTGAATCCGACCAAGTAGCAGCTCGGCAAAGCTGTAAAGCCGAGACCCCTCGGGCAGCCGCCCAAGAAGAGCCCACCTTCCTTGTGGAATGGGCTTTCACTGATTTTGGATGCGGCAATCCAGCCGCAGAATGAGCCTGCTGAATCGTGTTACAGAACCAGCGGGCAACGGTTTGCTTTGAAGCAGGAGCCCCCAACTTGTTGGGGGCATATAGGATAAACAGCGAGTCAGTTTTCCTGACTCCAGCCGTTCTGGCTACATAAATCTTCAAAGCCCTGACTACATCTAGTAACCTGGAATCCTCCAAGTCACGAGTAGCCGCAGGCACCACAATAGGTTGGTTCAAATGAAAAGATGACACCACCTTTGGCAGAAATTGGGGACAATTCTGCCCTGTCCATATGAAAAACCAGATAGGGGCTTTTACATGACAAAACCGCCAATTCTGACACACGCCTAGCCGAAGCTAAGGCCAATAGCATGACCACCTTCCACGTGAGATACTTTAGCTCCACGGTCTTAAGTGGTTCAAACCAGTGGGATTTTAGGAAACCCAACACCACGTTGAGATCCCAAGGTGCCACTGGTGGCACAAAAGAGGGCTGAATATGCAGCACTCCCTTAACAAACGTCTGAACTTCAGGAAGAGACACCAGTTCCTTTTGAAAGAAAATGGATAGGGCCGAAATCTGGACCTTTATGGATCCCAACTTCAAGCCCATAGTCACTCCAGACTGTAGAAAGTGCAGAAATCTGCCCAGTTGGAATTCCTCTGTAGGGGTCTTCCTGGCCTCACACCAATCAACATATTTTCGCCATATGCGGTGATAATGCTTTGCTGTCACGTCCTTCCTAGCCTTTATCAGCGTAGGAATAACTTCCTCTGGAATGCCTTTTTCCGCTAGGATCCGGCGTTCAACCGCCATGCCGTCAAACGCAGCCGCGGTATGTCTTGGAACAGGCAGGGCCCCTGTTGCAACAGGTCCTGTCTGAGAGGCAGAGGCCATGGGTCCTCTGTGAGCATTTCTTGCAGTTCCGGGTACCAAGGCCTTCTTGGCCAATCCGGAACAATGAGTATTGTTCTCACTCCTCTTCTTCTTACGATTCTCAGCACCTTGGGTATGAGAGGAAGAGGAGGAAACACATAGACCGACTGGAACACCCACGGTGTTACCAGGGCGTCCACAGCTATCGCCTGAGGGTCTCTTGACCTGGCGCAATACCGTTGTAGCTTTTTGTTGAGACGGGACGCCATCATGTCTACCTGTGGCAGTTCCCATCGATTTGTAAACTGAATGAAGACTTCGTGATGAAGTCCCCACTCTCCCGGGTGAAGGTCGTGCCTGCTGAGGAAGTCTGCTTCCCAGTTGTCCACCCCCGGAATGAACACTGCTGACAGTGCTTGCACGTGATTCTCCGCCCACCGAAGAATCCTGGTGGCTTCCGCCATCGCGACTCTGCTTCTTGTGCCGCCCTGGCGGTTTACATGAGCCACCGCGGTGATTTTGTCTGACTGAATCAGCACCGGTCGGTTGCGAAGCAGGGGCTCCGCTTGACTCAGGGCGTTGAATATGGCCCTTAGTTCCAGGATATTTATGTGCAGACAAGCCTCCTGACTTGACCACAACCCTTGGAAGTTTCTTCCCTGAGTGACTGCCCCCCACCCTCGGAGGCTCGCATCCGTGGTCACCAGGACCCAGTCCTGTATGCCGAACCTGCGGCCCTCGAGAAGGTGAGCACTCTGTAGCCACCACAGAAGAGACACCCTGGCCCTGGGGGACAGGGTGATCAGCCGCTGCATCTGAAGATGCGATCCGGACCATTTGTCCAACAGATCCCATTGAAAGATCCTCGCATGGAACCTGCCGAAGGGAATGGCTTCGTACGATGCCACCATCTTTCCCAGGACTCGTGTGCAGTGATGCACCGACACCTGTTTCGGTTTTAAGAGGTCTCTGACTAGAGTCACAAGCTCTTGAGCCTTCTCCGTCGGGAGAAACACCTTCTTCTGGTCTGTGTCCAGAATCATGCCCAGAAAGGGCAGACGCGTCGTAGGAATCAGCTGCGACTTTGGGATATTCAGAATCCAGCCATGCTGTTGCAACACTTCCTGAGAGTGCGCTACGCTGATCTGCAACTGCTCCCTTGACCTCGCCTTTATGAGGAGATCGTCCAAGTATGGGATAACTGTGACTCCTTGCTTTCTCAGGATCACCATCATTTCTGCCATTACCTTGGTAAATATTCTCGGTGCCGTGGAGAGCCCAAACGGCAACGTCTGGAATTGGTAATGACAGTCCTGTACCACAAATCTGAGGTACTCCTGATGAGGCGGATAAATGGGGACATGCAAGTAAGCATCCTTGATGTCCAGAGACACCATAAAATCCCCCTCTTCCAGGCTTGCAATGACTGCTCTGAGCGATTCCATTTTGAACTTGAATCTTTTCAGATAAATGTTCAGGGACTTTAAATTTAATATAGGTCTGACCGAACCGTCCGGTTTCGGTACCACAAACATTGTGGAATAGTATCCCTTTCCCTGTTGAAGAAGGGGAACCTTTACCACCACCTGCTGGAGAAATAGCTTGTGAATCGCCGCTACCACTACTTCCCTTTCTATGGGGGAAGCTGGCTGGGCCAATTTTAGGTAACGTTGAGGGGGCATCACCTCGAATTCCAGCTTGTATCCCTGAGACACAATCTGTATAGCCCAGGGATCCACCTGTGAGCGAACCCACTGGTGGCTGAAATGTCGGAGACGCGCCCCCACCGCTCCTGGCTCCACCCGTGGAGCCCCAGCGTCATGCGGTGGATTTAGTGGAAGCCGGGGAGGACTTCTGTTCCTGGGAACTAGCTGTAAGGTGCAGCTTTTTTCCTCTACCCCTGCCTCTAGCAAGAAAGGAAACACCGCTGACCTTCTTGCTTCTTTGTGCGCGAAAGGACTGCATTTGGTAATACGGTGCTTTCTTAGGTTGTGAGGGAATATATGGCAAAAAGTTTGACTTCCCAGCAGTAGCTGTGGAAACCAGGTCCGAGAGACCGTTCCCAAACAATTCCTCACCCTTGTAAGGTAACACCTCCATGTGTTTTTTGGAGTCGGCATCACCTGTCCACTGCCGAGTCCACAGGACCCTCCTGGCAGAAATTGACATTGCATTAATTCTAGAGCCCAGTAGGCAAATGTCCCTCTGGGCATCCCTCATATATAGGACAGTGTCTTTTATATGCCCCAGAGTCAGCATAATGGTATCCCTGTCCAAGGTATCCATTTCCTCAGACAGATTATCTGTCCACGCTGCTACAGCACTACACATCCACGCCGACGCAATTGCCGGCCTCAGTAGAGTCCCTGAATGTGTATAAACAGATTTCAGGATACTTTCCTGCTTTCTATCTGCAGGATCCTTTAGGGTGGCCGTATCCTGCGACGGCAGGGCCACCTTCTTAGATAAGCGTGTGAGAGCTTTATCTACCCTAGGGGAGGATTCCCAGCGCACCCTGTCCTCTGGCGGGAAAGGGTACGCCATAAGTAACCTTTTGGAAATCAGGACTTTCTTATCGGGGGAATCCCACGCTCTTTCACATAACTCATTTAACTCATGTGAAGGGGGAAAAGTCACCTCTTGCTTTTTCTCCCCATACATATAAACCCTCTTGTCAGGGACAGGGTTTACCTCTGATATGTGTAAAACATCCTTCATCGCTATAATCATGTAGCGTATAGCTTTTGTCATTTTCGGTTGCAATTTTGCATCATCGTCGTCGACACTGGAGTCAGAATCCGTGTCGACATCTGTGTGAACCATTTTGGATAGTGGACGCTTTTGAGACCCTGAGGGCCTCTGCGCTGCAGGATCAGGCATGGGTTGAGATCCTGACTGGCCTGAGGTATCAGCTTTATCCAACATTTTATGTAAGGAGTTTACATTATCATTTAACACCTTCCACATATCCATCCAATCAGGTGTCGGCACCGTCGGCGGCGACACGTCATTCAACTGCACTTGATCTGCCTCCACATAGCCCTCTTCGTCAAACATGTCGACACACGCGTACTGACACACCACACACACAGGGGAAGCTCTAAATGAGGACAGGACCCCCACAAGGCCTTTTGGAGAGACAGAGAGAGAGTATGCCAGCACACACCCCAGCGCTATATAACCCAGGGATTACACAGTACTTTAGTGTTTACCCAGTAGCTGCTGTATTATGATTAATGCGCCTAAATTTATGTGCCCCCCCTCTCTTTTTCACCCTTCTACCGTGATTCTGCAGGGGAGAGCCTGGGGAGCTTCCTCTCAGCGGAGCTGTGGCAGGAAAATGGCGCTGGTGAGTGCTGAGGACGAAGGCCCCGCCCCCTCAGCGGCGGGCATCTGTCCCGCGATTTTCTGTAAAATAAATGGCGGGGGCTCATACATATAACAGTGTCCCACTGTCTATATGCAGTTTTCGCCAGGAGATATCAATTGCTGCCCAGGGCGCCCCCCCCTGCGCCCTGCACCCTACAGTGACCGGAGTGTGTGGGTTAGTGTGGGCGCAATGGCGCACAGCTGCAGTGCTGTGCGCTACCTCATGTGAAGACAGGAGTCTTCTGCCGCCGATTTCGATGTCTTCTCTGCTTCTGCCGGCTTTTGTCTTCTGGCTCTGCGAGGGGGACGGCGGCGCGGCTCCGGGAATGGACGACAAGGTCAGGTCCTGTGTTCGATCCCTCTGGAGCTAATGGTGTCCAGTAGCCTAAGAAGCGCAACCTAGCCGCAGTTAGTAGGTTTGCTTCTCTCCCCTCAGTCCCACGTAGCAGAGAGTCTGTTGCCAGCAGAAGCTCTCTGAAAATAAAAAAACCTAACTAAAATACTTTCTTATTAGCAAGCTCAGGAGAGCTCACTAAAAGCACCCAGCTCTGTCCGGGCACAGATTCTAACTGAGGTCTGGAGGAGGGGCATAGAGGGAGGAGCCAGTGCACACCAGATAGTACTAAATCTTTCTTTAGAGTGCCCAGTCTCCTGCGGAGCCCGCTATTCCCCATGGTCCTTACGGAGTTCCCAGCATCCACTAGGACGTTAGAGAAAAATGCATTGTAATTAGAAAACAGTTACAGGTTCTACACGATGCGCAGAGACAAACAATAACACAAGTAAATCGTCAGTTAAAAAAAACAACAAATGTGCAAATACAATTCAGAGAAAACTCGAACAGATGAGGTGTTAACACGGTGTTGAAAGCTGGCAACGAGACACACCACCACAACCTGAGCACCGTAATAATACAGATTCTAGGTCTAGGAGTCCCCCGATGAGCCCTTTCCCCTACTGAGCCTGGAAAGACACCATCTAACCCACTTATCATGGAACTGAGACACAGAGTTGCGGCTTTTAAATAGATGCCTTTCATGTTTAGTCACATAACATACAGAGGCTCGCCATTAATAAGGGTCAGGGGGATTAAGAGCAAACCAAGACCTGGCCACAATAACCTTAACCATGGTGGTAAGGCATAAAGTATAGTGCTAAAGCACCAGGGAATGTGTCTCCTCTAAACCTAAACCAAATAGACAAATTCTAGGTGATAATGGAGGAAGAGAGGGGGCTGTAGATAGAATATCACCCCAAATTTTGACCCAGAAGGGGGACACCATAGGGCACTACCAGAACAGGTGCCATAATCCTCAGTCTTCCATGCCATATTTCAGACAAGCAGCAGTAGACCACAGGCCAGCTTGTTGTAAAGATACTGGTGTATGATATACCCTGTGGAGAATATAAAAAAACACCTGTTGATATCTAACACAGGGAGTGGTAAATTTAATAGAACCCAGGATTTGTACCCAGTGTTCATTAGAGAGTGAACCTATGTCCGTCTCCCATTTAAGTTTGAGGGGATCAAGGAGACCAGGGAAGATTCTGGCACTGAGTGTAGCATAAACTGTGGAAATTTGACCCCTAGAGCCCAGACTCCCAACCAATAATTTAACTGGGGAGGGTGACAGAGCGGGAGGAGTACAAACAAATTGAGCCTGCACTAGGGATGGCCATCGGTGGGATATCCGTTGATGGATAACCTCGATGGTGGAAAACCATTTGTAAGGGAACCATCAATGGTTTCACCCATCGATGGTTACCCCTATTTTAGTATTGAGCAAGTTGCGGCCCAATCAGAGCCTGGGGCATGGCTTTGCGGGTCATGTCCTGACTCCTGACACACCGAAAAGAAAGAAAAAAAATATTCCATAACTCTATAATCGATGGCGGGAAACCATCTGGTTCTCCCCCATCGATGGTAAAAATAGGATTTTGGTACCTACCGGTAAATCCTTTTCTCATAGTCCGTAGAGGATTCTGGGGTCCACATTAGTACCATGGGGTATAGACAGGTCCACCAGGAGCCAGGAGCCATTGGCACTTTAAGAGTTTGAGAGTGTGGGCTGGCTCCTCCCTCTATGCCCCTCCTACCAGACTCAGTCTAGAAACTGTGCCCGAGGAGAAGACATACTTCGAGAGAAGGACTTAACACAGATAGTTGTGAGATTCATACCAGCTCACACATACAAGGCATGTCAAGACAACTAGCTTGAACAACTCAGCTACAGCTGAAACATTACTTACCAAGTAACCATAGGTGTGCGCTGCACCCTGTCAGGACTGCATTACTGAATGGACGCCTGGGTTAATCAAGGATGCCACTGCCACCGGCTTTCAAACTCCCAGCTCCACCTCCATGTATAAAAACAGCGTGATGTGACGTGATTATGTCATGCTGCTCGCACGCCCACCCACCAGACCCGCCACATGCCAACCTCTCTCCTTCTATTCTATGCCAACGCCAGCCACTGATGAGGATCAGCATGCAGCCAGCGTTCCTCTTAGGAAGACAAATTCAATACTGGCAGGCGGTCAGCAGCAGCATTGACACGTCACTCGTTTTTCCAGCAGCAGCAGTACTAGTCTGCGACTGTCAGTGTCAGTGAGTGACTGACTTGTAAGTAAGCTGCTGCAGCTTGCAGGGGAAAGAGAGGGGGAGCCAGACCAGGCTGAGGAGGAGCAGTGTAATTGCAGTGAGTGCCATCAGGGGTGTTTGCTTGGTGCACTCCACAACATCTAACAATGTATCTGCTTTATTAGGATTGGTACAAGGGTGGATATTTTATATTGCGATGACCGTCAATAGATGGTGCTAGACACGCCCAAAAGGCGGTGCTAGACACACACCTCCGACGGTGCACCCCCTAATAAAATGTGCTGCGCACACCTATGCAAGTAACAATGCAGTACTCAACTAAAACGAAGTTGTACTGAACCAAATAACAATTTGCAGGAAAATGAAGTGCTGGGCGGGCGCCCAGGATCCTCTACAGACTACGAGAAAAGGATTTACCGGTAGGTACCAAAATCCTATTTTCTCTTATGTCCTAGAGGATGCTGGGGTACACATTAGTACCATGGGGATGTACCAAAGCTCCCAGAACGGGAGGGAGAGCGCGAAGGCTCCTGCAGAACTGATTGACTGAACTTTAGATCATCAGAGGCCAAAGTATCAAACTTGTAGAACTTTGCAAACGTGTTTGACCCAGACCAAGTTGCAGCTCGGCAAAGTTGCACAGCCGAAACACCCCGGGCAGCTGCCCAGGAAGAACCAACCTAACGAGTAGAGTGGGACTTAACAGATTTTGGACACGGCAGTCCTGCTGTAGAATAAGCATGCTGGATAGTGAACCTAATCCAGTGAGAAATAGTCTACTTAGAAGCAGGACACCCAATTTTCTTGGGATCATATAGGACAAACAGAGAGTCTGACTTCCTGTGACGTGAAGTTCTCTTCACATAAATCTTCAGATCCCTCACGACATCCAAGGACTTTGAAGTAATTGAGGAGTCAGTAGCCACTGGCACCACAATAGGTTGGTTGATATGAAATGCCGACACAACCTTTGGAAGAAACTGCTGACGAGTCCGGAGCTCAGCTCTATCTTCATGGAAGATCAAGTAAGGGCTTTTACAGGATAAAGCCCCCAGCTCGGAGACACGTCTAGCAGAAGCTAAGGCCAACAAAGTGACCGCCTTCCATGTAAGAAATTTGAGCTCCACCTCCTGTAGAGGCTCAAACCAATCCGACTGGAGGAACTGCAATACCACGTTAAGGTCCCATGGCGCTGTAGGCGGTACAAAGGGAGGTTGGATATGCAGAACTCCCCTCAAAAAGATCTGAACCTCAGGGAGGGCAGCCAATTGTTTTTGAAGGAAAATGGATAAGGCTGAAATCTGGACCTTCACAGATCCCAACTCAGACCCATATCCACTCCTGCTTGCAGGAAGAGGAGGAAACGTGAGAGTTTAAATTCCATCGCAGGAAACTTCTTGGACTCACACCAAGAAACCTAGCCTGTATGAGGATAGGAATAACTTTCTTCGGAATGCCCTTCCGAGCAAGAATCAGGCGCTCAACTTCCATGCCATCAAACGTAGCCACGGTAAATCTTGATAGGCGAATGGCCCCTGCTGCAGCAGGTCCTCCCGAAGAGGAAGAGGCCTCGGCTATTCTAGCAGTAGATTTAGAAGATCCGCATACCAAGCCCTTCTTGGCCAATCTGGGTCAATGAGGATCGCTTGAACCCTTGTTCTCCTTATGAGCTTTAGGATTCTTGGGATGAGTGGGAGTGGTGGAAACACGTACACTGACTGGAACACCCACGGAGACACCAGGGCGTCCACTGCCACTGCCTGTGGGTCCCTCGACCTGGAACAATAACGCCGAAGCTTCTTGTTGATGAGAGGCCATCATGTCTATTTGGGGCAATCCCCAAAGATCTGTTATTTCCTTGAAAACCTCCGGATGGAGTCCCCACTCTCCTGGATAGAGATCGTGTCTGCTGAGGAAGTCTGCTTCCCAGTTGTCTACTCCCGGAATGAAGATGGCTGACAGCGCAAACGTGTGTTTTTCTGTCCAGAGGAGTATTCTTGTCACCTCTGACATTGCCGCTCTGCTCTTCGTTCCACCCTGTCGGTTTATTTAAGCCACTGTTGTTACGTTGTCCGACTGCACTTGGATGGCCCGATTTCTCAGAAGAGGGGCCGCCTGAAGAAGACTGTTGTAGACGGCTCTTAGTTCCAGGATGTTGATGGGCAGGTCGGCTTCCAGGCTTGACCACCGACCTTGGAAGGTTACTCCTTGAGTGACTGCTCCCCAGCCCCGGAGGCTCGCATCCGTTGTTAGCAGGACCCAGTCCTGAATCCCGAACCTGCAGCCTTCTAGGAGGTGAGACAATTGAAGCCACCAGAGGAGAGAAATCCTTGCCCTTGGCGACAGACGAATTCTCTGATGCATGTCGAGGTGAGATCTCGACCACTTGTCCAGGAGATCCAGTTGGAAGGGCCGAGCATGGAACCTCCCGTACTGGAGAGCCTCGTAGGAGGCCACCATCTTTCCCAATAGGTGAATGCATTGATGAACCGACACCCGGGGTGGCTTCAAGACATCCCGGACCATGGATTGGATCACCAACACCTTGTCCCGCGGAAGAAACACCCGCTGCACTTCCGTATCCAAGATCATGCCCAGAACTGACAATCTCTGGGTTGGTTCCAAATGTGACTTTGGAAAATTCAGAATCCACCCGTGTCTCTGGAGCAGTCGCGTTGTGAGAACAATGGACTGCAGCAGCTTCTCATTGGACGATGCCTTTATCGGGAGATCGTCCAGATAAGGGATGATGTTCACACCCTGCTTGCGGAGTATCATCATTTCAGCCATCACCTTGGTAAACACCCTTGGTGCTGTGGAGAGGCCGAAATGACAGGGCCTGGAACTGAAAATGACAGTCCAGGAGTGTGAAGCGGAGATAAGCCTGATGCGGCAGCCAGATCGGAAATGTGAAGGTACGCATCCTTGCTATCCAGTGATACCAGGAATTCCCCCTCTTCCAGACCTGATATCACCGCCCTGAGAGACTCCATCTTGAACTTGAACTCCTTTAGAAAAGGGTTCAATGATTTTAGGTTCAGAATGGGCCTGACCAAACCATCTGGTTTCGGTATCACGAAAAGGTTTGAATAGTAACCTTTGGTCAGCATGTGAGGTGGCACCGACACAATGACCTGTGCCTCCACCAGCTTGTGCACAGTGTCTTGAAGCACTGTGCTGTCCTCCAACAGAGTTGGTAAGCCCGACTTGAAAAAACAATGAGGAGGGAGACTTCGAAATTCCAGCCTGTATCCCTGAGACACAATATCTACTACCCAAGGATCCAGGTCGGACGATACCCAGACATGACAGAACTGTCTGAGTCTCGCTCCCACGGGCCCCACCTCCGGGCCGTGCCGTCCACCGTCATGCGGAGGACTTTGGGGTACCTGAAGCAGGCTTTTGTTCCTGGGAACCTGCTGCGGCAGGTTTCTTGGACTTAACCTTACCTCACCTAAAGAAGGTATTGGAAGATCTGGCCTTTCTAGGCTTGTTAAGCCGAAAGGACTGCTGCGCAGCTGAGGAGAAGGATTTCTTCAGAACAGGTGCTGCTGAGGGAAGAAACGGAGACTTACCCGCTGTAGCGGTGGATATCCACGCGTCTAGAGCTTCCCCAAAGAGAGCCTGACCTGTATAGGGTAGTTATTCACACTTCTTCTGAATTCCGCGTCGGCCGACCACTGGCGGAGTCACAGTCCCCGACGAGCTGAAACAGACATGGAAGAAATTCCCTCAGCCATGGAACCCAGGTCTTTCATGGATTCTACCATAAAACCTGCAGAATCATGAATGTTGCGTAAATATAAAGCAACATCATCCCTATCCATTGTATCCCAATCCTCAAGCAAGGTAGCCGACCACTTCACTATTGCCTTTGCAATCCATGCACTAGCAATAGTGGGACGTAATATGGCCCCTGAAGCAGTGTACATTGATTTAAGCGTGTTATCAATTTTCCTATCTGCCGGCTCCATTAAGGCGGTAGATCCCGGAACAGGTAAAACCACCTTTTTTGAGAGTCTGGATACAGATGCGTCAACAATCGGAGGGTTTTCCCACCTTTTCCTATCCTCCTCAGGGAAAGGAAAAGCCACCAGAATCCTCTTAGGGATCTGAAACTTCTTTTCAGGGTTTACCCATGCTTTTTCAAATATAGCATTCAGCTCATTTGACACAGGGAAGGTTAGCGAGGCTTTCTTATCAGTGAAAAAAGGCTCCTCAACCTGCTCAGGTGTGGTATCATTTACATTTAACACATCCCTGATAGCCTTTATCAACAATTGCATCCCCCTTGCAAGAGATGCGGACCCCCGCAACACATCCCCATCACTATCTGTAGTGTCAGAATCGGGATCCGTGTCATCTTGTGTGACATGCACAAGCGCACGTTTGTGGGGGTATATAGCGGGGTGTCCTGAGGTACTAGACACAGGCCATACTGCCATAGAGCTCTGTAATACCTGGGTTGCAGATTCATTACTAGCAAGTGCAACCCTGTCAGAAATCTGAGAAATCCAAGTTTTCATAGAGGAAAACCACTCTGGTTCCCTTGCTGGTGTCTGTGCTAAACCAGTGCTAACCTGATTACATGGAATGGGATCATCCTGGGAGGATAAATCCTCTGCAGCATATGACACAGTGCCCCTGGACATAGCTAAAGGAGACCACCAAACACTCCACACACACACACACACACACACACACACACACACACACACACACACACACACACACACACACACACACACACACACACGTGGGGGTAGACAGAGTTTCCCCCCCCAAGAATGGCAAGAGAGAGACAGAGATTGGAGCCAACCCACACACAGCGCTTTGTAGCAAGGAGAAACCCCCTGTCAGTGCTGACTGTGCTCCTTAATAGGACACACAGTCATATTACAGCCTCCCCTCCCTTCTACAAGCCCCTGGTACCATGTTCTTCAGCTCTGTAAGGGGTTGGCGGCATGCTGCTGGGCGAGCGGTTCCCCTGTGGCGGAGACCGATCAGACCCCTCTCGAGCTCAGTGTCCAGTCATCGGAGTCAGTGGCTCAGACCCCACAGGGCGGACACTGATCCCCCCTTAGTCCCTCAGTGCAGGCAGGCTGTTGCAAACAGCCTCCTGTAAAAAAATAAACTCTAAAATGAAACTTTACTAGAAAAGCTCAGGCGAGCTCCCATAGCTGTGACCGGCTCCTCCGGGCACATTTTCTAAACTGAGTCTGGTAGGAGGGGCATAGAGGGAGGAGCCAGCCCACACTCTCAAACTCTTAAAGTGCCAATGGCTCCTGGTGGACCTGTCTATACCCCATGCTACTAATGTGGACGCCAGCATCCTCTAGGACGTAAGAGAAAGTAGTTACCATTGGTCATATAGAATCAAATCCCTATAGAGAGGGGAAAGGAAAAAGAAACCAGTGGGTAAATTTACTAAGATGGGAGTTCTATTTAAGATGGGACGTTGCCCATAGCAACCAATCAGATTCTACTTCTCATTTATCTAGCACCTTCTAGAAGATAATACCTGAAACCTGATTGGTTGCTATGGGCAACATCCCATCTTAAATAGAACTCCCATCTTAGTAAATTTACCCCCAGGTACGATTTAAGGTGCACTCTACTCAACTAGCAAATTTTAATATAATTATTGTCAAAACTGTATATCCACAGTAGTAATATCAAATAAAGGCTTAAATGCCCATTACCTAAATTGATGCTTAAAATTATTGTTCTTATGGGACTTAAATTTGTCCTTTATTAATAGTAGAGCGAAATATTAAAATCCAAAGAAAAAGAAAATTAAATGTGATAGAAAATGAACATGATGTGAATAAAGATTTAAAAACAAAGCTAATGTGTTATTCACTTTATGTACTTCCTTAGAATTGTTTCAAATGTACATAAGCATGCATGTATTTATGCAGCACTGTATCAGTGCTAGATTTATTAGAGACCTATCATTTCAGCGTTAATTAGAGCTTGTACAATATGTCACAGAAGGAGATGTGCTATCTTATTTAATTTTTGAATCACGAGCTGTTACATGAAGTTACAACCGTGATATTCAATTATTGCAACAATGAAACTCTATTCCTGTCATACAGGCTTTAAGTGTGGTGAGTTATTTCTTAAGGTGGGTACACACTGGAAAGATATATCTGCAGATCAATTGATCTGCAGATATATCAGTGGTCGGATCGGGCAGGGTGCTGTGCATACACACTGCCCGATCCGTCGTGGACTGACGTCATGAACTGGGCGGGCGTGTACACATGCCCGCCCAGTTCAGCTGTCAATCACCGCCGGCCGCCGCAGCATGTGTACAGGCGGTCGGCCGACCGCCGTACACACACAGCGACGCGCCAATATATCGGTAGATATATTGGCCGTCGGCTGTGCTGCGGGGCTGACGCGATACTTCTGTGAACGACGGAGTTCACAGACGTATCGGCCGTACACACTGGCCGACGGACCAGCGATATATCTGCCGTTCAAGAGAACGGCTGATATATCGGCCAGTGTGTACGGGCCTTTAGTGTTGTAAAAGGGGGATCGATGAAACACTGTTGCTAAGTCTGTGACTCATGCATTAAATCCTGGGACACAACGCAGTACAAAAACTTTGCAATGTTGCATGTATTGTCTAAACACAAAGAGAACTAATTGGGGATATATCTTAAGATGACAGCATATATAGGATCATATGCGGATATATAAATTAATGTCTCATATGTAATATCAGTCCACAGTAATTAACTGCCTTATTGCCCTGTATTGGATTATATCTGCTCAGTGAATCACGGTAACATTTAAAATCCGCTGATCGTATTTATGGTATATTGCAGAGAAATATCCAGTAAGTATATAAAAAAAGTAAGTTGATATCTCCTATATAATATCAATACACAGTGATTGGCTATCTTGCTGCACTGTATTTAATTGTATCAATTCAATATCTCACGGCGGCACTTCATACCCACTATCCGTGCTTGTGATACATCGTTCTTAATGCAAACAGATATTTAATAAATATACAGGAGAAATATAAATCTATTATTTCTACTATGCCTGTTTGCATCGGGATTTCATATACAGCAGCAGTCTTGATTTAGAATCATCGATGGTTGATGGCCACCCCTAGCCTGCACCGCACCTGACTTCCCTTTTTAAACATTATGCTATGATATTGTAATTATACAGCTCATTAAAATGACATAGTATAGTGGATAACTTGTACTACTTATTTAAACATACACCAAGTGTAGTAGGACAAAGATGCACTTACAGTACATTGGCTTACATCAAAATTTGATTTGTTTTCAGCAAAGTCTTCTTTAATTATTTATTCACAGCCAGGTGCCCACTGCAGTAAAACTGTATAATGTATTCCAAATGGCTGAGACCCAGCTAACGACGAGTGCAAAGTACATAGATATTCTCTATGATAACTGTTAAGAAATGTCTAATCAGAATTTGTATATAGATAATCCAGGTTTAGTATAAGCATAACCTGAAGCTGCATCTTTTACACTGGAGAGAGGTTAGAAATGAATATACCAAATACAATTAGATGTTATGCTACTGTGAGAATATCAGTATGGAAATAAAAGAACTCCAGAGATAATAATGTTTTGGAGGTAAGCCCCTCTCATGAAGGCTCCCTGACACACTCCACTCCAGGCACAACAGGGTGGCAGACAGTGGAAGCTAGGAGCATCAGGGCAGGTGTCCCACAAACAGCTGGATTTGCAGTTGTTGGGTGGAGCAGCTCTTAACTTTAAATCTTAGGGTGTTTGGGTGGAGCAGCTCTTAACTTTAAATCTTAGAATTGATTGGAAAATTGGAAATGATCGAGTTAAGTTCTATAAAAATATGGAGGATTCAATGATACTAAGAAAAGCGAGCAGCTAAATTTTTGGATAACTGAGTTTCACGGCACAACAGGTAATTTTCCAGAGGTGCAAAATTCCCGCTGTATGTACTCGTGTTCCGCATTACGTCACCATCTCGGGGATCCGGTCAGGATCCCGGTGGTCAGGATTCCAGCTGTCAAAAGACTGATGCCGACCCATGTTGGGATTCTACAGTGGGATGCCGTGGTCGGTATTCTGACCGCCAGCCTCCTGCACGCCGGCATTTCAGCCTCAACTCTTTCAGAGAATGGCAGTCAGCACTGTGGGCCTGAATCAGGTTGGATAACTATTCATTAATTCTCGATCCAACCGCAAAAATTACTAAAAGGATGCGGGCGCATTCTGCATGCCAGTCAGGCAGAGGCATTCGCGGGGCGGGGGGGCTAGTGGCAGCACTCCGTTACTTAGGCGGAGACATAACGTTGCAGGGGCGTGGCTTAAAAACGGAGGGCATGGTGGCTCTAACGGAGGCATGGCAGGGGCATGATCGGAGCGGCTGCAATCCTTACTGAATTAGGCCCTGTATTTGTAGTTCTTGCATTCACGTTTTACAGCATCTCTATTCTTTAACTACGTAGAGCTGGGCACCTGTGTCACTGCTGTATCGTTTGGATGGGGTAAAAGAATGTAAAAGTTTGGGTAAAAAAAAAAGCGGGGGGGGGCTTGTAACTTTCTACAGCAGTGTATGAACTTTTAAATGTCTTCATTCTTATGTGTCCCCCGCTTGTCTCCTGAAGTTCCCTCATATCTCATCCCCCGACTCAATGCAGACCGTACTGTGAGTCAGGAGTAGTTGGCAGATTGTTGCGATGAACCTTTTAGCGTAAGGAAAGGAAACACATTGCTAGTGTGGAGCAAGCCACATAGATTCTGCAATGTCACGTTTCTTTCAGTAACTTGATAGTATTCTTAGAGATATTGGTCCAGGTGTAAAAGTGGCCACAGTCTGTAGGTGATATATACCCTTTAGGCTGTAAAGTGTTAATTTCCCTCTTATGTCTATTTTGCATTTGAATTATATGAATAAATTATTTTTTTTATCATTGCTTCCACCTCTGCTTCTTTTGTTAAAACATACTGTATGAGTGTGAGAGGGGGCGAAGGATTGAGATTGTCACATTAATTGTATAGACAAGTCTCACAATCACACCTTTTAGAGCAGTTCCATGTGTCTGCAATTTTACATCAATGTATCATACTGTTAGCACATGGTTTTAAGTTTAGAATCACAGCATGGAAAGGAAGATACTGTAGATAAGTAAGCATCTGTACTTTCAATAAATGGGGGAAAATGATGATGGATAGTATAAGGATCAGGGGGGAATCCAATCATCCACAATCCGTTTTTTCCTGGTGAAAACAACAGGATATCGTGATTAATGACCGATGGTAATTATCACGGTATCCTATTACAGGCCATTTTCATCGGGCGAAAATGGACCCCCGATCGTTCAATAACACATGGGATCGGGGATAAGTAACCGATTCCATGTGTTATTGCGGTTCCGGCAGCCGCTTATTGCGGATTATGCTTCTAATACACAGGTTCTCAAACTCGGTCCTCAGGACCCCACATAGTGCATGTTCTGCAGCTCTCCTCACAGAATTACAAGTGAAATAATTAGTTCCACCTGTGGACCTTTAAAAATGTGTCAGTGAGTAATTAATTCACCTGTGCACCTTCTGGGTTACCTGCAAAACATGCACTGTGTGGGGTAATGAGGACCGAGTTTGAGAACCTATGTTCTAATAGGATAGCCCCTGGCGATACAATTACTCGTGGTCATCGACTGCGGGTAATTGGAAACCCCCCTCAGGATCTTAAAAGCCCCACTTACCCATACCCCGGTGCCTCGTTCCCCCTGTAAACTGTTACTGAGGGCAGAAGTGGGAGAAAGATTGTACTGTTGGGAATTGCGGAACCACAGATCTACAGTATACATAATGGAAATCATATTCACTGGTGGCTCAATGAATAGATTGCAGGACAATAGCAGAATATTGTCCACCTGTGGAATGGCTCATGGGGGATGGTCTGTAAACAGGAGCAGAACATGGTGTACCAGTTTAATAGGTTATGTTTATATTTATACATAATGTGTTCAAGAACAACACATCCAGTGCTTACTGATAGACAGGAAACATAAATTGAATAAAACATTATCTATACAAGCTAAAATATACTATAGAAAGACACCACTATGCCAGTCAGATTTTATTTCTACATATTTTTTTATTATAAGTTTATTGTTGTACATCTCCTCTATTTTAGTTTTTTTTTGTACATATATCTATTTTAGGGTTTATTTTGGGGGGCATACTAAAGATAGGGGAGAATCCCTATTGCCAATTATTTCCGACATGCCCAATACATCAGAGACTTACCGCTGGTGAAAAACAATTGTTGTTATGGAATCTCTGCCGTTGCTTTTGTGATGAAAATTCTTCTTTATAATAAATAACCAATAGCATTAGTTGCACTTGACTTTTTTACTTCTTGATTTTTATTTAATTGCGTACAATTTTTACTTTTAACTATTTGAACGAGACTGCAAGAGTGGAGCTAAAACTGTAGTGTGGGGGAGCATATGCTATGGGTCCACACCTCGCCACAAGCTTCTATTTTTGTAGGACAATACTGGTCTTACCCCCTGTAAGGTGTCATGGGGTTGGAGTGTTGTCAAGACACATTGAGGTTGTAACTGGCGTAGATTTTGGTGTCGCCTGGTTTTCAAGTCATCAAGCAAAGGGCCCCATACACAAGAGTGATAATGCTCGATTTCAGCCCAATTCGGGCATTCGGCCCGATATATTGGGTGAAATCGGGCATTTTTGAGGTGTCTCTGGGCTGGTCCGATCCGATGCGCGTTCCTGTGGACATCGGATCGGATCCTCCAGATTGAATGTGCTGCACATTCAATCTGGTCTGACCTGGGGGCATGGCTGGGTTCGCCCAGGATACATCGGATGCAAAATGACAGCATCCGATGTATCCCGGGCGTTCCTGCCCCCGGGAGGCTGCCAGGGTGATCGCCTGCGATCGCCTCCGACATGAGGTCAGACAAGTGTATGGGGCCCTTAAGACACAAAAATTTGCTTTGCCAGGCAATTCTCACACACTACTAGTACTAAGTGCTTTCTGTATTTCATTGATTAATGTTAGACCTTCTCATTTGCGCTGTAGATTAACTGACAATGGCCCTCATTCCGAGTTGATCGCTCGCTCGCTAGCTGCTTTTAGCAGCATTGCACATGCTAAGCCGCTGCCCACTGGGAGTGTATCTTAGCTTAGCAGAAGTGCGAACGAAAGGTTAGCAGAATTGCTCGTAAAAATTTTCAGGCAGTTTCTGAGCCGCTCCAGACTTACTCCTACCTTGCGATCACTGCAGTCAGTTTAGTTCCTGCTTTGACGTCACAAACACGCCCTGCGTTGGGCCAGCCACTCCCCCGTTTCCCCAGGCACGCCTGCGTTTTTAGCACACTCCCTGAAAACGACCAGTTACCTCCCAGAAACACCCACTTCCTGTCAATCACTCACCGATCAGCAGAGCGACAGAAAAGCGTTGCTCGCCCTTGTGTAAAACTGCATAGTTTTCTGTGAAAGTACTTTGCGCGTGCGTCCTGTGTCCCGTACGCATGCGCAGAAATGCCGCTTTTTCAACTAATCGCTGTGCTGCGAACGAAAGCAGCTAGGGATCAACTCGGAATGAGGGCAGGGCCGGTTCTTACCCTTGTGGCGCCCCGGGCAAAAGATAGGGGCATGGCTTAATATGGGGGCGTGGTCAGTCACGCCCCCATTTGTAGCGCCGCTGAAAGCAAATTAAAAAAAAAAGTATACTTACTATACCCCGCTCCTGATTCCAGACCTGCAGACCTCAGTCCGCCGGCGCCGCTCTTCTCCTCGGATCTATGGGAGAGACGTCAGTCAGTCTACTGTATACACTAAGGAGAGTATTATGTTCTTCCCACCTGCTGCTATTTCTCCTGTTACAATAATACCGCATACACTGCATATGTACTCTATACACAGGGCCGTTTCTAGCCAATTTGGCTCCCAGTGCGAGATTTAAAAATGCACCCCCCCCATATTCACATAAGAAAAAATGCCCCTCCCATAGATATAAAGAGGAAAACCATGCGCACGCCGAAGGCGTGCGCGCTCCCGGTAAGGGGGCATGGCCTCGTAAAAATGGGCATGGCTTTAAGATGGGCGTGGCCTCATCTGATCTCATGATCACGGCCACCACAGGATTAAAAAAAAAAAAGGCCTCATTTTACACATTACAGCAGGCACGCGACCCCATTTTACACAGCACGGCAGGCAAGTGTCCCCATTTTACACATTGCGGCAGGAAAGTGTCCCCATTTTACACATTGTGGCAGGAAAGTGTCCCCATTTTACACATTGTGGCAGGCACGTGCCCCCATTTTACACAGTACGGCAGGCAAGTGTCCCCATTTTACACATTGCGGCAGGCACATGCCCCCATTTTACACATTGCGGCAGGAAAGTGTCCCCATTTTACACATTGCGGCAGGAGAGTGTCCCCATTTTACACATTGCGGCAGGAAAGTGCCCCCATTTTACACATTGCGGCAGGCACATGTCCCCATTTTACACAGTATGGCAGGCAAGTGTCCCCATTTTACACATTGCGGCAGGCACGTGTCCCCATTTTACACAGTGCGGCAGGCAAGTGTCCCCATTTTACACAGTGCGGTAGGCAAGTGTCCCCATTTTACACATTGCGGCAGGCACGTGTCCCCATTTTACACAGTGCGGCAGGCAAGTGTCCCTATTTTACACATTGCGGCAGGCACGTGTCCCCATTTTACACAGTGCGGCAGGCACGTGCCCCCATTTTACACATTGCGGCAGGAAAGTGTCCCCATTTTAAACAGTACGGCAGGCAAGTGTCCCCATTTTACACAGTACGGCAGGAAAGTGTCCCCATTTTACACAGTACGGCAGGAAAGTGTCCCCATTTTACACAGTACGGCAGGAAAGTGTCCCCAATTTACACATTCCGAAGACAGGTGTCCCCAATTTACACAGTACGGCAGGTGGTGGTGAGGGGGGGGGGGGAGGGAGAGAGAGAGAGAGAGAGAGAGGGAGAGGGGCTGACTTACATTTGAAGCGATTCTTCCCGCTCTTCAGCCGCCTCTCCCTCGTCTGCGCGGCACCGGCCAGCTTGGCTCCCCCTTCTCCCTCCTCCCGAGCGCCCAGCTCGGGGGCGGGGTTTCGCGGAATGACGCGATTGCGTCATTCCGCGAAACCCCGCTCCCCGAGCTGGGCACCCGGGAGGAGAGGGGAGGGGGGATTTAGTGCTGAAGAAGTGCCACGGCGGGCGCCCCGTGCGGTTGCACGGCTCGCCCGCCACAAGAAACGGCACTGTCTATACAGGGGACTAGTTACATGAACATGTGTGTGAGCAGCAAGATAACGAGTATAGTTTCCATCACCATGTACACACAGTAATATGCATTTTGCATTTATGTAAAAGAGTTAGGAATTATGCTTATTTTAACCCATTATGTGTTAATCCACATCATGTACCGTGTGTGGTAGGAACTGCGTAGGATAAGTGTCTAAGTAGTACAAATTTAACATATTTTTTGTTTAGAATTGGAAAGATAAGGAATGCAGTTATATATAAATATTCTGAAATAGCAAATATATTTGTGTAACATTTGGCAGGACGGATGAAATTAGCAGCTATGGGGTACCTGTACTAAGAGGATGTAAGGTTCGAAAACGCAAAAGACAAAGAAAATCCCTGTACAGTACATATCGATTCTCGGTAAAAGGATTACGTACATCTTCTACCTGGGGTAAAATAGCACTGCCACAGGCACCTATAGTGGCACTAGAAGACACGGGGGTTACTGAGATGAAAAGTCATTTAAATTGGGCTTGGTGTACAGCACCTACATCGTCACCTGAAATCATCAATATAGTCTCACGTGAAGAAAAAGTATTGATAAAATCTACAACATACATCATGTCTCCAGAAACAAACCTTTGTGATGTATTAGGCATGGACATTATTTATTTATTTTAAATTACAAATTAATGCGTATACCTATGCTGAAGTAGTTGTGTAGAATGGGTTAATTATTTCAGAGGAAATGATGGTGGTCATTCCGAGTTGGTCGCTAGCTGTTTTCGGTCGCTGTGCAGCGATCAGGCAAAAATACGGCAATTCTGCGCATGCGTATGTGGCGCAATGCGCACGCGCAACGTACTTTCACAACGGCCGATGCAGTTTCACACAAGGTCTAGCGACGCTTTTCAATCGCACTGCTGGCCGCAGAGTGATTGACAGGAAGTGGGTGTTTCTGGGAGGTAACTGGCCGTTTTCGGGGAGTGTGTGTAAAAACACAGGCGTGTCAGATAAAAACGCAGGCGTGGCTGGGGAAACATAGGCGTGGCTGGGCGGACGCAGGGCGTGTTCGTGACGTCAAAACAGGAACTAAATAGTCTGCAGTGATTGCAAGCTAGGAGTAGGTCTGGAGCTACAGTACTCTGAAGCTGCACAAAATTATTTTGTAGCCGCTCTGCAATTCTTTCGTTCGCACTTCTGCTAAGCTAAGATACACTCCCAGAGGGCGGCGGCTTAGCGTTTGCACAAAAGCAGCTAGCGAGCGAACAACTCGGAATGAGGACCGATATTGTATATGATGGTTTGCATTGTATTGCGGTCACTGCGATGATCTGTAATTGTATGATGTCACTGAAATGCTCTCTGTATTATATTGTGGTCACGGCGATGTTCTCTGCATAATATGGAGGTCAATGTGATGTTCTCTGAATTGTATGGTGGTCATATAGATAAAGGATGACTATTATCTACTGTGGAGAGAGGGGAGGGCAACAAGCTGAGTCTTTGCCCTAGGTGACAGAAATGACATCTCCCACAAAAGACTGCAATGAGAATCTGCTGTCCAGGGCAACTTGATCAAAATGTTTTGACTTGTTTTTATTCCTAACAAGCTTAGTTTTTAACACTATAATTTCCATATCATTCAACTACCAGTATCAGACTGCAACCAAGTAGCAATTAATATACTGTACTACTGTAACTATAGAAGAATTAAAAAAATGGTTTACAGCACAGGAAAGTCATGTTCTCTGTCCGTGGCACTCCTAAACCCAATAGGCAGGGTGGATAGCTGTAACGCCTACAGCGCACATTCGGGGTCATTCCGAGTTGTTCGCTCGTTGCTGATTTTCGCAACGGAGCGATCAAGGCAAAAATGCGCATGCGCATGGTACGCAGTATTTTAGCACAAAACTTAGTAGATTTACTCATGTCCGAACGAAGAATTTTCATCGTTGAAGTGATCGGAGTGTGATTGACAGGAAGTGGGTGTTTCTGGGCAGAAACTGACCGTTTTCTGGGAGTGTGCGGAAAAACGCAGGCGTGCCAGGATAAACGCGGGAGTGTCTGGAGAAATGGGGGAGTGTCTGGGTGAATGAACGCTGGGTGTGTTTGTAACGTCAAACCAGGAACGAAACGGACTGAGCTGATCGCAGTGTAGGAGTAAGTCTCGAGCTACTCAGAAACTGCTAAGAATTTTCTATTCGCAATTCTGCTAATCTTTCGTTCACTATTCTGCTAAGCTAAGATACACTCCCAGAGGGCGGCGGCCTAGCGTGTGCAATGCTGCTAAAATATGCTAGCGAGCGAACAGCTCGAAATGACCCCCATTGTACTGAATCTGTGTCTTATTTCTATGTGCATTTATTCTCGGCTTTCAAGAATGTATTGCATAGCCTACACAGTAACCAGAGCTAGGACCCATGCAGAGGTATACTGATGCCAACACAGGCTCATTTACTGCATATACAGCAATATTGTATCATTTGCAGAACCATTAACATGTAAATATTATTTTGCAAAGATTTTTTACTTTTTCCATTGATAAGATAAACATTACTACCTAATACACACGAGACAGGATGGGGATTAACCCCTGGTGTCCCCCAGCACACCAAACTATATGGGTAACATGACTTGAAAACCTACATATAATAGAAATCCAGAGGTCTTCGTTACATATATCTGCAGAAATATGGCAAAGCCACCAGGCCCCGACAAGGCTCCTCTGATGCTGGTGGTCCTAACCTAATACTATATCTGGGCCTGGGGTGCAGAACCCCACAAACCGGCATAGGCCAGCCACCCCAGGGCAGCACACATGTGAGAAGGTAAAGTGTTAGTATGTGTTAATTAAAGGGAACTCAAAATCTGTATACAAAAAGTGATACACTTGTCGAGGCCTGGTGGCTTTGCCATATTTCTGCAGATATATGTAACGAAGACCTCTGGATTTCTATTATATGTAGGTTTTCAAGTCATGTTACCCATATAGTTTGGTGTGCTGGGGGACACCAGGGGTTAATCCCCATCCTGTCTCTTGCTTAGAATTACCCCTCCCTTTCAAGCACCTGGAGTATATTGTCAAATTGATATGAGCAACTTGCATTCTGTTTTGCTAGTATGAGAGGCATAGATGGGACCAGTGTTTGGAGGGCATGCTGGTTCCTACAGTGCCATATGGAGATCCCAGGGGTGGCTCCAGGTAAGTTAGCTCTCAATTTGGGTATATCTGTTAGGTGCCATTATCATGTGGCACTATATTTAGTATGACCCAGAAGGGCTATTATTATTATCATTATTATTATTATTATTATTATTATTACTGGAAATGGGTCTGGGGTGCGGTTCCCCCTGATTGGAGTGGCTGGGCTGCTGTGGGGTAGCACACTATTATATTTATTTAGCACCCCCCTTAACACTGTTATTAATCCTTTAGGTCTTTTAATTACACCGTCACTAGTGTATCACTTTTTGTATACAGATTTTGCGTTCCCTTTAATTAACACATACTAACACTTTACCTTCTCACATGTGTGCTGCCCTGGGGTGGCTGGCCTATGCCGGTTTGTGGGGTTCTGCACCCCAGGCCCAGATATAGTATTAGGTTAGGACCACCAGCATCAGAGGAGCCTTGTCGAGGCCTGGTGGCTTTGCCATATTTCTGCAGATATATGTAACGAAGACCTCTGGATTTCTATTATATGTAGGTTTTCAAGTCATGTTACCCATATAGTTTGGTGTGCTGGGGGACACCAGGGGTTAATCCCCATCCTGTCTCTTGCTTAGAATTACCCCTCCCTTTCAAGCACCTGAAGTATATTGTCAAATTGATATGAGCAACTTGCATTCTGTTTACCTAATACACACGCAGACAAGACCGTCTTCATATACCTAATGATCCCAATTTACAATGTGCACCTGCTCCAGATATTTTCAAGTTTATTTAAACTTTATGAAATAAGTTATAGCACTTTATATCATAATAGGGAAAGTAAACTGATAAGTTGGTGTCCACCCTTCATTCCAAAATATTTACTCTTACTGGGTACTTTGTCAGCTGTAAAATAAGAATATGCTCATAATAACACAGTATCAGTCAGCAACACCAATTAAAAGAGGGTGGTGGTGGTGGTGGTGGAGGAGGTGGGGGGAGGGGGGTGATGAGACAATCCAAGGCAGATGTACTTAGAAAGAACAAATGTCTATGTCCGTTTGTGTATGGAATAAGAACAGAGCCATTTCACATTAAGAGTCAGACGAAGTTGCATCTGTGTCTTTATTCAAATTCCACTACAAAGTCCTTCCTTGGTGTAAATCCGCGGTATCCAAATGTGCAAGACTGAGATGCCCACTGTCTTTCAATGCACCATCGAAACTGAATATTCCCTATGGCAGGTGTAGTTTATCTGTTCGAGTATGGCCTCCTGTGTGAGCAGTACATCGGCTTTGTATGCATCACACCTGCAACCAGGGCTGTTTCTAGCCAATTTGGCTCCCAGTGCGAGATTTAAAAATGCGTGTCCCCCCCATTGACATTAGAAATATGACCCCCCTCATAGATACAAGAAAAATAAATGTGCGCGGTGAGGGGGCGTGTCCTCGCTAAAATGGTCATGTCCTCGCTGAAACGGGCATGGCCTCGCCTGAAAAGACTATGTTACACCCCAGTTTTTGACTCCACCAACAGACCTCGGCCACCACCGGGAAGAAAAAAAAAACTAATTCCACCATATTAAGCCCCACACAGTAATGCCCCCTGCACCATATTATGCCACACACTGCAATGCCCGTGATACATTATGCCCTACAGCAAAGCTTCTTATTACTTTTAGTTTTAAATTACCTGCTCATTGCCCAGGGTTTCACATGCTGGCTGTCATGCTCATTGCCAGGGGTTTCATGCTCTGGGATCCAAGCTTGTTGCCAGGGGTTTCATGCTGTTATACTGGGTGCACTGGGCAGTCCTGGTGCAGCATTGGTACTTATCTGGGTGCACTGGGCAGTCTTTGTGCAGCACTGGTACTTATACTGGTGGCATTGGGCAGTCCTGGTGCAGCACTGGTACTTGTACTGGGTGAACTGGGCAGTCCTGGTGCAGCCGTGGTACTTATACTGGGGGCACTGGGCAGTCCTGATGCAGCAGGGGTAGTTATACTGTGGGCACTGGGCAGTCCTTATGCAGCAGCGGTTGTTATACTGGGTGCACTGGGCATCCTGGTGCAGCAGTGGTACTTATACTGGGCCAGCCCGCCAGGCCGCCAGCAGCTCCCCTGATCCCTGTCATTAGCACTCTACTTGGGGGGATTTTTGTGAAATGACACGTTGCAAATGCGTCATTCCGCGAAATTCCGCTCCCCGAGCGGAGTGCTAATGACAGGGAGGAGGGGGAGCACATGGAGCATCGGAAAGTGCCACGGAGGGTGCCCTGTGCGACAGTACGGCTGGCCCGCCGCAAGAAACAGCACTGCCTGCAACACTCCCATAAGACTCCCATAACATTGCAGTGCGTCTTAACAATTTTAATACTTTTAATTTATGGCTGACTGTGGGCAGCTAGGCAGCTGGTCATCATTTATGTAGAGGCCTGGAGCTCTAGCTCCATCCGCCCCATTGTAAATTTGGCCACTGTCTGAAAACCTGTTGGTAAATAGGCAAAGAATCATATCCAATTGGCTGTGTAATTTCGGCAGAAAAATCCTGTGGATCTTGCACCCAGTTTTGAATTACTACTCCCGATAGCCGCAGCAATCAATTAAAAAAAATGGTGCAAAATGTTTTCAGCCAAATTGGAAAAAAAAAAATTGGGGGACAGCCTGTACCTCAAAAAAATGTAAAACTATATTGGGCAACCCAGGGGAAGAGAAATCGAAATGCATCGGTGAGTGGGGGACTGGCCGGTGGACTTCTTACCTGATGGGTCACTAGCATTTTGGGGAAGAGGATCCGCAACCCTGTCTCTTGCAAATGCCATGCTTTTTTCAAATGGTATACACACATCCACTGACAGGTCTCTGGGCGTTTTCAACCTTATGTATTGTTTGTGTATATTTATATATGAATTGTGTTTTCTTGTATAGTATTTACATTTTAATAAACTAGCCTAACTAACAGGGCTTCATTAGTTTTTTCTTATGCTTCTTTATATGTATATGTCACTGACCTGGGTTGGGAGTGTTGAGAACTCGGGGGTTCTTCCGATGATAGGGAAGAGGAACCACAGCTGGGCCGGAGCAGGGATGGCCGGATGTAGGTTTTCCTCATACAGAACTTAGCCGTTGTAACCGACGTGTAATGCTAAAGAATTAGTTGTGGCCAAGGCTTGGGGGCGATGCTGAAGTACACAGAAGAATGAAGAACTTGTGAGCGATGCTGAAGAAATGAATGAAGATTTGAGAACGATGTTGAAGCACACAGAAGAATGAAGAACTTGTGAGCGATGCTGAAGAAATGAATGAAGATTTGAGAACGATGTTGAAGCACACAGAAGAATGAAGAACTTGTGAGTGATGCTGAAGAAATAAATGAGGATTTGAGATTCAGTGTAACTCTGGAAGTTTGAGAGGCGTTCCACTTAGGGATACCCTGTAATACTGGAAGCACAGGAGGTGTCCCTCTGAGAGATACTGTAACGCTGGTAACGCAGAGAATGTCCCACTGAGTGATACACTGTAATGCTGGTAGCACAGGGAAGGTTCCACTGAGTGATAAACTGTAACGCTGGTAGCACGGGGAAGGTTCCACTGAGTGATACACTGCAACGCTGGTAGCACGGGGAAGGTTCCACTGAGTGATACACTGTAATGCTGGTAGCACAGGGAATGTCCCACTGAGAGATACTCTGTAACGCTGGTAGCACAGGAAATGTCCCACTGAAAGATACTCTGCAACGCTGGAACACAGGAGACGTTCAGCTTGTGAACACGCTGAACGCTGCTAGCACTGGTGATCATTGGAAAGACGATACTCAGGCGACGGGGCTCTGTACGGCGTCTGCCTTTGAACTTCCCGCCCTCTCCCGATTGGTGGAAGGGGCCGATGACATCACCCGTTCACCACGCTCTCGTGGATGCCGGGCGCAATGGCGGCGCCCACACCCCAGGAACCCACCAGAGGCAGCACCAGCAAGACGCGACGACCCGGAGCCCACCGGGGGCGACGACTGCCGGGTGACCCAGTGCACCCGGAGCGATAAGCGCGGCAGCCGCAGCGCCGCGAGTGTGACAGTACCCCCTCCTCTAGGAGTGGCCCCTGGACACTTTCCTGGTTTCGTTGGATGTTTAGAATGAAAGATCCGGACTAGTCGGGGAGCAGTGACTTCAGAAGCTTTAACCCAGCTCCTCGCCTCAGGACCATAACCTTTCCATTCTACCAGATACTGTAAATTCTTGTGAAGATAACGAGAGTCAAGAATAGTTTTGATTTCAAATTCTGTTCCAGCTTCAGTCTCTACCGAGGTTGGGCTAGGAGACTCCGAATGAAACCGATTTAAAATGAGGGGATGAAGGAGAGAAACATGGAAAGAATTTGGTACCCGAAAGTGGGAAGGCAATCCCAATTTGCAGACAACAGGGTTCAGGACTTGCAAAACGGGGTAAGGACCGATGAACCTCGGAGCAAACTTCATAGTGGATACTCTTAAACGAAGATTGCGGGTAGAGAGCCATACCCTGTCACCAACTTTGTATTGAGGAGATCCTCGCCGTTTTCTATCCGCAAAGAATTTGTAGCAGCCAGAGATTTTCTTGAGATTAGCATGAACCCTATTCCAGATTTGACTGAAGTGCCGGAGAGTGGAAGCTGCAGCAGGAACATCCTCCGAAGGAAAAATTGGTAATTCTGGGACTCGTGGATAGAATCCGTAATTAATGAAGAATGGGGACTCACCAGTGGAAGAGTGGTACAGATGATTATGGGCAAACTCGGCCCAGGGTAACAGTTCCACCCAATCGTCCTGTGAAGGAGAGAGATAAACGCGGAGAAAAGTCTCTAAATCTTGATTGACACGTTCTGTTTGCCCATTGGTTTGTGGATGGTAAGCAGATGAGAACTTGAGTTTTATTTGTAAGGCTGAGCAGAGGACCCTCCAAAATCTTGCAGTGAACTGTACCCCTCGATCAGAGACTATCTCCCGAGGTAACCTGTGCAGGCGGAAGTGTTCACGAATTAATAGTAAAGCCAACTTGGGAGCCGTTGGTAAACCGGTCAACGGAACAAAATGTGCCATTTTTGAAAAGCGGTCAATAATCACCCAGATGGTATTGTAACCCTTAGAGAGGGGTAATTCGGTAATAAAGTCCATAGAAATATGGGTCCAGGGTTTCTTAGGAATGGGCAGTGGACGAAGCAACCCTGCAGGAGGCAGACGAAGAGTTTTGTGCTGAGCACATTGAGGACATGAATTGACATAATCTTGTATATCCTTCTTCATGGTGTCCCACCAATATGACCTTCGTAGAAATTCACACATTTTTTGAACTCCAGGATGACCGGAAAACTTGGAGATATGAGCACACTGCAGTAACTTTGGTCAAAATTCAACTGGTACAGACATTCTCCCAGGAGGAGGACCCAGAGAGGTGGGAGCTGCTGAAATAGAGACTGGACTGAGAATTAAACTCTTTTCAAAGGAATTCTCCTCATCCGAGGCCATTAAAGAACGAGACAGAGCATCATCCTTAGCGTTAAGAGTCCCGGCCCGGTACTTAATAACAAACGAGAACCGAGTGAAGAAGAGCGCCCATCTAGCTTGACGGGGATTCAAGCACTGGGCCGTCTTGATATACAACAAGTTCTTGTGATCGGTGTAAATAGTAATTAGGTGTTAAGCACCTTCCAATAAGTACCTCCATTCTTCTAGGGCAGATTTTATTGCTAAAAGTTCCTGATCTCCAATGGTGTAGTTTCGTTCAGCAGGAGAGAACTTACGAGAATGGAAACCACATGGATGTAACTTCCCATCGGAAGAGTACTGTAAAAGGATGGCACCGATGCCTACTGAGGAAGCATCGACTTCCAAGAAGAATGGTTTCGAGAAATTCGGTTGTTGGAGTACCGGAGCAGACATAAAGGCTGATTTCAACCGGGCAAACGCTTCTACAACTTCGGAAGACCAGAGACTTTGGTCAGACCCCTTTTTGGTTAGGGCAGTAATGGGTGCAACGATGGTAGAAAATCCCTTAATGAATTTCCGGTAGTAATTTGCAAAGCCCAGGAATCTTTGTACCGCTTTCAAGGAGAGAGGCTGAGTCCAGTCCCAAATGGCAGTGAGTTTTTCCGGATCCATGCGAAGCTCCGTACCCGAGATGACATAACCGAGGAACGGAATCGAAGGGACCTCAAAGATACATTTGGAAATCTTGGTGTAGAGACGATTCCTTCGTAAGCGAAGAAGTACTTCTTTGACCTGTACTCTGTGCTCTGCAAGATTCTTAGAAAATATCAGAATGTCATCCAAGTACACTACTACGCTTTGGTATAACATATCTCAGAAGATTTCATTTACAAATCCCTGAAAAACGGCAGGGGCATTGCTGAGGCCAAACGGCATTACCAGATATTCGTAATGCCCGTCCCTGGTATTGAAGGCCGTCTTCCATTCGTCCCCCTGTCGGATACGTATCAGATTATAGGCTCCTCTTAAGTCGAGCTTAGTGAAGACGTGGGCTCCACGAACCCTATCAAATAGCTCATTAATTAGCGGCAAAGGGTATTTGTTCTTAACGGTGATATCGTTTAAGCCACGATAATCAATACATGGTCTTAACCCCCCCGTCCTTCTTCTTCACGAAAAAGAAACCTGCTCCAGCCGGGGAGGTAGAGGTGCGAATTTGCGAATTAATCCTTTCAGTAGATTAGATTTGATATAGTCCGACATAGCTTGGGTCTCGGGTAATGACAAGGGATATGTGCATCCCCGGGGTGGCATTTTCCCTGGGATAAGCTCAATGGGACAGTCCCAGGGTCTATGGGGTGGTAACTGATCGGCCGCCTGTTCCGAGAACACATCTGTGAACTCCCGATAGGCCTCCGGAATGAGCTCCTCATCCGACTTGGAAGATGCATGGAGCGGGTAAACAGGAGTGAGACAACCAGAGTGACAAAACGAACTCCAGGACAATATTTGTGACGACTTCCAGTCGACGTGAGGGTTGTGAATTTTAAGCCAAGGTAGACCAAGAACAAGATCGTGAGGCATCTCCGGAATTACTAGAAACTCCAAATGTTCTTGATGCAGAGCTCCGACCTGCAGCTTGATTGGCTCTGTGCGACTTGTAATAAGACCATTAGATATTTTGGTACCATTGATGGCAGTCAACGTTATAGGTCATTTGACAGACTGTAACTGTAAACCCAGACTCTGAACACAAGAAAGAGAAACAAAATTCCCTGCAGCCCCAGAGTCCAGCAGGGCCTTAACAGGTTTGGCTACAGAGACACGGAGAGTAAACAATCCACTGTCGGAGAAGATTTAGATGTAACCCCTAACTTGACTCCTCCGGAACAAGCTAGGCCTGCCCGTTTCCCGGACAAGACTTGCAGAACTTGATAAAGTGATCCGCGGCTCCACATTAGAGGCAGAGTTTACCCTCACGACGGCGCTGTCGTTCCTCCGGGGACTGCCGGGATCGGTTGATTTGCATGGGTTCGTCCGGACTCGGGGTAACTGTTTGCTTAGGCGGGAAAAGCCGGAATCTGGATCGATCCGACCGACTACGTTCGCCACCTCGTTCCTGCATGCGAAGATCCACCTTGACACAGAGTGAGATCAACTCTTCTAAAGGATCCGGCAGATCCCTAGTGACCAGCTCGTCCTTCAGACGGTCAGAGAGCCCGTTCCAGAAAGCGGCCCTGAGAGCATCATTATTCCAGCGTAGTTCTGAGGCAATGGTCTGGAAGTGAACCACATACTGTCCCACAGAACGGGAGCCTTGACGGACTCGGAGCAGGTTCGAGGAAGCAGCGGTCGTTCTGCCGGGCTCATCAAAAATTCTTCGGAATGACGCGATGAAATTAGTGTAACTGGAAACCAATGGGTCAGATCGTTCCCACAACGGAGACACCCAATCCAACGCTGAGCCTTCAAGCAAGGAAATAATGTATGCCACTTTGGACCGATCCGTGGGGAAATTGTGTGAGAGAAGTTCAAAATGCACCTCGCATTGGTTGAGAAAACCACGGCAATTCTTTGGATTCCCATTATAGCGAGAGGGAGTGGGAAGCTGAAGGCGTGACCTAGTTCAAGACGAGGATTGAACATTACTGGAGCGGGTACTGGAGCAGGAGCCGGAACTACTGAAGCCAAGGAGGCCTGAATTTGATCCAGCCAGCCGGATAATTCCTGGAGATACTGCATCACCTGGCTCTGTGCCGCCTCCTGACTCTGAACTCGGGAAGCAAAGTTTTGGATGGCACTTGACTCTGGGTTCCGATTCCCTGGGTCCATGTGGCCTGAGTATACTGTCACTGACCTGGGTTGGGAGTGTTGAGAACTTGGGGGTTCTTCCGATGATAGGGAAGAGGAACCACAGCTGGGCCGGAGCAGGGATGGCCGGATGTAGGTTTTCCTCATGCAGAACTTAGCCGTTGTAACCGACGTGTAATGCTAAAGAATTAGTTGTGGCCAAGGCTTGGGGGCGATGCTGAAGTACACAGAAGAATGAAGAACTTGTGAGCGATGCTGAAGAGATGAATGAAGATTTGAGAATGATGTTGAAGCACACAGAAGAATGAAGAACTTGTGAGAGATGCTGAAGAAATGAATGAAGATTTGAGAACGATGTTGAAGCACACAGAAGAATGAAGAACTTGTGAGTGATGCTGAAGAAATAAATGAGGATTTGAGATTCAGTGTAATTTTGGAAGTTTGAGAGGCGTTCCACTTAGGGATACCCTGTAATACTGGAAGCACAGGAGGTGTCCCTCTGAGAGATACACTGTAACGCTGGTAACGCAGAGAATGTCCCACTGAGTGATACACTGTAACGCTGGTAGCACAGGGAAGGTTCCACTGAGTGATACACTGTAACGCTGGCAGCATGGGGAAGGTTCCACTGAGTGATACACTGTAACGCTGGTAGCACAGGGAATGTCCCACTGAGAGATACTCTGTAACGCTGGTAGCACAGGAAATGTCCCACTGAAAGATACTCTGCAACGCTGGAACACAGGAGACGTTCAGCTTGTGAACACGCTGAACGCTGCTAGCACTGGTGATCATTGGAAAGACGAGACTCAGGCGCCGGGGCTCTGTACGGCGTCTGCCTTTGAACTTCCCGCCCTCTCCCGATTGGCGGAAGGGGCCGATGACATCACCCGCGCACCACGCTTTTTGTGGATGCCGGGCGCAATGGCGACGACCACACCCCGGGAACCCGCCGGAGGCAGCGCCAGCAAGACGTGACGATCCGGAGCCCACCGGGGGCGACGACCGCCGGGAGACCCAGCGCACCTGGAGCGGTAAGCGCGGCAGCCGCAGCGCCGTGAGTGTGACAGTATATTTATCTTGTTTTGGAGAGGAGGATTGAGAATGCAGTAGTTTGGGAAGGATCTAAATAATTTGAGGATACGACTTTTAGAATTTGTTCTGTGAGGTAACATGTTGTGCTTCATTAATCAACAAGAGGTGACTATCAAAAAACTTTACTGTTTGGAACTGCTACACATTCTATTTTTCCTATAGAGTTCACGTGGTGGATTGTGGTTTTCAAAGGGTATATAATACACTCACTATTGTTATATATATATATATTATTTTTTTTACAAATCCTGTGGAAAACGGTTTGGTTTGGAGGAGCGCACTGTTGGGAAAATCATTAATACAGTCTATGCCTCTAAAAGTAATACAGGTTGAGTATCCCATATCCAAATACAGGTTGAGTGTCCCTTATCCAAAATGCTTGGGACCAGAAGTATTTTGGATATTGGATTTTTCCGTATTTTGGAATAATTGCAAACCATAATGAGATATCACGGCGATGGGACCCAAGTCTAAGCACAGAATGCATTTATGTTTCATTTACACCTTATACACACACATCAGAAAGGTCATTTAATACAATATTTTTAATAACTTTGTGTATTAAACAAAGTTTGTGTACATTTACACAATTCATTTATGATTCATATACACCTTATACACACAGCTTGAAGGTCATTTTACCCAATATTTTTAATAACTTTATGCATTAAATAAAGTGTGTGTACATTCACAAAATTCATTTATGTTTCATATATACCTCATACACACAGCCTGAAGGTAATTTAATACAATATTTTTAATAACTTTGAGTATTAAACAAAGTTTGTGCACATTGAGCCATCAGAAAACAAAGGTTTCACTATGTCAGTCTCACTCAAAAAAATCTGTATTTCGGAATATTCTGTATTTCGGAATATTTGGATATGGGATACTCAACCTGTATTCCGAAATACGGAATTTTTGAGTGAGACTGAGATAGTGAAACATTTGTTTTCTGATGGCTCAATGTACACAAACTTTGTTTAATACACAAAGTTATTAAAAATATTGTATTAAATGACCTTCAGGCTGTGTGTGTATAAGGTGTATATGAAACATAAATGAATTGTGTGAATGTAGACACTTTGTTTAATGCATAAATTTATTAAAAATATTGGCTAAAATTACCTTCAGGCTGTGTGTATAAGGTGTATATGAAACATAAATGCATTCTGTGCTTAGACTTAGGTCCCATCGCCATGATATCTCATTATGCTTTGAAATTATTCCAAAATACGGAAAAATCCGATATAAAATACTTCTGGTTCCAAGCATTTTGGATAAGGGATACTCAACCTGTAATGGTTTTTGGGGGTAAGCTGTGCTCGAAGTGGGCCGGTATACCGCTACTTCAAGCACTGACTGAGACCGCCGCCACTGCAGTATTTTAAATTCAGCGCTATTGGTTGGCTGCCGGCCCGTGGCAGATTTGATATAGTGGCGGTCATAGACGGACCAGAGCCGCGCCAAAGGCTACCGCCGCCACCCGCTCTCCTTCGCACCCACGCCACAGCCTCCTGCTCCGCACCACCGTCTCCCACAGCACAGCATCCTCCGCACCGCCACCCACAGCCTCCACAGCCTCCTCATTTTCCACCGCCAACGACCACAGCCAACTCTGCACCGCTTACTGACCACAGCCTCCTCATCCTCCACGCTGTCAATCACAGCCTCCAACACACCGCCGCTGCTGATGAGGTGATTTTACACTGCTGCCTTTCTCTCTCCCTTCTGTATGTCATTGCTGTCGATCTCTCTTTCACTCTCCCTGTCCCTATGTCCCTGCTGTCACTTTCCCTGTCCTTATGTCCCTGCTGTCACTTTCCCTGTCTCTGTGTCCCTCTGTCACTCTCCCTGTCCCTGAATTGTGGCTCATACTGTGAGGCAAAATGTGAATTTTGGCATATACTGTGTGGCATAATGTACTTTTGGCTCATTCCATGTGGCATAATGTGAATTTTGGCTCATTCTGTGTGAATTTTGGCTCAGACCGTGTGGCATAATGTGAATTTTGGCTCATTCTGTGTGAATTTTGGCTCATTCCATGTTGTATAATGTGAATTTTGGCTCATTCTTTGTGAATTTTGGCTCATTCCACGTGGCATTATGTGAATTTTGGCTCATTCTGTGTGAATTTTGGCTCATTCCATGTGGCATAATGGGTAATGAGCACCAGTACTAGATCGTATAAGGGGTCCTACTATTGTGGTGCATAATGTGTATAAGGGGTATATGGTGTGGTACACTACACTTAAGGGCACGCCCTCTTTTGAGTGGCCACGCCCCCTTTCCCCAGAGCATGCATGACTTCGGCACACACTTAATAACAGCCTTCACTTTTTCATACCCCCACTTCAAAACTTCCACTTCGACCACTGGGGGTAGGGCAATATAATACTGCCCCAAATGTGGGAGCACTGAAGTCACTTTTTTTACATTTACTATGGTAGTGCTCCCAGGTATCAATGTTTTGGAACAGAGTGATTGGGGTTATATCGGCTACAGGGGTTTCAAGAGGTATACTTACACCAAAAGCTTGTTTATTGGGAACAGCTAAAACATATACACTAGATACTGTATATACATATATAAAAAAATAAATATGTCCTCAATACTTGCAGTTTGGCTAAAGTGTGTATACTATAGCTCGAGCTTGGATGGCCCAGAAGGGACTAATAATTAATCAGTGGCTTTTTCTTGTTAATGTCACGATGACACATGAGAAATATGTGCACATACCTGTAGCCAGACATGCTGAACATAAATTCAACAAAGTATGGGTCAAATGGCTTGATTCTCAGTATTTCACAAATAGATTCCGAATTGTCACACATTCCTTAGATGAGTAGTAAAGGTATTTATTGGATAGAGTAATTCTTGTTTAGTGCTGTGAAATATAAGCACAGCTCATGCAGATACAAATTTGTGGTATATCTGGAATATATGTTATACAATGGGAGATATTTGTGATATTTGTATTACACATCTATTTTTTTCTATTTTTTTCTATATGAATATTTTGTTTCTATGTGATTGTATTTGTTTATGTAATGTGTATTGGTAATATGAAAAAATACTAATAAAAAGTATTAAATATAACAAAAAGTAATAATGGTTATTACTGTCCAAAAGAAAAATATTTGGATGTTTAAAAATGCTGCAAATAACTAATTTGTGCAAAAAATAGAAAACATTAAATAAAAAAAGGAAACACGGACTTCCGGGGGCGGAGCCAGCGAGTATGGCTGCCTTTTAATGTGGCTCCCTGAGCTGAATCAAAATCCACTACAATCCCCTAATATCGCCAAGAATTGGGACTCCAGGCCCTCATATTTTTGTTGCTGACACCTGAGGGACCTAGGGATTACACATTTATTGGGGAGGATTGCTAACTGCCCCGGAGTCAGGCCATCGGAAGAGACGGCCAGCAAGCTCACCAGCATGGCGTGGGCGTGAAAATGAAGTCGCCTGTATAAACGTGCCCTGAAGGTTCATATCCTGGGTGGTACTTGAGCCCTCTTATACTGCAGCCCCTAAAGACCTGGATGACAGCGGCGCTGTGAGCGGCGAGCCCGTGGAGCGAGGCTGAGGAGGGGAGCTCTACACTGGATCGGAGGAAGCTACTCGTGTGTGCCGCGTCCCTAACGGGTGTCCTCCCCGCTGATAGCAGCTGCGGATACTATCCTCCCTGCGGGACGCTGAAGACGCTCTCAAGCACGGAAGAGGTGTGATTGCCGGCAACCTGGTCCCCGCTGAGCCCGCAACATACTGGCCGGACCGGAGGGTGCTTCCCAGCGGGTTACAAGGCGGCATTGAACAGCGGAGTTACCCGGCCGTCACCCGGCCGATTACAAGGACAACCGCGAGGTAGTAGGAACCCGGATCAGAGTTCATAAGCGGAGACCACAAGAGCGCACATGCACGGCTCCACACAGTGCCCCTCCAGGGTTCGCGCCTATTGTTTCTTTTGCTCACCCAGGAACTAACTCTGTTTGTATACCCCTTTTCTCTTTTTATTAACACACTTTATAACTGCCTGCACCCTTCCTATACTTTAATCCGTTCCCCCCTTATGTGTTTCCCATATCCCCCCCTTCCTATATTTTCCCTCCCCACTTCATGATCCCTTTTGATGTCCCCCTTTCCTCTACTCTGCACACAACTCCGGGGCAACAGGACGTATACTGTACCAGATATCTGCCACCCCACGTATAGCAATCACAGGGAACAAGGTGGACTGCTCTGAGCCGCTTTACGAACAGTTTATGGACTGGCTCTAATTTGCTCCTACTCCTAGCTGAAAGAGTGGACTGTCCTATACACTGGGGAAGTTCTTTGATAGAGAAAAACTTTTGTGACCCCCTTTGTCCCCCATTTTCACGTTTCTTACTCACCTCCACACACAGTATATGTATTCAGTCTACCCACGGAGCTAGAAACGTTTTATATGTGCCTGTAGTGACACCTTGTGGCTGGTTTGAAAAATTACTTCTTCTTAAAATCCAACTTGCAGGCTGCTGCCCTCCTTTTAACATAATTACTTGTTACTGTATATGATCCACATTGCGGTTCCATTACACTCGGTCCTGCTACGGGTTTGAATTTTACTTTTATTTCTATTTTATTTATTTAATTATTTACTTATTAATTTTATTTTTCTTTAACTAACGAAATGCTATGACCCTTGCATATGTTACTGAACTAGGTTACAGGGATATGGTGTCTGTCATGTGAGTGGCAACTGCTACGTCTCTTATGTACCATTCATTTGCTCGTGCACGGTTCACGGTGCCGGTGAGACTGTTGGTCTTTTAGCCCACGGTTCTGTATACTTACCAGGTACCTTTTTATGTACAAGTTACTCACTTCGTGATAATATGTAATTAACGATTCACTTTCAGGGTCTAACGAACACATTTCGGTAGGACTTATGTACGCCTTTTAGGGGTTATTTTACTGCCGTGGTTATTATTGGTCACATCTGCTCTGCTCCTACCACTGGTCCGCCGTGGTATGGACAAGTATTTGGCTAAAAACCAAAATCCCTCCGCAGACATGCCTAGTTCCGCGGCTAAATCAGGCTATGAACGCCAAACCAACCAGAAAACAAGTGCTTCTCACCCATCTTCTCCTCCTTCTCCATTATCGGGAGGGACGGAGAACACACATTCGGTCCATATGGCAATTCCGTCGCCAGCGGAAAATGCCAAAGAAGTTATTAACATGCTAATGCCCCTCATTGATAAAAAATTTGAGGATTTGCATGCGCGACTGGACACATCTCTAGCCAAGATAGAGTCAAACACAGCTAGAATAGACACTTTAGAACAACGAACCAGCGACGCTGAAGACTCAGTTCACGCTTTACAACAAGAACTAGAGATTAAATCTCAAACTATACACACCATGGTCGAGAAACTCGATGACCTGGAAAACAGGAATAGGAGATGTAATTTACGTTTTATCGGCATTCCCGAAGAGGTTGCTGACACACAATTGCAGGATTACATTGGTAACCTTGTCCCGTCTGCTCTGGGTCTGCTAGAATCTGACTTGCCATTACCAGTGGAAAGGGCGCATAGGCTGGGTGCAGTTCGCAGGGATAGAGGTAACCAATCTAGGCCCACTATTGCTAAATTCTTGGATTACAGGGACAAAGAAAAATTACTGCAGGCTTACCGCGCTGCCCCAGAGCTGCGAGTGGGGGGTCATAAGATCCTGGTGTTCCAAGACTTCTCAGCCTTGGTCTCACAGAAACGTAAGGCATTTTCGGAGGTCTGTAGGTTTTTGGTGGACAAAAAGATAAGATTCGCTTTACTCTATCCAGCCAAATTGAAAGTAACTGAAAATGGCCGCACTCGGCTATTTACTGACCCCCAACAAGCGAAGTCCCATTTCCTTAGACAAGGCCCCTCCTCACCTGCTCGCTCGAATGCCAGTTTGCGGGATTAAATAGGTCGCACTCATATACCCCTAATCATATTATCTTATCGGAGGGGGGGGCGCTTGGCCTAGGCCCACTTGGTAGCCACACCCTTACAATTTTCATTTATTTCTTTGCCGCCAAGTCAATGAATGGGTGGGCTCTGGGGGGGCGGGGGGCCGGGCGCACTTCCCCCTTATATTAGGTCTTGCCCAAGATTTTATTATTTACCTAGACTCTGATTGAATGTTTTGTTTTTTGTTTTATCTTCTCTTTGTTTCTCATTAATGATGTTTCGTGGGTTTTATATAACTGCACTACAATGTTTGTTGTTTGTATTGTTTTTGTTTCATAGACGGAGCATTCCCTCCATTACGGTGGGGAATCCTCAGTTTGTTGGCATGGGTCAATTAGACGACCCATGTTTAGTTATAGTTCTAAAAAATGGAAATGTATTACTTCACCTGAACTTACGGTATGTGATAACCTGCTATGTCTCCCCAGAGGTCTCCCGGGGCTGTGTGACAGGGGGAGGGGGCTGGGACCTGAGCGCCAAAGACTTTAGGACCCTTGCTGTTATACTCTTTGGGGGGGAACAGTTGCTCCCAATTGGGAATGTTTGGGACGCATCGGGGAACCTCTTTCATCTCTTCACCACCGATGATGGCGGATGATATTGGCCGCACATCTGCTGGCCGGGAGACCACTCATCGTTCTATACTATCTTGGAACGTGGGTGGACTCAACACCCCGATCAAGAGGAAAAAAGTACTCATTCACCTTCGTCGGAAAAAACCCTCTATTGCCTTCCTCCAGGAAACTCATTGGAGGCTTGGTGATGAATCTACTTTACGCGCCCCCTGGTTAGCAGAATGCGTACAGGCCTCTTACTCCTCAAAGTCCAGAGGAGTGGCAATCTTGTTTCATAAACACTTGAGATACGAGATTCTCCATACACTGGTGGACCCTGAAGGCCGCTATTTAATTCTTGATGTGGAGATTGAGGGTAGAAAATTTACCTTAGTGAATTTATATGCACCCAATGTGGCAACCGGGGAATTTTTACGTCATTTTACGCAGATTTTAGCCAGCAGAACCAATTACTCTTTAATAGTTGGAGGAGACTTCAACGCGGTTGATGATCACACACTGGACAAGTCATCTCATGTTGCTAGACCGACCTCCCCATGTTGGCAATTTATACAGGAAATGAAGGAACTCTTAGAATTGAGTGACTCATGGCGTTTACTACATCAAACGGACAGGTCTTATAGTCACCTTTCTAGGGTACATGGTTCTATGTCCCGGATAGATTATATATTGCTGGCCAATCATCTATTGGATCAGGTGAAAAGTACTGCATTGGACGACATTGTTATCTCGGACCATGCTATTATACGATTAGAGCTATATGTAGATTCCCGGGGGGGCGTGGACCGCCTTTGGCGTTTTCCAGATCACCTCTCGACTTCAGAAGATTTTAAGAAATTCCTATTACATTCCTGGCATAATTTTGTAGATGACAATATAGAACATTGGAATGACACGGTGCTTTTTTGGGAGACGTCAAAGGCGGTGTTGCGAGGTCACATAATAGGTTACGTAGCAAAACTGAGGAAGGACAGCTCGAGACAATATCATATCTTACACAATGCTATGTCCCAAAGCTTCAACATTTATAAAATTTATAAAGCCATTCCCTCGGAGGAACATCTGGAGGGATATGTCAGGGATAAAAAATTACTTGATGCCTTTTTGACGGCTCAAGCAGAACAACGCTTAGACTACACTAAATTTCATTATTATAAGTGGGGCAACAAAACTGGTAAACTCCTGGCCACTATGTCTAAACCGAGAAGACAACGCTCCTTCATAGCAGCGTTGAGAGACGATTCCCAGAACAAAACCTACACAACGACAGATGACATTTTAACACATTTGAGTGATTATTACACTGCCCTTTATAGCCCCATATCCCCACATGAGGAGTTACAAAGGGAATTCCTGACTATGGCGAATTTTCCTCACCTCAGTACTGATCAGCAAGATGCGCTTGATGGGGACATCAGGGAAGAGGAAATACGAGAGGTTATTGCTTCTTTACAGCCACATAAATCGCCTGGACCCGATGGGTTCACAGGGGCATACTATAAATTGTTACAACGGGAACTGACACCGACGTTGCTAGAACTATTTAATAACATCTACAGGGAGCACCCAAACTACTCTTCCTTTTCTCAAGCATTCACGACACTAATCCCCAAACCGGATAGGGATTTAATGTCAGCCGACTCATATAGGCATATTACTCTTTTAAACTCTGATTTTAAGATTTTTTCGAAAATAATGGCCAACAGGTTACAACTGATTCTCCCTGACTTACTGACGGACCATCAATATGGCTTTGTTCGGGATCGCCAATCGGTTAAAGCCATCCGAACAGCCATAGCGGCCACAATTGCGTCAAGGAATTCACCCCATTCGGAACATATCCTCTTAAGCCTAGACACACACAAAGCTTTCGACACTGTGGCGTGGCATCATTTATTTAATGTGTTGGAGTGTAGGGGCTTCAGCGACAGGTTTGTGAACCTCATTAAATATTTATATACTGCCCCGAAAACTTCGTTATTGGTTAATGGCAAACGCGGTGCTCAAATAACTATGCAAAGGGGCACTAGGCAGGGTTGCCCATTGTCCCCTCTTCTTTTTAATTTGTCTATAGATCCCCTCTTCCGAGTTCTACAAAACTCAACCATTTATAAGGGTATTCCTATTGGAAACATGGAGATAAAATTATCTGCCTTCGCGGATGATGTCCTATTGTATATAGGGAACCCTAGGGAGTCTTTACGGGATACTTTGAGATTGTTAGACGATTTCGGTAAAATATCGGGCTTTCAGGTTAACCTTGCCAAGTCTGTGGGTTTATGTTTAAAAACTGGAATAAGAAGTCCAAGATGGGGCCGCCAACTGCCTATCAAGTGGGCTCCCACGTATATCACATACTTGGGCATCAAGCTCCCTAAATACCCATCGGACTTGTACAGGCTAAATGTTAAGGCGGCGATTGACAACATAGCGAAGGAGTTAGAGGCTTGGAAGAGCTTGATGCTCTCATACCTAGGACGGGCTAATTTGATTAAAATGTGCACGTTCCCCAAACTGTTGTATATCCTGCAATCCCTCCCTGTACTGCTTAGTAGATTTGACTTAGCATACATAACTAAATTGTTCAGACAATTCATATGGAAGGGTAAAAGACCGCGTATTGCTATGCACAAATTACAACAACCTAAAGTTAACGGGGGAATTAATTTTCCAAACGTCCAGATTTACAACCATGCTTCTTTATTGAGATTTTTAAGAGACTAGTTACATAATAGTGATACTTATGCTAATACACAGCTGGAAGCACAATTTGTGGGGTCCAGAAACCTAATATCTTTCCTTCACGGAGTGGAAGCGGAATACGACCAAGAATTGAAAGATAACCCTCTTCTGTGGACGATATATCGTCTGTGGCATAATCTCAGACGCACTAGGAATTTAGGTGGATACAAGTCCTTGTTTCTGACGTTCCTTGGCAATCCGGAGTTCCAACATGGGGTGGCGGTCTTTCCGTTCACGCTGTTCAGTAAAAGGGGCCTGAAAAACATACGTCACGTAATTAATGAGGGTAGAGGGAAGCCATTAACATTTGCAGAGGCGCGGGAAATTTACCCATTTGTCTCTGATTTCCCGTTAGCGTTTTTCCAGATGCAACACTATGCCAGCTCAGTGATCACAACTCTCTCGGGGGCGGATTTTACTAACGATTTAGATACTATGCTAATGACCCCACCTGCCACGAAACGAGCTATGTCCATACATTATAGAAAACTCACCACTTTACTCGATCATTCTGCATCACAATATGGGATGCAGAAATGGACATCTGATTTCCCTAGGCTTACATGTGAAATACTTTTAAAGAGCCTGCTTCAATCCTGTAAGCTATTGCCTTCGGCACAATACCAAGAAATGTCCTATAATATTATCCATAGGACCTATTTCTCCCCATATAAGCAATATTTGGCAGGCATGACGGATTCGGATAGGAGTCTGAAATGCCATACACCCGAATCCGATCTCATGCACTGTTTCTGGCTATGCCCGATTATCCGCCGCTTCTGGCTGCAAGTACGGCGATATGCCACGGAAGAGCTGATTAATTTTATTCCCTTCACGGCGGAATGGCCAATTTTCGGGATTCTTCCGTCGGGGCAGAGAGTTACAAAGGGATGCCAACGGTTACTTTTGGCAATAAGTACGGCTGCACGAAAGGCGATTTTACAGGCCTGGATCCTTAAGGATCCTCCTACCTTACTTCTATTCAAAGGGAAATTACACCACCTATTTCAAATGCACTGGATAGAAACTACTATACAGAAAGATAAATTGGTGGGGCAGTTTTTTGACTCCTGGGAAAGCTATATCGCCACCCTCCCCACTGATTTTCAAATCAGAATAAAGAATTCATTGAAAGAAACGCTATGGTATGAGACTAGATCGGCAGTTGGTGACCCTCCCATAGTGATAATAAATTGACTGTTGGTGGTGCTGCATGGTCCCGGCCTCCTCATAACCCCATAGTATGGAGACTAGCAGGGTTTTTTCTCCTTTCTCCCAATCTTTTTTTTTTTTTCCTTTTTTATTCTGGGGTTCTATCACTTATAGTCTATTTACACTGAAGTGTATTCAGTGATGTTATGATGTGTACATGCCTCTGTTCAATACCACATCTGATAATACACCGAGGATCTGGTGTTAACTGGCATTGAGGATTTTTCTACTTATTGTACTTGCATGTACATATTTCTTTATATTGCGGAACCTGATGTTTTTGTAATGTGAAGTGATGCATTGATAATAAAATGTTTACGTTAAAAAAAAAAAAAGGGAAACACATTTTGTTTAATTACAAATGAATTAAATGTAAAATGCAAATAAAAGTTAAAAATGGTGATTTTGGGGTAATTTGCGGTCATTTTACATTAACAAATAAAGTTTAAAAAAAAGATTAAAAGCAATTATTTTTCATTTAAATACATAAATACATCATGAAAAAAATAATTTTGGGGTAATTTAAGGGGATTTTTTTTCACCCTAATAATGAAAAGTAATTATTGGACCAACTAGGCTAATTTACAACTTACAATTTAGGATTTAAAAAAATATTTTTTTACCTGCTTTGGGGCTGTGAAAAAAAGTTACCGCAACTGATTTTCTAGCCGGCAATTGAATAGGCGAACCTCGCTGCTACGGGAAAAAACCCACACCGCAAGATTTTTCAAAATTTCATCCGCAATTGGATATGCCTGAAAGAGGTACAGACATAGCTTCTCAAACAGATAATGTATGTGTTTGACATATTATTTCTCTTGTTGTATTCATGACTGAGTAAAGAAAATGTTTGAGGAAAGGAAGTCTAATGGGCCCTGCACACAGTAGCGGATTTTGCAACGGGCAAGCAGGACTTTTGCCTGGGGTGCTGCCTTCCGGAGGGCGCCGGCGCCATCCAGAGGGCGCCGCACCATGGCAAGATCCGCTGCTGTTGTGCCCCCCGCTGCCGCTGCCCCGCTCTGAAGGGAAACTAGACCCTACGCGTCTAGTTTCCCTTCGTCTGCTGCCCGCTGTGAAGGGAAACTAGACGCTATGCGTCTAGTTTCCCTTCGTGGAGAGGACCCTTACTGTAATGATGTGCGGTGCGCGTTGACGTCATCGCGCACCGCACAGCAAAGGTCCTCTCCACGAAGGGAACTAGACGCTTAGCGTCTAGTTTTCCTTCGTGGAGAGGACCTTTGCTGTGCAGTGCGCAATGACATCATCGCGCACCGCACATCCTTTCAGCGGCGCTACTACAGTACAGGGGGCGTAACTAACCATGCCCCCTATGTGAAGCCACGCCCCCTATTGCCGCACGGGCCGCAAAAAGCCCCTGAACTGGCCCTGCCTACACACTGGCAGATCCGCCGCCGAGCTGCCCGACGGCGGATACGGCCGACGTGCGACCCAGCGGCGGGGTGGAGGTGATGGGGGGAGTGAAGTTTTTTCACTCCCCCCGTCACCCGGCTCCATAGCACTGCATGCTAATATGGACAATCTCATCCATATTCACCTGCATGCATAAGCGACGGGGGACCAACAATTAACGAGCATGGGGCCGCGCATCGCTACTCGTTGGTGCCTACACACTGCACGATATGACCAAGAACGTTAATATCGTGCATTTTATCTGCCAGTGTGTAGGGCCCTTAAGTTCTCAATGTATGATAAATGCTGCAACAGGACGTTATTTCAACATAATGTAATGTATCTTGTTTTCTTTCTTTTCAAAAAAATTTTTTTACAGAAAGCACATGGATTTGCAAATCAAGATGAAGGCATTTATGGTACTGCTCCTTCTGACAGAACAGGCTAGGCGAGTAAGGTATCCTAACTAACTGAGGTCTAGGGACACGTACACTCAAGCACTGAAAAGATGTGTGCATTTATGGGGCATACACTATTTAGCGGGTGGCCAATGGCTTCTTCCTCCCTGCAAATGACCTTTGATTTACAATTGCCCTGTAAATAGTAATAATATGGAGATGTCCAGTTGGACAATTAATGTGCCAATCAGAAAGATGTTATCTGGGCAAGTGGAGTGGATTTATATACACAAACCTACCCATGTTATAAAATTATTTAAAGACACAAAAGTAACACGTGTAATAAATACAATTACTATGGGGGTCATTCCGAGTTGTTCGCTCGCTAGCTGCTTTTAGCAGCATTGCACACGCTAGGCCGCCGCCCTCTGGGAGTGCATCTTAACATAGCAGAATTGCGAATGAAAGATTAGCAGAATTGCGAATAGAAATTTCTAAGCAGTTTCTGAGTAGCTCCAGACCTACTCACAGATTGCAATCAGCTCAGGCCGTTTCGTTCCTGGTTTGATGACACAAACACGCCCTGCATTCGGCCAGCTACTCCCCCGTTTCTCCAGACACTCCCGCATTTTTTCCTGGCACACCTGCGTTTTTCCGCACACTCCCAGAAAACGGCCAATTTCCGTCCAAAAACACCCACTTCCTGTCAATCACACTCCGATCACTTCAACGATAAAAAATCTTCGTTCGGACGTGAGTAAATTGTACACTTTACTTAATTAATTCGTTGTTATTGTTATCTACCCCGTAATATGACTTTTATAATGATAATACCTTATTTCCGGTCCTCTTGATCTTTCCAGAGAGAGAGAGAATTGTTTGAAGTATGTTGTAGACTTTACTGACACAATTTACTTCCCTTTTTAAAATGTTCAAGATAACAAATGGGCTATATAATAATTATTAATGGTAACATCAAAACTTATTCTACTACCAGTAACGCTGTATGATAATATCAATTCACAATCCACTTAAGTGAATAAGTATAAGATTTTATTATACTGCAACCGACGATCTCAGTTGATTCCGGCTACTAAAACGGGAAAATTAATATAAACGGTAACAGTCTTACTTATATGAAATAACAATTATATGCATGTAACTATTACTATTCACTATTACTGACACAATGTCGGATTTAGTAACAATTTATCTTATTAATTGGTTACTTTCAACACAAAGTACTTCCTCAAGCACTAAATACTTTTATAATTAATATAACCTGCGCAGGGATTTATGGCCATTACGTTGGTGCACATGAAGTCTCTCTTTCCTTTAATTACTACCTCCTAGATGTACTCCTGACAATAAGTTCTCTTTCTCACTTAATCCTGACTGAATCAATCCAAATGTATGGTAGACTCTGTTAGCTGAAATCTGTCCTTTATCACTGCATATCTATCTTTGTTTCCACTTGTTAAGTATATTAACTTTGTTAATATATATTGTGTTAAAACTTCAGAAATGTGTATAGAATACTGATGGAACTTTCTTCTTTCTTATTATTTCGTTGAATTAGAGAATAAAACTTGCTGCTCCTAAACCAAAATGACGGAATAACAGCTGATATTACTGCCAATACTCGGGTCTATGCTGTGGCTGAGGTAAGTCTATATCTGACTGAGATTTATTGTCCTGGTCATAGTTAAATCATATCTGTATTTTAATGAATTAAAGTATTCTTTCTCTGTAGGCAGGTAAGTATTATAGTCAATAATATTCCTCAGGAATCAATGAAATGCAGTGAAATGAGACCTGATATTATATCCCCTTCAGTGTAAGGCTCATCTATATTATGTCTCTAGGGGAGTATGACTGAATATTCTCCTCAGTGAGAAGCCCTATGATGATACTTATGACTAAAGAGCTTCCCCTTGCCTTATATGGGGTTATGGGAGTTGCTCACCCCTCCCGTCCTCTTCGTTCCTCTAAACGGGTTGGTTACTTCTTCTATGCCGCCTCCCAGAAGGCGTCGTGTAAGATCAGTCTCTTCACACTCAGCTCACCTCCTCCGTCTCCGCCGTGACGGAGCGCTCTCCCCGTCTGCAGAATTAGGAAGCCGAAGTCGGATTAAGTCTGTCAGGATCACCCGAGACTCCAAGGTAAGTATCTGTTTTTTTCTTCACCGTCCGCCGGCTAATTACACTCTCCGTATGCCACCGCAGCGTAGCTCTGCTCTTCACAGTCTCTCCCCTCAGACTCTCCAACCGTCCACACCGCTCTTCCTTTTCAAAACTCCGTCTCAGTGTCCCGGATTAGTCCCGCTCTCCCCACGCGCTGACTCCTATCTTTTTAGTGGGGCCCCGAGCACCCCCATCATCCGGCCAGTTCTCAAGTCCGGGGCCACGAGCCCATAAACTTACTGGGCGATCAATCACTTCGCTCAAACCACTTGCCCTCCATGAGGGTGATATAAATTTTTTTATACAAAAATCCTTTTAACAATCTTTACTATTAAGTGGAAATTCTACTGAGGAAAAACTCCCTAAACTTGGCATCATGGTTAACATACCTAGTGAACAAATATACCTTATGTTTTATTACATATGATATGACTGTACTGATGCAGAGTATTACATACATCCCGGCTTTAACTATGCGTGTCCTCACGCATCACCTACTTATGTAAGTAATTTTCTCAAAAATATAACAAGTCAGTTAACAGATTACACACTAAAAGGAATATATATATACATAAGAATATTTAACATCTGTATCTAGACGGGAGTATGCCTTGAGTACTCCTTGTTGACCTTCTTAGCAAAGGAGTGATTTCTGGATTAGGTTCATTGCCTACTGTTTCATGAGGCAATATTACCCTAGAATCTTGTATATTATCACTTTCTTTCTCAATACCATGGGATAAAATTTCTTCAGTCGTCAGGTTTGATCCTGGAAAAATAGGGACCAATGCTGGCCAGAACATCCCCATCGCATCCGGTAAAGAGTCGTTGATTAAGGGTTCACTGCATGGACTCACCCTCGTTGCCTCTTCACTTCCAGCGCTTTTCTTTAGACTATTGGGAGTTTTGTATTTTTTTAACTGATTGCGATGTACTACTAAGGAGTAATGTCCATCCTCTTTAGCTATCCGATAGACAGCTACCTCAGGTCGTGGAATCTCTGTTATTTGGTAAGGTATCATTTCCCAATAGCTATCCAACTTGCTATGTCGATGGTTGTTCTTCTTTAAAACCCAATCACCTATATTCAGAGATTCAGCCAAAGCCTTCTCGTTGTAGCGTTCAGCCTGTTGTTTTCGCACTTGATCCATTCTTTGATTAACAATAGTCTGTGCGGTTTTTAAACGTCTCTGATGCTCTATAACCCAATCCGTATGGGGAATTATTTCTTGTGCAATTTCCTGAGGCACGTCTAATCTCACATCTGCAGGTAATTTGCCCTCCCGCCCGAATAGCAGGTAAAATGGAGTATATCCCGTGGAGCTGTGTTCTGTATTATTGTATAGAAAGGTGATCTCTGATAGCAACGTTGGCCACTCCTGCCGTTCTACTGTGGGAATTGCTCTTAACATACCGATCAACGATTGATTCATCCTTTCGCATAGCCCATTACATTGGGGGTGATATGCCGTAGTTCTTAACTTCTTGCATCCGTATAACGTACATAACTCTTTAAACAAGCGTGACTCAAAAGCGGGCCCTTGATCAGTCAGTATGTTTTCCGGATATCCGTACGGACGAACGAAAGCTCTCCAGAGTAGTTCGGCAGTAGTTTTTGCAGAAAGATCACGCACTGGAAGAGCTACAGCAAATTTCGAATAATGATCTATCATGGTCAGAGCATACTGGTATCCAGTTCGGCTAGGCTCTAGTTTGATGTGATCCAAGGACACCAGTTCCAATGGATGGCCAGTTATTATAGGATGAAGAGGGGCTTTCTGATTATCTTGAGCTGGCTTACGAAGGCCACAATTCAGACAATTGGCGCACCAGTTGGCTATATCCTCTCGCATCCCAATCCAAAAGAATCTTTTCCGTAGTTGAGCCTCCAATTTTTGGGCTCCGAAATGTCCTGAGTGATCATGATATGCTTGAAGTAAAAGGTCTTTTTCCTGATGAGGTAATACAATCTGCGTGACGGGGCGATGTGTTCTCGGATTGATCCCGCCACGAATAAGAAGTCCTCTTTGTATCCTTAAACGATCTCGTTGACGCCACAGTTTTAATACTTCTGGTTCAATCAGTTGTCGTTCTTGTTTATTTAACATTCTTCCTGAGAGTAACAGAGTTTTCAACTTGGTTAAGATTGAGCTGTCCTGCTGTATTTGACGCCATTTCTCTTCAGGTTCTCTTTCTGTTACACTCAAGGTATCTTGTTCTTGTGTTGACTGTGTACTGACAGTTATAAACCATTGCTGAACAAGTAAATCATGGAATTTTGGCATTTCAACATCTTCCCACTCATCCTCTTCCTCAACCCTTTCAGTTGGACCGGATAGACGTGATAATGCGTCAGCATTACTATTATTCTTTCCACTCCTATATTTGACAGTTAATTGGTAATTAGCTAGCCGGGAGCACCATCGCTGTTCCATGGCCCCTAAATGAGCTGTTGACAAATGAGAGAGAGGATTGTTGTCGGTAAAAGCGATGAATGGAGTGGCAGCTAGATAGTTCTTAAATTTTTCTGTAACAGCCCACACTAGTGCCAACAATTCCAATTTGAAAGCACTATAATTTGCATCGTTTCTCTCTGTTTTTCTCAAGCTCCGACTCGCATAAGCTATCACTCGTTCTTTTCCTTGTTGGGTTTGCGACAGGACAGCTCCTAACCCATGATAACTAGCATCAGTATAAAGTTGAAAGGGTTGGCTGTAATCAGGATAAGCCAATATAGGTGTTTGAGTTAGTAATAACTTTAATTGATCAAAAGCAGCTTGTTGAGCAGTGGTCCATACTATACGAGTATTCTGATGTTGCTGGATCCTAGGGGTTCCACGGAGCAGTTGATGTAATGGGGCCGCGATGTGAGCGAATCTCTTCACGAATCTCCTATAATATCCTACGAACCCTAAAAATTTCCTCACTTCTTTCAAAGTGGTCGGTACAGGCCAATTTTTTACTGCATCAATTTTTTCTGGATCGGGGGTTACTCCTTCAGCACTTACAATGTGCCCCAAATATTGTACACTGCGTTTCAGGAGATGGCATTTTGAGGGCTTGACTTTTAGACCATATTCAGCTAAGCGTTGGAAGACTTCGTGTAGATGCTCGAGGTGTTCTTGATATGTTCCTGAGAAAATTATGATGTCATCTAAATATAAAAGCACCATATCAAAGTTTTTGTATCCAAGGCAGTGCTCCATAACTCTTTGAAACGTGCCTGGCGCATTACAAAGTCCGAACGGCATTCTTTCAAACTCATAAAGTCCCATAGGGGTGGTGAACGCTGTCTTCTCCCGGTCACCAGGTGCCATTTTAATTTGCCAGTAGCCACTGGTTAAGTCCAGGGTGGAAAAATAAGTGGCTGATTGTAATGCTGTCAAGGACTCCTCAATTCTTGGTAACGGGTAAGCGTCCTTGTGCGTTATTTGGTTGAGTTTTCTGTAATCCACACAAAAACGTAAATTTCCGTCTTTTTTTTTTACTAACACTATTGGAGCTGCCCATGGGCTATGACTTTCTCTTATCACTCCCGAATTGCTCATTTCTTCTAACATTTGTTTCACTGGCTGATATAATGCCGGAGCCAAAGGTCTGTATCTTTCCTTAATAGGTGGTGCATTTCCTGTCGGGATATAATGCTGAACCTGGGCCACTAACCCGAAATCAGCCGAAGTTTTACTGAAAGTGGCAGAGTTTTCTTGTACAACTTTCAGGACTCCTTGCTTGAGCTCTTCCGCAGTGTCTTCTTCTCCTATCTGTATTTCTTTCCACCAAGGATTTATATCCTCCTTGTCCTCACACTCTGTGGCATCCACACTTATCTGAGTGGGCATAGAAATCCCATCGACAATATCCTGAAAAGTCACCCACAACAGCTTAGCCAGGGTTTGATTTCGAAATAATTTAACTGGATAGTCGTGAGGATTAAGAATACGTAGAGGTACTCGTCCCCCTTTTACGGTAACCAGGGATTTCGCTACTATAATGTCATCACGATGAGCCACATTATATGGTTCTACAATTGCATCATAATCATTTCCCTGAGGTCCACATCGAGCCTTTCCCCACACAATAGTTTCTGTGTTGGGTTGCAGAGTCACTGGTCTTCGGTCTGCTATCTTTACTTTTCCTACTTCTCCAGAAGCATTAATAAACTGTTGTTGTATTTGCAGGGTTCTGATGATTTTATGTAATGCTTGTTGAAAGATTGGCGGTGTATTTAATAATTCCTGTCGTAATGCAACGATTAATTCTTCAGGGCAATGCTGTAGCACATTCATCCCTACAATTATAGAGGGAACGGTTGGATCATCCACGTTAGTAATAATACATCCCTGTTTTGGGAGGAGGGCTTGTCCGATTTTAAAGTCCAATTCACCATATCCCTGGCATGAGATACTTAGTCCGTTACTAGCAAAAAGTCTGAGCCAAGTTGGCGGAGGCGGTAGAATTCCAATTTCTCCCCAATATTGCTGAAAAATTTTCATTTGTATAGTAGTTACTTGAGAACCTGTGTCTAGCATAACCTGTACTGGTATTTCATTAATTTGGATGGTAACTATAGGACATTGTCCGACATACTGTGGGCACCATTCTTCTGGTGTGGGACCTACTGTGTTGTTTCCCCCCGAGGGTTGGTCTCCGGCCTCGGGGTACTGGCGTTTAAAGGTTCTTCTTGTCGGCAAACTCGTTCAACATGTCCACTGACATTACATCTCCTACAAATAGGGCGTCCCTGCGAATCAAAACGATCAGTGGGCCTACGACCTCTTCCTGATGACGATTCCCACCACTCATTCCTGGGTCTCCTTTGATCTGTACGCCAAGTTGTTTCCGTCCTTTCAGGTAAGGCGCGTTTACTAAGCTTTTGTAATTCTCTATTCATGGCTGCCATTCCTATCGCAAGCTCTTCCATTTGTCCTTTTAATAATTGTACAGAATCAGAATTAGGAACCTGGGCACTCTGATGAGCAGTTTTTTTTAATTCCATCCTATTTTCCGTGATTTCTTGGTATCCTGGCATCTCAGGAAAAGAAACTTCTTTTGGCTGGCTTGAACCAACCAGTTTAATGGCTGCCTCCTTAAAATCTAAAAATGAGGCCTCTTTTTTTTGTAACCTCAATAGTTTCAGCTGAGATTTACTATTCTCACAGCTAGTTCCATCAATAAATTGATTTACCAGGACTTCATCCATCTCTCTCACTTCGGCCTCATCTATCTCTTTAACATCCCTCAATGTTTCTTGTAGACTTAATGCAAAGTCTCTTAATGACTCTCCTGGCCGTTGTTTCCTAGAATAAAATCGTGACTTAAGTTCCGATAATGTACTAGTGTCAAAAGTAGTTGCTAATCTCTGGAACACCTGTTCTACCGTTTGCCGCTCTTCCAAGGGCCAAGATAATACTTCTCTCAATGCCGATTCCTTCAGCTGACCAATTAAGATTTCTACTTGTTGTTGATTACCTAAGGGATACAGTCTAAACATTGATTGCATCTTAGTTTTGAACTGAATAAATGTGTTAGAATCCTTTTGACTTGCCTCTCCCGAATATGTGGGCAACCATGGCGCCCCAAAATAATATGGCATAGTAATCGGATTTACGCTAGCCATGGCTGGTTGTGGATTCACACCATCTGTATTTGTTTGAGAGCTCTGTGAACTTGTTGCTTGTTCTTCCGTCGACATGTTTTCTCGGTACTCGTATCCTGTTCGGTGGACGCCAATTTTGTACACTTTACTTAATTAATTCGTTGTTATTGTTATCTACCCCGTAATATGACTTTTATAATGATAATACCTTATTTCCGGTCCTCTTGATCTTTCCAGAGAGAGAGAGAATTGTTTGAAGTATGTTGTAGACTTTACTGACACAATTTACTTCCCTTTTTAAAATGTTCAAGATAACAAATGGGCTATATAATAATTATTAATGGTAACATCAAAACTTATTCTACTACCAGTAACGCTGTATGATAATATCAATTCACAATCCACTTAAGTGAATAAGTATAAGATTTTATTATACTGCAACCGACGATCTCAGTTGATTCCGGCTACTAAAACGGGAAAATTAATATAAACGGTAACAGTCTTACTTATATGAAATAACAATTATATGCATGTAACTATTACTATTCACTATTACTGACACAATGTCGGATTTAGTAACAATTTATCTTATTAATTGGTTACTTTCAACACAAAGTACTTCCTCAAGCACTAAATACTTTTATAATTAATATAACCTGCGCAGGGATTTATGGCCATTACGTTGGTGCACATGAAGTCTCTCTTTCCTTTAATTACTACCTCCTAGATGTACTCCTGACAATAAGTTCTCTTTCTCACTTAATCCTGACTGAATCAATCCAAATGTATGGTAGACTCTGTTAGCTGAAATCTGTCCTTTATCACTGCATATCTATCTTTGTTTCCACTTGTTAAGTATATTAACTTTGTTAATATATATTGTGTTAAAACTTCAGAAATGTGTATAGAATACTGATGGAACTTTCTTCTTTCTTATTATTTCGTTGAATTAGAGAATAAAACTTGCTGCTCCTAAACCAAAATGACGGAATAACAGCTGATATTACTGCCAATACTCGGGTCTATGCTGTGGCTGAGGTAAGTCTATATCTGACTGAGATTTATTGTCCTGGTCATAGTTAAATCATATCTGTATTTTAATGAATTAAAGTATTCTTTCTCTGTAGGCAGGTAAGTATTATAGTCAATAATATTCCTCAGGAATCAATGAAATGCAGTGAAATGAGACCTGATATTATATCCCCTTCAGTGTAAGGCTCATCTATATTATGTCTCTAGGGGAGTATGACTGAATATTCTCCTCAGTGAGAAGCCCTATGATGATACTTATGACTAAAGAGCTTCCCCTTGCCTTATATGGGGTTATGGGAGTTGCTCACCCCTCCCGTCCTCTTCGTTCCTCTAAACGGGTTGGTTACTTCTTCTATGCCGCCTCCCAGAAGGCGTCGTGTAAGATCAGTCTCTTCACACTCAGCTCACCTCCTCCGTCTCCGCCGTGACGGAGCGCTCTCCCCGTCTGCAGAATTAGGAAGCCGAAGTCGGATTAAGTCTGTCAGGATCACCCGAGACTCCAAGGTAAGTATCTGTTTTTTTCTTCACCGTCCGCCGGCTAATTACACTCTCCGTATGCCACCGCAGCGTAGCTCTGCTCTTCACAGTCTCTCCCCTCAGACTCTCCAACCGTCCACACCGCTCTTCCTTTTCAAAACTCCGTCTCAGTGTCCCGGATCAGTCCCGCTCTCCCCACGCGCTGACTCCTATCTTTTTAGTGGGGCCCCGAGCACCCCCATCATCCGGCCAGTTCTCAAGTCCGGGGCCACGAGCCCATAAACTTACTGGGCGATCAATCACTTCGCTCAAACCACTTGCCCTCCATGAGGGTGATATAAATTTTTTTATACAAAAATCCTTTTAACAATCTTTACTATTAAGTGGAAATTCTACTGAGGAAAAACTCCCTAAACTTGGCATCATGGTTAACATACCTAGTGAACAAATATACCTTATGTTTTATTACATATGATATGACTGTACTGATGCAGAGTATTACAAAATCTACTAAGTTTTGTGCTAAAATACTAACCGCATGCGCACTGCGTACCATGCGCATGCGCATTTTTGCCTTAATTGCTCCGTTACGAAAATCGGCAATGAGCGAACAACTCGGAATGACCCCCTATATCCGATCACGCTCATGATTTTTTTAAAACATGAATGAGTTTTGAATATGTCACAGGAACAATTAGAGGACCCACCTTAAATCAGTATTTGCTGAAGGCTCAGCTTCACCGTGGGTATTACAGTACGTGTAAGGATTGCCCAGTCTTCAGCAGGTTCCCCAACAAGGAGATAATGGGCTTCAAACTGAGATAACCACAGGATTTGACCCTAGCAATAAAATGAAGCAGTAAGCATGGAGACAGAAGAAGGAAGGAGCACAGGAAATAAACCCCTCAGAGGTACAAAATTAGAACATTTTAGGACAGTTATCTACTGAGACTCAGATCAAAGACTGTGAGCTCTTTGTAGGATAGAAGATCAATAACACCTATTGTACAAATATTTACTGTAAGAGGAAGGAAAGGACCAATCAGAGACAGAAAAAGAAAATTGCTCCTGTCAATAATTTACCCTCTGGACTGACTAAAGATTATTTATTATCCATGAAGACAGCAATGGGATGAAGTACGCATTCCAAAAAGATGCTGTTATTCTTCCAATGCAACATTTTGCTGTCTTTGGACAGCTTTTTCAAAGGCCTTTGAGAAAGCTGTCCAAAGACAGCGAAACGCGTCAGTATCTCACCCCTGTAGTCACTGGGCTACAAGTGTATGTCTACTTGTCTACTTGGATACTACAAGATGTGGATTTCCTATTGTGCACGGTCCAAGCAATGACGGTTAAAGGGACTTCCAAAATTGCGCTGTCATCCGCTGCTATTCATCACATTCTACATTAAAGTGGAACTCACCCTGGAAAAATACAGCAGGATCGGTAACTATATCCACACTTGGGACAATACAGGTCATTGACCGAGCTATATCCTCAAATCCAGCACTCAATTGATGCAGGACTTTTTTGAATTATGCCCATGCAAATAGACCACAGAAGGGGTTATAAGATTTATTGTGTATTGCAATACCGATGATGGTTACATCTTTATATTAACCTATGTTTGACATATTGGCAAATATATGATTTCAACATTCATGTTTTTAGTATTAAAAGTGTTACATGAATTTTAGACTACCACGAGGTCTACATGTGTATTTTCCTTTATGTTAATTATTATTGGGCGCTGTTTTTTTTAATTATGAGTAGACAGGAAAGTCTTGAGTCTGTTTTTGAAGGATTCTATAGTGGAGGCCTCTCATACTGTGCTGGGAAGCAAGGCCCAAACGTATTTAGCCTTAAAAAGTGATAAAGTGGAGAGTACCAGCCAGTGGCGGATTTAGCGGGGGGCGATTAGGGCGAACGCCCCCCCTACACATACCGGCACCGGGATGGAGGCCGGGTCCCGCCGCGGTGTTGGGAACGAGGTGGAGAGCAGTGCAGCGCGGCGGGGGAAGGGGAGAGAGAGAGAGCGTCCTGACGCGCATACAGCGGCTTAGCGGCCTCTGTTCTGACCACGCCCCCTCCTTCCTGTACGCGCGTCAGGACGCTCTCTCTCTCCCCGTCGCGCTGCCCGCTCTCCACCTCGTTCCGTTCCCAATGCCGCGGCGGCACCCGGCCTCCATCCGACTCCTCATGCTGCTGGCTGCAGCAGGTGTCACTGTCTGCCAGCCATGTCTCCTACCCTCCAAACTTTAAGTAAGTGTGTGTGCCCCCTCTGTGTTCCATGTCTCCCCCCTCCGCTCCTAGCTAAAGTGCCTGTGTTCCATGTCTCTCCTCTCTTCTCCTAACTAAAGTGTATGTGTCCCTGCATTATTTTGGCTCATTCAGTGTACTGTAATGTGAATTTCGGCTCATACATTGTGCTATAATGTGAATTTTGGCTCATTCTGCGTGCTAAAATGTGAATTTCGGCTCATTCAGTGTGCTATAACGTGAATTTTGGCTCATTCTGCGTGCTATAACGTGAATTTTGGCTCATTCAGTGTGCTATAATGTGCATTTCGGCTCATTCTGCGTGCTATGATGTGCATTTCGGCTCATTCTGCGTGCTATGATGTGCATTTCGGCTCATTCAGTGTGCTATGATGTGCATTTCGGCTCATTCTGCATGCTATAATGTGAATTTTGGCTCATTCAGTGTGCTATAACGTGAATTTTGGATCATTCTGCGTGCTATAGTGTGAATTTCGGCTCATTCAGTGTGCTATAACGTGAATTTTGGCTCATTCTGCGTGCTATAATGTGAATTTTGGCTCATTCAATGTGCTATAACGTGAATTTTGGCTCATTCTGCGTGCTATAACGTGAATTTTGGCTCATTCAGTGTGCTATAATGTGCATTTCGGCTCATTCTGCGTGCTATGATGTGCATTTCGGCTCATTCTGCGTGCTATGATGTGCATTTCGGCTCATTCAGTGTGCTATGATGTGCATTTCGGCTCATTCTGCGTGCTATAATGTGAATTTCGGCTCATTCAGTGTGCTATAGCGTGAATTTTGGCTCATTCTGCGTGCTATAATGTGAATTTCGGCTCATTCAGTGTGCTATAACGTGAATTTTGGCTCATTCAGTGTGCTATAATGTGAATTTCGGCTCATTCAATGTGCTATAACGTGAATTTTGGCTCATTCTGCGTGCTATAATGTGCATTTCGGCTCATTCTGCGTGCTATGATGTGCATTTCGGCTCATTCTGCGTGCTATGATGTGCATTTCGGCTCATTCAGTGTGCTATGATGTGCATTTCGGCTCATTCAGTGTGCTATGATGTGAATTTCGGCTCATTCTGCGTGCTATAACGTGAATTTTGGCTCATTCTGCGTGCTATAATGTGAATTTTTGCTCATTCTGCGTGCTATAATGTGAATTTTGGCTCATACAGTGTGCTATAATGTGAATTTTGGATCATACTGTGTGCTACAATGTGAATTTCGGCTCATTCAGTGTGCTATAATGTGAATTTTGGATCATACTGTGTGCTACAATGTGAATTTCAGCTCATACAGTGTGCTATAATGTGAATTTCGGCTCATTCTGTGTGCTGTAGAAACAGAATTTGTCGGCAGATAAGAACCACTTGGCCCATCTAGTCTGCCCCCTTTTTTTTTTACATTATTTTTTATCTCTAACCTTATCTGATCCTTATTTCTTTGTAAGGAGATTCTTATGTCTATCCCATGGCCCATGCATGTTTAAATTGCCCTACTGTCTTAGCCTCTACCACCCCTGATGGAAGGAATGGCGATTCGCCAGTCTGTATCACCAGTGCGCAGGGTTCTCTTCACTAACTGGCAACATTTTATTAGTAATGGCAACAATAGGAAATTTAGAAGCGAACGGGAAGGGCATTACTAAGTGGGAGGGGCTATGATTAGGGGGAGGAGTCATAATTCTTAAACCGCCCCCCCCTAAAAGTTAAGTCTAGATCCGCCACTGGTACCAGCCAATCAGCTTCCTAACTGCCATGTAACAGGCTGGGTTTGAAAGATGAAAATGAAGAGCTTATTAGCTGGTTATTTATCACTCTTTATCCTTCTCCACTTTATCACTTTTTAATGCGTAATACATTTGGGCCCAAGTTCCATAGAGTTGGAGCCGCAAAGCTAAAAGCTCGACCACCAGATGAATTCAGGGAGGTCCTAGGTACTGCTAATAGTCTTTCATCTACAGATTGCAGTAATCGAGAGGGGCAGTAAGGAATCAGAAGCTGCTTGGGCCCTGGTCATGTAGGGCTTTGACAGTCAGTAAGCCAATCTTGGTTAAGCACGTTCTGTTTTAATTGTCATTTATACAATGTCTGTATTAAAAATACAGTGCATCCAGAAAGTATTCACAGCGCTTCACTTTTTCCACATTTTTTTTTATGTTACAGCCTTATTCCACAATGGAATAAATTCATTTTTTCCCTCAAAATTCTACACACAATACCCCATAAAGACAACATGAACATGTTTTTTTTTTGAGGTTTTTGCTAATTTATTAAAAATAAAACACTATGAAATCACATGTACAATAAGTATTCACAGCCTTTGCTCAATACTTTGTTGATGCACCTTTGGCAGCAATTACAGCCTCAACTATTTTTGAATATGATGCCACAAGCTTGGCACACCTATTTTTGGGCAGTTTCGCCCATTCCTCTTTGCAGCACCTCTCACGCTCCATCAGGTTGGATGGGATGTGTCGGTGCACAACCATTTTCAGATCTCTCCAGCAGTGACGTGCGGTGAGGTCATTGGCTGGGGAGGCACTGAGATTATATATATATATATATATATATATATATAAAAACTCTCCAGCAGCAGCAGTGGTTTGAAGTGGGGGTTAGGAAGAGTGAAGGTTGCAATTATGCGCATGCCTCCGGAAAAGGGTATGTTTCCACTCAAACGGGGGCGTGTCTTCACTGTAGTAGGACCACTTATACTAACTCGTACTGGCGCCCCTTTCACCTTATACCACACAGTATGAGCCGAAATTCACATTACAGCACACGGTATGAGCCGAAATTCACATTACAGCACACGGTATGAGCCAAAATTCACATTACAGCACACGGTATGAGCCAAAATTCACATTACAGCACACGGTATGAGACGAAATTCACATTACACCACACAGTTTGAGCCGAAATTCACATTATAGCACACGGTATGACACACAATTCAGGGACAGGGAGAGAGAGTGACAGCAGGGGAACATTACCTGATATGTGCAGCAGAGGTGCGGATGGGACTGTGGTTGTCGGTGGCGGAGGAGGCCATTGTCTGCGGGGGATGCAGCGGTACTAAGCTGTCATTCATTGCTGCGGCGTTGATGTCCCTCTGACCACCGCCAGTTGTGGTCTGCGGTGGTCAGCTTTCAGTGGCGGTCCGGCAGTGAGCTTTGGTCAGCGGTGGGCGGCTGTGATATAAATATATAAAAAATGTTACATTTATTTTATTTATGTTTCCCTGTCCCTGCAGTCCAAGTGATCTGGGTGTGAGCTGCAGTCCAAGTGATCTGGCCCAGATCATTTGGACTGCAGCTCACCCCCAGAGCACTTGGACTGCAGCTCACCCCCAGAGCACTTGGACTGCAGCTCACCCCCAGAGCACCTAGGGGTGAGCTGCAGTCTAAGTGATCTGGGGGTGAGCTGACCAGTCACTTCCCACCCAGACCAACTGCCAACTCTCCCCCTCCCCCCCCCCCCCTTGCCTGGGTGGTCCTGGGTCGACAGTCCCGGTGGGAGCAGGTGCTGCTGAGGACAAGGATAGGTACCAGCGTTGCCTGCCCGGCACCGCCGCGCAATCCCCAGCGCTGGCGTTCCCGATGTCTCCGGAGCTGCCGCTGCTGTAGTGACAGGCAGCTCCAACATCGGGTCCCGCCGCCGCGCTACTCTGCTTCACCCCGCCGCACTACTCTGCTTCACCCCGCCGCGCTACTCAGCTCCACTGTAGCGCCGGGTCCCGCCGCCTCTACACCTGAATGCCTATGGGTGATTGGACCAGCGGATCCAGTACTGGATCCGCTGTCCAATCACATCTGCCTCGCTGACAGGGGCGGATTTCCCCTGTCAACGAGGCACTTGCATAAGTGCCGCTTACCCCTCAGTTTCTTAATGGGGCTTTTACGGCCCAGTGCTTGGCCCCGCCCCCCTTTCTATCGCATACCAGTAGTTAACGGGAGGCACTGCTATTAGTGCCTCCCAAAGTGATTAAAAGTTTAAAAATGCTTAGCATAATATAAAGAAATTACTTATGACACCGAATATGTGTCATAAGTATCTTCTTTATATTATTTCAATCATTAATGACAGGGGAGGCACTGCCTGCACGTCCCTGCTCTCCAGAGATATTCAATTGGATTCAAGTCTGGGCTCTGGCTGAGCTACTCAAGGACATTCACAGAATTGTCCTGAAGACACTCTTTGATATCTTGGCTGTGTGCTTAGGGTTGTTGCCCTGCTGAAAGATGAACCGTTGCCCCAGTCTGAGGTCAAGAGCACTCTGGAGCAGGTTTTTTTCCAGGATGTCTCTGTACATTGCTGCATTCACCTTTCCCTCTATCCTGACTAGTCTCCCAGTTCCTGCCGCTAAAAAACATCCCCACAGCATGATGCTGCCACCACCGTGATTCACTATAGGGATGGTATTGGCCTGATGATGAGCTGTGCCTGGTTTCCTCCAAACATGACTCCCGGCATTCACGCCAAAGAGTTCAATCCTTGTCTCATCAGACCAATGAATTTAGTTTCTCATGGTCTGCGAGTCCTTCAGGTGCATTTTGGCAAACTCCAGGCGGGCTGTCATGTGCTTTTTACTAAGGAGTTGCTTCCGTCTGCCCACTCTACCATACTGGCCTGATTGCTGGATTTCTGAAGAGATGGTTGTCCTTCTGGAAGGTTCTCCTCTCTCCACAGAGGAATGTTGTAGCTCAGACAGAGTGACCATCGGGTTCTTGGTCACCTCCCTGACTAGGGCCTTTCTCCCCTGATCGCTCAGTTTAGACGGCCGGCCAGCTCTAGGAAGAGTCCTGGTGGTTCCGAACTTCTTCCATTTACGGATGATGGAGGCCACTGTGCACATTGGGACCTTCAAAGCAGCAGATATTTTTCTGTACCCTTTCCCAGATTTGTGCCTCGACACAATCCTCTCTCGGAGGTCTATAGACAATTCCTTTGACTTCATGCTTTGTTTGTGCTCAGACATGCACTGTCAAGTTTGGAACCTTATATAGACAGGTGTGTGCCTTTCTAAATCATGTCCAATCAACTAAATTTACCACAGGTGGACTCAAATTAAGCTGTAGGAACATCTCGAGGATGATCAGTGAAAACAGGATGCACCTGAGCTCAATTTTGAGCTTCATGGCAAAGGCTGTGAATTCTTATGTACATGTGATTTCTTAGTTTTTTATTTTTAATAAATTAACAAATTACCAAAAATCTCCATTTTGGAACACAGCTGTAACAAAATGTGGAAAAAGTGAAGCGCTATGAATACCTTCCGGATGCACTGTTATATATATAATTTTTTTTTATTATTATTATTTTTGTTGTTGACAACATAAACCATCCTCGTCACTACCATCATCATATAACGGTTATTAATTCTGTTTATTCAGTCATTTGGGATTTCGGTTTGCCATATTAGTTTGTGCAATGTCTCTTTTTGTAATGGTTGTCTTGTTATGCAGTATTATTGCAGTGGCAAACGCAGGATTTACTGTGGGGGGGGGGGGGCCGTATTGCACACACATGCACATTGCAGACACATACATTGCACACAGGCATACATAGTACACCATACTTTCTGGCTTTATAGCTGCCCACATACACAAACATACATAGTACACCACATATATACACATTGCACACACAGCACACCCAGCGGTGCAAGTATGCGGGTACGGGTGGGTACGGGGTGCCCTTAAGAATTTTGCCGTGGGTACGCCGTACCCACACCGACGGGCCGCCGCTCGCTACCGCTGATGTGAGGGGAGGAGAGCGCAGCCTGCGCCTCTCCTGCCCCTCAATGTCTTCTTTCAAATCAGCGCCGCCCGTGAGCCAATCAGAGCTCGCGGAGCTTTGATTGGCTCACGGATCGGCGCTGAATTGAACTCACCCGCCGGAGACTGAGGGGAAGGAGAGGCGCAGGCTGCGCTCTCCTCCCCTCACACACGGAGACAAGACAGCAGCAGCGGTGAGCAGGGGAAGGGTGGGAGGGGGCTGCTGCTTCATGAATACCTGGCACTGTGGGGGGCAATGTATATCTGGCACTGTAGGGGGCAATGTATATCTGGCACTGTGGGGGGCAATGTATATCTGGCACTGTGGGGGGCAATGTATATCTGGCACTGTGGGGGGCAATGTATATCTGGCACTGTGGGGGGCAATGTATATCTGGCACTGTGGGGGGCAATGTATATCTGGCACTGTGGGGGGCAATGTATATCTGGCAATGTATATCTGGCACTGTGGGGGGCAATGTATATCAGGCACTGTTGTGGGCAATGTATATCTGGCACTGTGGGGGGCAATGTATATCTGGCACTGTGGGGGCAATGTATATCTGGCACTGTGGGGAATTCGTGTATCTGGCACTGTGGGGGCAACGTGTATCTGGCACTGTGGGGGCAACGTGTATCTGGCACTGTGGGGCATTCGTGTATCTGGCACTGTGGGGCATTCGTGTATCTGGCACTGTGGGGCAACGTGTATCTGGCACTGTGGGGTAACGTGTATCTGGCACTGTGGGGCATTCGTGTATCTGGCACTGTGGGGCATTCGTGTATCTGGCACTGTGGGGCATTCGTGTATCTGGCACTGTGGGACAACGTGTATCTGGCACTGTGGGGCAACGTGTATCTGGCACTGTGGGGGTCATATGTGTTTCTGCCCCTCCCCCATATGTGTATCACGCCCACATTTTCATTGGCCACGCCCCATATGGTATTTGGCCACACCCATTTTTGACACACGCGCCTTTGGCGCGCACACACAGTACCTGTAAGACATTTTTTTCTACTTGCACCACTGAGCACACCACACATATACACATTGCACAAACATACATCGCACACCATACATACATACATACATACATACACACATATATAGCACACCACACACATTGCACACACCGTATTCCATAAACAAACATAGCACACCATACTCATACACATTGCACACACACACATACATAGCATACTATACACGTAGTACACCATACATACATACATGCATACATACATACACACATACACATTTTACATACACACATAGCACACCAAACACAAACATAGTACACCACACATACTTATTGCACACAAATACATTGCACACCATACACAATGCACATACATATAGATAGCACAGCATATAAACACATTCTCACCATGCACATTGCACACACGCATACATAGTACAGTACACCACGTACATATTAAGCACACAGTACACATACAAAATGAATATAGCTGCCATCCTGTATTAAAGATCGCCCCCCTTCCCGCTTCACCTGCGAGACACACACCTGTCTCCCTGAGGCAGAGCGACTCCAGTAGACATAGGAAACCCTGGGACAGCAGATCTCACACGGGAACTGCCTAGGAGGGTCTGCGCGCTGACGCTACAGCTCCACCTGCAGTCAGCCAGCCAGCCTCTTTGTCAGTGTAAAGAGCAGGCAGCTGCGAGTTACTGACTCAGCTGCCTGCGCTCCACACTGTCTCGTCCCCCTCCTTCCCCAAAAGAAACATTGGTGAGCGGCGCGATGGACCGGTGGGCGGGAGGGAGGGGTGGGGTTTCCAGGTACTTGGAACCCCCCCCTGCGTGCGCGTATGTATTGTACTACAAATAACCAAGAGATAACTCGTCTTTTTGGATTATTGTTCTGATACATTGCTCTCATTATTCCGATAATGTAACAGTGCTTTTAATTACTTAAGTACACATGTAGACAAAAAGTGATTGGACACCCTCCCAAGTGCAAGTGAAGTGGTGCGCTCCTGTAGCAGACATGTTTCATGAAGGTATAAAATGGGTAGAGGGGTACTGATTAGATCATTTGCTAACGAAATATCTTTTCCGGACAGGCTAACTAAGTTTGAAAAGGGGATTATCATAGGCTGCACAATGTCATGTTTCCAGGGCGACGCAGGACTGGTTTACAGAACATTCAGTAACCCAGATGCACTGACCAGCTCAGTGTCCAGATCCTAACCCCATTGAGAACTGGGACAAATTAGAGCGACAGGTGCGTTCTAGGCCAACTCAAACTGTTACAGTGTCACAGTTGGTCACTGTACTTAAGGTGGAATGGCAAAACATACCACCTGCTGCTGTTCAGGAACTTGTGGACAATTTGCCAAGAAGGATGTCTGCAGTAATTACTGCACGTGGTGGACCTACAAAGTACCGACTAATAAAATCTTGTTGATCTATTTGCTGTCAGTGTCCAATCACTTTTGTTTACATAGTATATATTAAGCGATTAAAAGATATTCTCAAGTAATACTACTGTACATAATCTATCGATCAAATGCAAACAAGGAAGAGTCTGCTATGAAGCGTTAGATACTTTGGACTAAACTTACATTGCTGCATTCACTAATGTCAACTGCTGGATTTAAATGGTCAATTTTATTGAATACAAATCCCACTGTGTTTTGTATGGAATATAATTGCCTGTTTAAAATAAATCCAGCAGCCAAAACGGCTGAAGCCACAGTGGTATTGAAATGCAGCACATACTCCGTTTAGCCCTTTTCCTCAGGTGGGACAACGACCCGTGGTGGCCTTTGAGGGGATTCAATGCATTAACAGCAAATAATACATCTTGAAATTTGTTTATAGCAAAGTCTCATTTATACCTTTACCATTAAATGATTGCAAAATTCCAAAATGTGTTCTTTTCGTTATTGACTGTTGTAAGACTGTTTGATCCCAACTGTAATACGCAACGGAATATGTTGGTGTTATATAAGCAAATGGTAACAAATAAATGTTATGGAACAGGTTTCCGCTCAGGGTAGTGATCACACTGGTAGGGGTGAACATGTTAGTTGAAGCCACCCTAACCTTCTGCACATGGCCTGCACCCAACCTGGCTCATACCATACGCTAAATGTCTAAATACATACCTGACCCAAGCCCATCAGGACAACATATTAATGTCTGTAATAGAGATGTGCACCGGAAATTTTTCGGGTTTTGTGTTTTGGTTTGGGATTCGGTTCCGCGGGCGAGTTTTGGATTCGGACGCGTTTTGACAAAACCTCCCTGAAAATTTTTTGTCGGATTCGGGTGTTTTTTTTTTCTCAAAAAACCCTCAAAAACAGCTTAAATCATAGAATTTGGGGGTCATTTTGATCCCATAGTATTATTAACCTCAATAACCATAATTTCCACTCATTTCCAGTCTATTCTGAACACCTCACACCTCACAATATTATTTTTAGTTCTAAAATTTGCACCGAGGTCGCTGGATGACTAAGCTAAGCGACCCAAGTGGGCGGCACAAACACCTGGCCCATCTAGGAGTGGCACTGCAGTGTCAGACAGGATGGCACTTAAAAAAATAGTCCCCAAACAGCACATGATGCAAAGAAAAAAAGAGGTGCACCAAGGTCGCTGGATGGCTAATCTAAGCGACCCAAGTGGCCGGCACAAACACTTGGCCCATCTAGGAGTGGCACTGCAGTGTCAGACAGGATGGCACTTAAAAAAAATAGTCCCCAAACAGCACATGATGCAAAGAAAAGAGAAAAAGAGGTGCACTGTGGTCGCTGGACGGCTAAGCTGAGCGACACAAACACCTCAATATCACAGGAATTATTCGTTCTAATCAATGGTATTATTGGTCCAAATCACTGGAAGAAAATGACAAAATCACAGGAATTATTTGTTCTAATCAATGGTATTATTGGTCCAAATCACTGGAAGAAAATGACAATATCACTGGAATTATTCGTTCTAATCAATGGTATTATTGGTCCAAATCACTGGAAGAAAATGACAAAATCACAGGAATTATTCGTTCTAATCAATGGTATTATTGGTCCAAATCACTGGAAGAAAATGACAAAATCACAAGAATTATTTGTTCTAATCAATGGTATTATTGGTCCAAATCACTGGAAGAAAATGACAAAATCACTGGAATTATTCGTAAACATTTGTAGAAAGTCGCTGCTTTCTGATTACAGAAATGCTCAGATATTCCTGCGAATCCACAATCCCTTCCCAGAGGAAAAAGAAATTGAGAAACCGTTGTTTGAGAATGTTTGTTCTCTTTCCCTTACAAAGGAACAAACCACTTTCCAAGAAGACTGACGTTTTTGGGATTATGGAGACATAATGTTTTTGAATATAAATCCTAAAGCAACACTAACTACAGGGATATAACCCCCTGAAGATAAAAAGGAGCGCTGACCGCACCAATTAAAGGAGACAATTAAAAATGTTCATAATTAAAAATATATTCATTTATTAACATACGATGCTGCAGCATAAATAGCACTTAATCAATCCATGATATATGTATTTATAAACCAAAATGCAAATAATCCATATGGGACTAATAAAATTATCTGGAATTCACTAAAATTCAGAGGCTTGGACCTTGATATTCCTATATCTAGCAATGTCCACTGATTTTGTTATGAACTGGCTAGAAATAGCTTTTCAAACACATCATGTGTTCATGTGTCCTTAATTCGTCAGTGTTCCAAATGAACATGTGTGCACACATTTGTTGAATTCAAATGGGTAATTACCATACGTTGTTAGCCTTTACGTCACCTCCAAAATTAAATCTGTTGAAACAATCCCAATCTTGGACTCCCTCTGCTGGTGCTCATCCGTTTATTGCAGAATATCTGGAGTAGGTATCAACGGGGACTGTCCACAGTGCTCAGGCTCCCTCTGCTGGTGGCTATCCGTAATTGCAGGTACACTGATTATTACGCTGACCACAGGCTGGTAGTCGCGTCGATGAAAAGGAGATGATCGTCCCTGGTTGTAGTCACTTCGAAAACGTGTTTCTCCGCCTTCCAAACACACTCAGCGGCTTCCTCAGTTCCCAACATTATTTATGTACGCTGCGGAACCCTTGTAGCGCCATATAAATAAAGGATAATAATATAGGGTGTATAATCACCAGGTGTATCTCACACATCGCTCAGTACAGATTAGAGGATGTATAATCAGTAATCACCAGGTGTATAACACACGTCGCACAGTACAGTATACATACTGGTCACAACAATGCAGCAGATATTGAGCACTGATCAAGATACTAGAAGTGACACAGAGCTGCAAGATACAGCAATGGCCTACTGTACTGTACTATATATGTATACTCAAGGATTATGGTATGGATTCTCTGTGTTATCTACTTCCATTTTATATGTGTTTTGATTTTAAGTGTTTGTTTAAATTAAAACAGAGATTGTTTTTACATAACACTAGACACATGCCTTATTTCCTACCAATCATGGCTCAATCATAATGTTTTATGTGGGTGTTATCTGACAAGCGCCAATCAGGAGTAGTCCTTTTTCTGTATTGCATATATCCATTTCTATTCTTGGGCTCAACAGGGGAGCCCTGTGACCACCCCTAGGCCAGCTAAAGTCTATACAGCGCATTTTTCTACCTCATCCCCATTTTGACAATATATATGTATACTGCTGGTCACCAAAATGCTGCACTGTCCTACTATATACTGCTCACAATAATGCAGCACAGATATGGAATGGATACTTGCAGTGACGCAGAGCTACAAGATACAGCAATGGCCTACTGTACAACGATATACTATTGGTCACTAAAATGCTGCACTGTAATACTATATATACTGCCCACAAAAATGCAGCACAGATATGGAATGGATACTTGCAGTGACACAGAGCTACAAGATACAGCAATGGCCTACTGTACAACGATATACTATTGGTCACTAAAATGCTGCACTGTAATACTATATATACTGCCCACAAAAATGCAGCACAGATATGGAATGGATACTTGCAGTGACACAGAGCTGCAAGATACAGCAATGGCCTACTGTACAACTATATACTGTTGGTCACCAAAATGCTACACTGTAATACTATATATACTGCTCACAAAAATGCAGCACAGATATAGAATGGATACTTGCAGTGACACAGAGCTGCAAGATACAGCAATGGCCTACTGTACTGTACTACTATTATACTGGTGGTCCCCAGTCCCCACAATAAAGCACACTGAGCACAGATATTTGCAGCACACTGAGCACAGATATGGAGCGTTTTCAGGCAGAGAAGGTAGATATTTGCAGCACACTGAGCACAGATATTTGCAGCACACTGAGCACAGATTACGGAGCTTTTCAGGGAGAGATAGCAGCCACGTCCTCTCTGTTTAATCTCCAATGCACGAGTGAAAATGGCGGCGACGCGCGGCTCTTTATATAGAATACAAATCTCGCGAGAATCCGACAGCGGGATGATGACGTTTGGGCGCGTTAGGGTTAACCGAGCAAGGCGGGATGATCCGAGGCTGCCTCGGAACCGTGTAAAATAGGTGAAGTTCGGGGGAGTTTGGATCTCGAAGAACCGAACCCGCTCATCTCTAGTCTGTAATAATGGGCCCATGGGGCATCAGGGAAATCTGATCTAGAGCACCCATGCACTAGGCTGAGGGAAATCCCAGACACTCTCACCTACACCTGCCATTTTCTTCTATCCTATTGGTTATAGTTTCCATTAAGTTCCTGAAATTTGTATATTGGGGAGCTTAATGTACCAAATATTTGTTAAAATGGCCATTGCATACACAGGGGTGTACCTATAATGAGGCAATCTGGGGAAGTTATCTCAGATAACACATTTTCGAAGGTACCAAAATGGATGGCCTGTATGCCTCAAGCGGCAGAATGACCAGACTCACTCCCTACACACACACATCAGGATGTGTTGTGTTGCTTGTCCCTGATAAAATTAAATGAGATAGAGAGACAGAGAGAGAGAGGTCCATCTGGTGTTATGAAAATGCAACCCGCCTGCGCAACTTGCCAAAGAAATCTTCCTACCGTTACACGTTAATGTAGGTGCAAGCCTGGCAGTAGTTTGTCAGGTGATTGTTAGTGATGTTGGTTTGTTTGCTCACTCCACTCTAATACTACAGTTACCCTGTATACAAATCCTGCTCATCTGACAACCCTGCTGTGTACTGACTGTCAAAGTCGAAAAATATTGCAGTACACACATCAAGTACAAACTACACACAGATGGCCTCCGTGCGCGTATTTATTCTGCCGTGCGTGCACATATCCGCAATTTGCGTATGGTCGCTCCCGCGGTCCTGCGCATTAGCGCGTGGTATGGGTATTTACGGTAGAGTTTATTAACGCATGGAAAGCTATCAAAACACATTACATATTTAAATCCAAATAGTGCACAATGTACACATAGTCTCCCTGCACCACATCAGTAAGTTACAGCAGTTTAAATGGTAACAGAACAAAGGGATTCACCTTTACAAGATAGGAGGGGACAGAACAAGCTTATAAGGTGGTGTTTGGTATCCAGCTGTAGGGTATTTTAAGGGTAACATTCCGGTGTTGGTCTGCAGCAGATCGCATGTTCCTGCGGATAGTTATGTGCAGGAGCAGAATATAGATATAAACTGTATTTACTGTACATTATGTATGCGGCGGGAATCCAGAGGAGACCACCCACAAGAGCAGTTGGAACAGACATCGCCCACCTATTCAAACCGACCTATGACCTCTCCTGTACTGTAAATGACCATCCCTGTGTCCAATGGACAAAGAGATTACAGTATCCATTGTGTTAGGTTTTGGAAGAATTGTATAAAGAGAGCCTGCTGCAGGCCTGGTCAGACACAAGACTCACAAAGTTATCTATCTAGATGACGGAGGACCAGACTGGGTAGCGCGGCGAAATCCAATCAAGTATGTAACATTGACTGTAGCCATTATTCTGTTGTATTGTATTATATTGTATTGTATATACTGTAACCCCCTTTCAGTAATAATATGCTGTGGTGTCGGAACCCAGCAGTTTTATTACAATCTGGTGTCGTGTCTTCCTTTCCCTGCTAAGGTTTAAAGTGTATTATTATCGCATTGCATAGCTGTTAAGGGTTTGCGGTGTATCTCTGGGTGTGTACTTTGTACCATCAGCGCGGCGTTTGTGCGCAAAGTCCGTACACAGTACGGGACTCTTTACGCTAATAGCGTAAAGAGTACGTAGAGTGTGTATTAAGTATAGCGTCCACAGCGGCTCCATGGTAAAGTGTATTTAAAGTATGTTTAAGGTATAGCTTTCATCCCTGTATATAAATCAACATTCTCAATTGGGGGCTCCGTCAGGGATTCCACATACTCACAGCCTAACAGGTCACAGCAGACTTAATCTATCAGCAAAAGGGTGGACAGAAAGTATCCTACGTAACCTTTTCTTGGTCGGTGGATACACTAAAAACCCTACTTGTGTGCTGATTAGATGACGTCTGCTCTGTATGGTTTGTAGAGATGCTGGTAGAGCCCGTAAAGTAAACAGGAAAAAAGCTATTTAAAAATCTGTGAATTTTTTTTGGCGCCAAAAGCGTACACAACAAAAGGCACCCATACCCTTTGTATACCCTCTCACATTGTTGCCATAAGACTCAAATTGTTAGATTCATTTAGATCTGTGTGAAACCGGTTACATTTTGTTGCTATATAGTTAAAACTAAAATAAATGTTTAAGGAAGTAAGTGTAAAGCACGCAGTTCTGGCCCAGTCGTAATAGGGTTAAACGGAACAAGTGTGTGTTGTGTTTAGTGGGCAATAGTAGTTTTTATTGCTCACATTTATAGAAGTTGTGTGATTTGTTTTATTGCGTACGCACATTGGTACACGTGGTACGGAACGTGAGGACAGCGTAAAAAAAAACGTGCACGTGGCGCAAGGCCGCACACGTGGCATAGAGGTACGCACGGTTGCGTAATTACACAAGCTTGCGTAGGGTTGTGTGCACATAATAAAACTGCACAATAGTTTGTTTAGTTTAAAGGTGGGACAGTAGCCACACTACAATAGCACAAAACTGCCCGGTTTCTAAAGCAGATTAATATAAATAAAAAAAATTAGTATAAAAACATTTTTTTGAAATTGCCTCTGGGGTAAAGCTGCCAACCTGAATGTATCCAAATTTTCTGTACAGAAAAACAAAGTGTATTTGAGTGAGCGAACGTAGGAGTGAGTGGATATTTGAACCCCGGGAAATCGGGATCCCGTCGTGTGGTACATCAAGTAAGAGGAGGCTTGGTGGCGTGAAGTGGCTGACTCACGTTAGTATAAGGTTTAATACGCAAATCGTGAGGTGATTTTCAAAGGAGCGTGATCGTGCATAAGTATTGGGAAGTATTGAAGTAAAAAGGTTTTTTGTATTATGCTCCGGGCTGAGGGTCACAGTTTGTACATTGACCCGTGGTTGTACCTATACGCTGTGCAATTGGACCGCGCATTTGTGGGTGCGATATATACAGCGCAACTTGATACCCCTTTACGAACTTTTGCGTAAAATCGCGGTATCATGAGCGCTGTGTAAAGCATATGCAAGCGTGAGTTGTGTATAAGTGTATAGGGAGTTTTCGCTGGTCTCTCTCAGGAAAATCTCCAGCGGTGTATATTCACTGGAATAGGTAAGTCACTCCTAAACACTTCCAGTGAATAGAAACCAGATAGGGGCCTCACTGGGTTAGCAGTGGTCACTATTGGAGTGAGTCGTGGTACTCGGCGGAGAAGGAGTGGGTGAAAGCGCTCTAAGAACTTTCACTGTCTATTCGTATTGTGCATTGGGTATTGCGTAAAAAGGAAAAAGTCTGCAATGGGATCCAATTGCACAAGCGGTGGACGTTTTGTAGCCAGGGTTCAGGTTGAAGAGCCGCGGCCCAAGTGGTCAGCGAGGTTTGTTATGTGTGGTAAATATGGATCACACACGGAAGACTTTTTGTCTGAATGGGTACGTATGACTGACACAGATAGGGTACCATTCCCTAGGGTGGGCAGCTTTGAACCAGAGGTATTACAGAACTTAAGGATAAGGATATGTCTGATAAAATCCAAGAAACAAAGGATTAGACATACAGATTGTTTAAATTTATGGCAACAGGAGGGGGATGTGCAAAGGGAATTAGCTCTCGCAGCAGGTTCCAAACCTAGTGGGAAAACAATGGCGACCGCACCACCACCACCATATATTGTGGGGGAGAAAGTGGCTACAGACAATGGTACATTGGTACAGGATAGGAGAGTAATTGATAAATGTACTAACGCTAACCCTTGCCAGTTGTATCCCATTTAAATTTTCCCCAGGACTGCGAGCAGGAAGATGAGCCCAGCACGATATCGGCACTCTCTCTCTAGCAGCCACCATACAGGACACTCAGGTGGGCACGGCCCAACCAACAAGAGCAGTAGTCAGGCCCCCTAGCGGAGGGATAAGTGAGGTCATGTCCACAGGTAAGTTCGGTACCATACATTATGCAGAGACAATAGCTCCCCACATTGTAGAATCAAACCAGAATCATGTAATTGAATTAAATCCTGTCAGGGTGATTGCAGTCCCCAATGGGAAGACTGGCGCTCAGGGAGTCACTCCCATCAGGAACATTGCCATGCACTGTCCCTGGTCCCGAGCAGAGTTAAGGTCAATTATGTCAGAATTTCCCGATCCCAGAAAAGATCTAGTCGCATGTCAGAGGTTCATTAAAGAGTTAGGTAACGCCAGCGAACCCACGAGCAAAGATTGGCGAACAGTGCTACGGGTATGTTTACCCTCAAATATTGACCCCGCAAAATTCATAACTGATTGTAAGTTAGACGCAGAAGTACCTCTCACTGATGAATACAATCAGGAGAATGTACGGCAAATCAATCTGCAATTAGGAGTATATTTCCCTACTGTTGTCAAGTGGAATAAAATCTTTTCCATAAGACAAAAGGAAGGTGAAATGTCTAGATACACTGGGATCGAGGACATAAAAGATAATGCGCATCACAGGGAGGTAGCTGTTACTGTTTTAATGGACGGGTTAAAAGAGGCATTAAGAGCAAGGGTACAGACCTCTCTACCAAACTGGAGAGGTATCTCGGTGGCTGCATTGAGAGAGTCCGCTATCGAGCACGACAGGAACATCAGTAAGCACAGGGAGACTCAGGGGGAGAAGCTGATGACAGTGAGTATAGACGCACTTACCAAAAAGCCATATCAGCCGAAACCCCAGACCCCTGATGGTAAGTCACGTATAGTAACATGCTATGCTTGTCACCAGGTAGGACATTACTCGAGGGAATGTAAGAATAAAGGAACACATAATGTATACCGACCCCCTAGACCAGGATATGAACCACACTACAATGCACATAATTGGGATCGGGGACCACTTAGGAGAAATTACGAGCCACATGCAGGGGAAACAAGGAGGTACCCACCAAGGAGAGACTGGCAGGCCTCCGAAAATTCTCAGCTACCCCCTCACATATTGTAGCTTCCAATGCGCTGCTGGAGGGTCTCAACACACAATAGGGGTTGGGCCACACCTGTAGTCTGCAGCCAGTGAAGTTGATTGCTAGCCTTGGTAGTGAACCTGAGGTAACGGTTGATGTAGCTGGTGTACCATTACCTTTTCTCGTAGATACAGGGGCGGCCAGGTCAGTGTTAAATTCAATGATAGGTATAAAAACCACGGGTAAAACAATTTCGGCAAGGGAGTAACAGGAACTGTGCAACAATACCCTTTGAGTAGACCGGCAGAGATTACGATAGGGCCTTTGCAAACCAAACATTCTTTTCTGCTGGCTGCATCGGCTCCGACTAAACTACTCGGCAGAGACCTATTGTGTAAAATGCGGTGTGTCATATATTGTACTCCTGAGGGTGTCTTTTTGGATATACCTGGGAACCACGCTCAAGAAGTACAAGATATATTAGACACCCCTCAAAGGCTAATGTTGCATTCTACTGTTATAGACAAGTGTCCATCAAAGGTAGAGGAAATGATCTCACAAACACCGGGTTCCCTTTGGACCAAAGATGGACTAGACACTGGACTGATGGCAAATGTAGCTCCAGTAGTAGTACAAGTAAAAGATGGTAGGATAGCTCCAAAAATCCCTCAGTATCCTCTGAAGCCAGAGGTAGAATTAGGAGTGTACCCTGTCATAGAGCGGCTGCTACAGCAGGGCATCCTAGTCAGGATGTCCAGCACCGCCAATAGTCCCATCTTCCCTGTGAAAAAGAGTAGTGGGAGGGGTTATAGGCTAGTGCAGGATCTAAACAAGATAGTTGAGAGCCAATTCCCCGTAGTGCCCAATCCAGCAGTCATCCTCATGCAAATTCCCTCTACGGCAAAATTTTTCACTGTCATTGACCTCTGTTCTGCTTTCTTTTCTGTCCCTCTTCACCCTGACAGCCAATACTTTTTTGCGTTTACATACAGGGGAGTACAGTACACCTGGACTTGTCTTCCCCAAGGTTTCATTGACAGCCCGAGTATTTTCTCTCAGGCCTTGCATGACTGTTTACAATCCTTTCAACCTGAGAGTGGATCAGTGCTAATACAGTATGTCGATGACTTATTGTTGTGTTCTGACTCACTCGAATCGTCCTTGAAAGACACGAAACCGCTTCTGTTTCATCTTTCCCAAACGGGACACAAGGTTTCAAAGGATAAGCTGCAGTTGTGCCAGACCAGGGTAAAATATTTGGGACATTGCTTGACCCAAGGACTTAGACACCTCACCGGTGATAGAATACAGGCGATTCGCTACATGACTCTGCCACAAATGCAACAACAGATCCGCACTTTCTTTGGAATGTGTGGGTACTGTCAAAACTGGATTCCAGGGTTCTCTATACTGGCTTTACCTTTGCAAGAAATGGTCTCTTCAAACAAACTAGAACAAGTCTCGCAAACAGATGAGTCCGAACTGGCATTTGAGAGACTCAAACAGTGCCTATCACAGGCACCTGCATTAGGTATGCCAGTTTATGAGAAGCCATTTGAATTGTACGGTACAGAAAGTGCAGGGTGCGTGGCAGGCGTTTTAACTCAGAGACATGGTGATGCCAGCAGACCGGTAGCATACTACAGTGCACAGTTGGACACTGTAGCACGGTCTCTCCCCACCTGCTTGCGAAGTGTTGCAGCGATAGCTTTGCTGGTAAGTAAAAGCGAGGACATAGTGTTAGGACAAGACCTGACCATTCATACACCTCATGCAGTATCAGCCTTACTGAACTCAGCCCAAACCAGACATGTCTCATCTGCTCAGTTTACAAAGTGGGAATTATCACTGATGGCCCCGGTAAACATCACCATTAAGAGATGCAGCTCACTAAATCCTGCAACTTACTTGCCAAGTGTGCCTGGACAGGCACAAAGGGTGGAGGATGAGAATAATGGTGAAGGAGGATTTAGTGCAGATACTGATACGCATGATTGTATGGAATACCTGAATCAGACTTTCATAGCGAGACCTGACATCAGTGACAACCCACTGGAAGGAATAGACTTTACCTTCTACACTGACGGTAGTTGCTACAGACAGACAGAATCGGGGAGACTTGTGTACTGGATATGCAGTTATAGACGACAGAGGTATCATAGAAGCTATGCCCCCTGGGCCCACCGCACTCAGCACAAGTTGTTGAGTTGGTCGCCCTAACCAGAGCGTGTGAATTGGCCAGCTAATATATACACAGATTCTAGGTACGCCTTTGGAGTAGTGCATGATTTCGGGGCCCTATGGTGCCTCAGAAATTTCATGGCGGCAGCTGGCACACCTGTAGCGCATGCGTCCCACATAAAAAGACTTCTAACAGTGATACAGGAACCAGACAGAGTGGCTGTTATCAAGTGCAAAGCACATACTTACAACCAAGACCCAATTTCACTTGGTAACAGCCGGGCAGACAAAGCTAAATCAGCAGCCAGCACCCCCATACAAACGAACATCACATCACTGATGACATTTAACACGATCAACACACAACAATTAATTGAAATGCAAGATTTGTGTTCTTTACAGAAAAAGGCAGTCTGGAGGTCAAAGGGGTATGGCCAGGAATCCTCAGGACTGTGTACAGGTGGACAAGGTAAGCCGGTGGCCCCCAGAGCATATCTTCCAAGCTTAGCTGAGGCAGCACACGGTCTGACTCATCTGGGCAAAGAGGGTATGTGCAAGCTGGTAAGAGCCTACTGGTGTGCGCCAGGATTCTCTTCTCAAGCAGGTAAGAGAGCAATGACATGTTTTACTTGCTTGAGGAAGAATATTGGAAAGTCAATACCAACAGAGCCATCCCATATCCCTCCGACAGACGGACCTTTTCAGGTAATACAAATCAATTTCATACAGTTACCACCCTGTAGGAATTTAAAATATGTGTTAGTTTGTATTGATGTATTTTCCAACTGGGTAGAAGCGTTCCCTGCTGCCACAAATACTGCTACATTCACTGCAAAGAAAATTGTGCAGGAATTTGTGTGTAGATATGGCAGCCTTAGAATAATTGAAAGTGACAGGGGTACCCATTTTACAGGTGAAGTCTTTCAGGTCATGTGCAAACTGATGGGAATTAATAGCAAGCTGCATACTCCGTACCGTCCACAGGCGAGTGCAAAGGTGGAGAGAGTGAACACCACTATTAAGAACAAGCTGAGCAAATTAATGGCTGAAACTGGATTGTCGTGGCCAGAAGCTTTGCCACTAGTGTTGTACAGCATCAGAACCACTCCCAGGTCTCTCCTTAACCTATCACCCTTTGAAATTCTTTTTGGTCGACAACCTCATGTAATGATAGACCCCCAGGATGATTTGAAATGTAATAATGAAGTGACTGTGAAATATTTGGTTGGGATGAGCCAGCAGCTGAGAAATCAACAAAGAAATTTAAAGCTGGTGATTCCTGACCTGCCGAACAGTACTTGTCATGACATTGAGCCTGGGGATTATGTGATGATTCGAAATTTCTTATGCTCAGGTTGCCTCATAGACAGGTGGGAAGGACCATATCAAGTCTTGTTAACCAGCACGACAGCATTGAAGGTCCCCGAAAGAGAGACTTGGGTCCACTCGTCCCACTGCAAGAAGGTCGCTGACCCGGAGAGAACTCGTGACAAAGAGCAGAGTGTAGAGAATCTCGTATCACTGGAGTGTCTGTTCCGGGAAAGTTGAGAGGCAGGACTGTTGAAGGGCATCTGAGCACAGAGAGTAACAAGATCTAGAACGGTTGTCGTACCACTTTCTTTTTTCACCTCACCCTGCATTTTTCCTTTCTTTTCTCCTTCTTATTTTCCTCCTTTCCCCTAACGAAATGGATCGATCACAAGAGACTGCGTTTCAGGTTCTGTTAGTAATTCTGGTTTTGATAAGGACAGTTTGTTTTGGTGAGGGTCCCAGAGAGGTCGAGCAGGGATCTGGAATGGGTTCTGATGGCAAGTATGAATTTGTAGGATCTCAGGATCAGCGCATCACTTTAGTAAAGGCTGGCATCAGTAAGCGCTCTGGTAGTCAGGGAGCTCGGAGGCACTGTGAGGGGTTATTGTCTGAGGAATATTGTATTTGTAGGAATTGTGAGACGATAGTTGAGGATGGGTGCATCCAGAGATGTCAGTCCAACCTTAATATCGACATGGATCGTCATCCGTTGAGTGATTACCACTCACTAGTGGGGAAGGTCTTAAACCAGACAGAATGCTGGGTGTGCTCACAGGTACCTCAAGGTCAGAGCAAGTCAGGATTAGTACCGTACCCTTTAGCAATAGATGAGGTACTCGAATTACGGGTTGGGAGACCGGTGGACAAGAAATTCAATATCTCTAGGCCCCCTAGCTTGAAGCTCCACCAGTATCATGTAGACAGGTCCTTACTGTGCTTTAATATTTCCAATTACCGAAAACCAGGAAATTGGGAAGTGACGTGGAATAACCAGACAATGACCTTTTCACACAGAGCTGATAGGATACCCATAGACTCTGAACTTGTATGCCAAATAGCCAACAGTGGGAGGTATTTTCGGTATAGGTATACTCGTGGAAGCAAGACCATGTGGGTTGGAAAAGTATAGCCAGGGTATTGTGCTCATATCATCCAGCCCGATACTTGTACTGAGCAGATGGGAGAACTAGGGACTGGTCTCTTTACTTGGAAAATTTGTAATATGGTGATGTTATATTTTGTCCCCTATGTTCTCCCAGATGATGCCTATTTCATATGTGGGAGGAAGGCGTACAAGTGGCTTGCCCCGAGTTCAGAGGGATTGTGTTATATTGGGAGAGTACTGCCAGAGGTCATGACCATAACCCATGATAAGATGAAAGACGTTCACCGCAGTTCTCAGGCTCCTTATACTCATACTCACTATGAACACATCATCAAGAGACACCTCATAGATAGGGCAGAGCACGCAGCCTCTGAATTGATCCACAAATCCACCGGGATTCAGTTCCTTCTCGCATTAGACATCACCCGTACTGCCAGAGGAATTATAAATTATAGGTATATCAATGCGCTAGCGAACTTGATAGATAATATCACTGAGATGTATGACGACACCTTCAGGTATACGGGAAGGGAGTTACAAGCTTACAAGAAGGAACTGATTCAGCACAGGATGGTCCTTAATTATGTTACAGCCGTGACAGGTGGGTACTGTGTTACTCTGGCAACTCAATATGGTGTGAAGTGCTGTACGTATATTACGAACAGCCCTGACGACCCCACGGAGATCATCGATAAGAAGATGGACGATATCTTGCAGTTGAAGTGGGAGTTCAGGAGGAAGCACAACCTTACCTTAGCGACTGTGAGTAATGAACTGACCGGCTGGGTCTCATGGTTGAACCCACGCAAATATTTCTCAGGTTTAGGAGAGTGGGCTCAGAATGTTATTATGAGCGTGGGGAAGTTTCTCCTTTGTATCCTGGGAGTCATCATAATTATTGGTTTGATATTTAGGTGTGTTCGAATTCTAATGCGGCGCAAGCACGGCACAACTCTGATGAGTCTAAGGAGTGAGGGCGCTGTTATAGCAGCAGATTTAATTTATGACCCATCCATAGAGACAGTGTTATGATAAGGATTGCAAATGAATTCCATGGCCTGTTTCTTTCACCCGTTTTTCTTTTGTTTCCCTCTCTGCCCAGATACACCCATCCGGGAAAGACGTCAGCCCTACCCAAAATGTTTATGTGAATGTATTTTATATATGTGTCTTATCTTCATCTCTGCAACCTCCAGTTAACGGCACACATAGTCGACAGGTGATATCCACATATACTAGCACTCACATATGTTTCCCCCTCCATGTATCATCAACTAAATGTGCACCCCATTTGTTGGAACAAGAAGCCGAAAAGAGCTTGGTAGTGTTTGTTGGCCCATTTACAGACCCTTAATACGGGATGAGAAGGATTTAATGTATACTTCGCAATACCTCGAAGCTTATTACATATACGGCATGATGATACATACCCCTCAGACATGGATTTACACATACATGCTTTTTACTATCCCACTAGGTCATATATTTCCCACCTACAACTCTTCCCCGACCATCCAGACTTCTGTAGATATTGTGTAGATATTTTTCTGTTTATTGATTAGTAGAGATGTGCACTTGTAATTTTTCGGGTTTTGTGTTTTGGTTTTGGGTTCGGTTCCGCGGCCGTGTTTTGGGTTCGACCGCGTTTTGGCAAAACCTCACCGAATTTTTTTTGTCGGATTCGGGTGTGTTTTGGATTCGGGTGTTTTTTTCAAAAAACACTAAAAAACTGCTTAAATCATAGAATTTGGGGGTCATTTTGATCCCAAAGTATTATTAACCTCAAAAACCATAATATCCACTCATTTTCAGTCTATTCTGAATACCTCACACCTCACAATATTATTTTTAGTCCTAAAATTTGCACCGAGGTCGCTGGATGACTAAGCTAAGCGACCCTAGTGGCCGACACAAACACCGGGCCCATCTAGGAGTGGCACTGCAGTGTCACGCAGGATGGCCCTTCCAAAAAACACTCCCCAAACAGCACATGGCGCAAACAAAAAAAGAGGCGCAATGAGGTAGCTGTGTGAGTAAGATAAGCGACCCTAGTGGCCGACACAAACACCGGGCCCATCTAGGAGTGGCACTGCAGTGTCACGCAGGATGGCCCTTCCAAAAAACACTCCCCAAACAGCACATGACGCAAAGAAAAGAAGAGGCGCAATGAGGTAGCTGTGTGAGTAAGATAAGCGACCCTAGTGGCCGACACAAACACCTGGCCCATCTAGGAGTGGCACTGCAGTGTCACGCAGGATGTCCCTTCCAAAAAACACTCCCCAAACAGCACATGACGCAAAGAAAAAAAGAGGCGCAATGAGGTAGCTGTGTGAGTAAGATAAGCAACCCTAGTGGCCGACACAAACATCGGGCCCATCTAGGAGTGGCACTGCAGTGTCACGCAGGATGGCCCTTCCAAAAAACACTCCCCAAACAGCACATGATGCAAAGAAAAAAAGAGGCGCAATGAGGTAGCTGTGTGAGTAAGATAAGCGACCCTAGTGGCCGACACAAACACCTGGCCCATCTAGGAGTGGCACTGCAGTGTCACGCAGGATGGCCCTTCCAAAAAACACTCCCCAAACAGCACATGACGCAAAGAAAAAAAGAGGCGCAATGAGGTAGCTGTGTGAGTAAGATAAGCGACCCTAGTGGCCGACACAAACACCGGGCCCATCTAGGAGTGGCACTGCAGTGTCACGCAGGATGGCCCTTCCAAAAAACACCCCCCAAACAGCACATGACGCAAAGAAAAAAAGAGGCGCAATGAGGTAGCTGTGTGAGTAAGATAAGCGACCCTAGTGGCCGACACAAACACCTGGCCCATCTAGGAGTGGCACTGCAGTGTCACGCAGGATGGCCCTTCCAAAAAACACTCCCCAAACAGCACATGACGCAAAGAAAAAAAGGCGCAATGAGGTAGCTGTGTGAGTAAGATAAGCGACCCTAGTGGCCGACACAAACACCGGGCCCATCTAGGAGTGGCACTGCAGTGTCACGCAGGATGGCCCTTCCAAAAAACACTCCCCAAACAGCACATGACGCAAAGAAAAAAAGAGGCGCAATGAGGTAGCTGTGTGAGTAAGATAAGCGACCCTAGTGGCCGACACAAACACCGGGCCCATCTAGGAGTGGCACTGCAGTGTCACGCAGGATGGCCCTTCCAAAAAACACTCCCCAAACAGCACATGACGCAAAGAAAAAAAGAGGCGCAATGAGGTAGCTGTGTGAGTAAGATAAGCGACCCTAGTGGCCGACACAAACACCTGGCCCATCTAGGAGTGGCACTGCAGTGTCACGCAGGATGGCCCTTCCAAAAAACACTCCCCAAACAGCACATGATGCAAAGAAAAAAAGAGGCGCAATGAGGTAGCTGTGTGAGTAAGATAAGCGACCCTAGTGGCCGACACAAACACCGGGCCCATCTAGGAGTGGCACTGCAGTGTCACGCAGGATGGCCCTTCCAAAAAACACCCCCCAAACAGCACATGACGCAAAGAAAAAAAGAGGCGCAATGAGGTAGCTGTGTGAGTAAGATAAGCGACCCTAGTGGCCGACACAAACACCTGGCCCATCTAGGAGTGGCACTGCAGTGTCACGCAGGATGGCCCTTCCAAAAAACACTCCCCAAACAGCACATGACGCAAAGAAAAAAAGAGGCGCAATGAGGTAGCTGTGTGAGTAAGATAAGCGACCCTAGTGGCCGACACAAACACCGGGCCCATCTAGGAGTGGCACTGCAGTGTCACGCAGGATGGCCCTTCCAAAAAACACCCCCCAAACAGCACATGACGCAAAGAAAAAAAGAGGCGCAATGAGGTAGCTGTGTGAGTAAGATAAGCGACCCTAGTGGCCGACACAAACACCTGGCCCATCTAGGAGTGGCACTGCAGTGTCACGCAGGATGGCCCTTCCAAAAAACACCCCCCAAACAGCACATGACGCAAAGAAAAAAAGAGGCGCAATGAGGTAGCTGTGTGAGTAAGATAAGCGACCCTAGTGGCCGACACAAACACCTGGCCCATCTAGGAGTGGCACTGCAGTGTCACGCAGGATGGCCCTTCCAAAAAACACTCCCCAAACAGCACATGACGCAAAGAAAAAAAGAGGCGCAATGAGGTAGCTGTGTGAGTAAGATAAGCGACCCTAGTGGCCGACACAAACACCTGGCCCATCTAGGAGTGGCACTGCAGTGTCACGCAGGATGGCCCTTCCAAAAAACACTCCCCAAACAGCACAAGACGCAAAGAAAAAAAGAGGCGCAATGAGGTAGCTGTGTGAGTAAGATAAGCGACCCTAGTGGCCGACACAAACACCGGGCCCATCTAGGAGTGTCACTGCAGTGTCACGCAGGATGGCCCTTCCAAAAAACACCCCCCAAACAGCACATGACGCAAAGAAAAAAAGAGGCGCAATGAGGTAGCTGTGTGAGTAAGATAAGCGACCCTAGTGGCCGACACAAACACCTGGCCCATCTAGGAGTGGCACTGCAGTGTCACGCAGGATGGCCCTTCCAAAAAACACTCCCCAAACAGCACATGACGCAAAGAAAAAAAGAGGCGCAATGAGGTAGCTGTGTGAGTAAGATAAGCAACCCTAGTGGCCGACACAAACACCGGGCCCATCTAGGAGTGGCACTGCAGTGTCACGCAGGATGGCCCTTCCAAAAAACACTCCCCAAACAGCACATGACGCAAAGAAAAAAAGAGGCGCAATGAGGTAGCTGTGTGAGTAAGATAAGCGACCCTAGTGGCCGATACAAACACCGGGCCCATCTAGGAGTGGCACTGCAGTGTCACGCAGGATGGCCCTTCCAAAAAACACTCCCCAAACAGCACATGACGCAAAGAAAAAAAGAGGCGCAATGAGGTAGCTGTGTGAGTAAGATAAGCGACCCTAGTGGCCGACACAAACACCTGGCCCATCTAGGAGTGGCACTGCAGTGTCACGCAGGATGGCCCTTCCAAAAAACACTCCCCAAACAGCACATGACGCAAAGAAAAAAAGAGGCGCAATGAGGTAGCTGTGTGAGTAAGATAAGCGACCCTAGTGGCCGACACAAACACCGGGCCCATCTAGGAGTGGCACTGCAGTGTCACGCAGGATGGCCCTTCCAAAAAACACCCCCCAAACAGCACATGACGCAAAGAAAAAAAGAGGCGCAATGAGGTAGCTGTGTGAGTAAGATAAGCGACCCTAGTGGCCGACACAAACACCGGGCCCATCTAGGAGTGGCACTGCAGTGTCACGCAGGATGGCCCTTCCAAAAAACACTCCCCAAACAGCACATGACGCAAAGAAAAAAAGAGGCGCAATGAGGTAGCTGTGTGAGTAAGATAAGCGACCCTAGTGGCCGACACAAACACCGGGCCCATCTAGGAGTGGCACTGCAGTGTCACGCAGGATGGCCCTTCCAAAAAACACTCCCCAAACAGCACATGACGCAAAGAAAAAAAGAGGCGCAATGAGGTAGCTGTGTGAGTAAGATAAGCGACCCTAGTGGCCGACACAAACACCGGGCCCATCTAGGAGTGGCACTGCAGTGTCACGCAGGATGGCCCTTCCAAAAAACACTCCCCAAACAGCACATGACGCAATGAAAAAAAGAGGCGCAATGAGGTAGCTGTGTGAGTAAGATAAGCGACCCTAGTGGCCGACACAAACACCGGGCCCATCTAGGAGTGGCACTGCAGTGTCACGCAGGATGGCCCTTCCAAAAAACACTCCCCAAACAGCACATGACGCAAAGAAAAAAAGAGGCGCAATGAGGTAGCTGTGTGAGTAAGATAAGCGACCCTAGTGGCCGACACAAACACCGGGCCCATCTAGGAGTGGCACTGCAGTGTCACGCAGGATGGCCCTTCCAAAAAACACTCCCCAAACAGCACATGACGCAAAGAAAAAAAGAGGCGCAATGAGGTAGCTGTGTGAGTAAGATAAGCGACCCTAGTGGCCGACACAAACACCGGGCCCATCTAGGAGTGGCACTGCAGTGTCACGCAGGATGGCCCTTCCAAAAAACACTCCCCAAACAGCACATGACGCAAAGAAAAATTAAAGAAAAAAGAGGTGCAAGATGGAATTGTCCTTGGGCCCTCCCACCCACCCTTATGTTGTATAAACAGGACATGCACACTTTAACCAACCCATCATTTCAGTGACAGGGTCTGCCACACGACTGTGACTGAAATGACTGGTTGGTTTGGACCCCCACCAAAAAAGAAGCAATTAATCTCTCCTTGCACAAACTGGCTCTACAGAGGCAAGATGTCCACCTCATCATCATCCTCCGATATATCACCGTGTACATCCCCCTCCTCACAGATTATCAATTCGTCCCCACTGGAATCCACCATCTCAGCTCCCTGTGTACTTTGTGGAGGCAATTGCTGCTGGTCAATGTCTCCACGGAGGAATTGATTATAATTCATTTTAATGAACATCATCTTCTCCACATTTTCTGGAAGTAACCTCGTACGCCGATTGCTGACAAGGTGAGCGGCGGCACTAAACACTCTTTCGGAGTACACACTTGTGGGAGGGCAACTTAGGTAGAATAAAGCCAGTTTGTGCAAGGGCCTCCAAATTGCCTCTTTTTCCTGCCAGTATAAGTACGGACTGTGTGACGTGCCTACTTGGATGCGGTCACTCATATAATCCTCCACCATTCTTTCAATGGGGAGAGAATCATATGCAGTGACAGTAGACGACATGTCCGTAATCGTTGACAGGTCCTTCAGTCCGGACCAGATGTCAGCATCAGCAGTCGCTCCAGACTGCCCTGCATCACCGCCAGCGGGTGGGCTCGGAATTCTGAGCCTTTTCCTCGCACCCCCAGTTGCGGGAGAATGTGAAGGAGGAGATGTTGACAGGTCGCGTTCCGCTTGACTTGACAATTTTCTCACCAGCAGGTCTTTGAACCCCAGCAGACTTGTGTCTGCCGGAAAGAGAGATCCAAGGTAGGTTTTAAATCTAGGATCGAGCACGGTGGCCAAAATGTAGTGCTCTGATTTCAACAGATTGACCACCCGTGAATCCTTGTTAAGCGAATTAAGGGCTCCATCCACAAGTCCCACATGCCTAGCGGAATCGCTCCGTGTTAGCTCCTCCTTCAATGTCTCCAGCTTCTTCTGCAAAAGCCTGATGAGGGGAATGACCTGACTCAGGCTGGCAGTGTCTGAACTGACTTCTCGTGTGGCAAGTTCAAAGGGCAGCAGAACCTTGCACAACGTTGAAATCATTCTCCACTGCGCTTGAGACAGGTGCATTCCACCTCCTATATCGTGCTGAATTGTATAGGCTTGAATGGCCTTTTGCTGCTCCTCCAACCTCTGAAGCATATATAGGGTTGAATTCCACCTCGTTACCACTTCTTGCTTCAGATGATGGCAGGGCAGGGTCAGGCGTTTTTGGTGTTGCTCCAGTCTTCTGTACGTGGTGCCTGTACGCCGAAAGTGTCCCGCAATTCTTCTGGCCACCGACAGCATCTCTTGCACGCCCCTGTCGTTTTTTTAAAAATTCTGCACCACCAAATTCAAGGTATGTGCAAAACATGGGACGTGCTGGAATTTGCCCATATTTAATGCACACACAATATTGCTGGCGTTGTCCGATGCCACAAATCCACAGGAGAGTCCAATTGGGGTAAGCCATTCCGCGATGATCTTCCTCAGTTGCCGTAAGAGGTTGTCAGCTGTGTGCGTATTCTGGAAACCGGTGATACAAAGCGTAGCCTGCCTAGGAAAGAGTTGGCGTTTGCGAGATGCTGCTACAGGTGCCGCCGCTGCTGTTCTTGCGGCGGGAGTCCATACATCTACCCAGTGGGCTGTCACAGTCATATAGTCCTGACCCTGCCCTGCTCCACTTGTCCACATGTCCGTGGTTAAGTGGACATTGGGTACAGCTGCATTTTTTAGGACACTGGTGACTCTTTTTCTGAGGTCTGTGTACATTTTCGGTATCGCCTGCCTAGAGAAATGGAACCTAGATGGTATTTGGTACCGGGGACACAGTACCTCCAACAAGTCTCTAGTTGGCTCTGCAGTAATGATGGATACCGGAACCACGTTTCTCACCACCCAGGATGCCAAGGCCTCAGTTATCCGCTTTGCAGCAGGATGACTGCTGTGATATTTCATCTTCCTCGCAAAGGACTGTTGGACAGTCAATTGCTTGGTGGAAGTAGTAAAAGTGGTCTTACGATTTCCCCTCTGGGATGACCATCGACTCCCAGCAGCAACAACAGCAGCGCCAGCAGCAGTAGGCGTTACACGCAAGGATGCATCGGAGGAATCCCAGGCAGGAGAGGAATCGTCAGAATTGCCAGTGACATGGCCTGCAGGACTATTGGCATTCCTGGGGAAGGAGGAAATTGACACTGAGGGAGTTGGTGGGGTGGTTTGCGTGAGCTTGGTTACAAGAGGAAGGGATTTACTGGTCAGTGGACTGCTTCCGCTGTCGCCCAAAGTTTTTGAACTTGTCACTGACTTATTATGAATGCGCTGCAGGTGACGTATAAGGGAGGATGTTCCGAGGTGGTTAACGTCCTTACCCCTACTTATTACAGCTTGACAAAGGCAACACACGGCTTGACAAATGTTGTCCGCATTTCTGTTGAAATACTTCCACACCGAAGAGCTGATTTTTTTGGTATTTTCACCAGGCATGTCAACGGCCATATTCCTCCCACGGACAACAGGTGTCTCCCCGGGTGCCTGACTTAAACAAACCACCTCACCATCAGAATCCTCCTTGTCAATTTCCTCCCCAGCGCCAGCAACACCCATATCCTCCTCATCCTGGTGTACTTCAACACTGACATCTTCAATCTGACTATCAGGAACTGGACTGCGGGTGCTCCTTCCAGCACTTGCAGGGGGCGTGCAAATGGTGGAAGGCGCATGCTCTTCACGTCCAGTGTTGGGAAGGTCAGGCATCGCAACCGACACAATTGGACTCTCCTTGTGGATTTGGGATTTCGAAGAACGCACAGTTCTTTGCGGTGCTTTTGCCAGCTTGAGTCTTTTCATTTTTCTAGCGAGAGGCTGAGTGCTTCCATCCTCATGTGAAGCTGAACCACTAGCCATGAACATAGGCCAGGGCCTCAGCCGTTCCTTGCCACTCCGTGTGGTAAATGGCATATTGGCAAGTTTACGCTTCTCCTCCGACAATTTTATTTTAGATTTTGGAGTCCTGTTTTTACTGATATTTGGTGTTTTGGATTTTACATGCTCTGTACTATGACATTGGGCATCGGCCTTGGCAGACGACGTTGCTGGCATTTCATCGTCTCGGCCATGACTAGTGGCAGCAGCTTCAGCACGAGGTGGAAGTGGATCTTGATCTTTCCCTAATTTTGGAACCTCAACATTTTTGTTCTCCATATTTTAATAGGCACAACTAAAAGGCACCTCAGGTAAACAATGGAGATGGATGGATACTAGTATACTTATGGATGGACGAGCGACTGCCGACACAGAGGTAGCTACAGCCGTGGACTACCGTACTGTGTCTGCTGCTAATATAGACTGGATGATAATGAGATGAAATCAATATATATATATATATAATATCACACTAGTACTGCAGCCGGACAGGTATATATATTTATTATGTAATGACTGATGACGGACCTGCTGGACACTGTCAGCTCAGCAGCACCGCAGACTGCTACAGTAAGCTACTATAGTAGTATGTATAAAGAAGAAAGAAAAATAAAAAAACCACGGGTAGGTGGTATACAATTATGGATGGACGAGCGACTACCGACACAGAGGTAGCTACAGCCGTGGACTACCGTACTGTGTCTGCTGCTAATATAGACTGGATGATAATGAGATGAAATCAATATATATATATATATATAATATCACTAGTACTGCAGCCGGACAGGTATATATATTTATTATGTAATGACTGATGACGGACCTGCTGGACACTGTCAGCTCAGCAGCACCGCAGACTGCTACAGTAAGCTACTATAGTAGTATGTATAAAGAAGAAAGAAAAAAAAAAACACGGGTAGGTGGTATACAATTATGGATGGACGAGCGACTGCCGACACAGAGGTAGCTACAGCCGTGGACTACCGTACTGTGTCTGCTGCTAATATAGACTGGATGATAATGAGATGAAATCAATATATATATATATAGTATCACTAGTACTGCAGCCGGACAGGTATATATATTTATTATGTAATGACTGATGACGGACCTGCTGGACACTGTCAGCTCAGCAGCACCGCAGACTGCTACAGTAAGCTACTATAGTAGTATGTATAAAGAAGAAAGAAAAAAAAAAAAACACGGGTAGGTGGTATACAATTATGGATGGAGGAGCGACTGCCGACACAGAGGTAGCTACAGCCGTGGACTACCGTACTGTGTCTGCTGCTAATATAGACTGGATGATAATGAGATGAAATCAATATATATATATATAATATCACACTAGTACTGCAGCCGGACAGGTAGATATATTTATTATGTAATGACTGATGACAGACCTGCTGGACACTGTCAGCTCAGCAGCACCGCAGACTGCTACAGTAAGCTACTATAGTAGTATGTATAAAGAAGAAAGAAAAAAAAAACCACGGGTAGGTGGTATACAATTATGGATGGACGAGCTACTGCCGACACAGAGGTAGCTACAGCCGTGGACTACCGTACTGTGTCTGCTGCTAATATAGACTGGATGATAATGAGATGAAATCAATATATATATATATATATATAATATCACTAGTACTGCAGCCGGACAGGTATATATATTTATTATGTAATGACTGATGACGGACCTGCTGGACACTGTCAGCTCAGCAGCACCGCAGACTGCTACAGTAAGCTACTATAGTAGTATGTATAAAGAAGAAAGAAAAAAAAAACCACGGGTAGGTGGTATACAATTATGGATGGACGAGCGACTGCCGACACAGAGGTAGCTACAGCCGTGGACTACCGTACTGTGTCTGCTGCTAATATAGACTGGATGATAATGAGATGAAATCAATATATATATATATATATATAATATCACACTAGTACTGCAGCCGGACAGGTAGATATATTTATTATGTAATGACTGATGACGGACCTGCTGGACACTGTCAGCTCAGCAGCACCGCAGACTGCTACAGTAAGCTACTATAGTAGTATGTATAAAGAAGAAAGAAAAAAAAAACCACGGGTAGGTGGTATACAATTATGGATGGACGAGCGACTGCCGACACAGAGGTAGCTACAGCCGTGGACTACCGTACTGTGTCTGCTGCTAATATAGACTGGATGATAATGAGATGAAATCAATATATATATATATATATAATATCACACTAGTACTGCAGCCGGACAGGTAGATATATTTATTATGTAATGACTGATGACGGACCTGCTGGACACTGTCAGCTCAGCAGCACCGCAGACTGCTACAGTAAGCTACTATAGTAGTATGTATAAAGAAGAAAGAAAAAAAAAAACCACGGGTAGGTGGTATACAATTATGGATGGACGAGCGACTGCCGACACAGAGGTAGCTACAGCCGTGGACTACCGTACTGTGTCTGCTGCTAATATAGACTGGATGATAATGAGATGAAATCAATATATATATATATATAATATCACACTAGTACTGCAGCCGGACAGGTAGATATATTTATTATGTAATGACTGATGACGGACCTGCTGGACACTGTCAGCTCAGCAGCACCGCAGACTGCTACAGTAAGCTACTATAGTAGTATGTATAAAGAAGAAAGAAAAAAAAAACCACGGGTAGGTGGTATACAATTATGGATGGACGAGCGACTGCCGACACAGAGGTAGCTACAGCCGTGGACTACCATACTGTGTCTGCTGCTAATATAGACTGGATGATAATGAGATGAAATCAATATATATATATATAATATCACACTAGTACTGCAGCCGGACAGGTAGATATATTTATTATGTAATGACTGATGACGGACCTGCTGGACACTGTCAGCTCAGCAGCACCGCAGACTGCTACAGTAAGCTACTATAGTAGTATGTATAAAGAAGAAAGAAAAAAAAAACACGGGTAGGTGGTATACAATTATGGATGGACGAGCGACTGCCGACACAGAGGTAGCTACAGCCGTGGACTACCGTACTGTGTCTGCTGCTAATATAGACTGGATGATAATCAGATGAAATCAATATATATATATATAATATCACTAGTACTGCAGCCGGACAGGTATATATATTTATTATGTAATGACTGATGACGGACCTGCTGGACACTGTCACCTCAGCAGCACCGCAGACTGCTACAGTAAGCTACTATAGTAGTATGTATAAAGAAGAAAGAAAAAAAAAAACACGGGTAGGTGGTATACAATATTATATATATATGTTATATACAATTATATATATATATATATATATATATATATTAAACTGGTGGTGATTATTAAACTGGTGGTCAGGTCACTGGTCACACTATCAGCAACTTGCAAGTAGTACTCCTAAGCAGACAATCACAATATATATTATACTGGTGGTCAGTGTGGTCACAATGGCAGTGTGGCACTCTGGCAGCAAAAGTGTGCACTGTACGTTATATGTACTCCTGAGTCCTGCTCTCAGACTCTAACTGCTCCCCACTGTCAGTGTCTCCCCCACAAGTCAGATATACATTATACAGTCACACTATCTATCTATCACTTCAGCAAGTAGTAGTACTCCTCCTAATGCTCCCCAAAATTACTACTGTGTCTCTCTCTACTCTAGTCTCACTCTCTTCTCTATAAACGGAGAGGACGCCAGCCACGTCCTCTCCCTATGAATCTCAATGCACGTGTGAAAATGGCGGCGACGCGCGGCTCCTTATATAGAATCCGAGTCTCGCGATAGAATCCGAGCCTCGCGAGAATCCGACAGCGGGATGATGACGTTCGGGCGCGCTCGGGTTACCCGAGCAAGGCGGGAAGATCCGAGTCGCTCGGACCCGTGTAAAAAAACCTGAAGTTCGGGCGGGTTCGGATTCCGAGAAACCGAACCCGCTCATCTCTATTGATTAGATAGTGGCAGTTATTGGTGACTGCCAAAGGGTGGACTGTCAAAGTCGAAAAATATTGCAGTACACACATCAAGTACAAACTACACACAGATGGCCTCCGTGCGCGTACTTATTCTGCCGTGCGTGCACATATCCGCAATTTGCGTATGGTCGCTCCCGCAGCCCTGCGCATTAGCGCGTGGTATGGGTATTTACGGTAGAGTTTGTGAACGCATGGAAAGCTATCAAAACACATTACATATTTAAATCCAAATAGTGCACAATGTACACATAGTCTCCCTGCACCACATCAGTAAGTTACAGCAGTTTAAATGGTAACAGAACAAAGGGATTCACCTTTACAGGATAGGAGGGGACAGAACAAGGTTATAAGGTGGTGTTTGGTATCCAGCTGTAGGGTATTTTAAGGGTAAAATTCCGGTGTTGGTCTGCAGCAGATCGCATGTTCCTGCGGATAGTTATGTGCAGAGCAGAATATAGATATAAACTGTATTTACTGTACATTATGTATGCGGCGGGAATCCAGAGGAGACCACCCACAAGAGCAGTTGGAACAGACATCGCCCACCTATTCAAACCGACCTATGACCTCTCCTGTACTGTAAATGACCATCCCTGTGTCCAATGGACAAAGAGATTACAGTATCCATTGTGTTAGGTTTTGGAAGAATTGTATAAAGAGAGCCTGCTGCAGGCCTGGTCAGACACAAGACTCACAAAGTTATCTATCTAGATGACGGAGGACCAGACTGGGTAGCGCGGCGAAATCCAAACAGGTATGTAACATTGACTGTAGCCATTATTCTGTTGTATTGTATTATATTGTATTGTATATATTGTAACCCCCTTTCAGTAAAAATATGCTGTGGTGTCGGAACCCAGCAGTTTAATTACAATCTGGTGTCGTGTCTTCCTTTCCCTGCTAAGGTTTAAAGTGTATTATTATTGCATTGCATAGCTGTTAAGGGTTTGTGGTGTATCTCTGGGTGTGTACTTTGTACCATCAGCGCGGCGTTTGTGCGCAAAGTCCGTACACAGTACGGGACTCTTTACGCTAATAGCGTAAAGAGTACGTAGAGTGTGTATTAAGTATAGCGGCCGCAGCGGCTCCATGGTAAAGTGTATTTAAAGTGTGTTTAAGGTATAGCTTTCATCCCTGTATATAAATCAACATTCTCACGACCCAGCAGCCTTTGCCAGCTCCCTGTGAGACTCATCTGAGTACTGACCCAGCTTGTGTGAACTATCAGCTTCTGTCTGTAGCCAGGGTACCTTAATTGTGTACCGAACCATCCTATCTGATTCTGAATAACTGTCTCCTGTCTGCTCCCAGTCACAGTGTGACACTTCTGTGTGCCGAGTCCGGCTAAGCATCCTGACTACAATATCGTGTTCTATACTCTTCTACTTCAGAGTGTACGGACTAGTCTCAGACTTGTGCTTCAGGTCTTATCCGCTCATATAATTCCATTGAGCTTCTTCTAGTGATAATTTAGTATCAGCACACAGATACTGTACATGTATACTGTTAAAAATAAGTAAAGACTTCTCATAGCTTGTGCCGACACTTCTGAGTTGATCGCTGCTTGCTACCATATGGAACCCTTCCCCAGAACACCAGTTTATATAACACCAATTTAACTGGATTAATAGAATAAAGGGGGAATTTAATTGATCATGAAAGACTGCTGCAGGAACATTGCCATCAATTCAATCCTCCCAGCAATGATTATAAGTGTGACGTGTGTATTATCCAGCTGCCACTCAGGGTCAGAACATGGCTCTATGCCATCCTCTGTCACCCCTTTAGCGTGGAATCCAGTCATTCTAGAAAGTAGAGCACTGCCAGGGATATCCTAAATATGTTCCGGGAAGCTTCAAAGGCTGCAGGGTGCCTGTCTGGAGAATCCCTTTGACCATACATACCTTCTCTCCCGGAAATTGCAGGAGACTCCCGATTTTTTGGGTAGTTCCCTGCACCCCCACAAAAGTAGATAGATCTCGCAAATTCTGCTCACTTGCTAGCGAAGTGGGCCGGATGGGAAGGGAATCGCGATATTTATATGAATTTTATTTGCACGGAATTGCACAGCTGCAGCAAATCCTTACAAATCTGAATTGGGTCCATTGCCCGTAACGTATGAAGGAAAGACAGCATGAATACATAAATATGTCATACAAAATATATTTCATATTCTATATTTCCAATGATAAATATTTCTTATAAAAATCCCAATGAGCTTTAAATAAAGCCTTAAAGTATTTATATAATAGAGCTGCTATTACCATTCATTCATGTTTATGCAAAACCTCCGGCTACAGGCTCTAGTCTAGGGATCCTCATGCCCTTATTTATTTTTTTATAAGGCACTAGCACAGCACTGCAGAGCCGGACAGTCAGTATACAAAACCATTAAACAGTACACAGCAAACAGAACAAGGACATAGAAGGGTACTGGATGGGGAAAGTGCAGACATGAGCCAGAGGGTAGGGAGGACCTGCTTGTGAGACTTTACAATCTTTCAAGAGGATTGCCTTAGAACACTGGTAAGCAGTCAACATGACTTTAACACTCTATCTTACTATATAACTAATCTTATTTGCTAATTGCTATACACAGCAAGAGGTAGGCATCATCCAGTTCTAGCCGCTGTGGAACTACACATCCCAGCATGCCCTGCCACAGTTGTAGCATGGCCTAACAAAAAGACCATGTCAGGGCACACTGGGATGTGAAGTTCAACAACAGCTGGAGCATACTTGCCTACTCTCTCGTAATGGGCGGGAGGCTCCCGAAAATCGGGTGACCCTCCCGGCCCCCGGAAGAGCAGGCAAGTCTCCCGATTTTTTAGGGGTCCCCCTGCCCGGCCGCTCACTTAGTGAGTAAAGTGGGCGGTCCGGGCAGTCGATGACGCGATTCTTGCTGAATCGCGTCATCATAGCAACGCCCCCTGCTGTATAATGCCGGTAATCGCGGCATTACATAGCTGGTTAAATTATGTGCCGTGATAACGCCGCCCCTGTTCCGCCTCCACGACCCGCTGTTCTGCCTCCGCCCCGCCCCCTATGTGTGTCATAACCCTGCCCCACCCCCTGCTGAGCCGACCCGGCTGCTCTCTCCCGGAGAGAGCAGCCAGTATGAGCTGGAGTGCCTCAGATTGCCTACCGCTGTCATAGAAAATGATATAAGCAGTACCAGAACATGGGAAACGTAAATCAACTGTAAACATCCATTTATTAAACATGTGTCTATATGTGCGTTACAAATAATAGGCAGGGCACCATGTATTCTACCATTGTGAGAGAGAAACTGTCAGCAGAGATAGCTGAATGATACATTCCCAAAATATTAAGAGGACACAAGACTACGTGTACCCGTGCGCTAGATAAATTGTTGTGTGACCTTGGATGTAAGTGTGCACAGGAATCCTGGCAATTTCCACTTCCTCCGGTCAGCTAATGCAGTGGTTATATTTAGATACAGTACATCAGATTTCTGGTCATAACTAAACCTATTAATATAATAAATAGTATCAGAATTATTCAGGTTTACTACAGAATATGTTCATATGCTGATCTTCAGGGCTGTAACAAGGGCATACTTGTCTACTCTCCCGGAACAGTCGGGAGGCTCCCTAAAATTGGGTGACCCTCCCGGCCCCCCGGAAGAGCAGACAAGTCTAACGATTTTGCTGTTCCCCCTGCCTGGCCGCCCACTTTGAGAGTAAATTCTTGACGCGATTCTTGTTGAATCGCGTCATGCTAGTCACGCCCCCTGCTGTAAAATGACGATTGTAGCAGCATTACAGAGCGGGGCGTGGCTTAAATGTTTTGCCGAGGTAACCACACCCCGTCCCACCTTCATCCCGCCTCTGCCCCGCCCCATCTGCCTCCTCCCTGCTCTCTCTTCTCGTCATTGTCCCACCCCGGCCCTCCACTGAGCCGACCTGGCAGCTCTCTCCCGGAGAGAGCTGCCAGAAAGTAGGTAAGTATGAACTAGGGGGTGTGCGAGCACTGTTGTCCAGTGGCGGAACTTGTGAGTGGTGGGCCAAGGTGCAAAACTGTGCTTTGGGCCCCCCTCCTACACCCCATCCCAAGTTCACAATATGCCACATGACAGTGGGTATCAGGGTGCTGTGCAGGGTGACAAAGATAAAGCAGAGGAGAAAGAGTGCGCAAGTGAGAGGGCAGAGGGAGAGAGGGAGGGTAAGAGAGAGAGGACAGAGACAAAGAGAGAGAGAGGCTGCCACTTATAGTACTCTAGCACTGTTTTTTTATTTCCTGGCATCTGTTGCTTGTACTATCCGGGTCTGCTGCTGCACGTGGAGATGGCCAGTGACTGCCTTTGCAGCTTTCCTTCCATCCCATTGACTTTTGGTGCCGGCGACGTCAGGGGACGGGGGGAGGTAAAATATAAGTATGAATGGGGAGTGAGGAGCAGAGAGAGCAGCCCCTCCTCCCCCTCCAGCAGGCCAGTCCCACATGTCACGATCCGGGTATCTGGACGCCATTTCTTACCTATCAGATGCCTCCTAAGGCTGGCTCAGCGCTCCAGGACCGGATCCCATCTGTTATCCTGATGTGCACATTCCCGCATCCTCTCCTGTCTCTCTGGACGCAGTCACAGTAACGCCTTATACATCTGGCATGGCGTCTCCCGCGGCCTCCGCCGCCGTCCCTGAGCTTCTGCATTCAGAGTGGCGATTACGTCAGCCGCGGCCTCCGCTGTGTCCGCGTGGTCGGATGTGCATCTCTCAGCCTGGCGTCTCCTGTCTCCGGTGGCCGGCGCCGCCATTACTGTTTTCCAGACCACATGGATTACAATCCAAACTTCCCTCCAAGTGTCTGCATGGGCGCAGCCATCTTGGATTCTGTCAGCTGATCATTCCTACCAATCCGTTGTCAGTATTATTAATTTGCATAATTGCCTAGCCGATGCCTTCCTTGCTGCAGGTATAAATAGGTTGTGCCTGAGCAAGGAAGGCGTCAGTGCTTTGGTTGTCAAACCTAGTTCCAGTTTGTCTCTCTTCTGTGAATGTCTTTCAGGTTCCAGCTCCTGTCTCCAGACTTCTGCTATAGAGACCCGCACCAGCATTCCATCTGCGGTGTAGCCTGACTCTCCGATCCATTCTGGACTCACCTGTTTCCAGCTACAACATCACCTGCTTCCAGCTCAGCTTCCAGCAGTGTACAGCTTCTCTTAAAGGGCCGGTGTCCTTTCTGCAGTTTACCACTCTCCACCGGTATTATTATTTCTCCGCTCTCAAATTCTACATTTCATCTACATTGCATCGCTCTCAAGCTTTATTTATTATTTAACTGGTTCCAGCCAGTATCCACTCCGTGCCAACACCTGTCTGGTTCTAACCAGTACCCACAGCAGCATTTTATCTACAGCAGTCCAGCTTTCCCTGGAACACCAGCTGGTACGACCCTGGGCTTTCCTCATTGCTACAGTTGAGCCTGGTAAGGACTTTCCAACTTGCAGATAATAAGAACTGTCTCATACCACCAGAGCTCTGTGGCCCCTGCCACCCTGTAGTACCCAGGAACTGTATTATTATTTCTCTGCTGATTTTTATGTTACTTTTTACTGCTACTGTGATGCATGGAGTTTGTCATAAATAAATATCATTGACTTTTACTCAAGTTGTCGTGGTCACGCCTTCGGGCGGTTTCTCTTCATGTTACTTACATGTCCAGGGGTCTGATACAACCTCCCAGGTTCCGGTACATCTCAGCCCCTACAACTGAGGCTGCCTTCCGTCAGCTCAGGCCCTCAGTTGTGACAGTAAGCACTGACCAAATGAATCCAGCCGGAGACCAGGATCAAGCGGCCAGGCCGATGCAAGAACTGGCAGCCCGACTTGAACATCAGGAGGCTGCACAGGGCCACATCATCCGCTGTCTCCAGGATTTCTCTACTCGGCTGGATGGGATTCAGACAACTCTCCGTGGATCAGGCGCATCTGGGGCGTCAACCACAGTGACTCCAACTATAACCCCACCCACCTTACCCGTTTCTGCTCCACGTCTTCATCTTCCAACGCCAGCAAAATTTGACGGATCTCCAAGATTCTGCAGGGGATTTCTCAACCAGTGTGAGATTCAGTTTGAGCTACAACCTGGCAATTTTCCCAGTGACCGTACAAAAATTGCCTACATCATCTCACTTCTCAGTGGCTCAGCCCTTGACTGGGCATCACCGTTATGGGAGAGGTCCGACACCCTGCTATCTTCTTACACTGCATTCGTGTCAACATTCAGGCGCATCTTCGACGAGCCAGGCCGGGTAACTTCAGCTTCGTCTGAGATTCTCCGTTTACGCCAGGGATCACATACTGTAGGACAATATCTTATACAGTTCCAGATCCTGGCATCTGAACTGGCATGGAATGACGAGGCCCTGTATGCTGCATTCTGGCATGGTTTATCCGAGTGTATTAAAGATGAGTTAGCTACCAGAGACTTACCCTCCAAGTTAGATGAGCTAATCTCACTTTGTACAAAAGTTGACTTACGTTTCAGAGAGAGAGCAACTGAGCGTGGAAGATCATCTGCTCCAAAATCTTCTGCTCCTCCTCCTCGCCAACTGTCACCAACTAAAGATGAACCCATGCAAATTGGTCGTTCCCGTTTAAGTCCTGCTGAGCGCCGAAGACGTCTCTCTGAGTCTCTCTGTCTGTATTGTGCAGCCCCGTCTCACACTATTCATGCCTGTCCCAAACGTCCGGGAAACTTCAAATCCTAGCTCGCCAAGGAGAGGGCCGGCTAGGAGTAATGATCTCCTCTCCATCTCCTCAAGATTGTAATCTCCCAGTCTCGCTTCAAGTTGCTCAACGTTATCAGAACGTCATTGCCCTCCTGGATTCCGGAGCAGCTGGGAACTTTATTACCGAAGCCTATGTTAAACGGTGGTCCCTACCCACCGAGAGACTTCCTTCCTCCTTTTCCTTAACTGCCGTGGATGGCAGTAAAATTTTTGATACAGTTATTGCTCTAAGGACTCTACCAGTTCGTCTGAGAGTGGGAGTTCTTCATTCCGAACTTATTTCACTTTTAGTGATTCCAAGAGCCACACATCCTGTGGTCCTGGGCCTTCCATGGCTCCGTCTTCACAATCCTACAATTGATTGGACGACTACGCAAATCCTGGCATGGGGTCCCTCCTGTGCTGAGACATGTTTGTTTAAAGTGTTGCCTGTCTGTTCTTCCTCCCCCAGGTCGTCTGATGTTCCACCTCCTCCATATCAAGATTTCACGGATGTGTTCAGTAAAGCTTCTGCTGATATCCTTCCTCCTCATAGAGAATGGGACTGCCCGATTGATCTCGTTCCAGGGAAGGTTCCACCTCGAGGCCGAACTTATCCGTTGTCTCTGCCCGAGACGCATTCTATGGAGGAATACATTAAAGAGAACCTAGCAAAGGGGTTCATTCGACCTTCTTCTTCTCCAGCCGGCGCAGGCTTCTTTTTTGTAAAAAAGAAAGATGGTGGTCTGCGGCCGTGCATCGACTACAGAGGTTTGAACGACATTACCATCAAGAACCGCTATCCTTTACCCCTGATTACTGAGCTCTTTGACAGAGTTAGCGGAGCTACCATCTTTACAAAGCTGGACTTGAGAGGTGCATACAATCTCATCCGGATCCGTGAGGGTGACGAGTGGAAGACCGCATTTAACACCCGTGACGGACATTATGAGTACCTCGTCATGCCCTTCGGATTGAGCAATGCTCCAGCTGTCTTCCAGCATTTCGTCAATGAGATCTTCAGAGACATTCTATACCGTCATGTCGTGGTCTATCTAGATGATATCCTCATTTTTGCCAACAATTTAGAGGAACATCGTTTTTGGGTAAAGGAGGTTCTGTCCCGTCTCCGTGTCAATCATCTCTATTGCAAATTAGAGAAATGCGTCTTTGAAGTCAAGTCCATTCCGTTTCTAGGGTACATTGTGTCCGGTTCCGGACTAGAGATGGATCCTGAGAAACTACAAGCAATCCAGAATTGGCCGGTACCCTTAACCCTCAAAGGGGTCCAGAGGTTCTTAGGGTTCGCCAATTATTACCGAAAGTTTATACGAGACTTTTCCACCATTGTGGCGCCTATTACTGCTTTCACCAAGAAGGGTGCTAACCCGTCCAAGTGGTCTGAAGAAGCCATGCAAGCTTTTCATCTTTTAAAACAGAGGTTCATCTCTGCGCCTGTCCTGAAACAGCCTGACATCGACTCTCCTTTCATCCTAGAGGTGGATGCCTCCTCCGTAGGAGCGGTGTTATCTCAGAGGGCTAAAGATGGCCATTTACATCCTTGCAGTTTCTTCTCACGGAAGTTCTCCCCAGCGGAGCGCAACTATGCCATTGGCGACCAGGAGTTGCTAGCCATCAAGCTCGCTCTAGAGGAGTGGAGATATCTGTTGGAGGGAGCTTCTCATTCAATCACCATCCTTACAGACCACAAGAACCTTCTATATCTGAAAGGCGCACAATGTCTCAACCCTCGTCAGGCCAGATGGGCACTTTTCTTTTCCAGGTTCGACTTTAAACTCCAGTTCTGTCCGGGCTCTCAGAATCGCAAGGCCGATGCCCTTTCCCGCTCATGGGAGCAAGAAAATGAGTCAGAGTCTTCAGACAAGCATCCTATTATAAGTCCGTTGGCATTCTCCACGGTAGGGATGGACTCTACGCCCCCATCAGGGAAAAGTTTTGTGAAGCCGACACTAAGGAAGAAGCTCATGCATTGGGCCCATGCTTCCCGCTTTGCCGGACATACAGGTATCCAAAAAACCCTGGAGTTTATCTCTAGGTCCTATTGGTGGCCAACTCTGAAAAAGGACGTTTTGGAGTTTATTGCATCTTGCCCAAAGTGTGCTCAACATAAAGTATCCCGCCAGTCGCCTGCGGGGCAACTGGTTCCACTATCTGTTCCCCGTCGACCATGGACCCATTTGTCGATGGATTTTATTACAGATTTGCCCATGTGCAACAAGTTTAATACCATCTGGGTGGTAGTTGACCGGTTCACCAAGATGGCACACTTCATTCCTCTCACCGGTCTTCCGTCAGCTTCCAAGTTGGCTCAAGTATTCATACAAGAGATCTTTCGACTCCACGGTCTTCCAGAAGAAATTATCTCAGATCGAGGAGTTCAATTCACAGCCAAATTCTGGCGAAGTTTATGTCAAGCCCTCCAAGTCAAGCTAAAGTTTTCCACGGCTTACCATCCTCAGACCAATGGTCAAACTGAGAGGGTGAATCAGGACTTGGAGTCCTTCCTCCGCATCTATGTGTCCTCCTCTCAAGATGACTGGGTTCAATTACTTCCCTGGGCCGAGTTCTGTCATAACAACCAGTATCATTCTTCATCTTCTTCAACACCATTCTTCACCAACTTTGGATTCCACCCTAAAGTCCCTGAGTTCCAACCGCTTCCAGCAACTTCTGTTCCCGCAGTGGATATCACCTTGCATCAGTTTGCCAATATCTGGAAGAGCGTACGATCAGCTCTGCTCAAGGCATCGTTCAGGTACAAGAAGTTTGCGGATAAGAAGCGTCGAGCAGTTCCTGCTCTCAAGGTGGGTGATCGGGTATGGTTATCCACGAAGAATTTGAGGTTAAGAGTTCCCAGTATGAAGTTTGCACCTCGCTACATCGGTCCTTTTAAAATTGATCAAGTCATCAATCCTGTTGCTTACAGACTCCAGTTGCCTCCCTTCTTAAAGATACCCAGGACATTCCATGTTTCCCTGTTGAAACCGCTAATCTTGAATCGGTTTCATTCCTCACTTCCTCCAACTCCGAAAGTCCAAACTCAACGAGGCGTTGAGTATGAAGTAGCCAAGACCCTGGACTCACGTCACCGTTACGGTCAACTTCAGTATCTTATTGACTGGAAGGGTTATGGCCCTGAGGAACGTTCATGGACCAATGCTTCTGATGTCCATGCTCCTGCCTTGGTCCAGAGATTCCATTCCAAGTTTCCTCAAAAGCCAAAGAAGTGTCCTGGGGCCACTCCTAAAGGGGGGGGTGCTGTCACGATCCGGGTATCTGGACGCCATTTCTTACTTATCAGATGCCTCCTAAGGCTGGCTCAGCGCTCCAGGACCGGATCCCATCTGTTATCCTGATGTGCACATTCCCGCATCCTCTCCTGTCTCTCTGGACGCAGTCACAGTAACGCCTTATACATCTGGCATGGCGTCTCCCGCGGCCTCCGCCGCCGTCCCTGAGCTTCTGCATTCAGAGTGGCGATTACGTCAGCCGCGGCCTCCGCTGTGTCCGCGTGGTCGGATGTGCATCTCTCAGCCTGGCGTCTCCTGTCTCCGGTGGCCGGCGCCGCCATTACTGTTTTCCAGACCACATGGATTACAATCCAAACTTCCCTCCAAGTGTCTGCATGGGCGCAGCCATCTTGGATTCTGTCAGCTGATCATTCCTACCAATCCGTTGTCAGTATTATTAATTTGCATAATTGCCTAGCCGATGCCTTCCTTGCTGCAGGTATAAATAGGTTGTGCCTGAGCAAGGAAGGCGTCAGTGCTTTGGTTGTCAAACCTAGTTCCAGTTTGTCTCTCTTCTGTGAATGTCTTTCAGGTTCCAGCTCCTGTCTCCAGACTTCTGCTATAGAGACCCGCACCAGCATTCCATCTGCGGTGTAGCCTGACTCTCCGATCCATTCTGGACTCACCTGTTTCCAGCTACAACATCACCTGCTTCCAGCTCAGCTTCCAGCAGTGTACAGCTTCTCTTAAAGGGCCGGTGTCCTTTCTGCAGTTTACCACTCTCCACCGGTATTATTATTTCTCCGCTCTCAAATTCTACATTTCATCTACATTGCATCGCTCTCAAGCTTTATTTATTATTTAACTGGTTCCAGCCAGTATCCACTCCGTGCCAACACCTGTCTGGTTCTAACCAGTACCCACAGCAGCATTTTATCTACAGCAGTCCAGCTTTCCCTGGAACACCAGCTGGTACGACCCTGGGCTTTCCTCATTGCTACAGTTGAGCCTGGTAAGGACTTTCCAACTTGCAGATAATAAGAACTGTCTCATACCACCAGAGCTCTGTGGCCCCTGCCACCCTGTAGTACCCAGGAACTGTATTATTATTTCTCTGCTGATTTTTATGTTACTTTTTACTGCTACTGTGATGCATGGAGTTTGTCATAAATAAATATCATTGACTTTTACTCAAGTTGTCGTGGTCACGCCTTCGGGCGGTTTCTCTTCATGTTACTTACATGTCCAGGGGTCTGATACAACCTCCCAGGTTCCGGTACATCTCAGCCCCTACAACTGAGGCTGCCTTCCATCAGCTCAGGCCCTCAGTTGTGACACCATATAGCCAGTATTAATGAATCTGGGGGGAGGAGCTGAAGGTGCGGCCTCTCCTCCCTCTCCGGCGGGGCACTCAGCGTCACAGTAAGCAGCAGCACAAATGTTTGGGAGGAGGAGCCGCTCAAGAGGAAGGGGGAGGAGATGGGAGATCGTCGATCCTCACAAGGGATGGCCAACGGTAGTTTATCCATCGCTGATCACCAACGATGGTACCATTGAAGAATAACCTTGATGGTGTAAAACCATCTGTTAAGGGATCATCGATGGTTTTACCCATCTATGGTCACCCCCTGCAGTACTGTTAATTGTAATGCGGGCCAATCAGAGCCCATGGGCGTGTCAAACTCCTAAAATTTGATATAAAACGATCAGCATAATACAAAGAAGATATTTATAACATAAACATCCTCTTTGTTTATTGTAATCCTTTTTATAGCTAACACTCAGCAGCTTTGTGGAGATCCCTGGCGCTGCTGGGAGATGAGAGATGAGGCAGCAACAGCTTGTTTCAACAGTCAGGCACTGCTTTGCAGAGCTGGGGCGGGGTCACACCACGGGCAGTAACGCTACACAGAAAGGGAGGTAAAAGAGGCATGCCTGTGAGTGTGAGGGCGGACCTTGTGCACTGATGGACACTTAGATGTGTCATGTGACCAAGAAGTGCACTGTAGTCAGAGCTCAGTCAGCAGCAGCAAGAGAAGACACAGGGATGCAGGTAGGAGACTCACTGGACATTGTAGTGAGGAGACAGTTACAGTGATTAGGAGGTGAGACAGGCTCCCAGCATTCAGACCTATCCCCATGTTAATGAGAGCCATAGAACTTAACGGGGGTGATTGTGAGTCACTTTGTTCTAGTGCCAACTTTATTACACGCATTGTACAGTACTAGTTTTAAAAAAGATAGTAAATAAATGTATGCTGAGGCCAATTGATAGGATGCCTGAGAAGCTCAGCTCTTTGATTAGCATAAAAGTGGATGTTCCATGATTTCTTCTATCAACAGGTTTCCATGACCAGACCAGTCAGACACATACTTCTTGTGAGACCAAACTTATGGACAGTTATGTCACAGACCCAGTTGTAAAATAGACCTGGTAAACCAAATCCCAGCATGCTCTGCTACAGTTTTGCTATTAGGCAATTCTAAAACTGTGGCAGGGCATGCTGGGATTTGTAGTTTCCCAACAGTTGGAGAACCACAGGTTGGCCAGGACTGTTGTTAAACATTCTAATCTCCACTAGCTGCCAACAGTGATCAGCACTCACTTCACCCTCTGTGATGTGGGTGTGGCAGAGATGTGATGTGGGTGTGGCAGAGAGTTAATGAAGAAACAACCACCTGGTCTGTTGAAAAGTGATTACACCCCCCAGTATCTTACACACTATTAACTGCCACCACTTATACTGCTTTCAGATCGCAAATGCCAGGTCTCACCCGGGAATTGGAAATGGGTCCTTCCCGAGTGCAACCCAGCATTGGATCCTGAGAACTGGCTTCCCGACCCGGAAATTTGCCTGGTCGTGTTGCCATGGGGGGGAGGGGACCATGGCGGCATCGGGGGCGAGTGCGGGGGCTGGCGATGGGAGATTATATCATCTCCGTGCACCCTCTCCCTATGCTGTGAACGGGTACCGGGTCGCATCGTCCCGGGTAACCCGTTCACACTGCACCTGACCCGGTAATAACCTGGGAAAAACCCTGCTTTATTCCCGGGTTGAATTCGGGAGTGACCATTTGAACCGCACAGCAACCCGAGTCGACCCGGCAATGGCCCTCATTCTGAGTTGTTCGCTTGCTAGCTGCTAAGCCGCCGCCCTCTGGGAATGTATCTTAGTTTAGCAGAAGTGCAAATGAAAGGATCGCAGCGCTGCTACAAAAAAAGATTGTGCTGTTTCTGAGTAGCTTGAGACTTACTCCTAGCTAGCGATCACTTCAGTCTGTTTAGTTCCTGTTTTGACGTCACAAACACGCCCTGTGTTCGGCCAGCCACGCCTACATTTCTCCAGCCACTCCTGCGTTTTTATCTGGCACGTCTGCGTTTTTACATATACTCCCCGAAACCGGTCAGTTACCACCCAGAAACACCCACTTCCTGTCAATCACTCTGTGGCCAGCAGTGCGACTGAAATGCGTCACTAGAGCTTGTGTAAAACTGCATCGGCTTTTGTGAAAGTACGTCACACGTGCGCATTTAGCCGCATATGCATGCGCAGAAGTGTCCATTTTTAGAATGATCGCTGCGCTGCGAACAACAGCAGCTAGCGAACAACTCTGTGTGGTCTGAAAGGGGTATAAGGTTCTTTCAAGGTCCTCTCGCTCATTACCTAAATAATAACATGTAGTTCAGATATGTAGCAGTGATTAGCCAAATCCACAGCAAATGGATCCAGTAAGAGTCACAGAGTTTATTCAATTTTAGTATGAGAAAATACTCAAAATGCTTAAAAGATATACAAAAACAATTGAAAAAGAAATAACATACAGATATCTTTTAGGCAAATCATTTGTATAAAATAAAATGAAGAAGATCTGGCACAGGGTGTCTCTAAGCCCAGCACTGATAGAATAATAAAAAGACACAAAAGAAAAGAAAAAAAGATTCTGATAGCATTATCCAGCCTTCCCTTTGGTTCCCAGACTCAAGAAGGGTACACACGGAGAGATCCGTGTTTAAAATCTAAGCAATCTGACTAGATTGCTTAGATTTTGAGCACGGATCTGCCGTGTGTACGCCCCCCAGCGATGGCGATGCGCGGCCCCGTGCATCGCTATCGCCGGTGCTAGATTGAGCCTGCATGCACAACGGTGAAGTGAACGGCCCCCCGTCCGTCCGTCCCCTCGCTCAGCACATCGCGCTGTGCTGAGCGGGGGGAGAGATGTGTGCTGAGCGGTCTGTGTTAAGATTGCTCAGCACACATCTCTCCCGTCAGTAGCCCCCTTTAGGCACAACCTTATCTGCCTGCTGTCAGTAAGGCTGTTCTCGGATTTGGCCCCTGCGATCAGCCATGTGTGATGAACACACAGGCTGATCACTGTGTAAAAACAAAAACAAAAATTGTGATCTGGTGTAGAGATGAGCGGGTTCGGTTTCTCTGAATCCGAACCCTCCCGAACTTCATGTTTTTTTTCACGGGTCCGAGCGACTCGGATCTTCCCGCCTTGCTCGGTTAACCCGAGCGCGCCCGAACGTCATCATGACGCTGTCGGATTCTCGCGAGGCTCGGATTCTATCGCGAGACTCGGATTCTATATAAGGAGCCGCGCGTCGCCGCCATTTTCACACGTGCATTGAGATTGATAGGGAGAGGACGTGGCTGGCGTCCTCTCCATTTAGATTAGGGTTGAGAGAGAGAGAGAGAGATTGACCTGAGGCTGTGATACTGTAGAAGAGAGTGCAGAGTTTAGTGACTGACGACCACAGTGACCACCAGACAGTGCAGTTGTTTGTTTTATTTAATATATCCGTTCTCTGCCTGAAAAAAACGATACACACAGTGACTCAGTCACATACCATATCTGTGTGCACTGCTCAGCCCAGTGTGCTGCATCAATGTATATATATATATCTGACTGTGCTCAGCTCACACAGCTTATAATTGTGGGGGAGACTGGGGAGCACTGCAGTGCCAGTTATAGGTTATAGCAGGAGCCAGGAGTACATAATATTATATTAAAATTAAACAGTGCACACTTTTGCTGCAGGAGTGCCACTGCCAGTGTGACTAGTGACCAGTGACCTGACCACCAGTATATATAATATTAGTAGTATACTATCTCTTTATCAACCAGTCTATATTAGCAGCAGACACAGTACAGTGCGGTAGTTCACGGCTGTGGCTACCTCTGTGTCGGCACTCGGCAGCCCGTCCATAATTGTATATACCACCTAACCGTGGTTTTTTTTTCTTTCTTTATACATACATACTAGTTACGAGTATACTATCTCTTTATCAACCAGTCTATATATTAGCAGCAGACACAGTACAGTGCAGTAGTTCGCGGCTGTGGCTACCTCTGTGTCGGCACTCGGCAGCCCGTCCATAATTGTATATACCACCTAACCGTGGTTTTTTTTTCTTTCTTTATACATACATACTAGTTACGAGTATACTATCTCTTTATCAACCAGTCTATATATTAGCAGCAGACACAGTACAGTGCGGTAGTTCACGGCTGTGGCTACCTCTGTGTCGGCACTCGGCAGCCCGTCCATAATTGTATATACCACCTAACCGTGGTTTTTTTTTCTTTCTTTATAGTCATACTAGTTACGAGTATACTATCTCTTTATCAACCAGTCTATATTAGCAGCAGACACAGTACAGTGCGGTAGTTCACGGCTGTGGCTACCTCTGTGTCGGCACTCGGCAGCCCGTCCATAATTGTATATACCACCTAACCGTGTTTTTTTTTTCTTTCTTTATACATACATACTAGTTACGAGTATACTATCTCTTTATCAACCAGTCTATATATTAGCAGCAGACACAGTACAGTGCGGTAGTTCACGGCTGTGGCTACCTCTGTGTCGGCACTCGGCAGCCCGTCCATAATTGTATATACCACCTAACCGTGGTTTTTTTTTCTTTCTTTATACATACATACTAGTTACGAGTATACTATCTCTTTATCAACCAGTCTATATATTAGCAGCAGACACAGTACAGTGCGGTAGTTCACGGCTGTGGCTACCTCTGTGTCGGCACTCGGCAGGCAGTCCGTCCATAATTGTATACCACCTAACCGTGGTTTTTTTTTCTTTCTTCTTTATACATACATAGTTACATAGACATCTCTTTATCAACCAGTCTATATTAGCAGCAGACACAGTACAGTACGGTAGTTCACGGCTGTGGCTACCTCTGTGTCTGCACTCGGCAGGCAGTCCATAATTGTATACTAGTATCCATCTCCATTGTTTACCTGAGGTGCCTTTTAGTTGTGCCTATTAAAATATGGAGAACAAAAATGTTGAGGTTCCAAAATTAGGGAAAGATCAAGATCCACTTCCACCTCGTGCTGAAGCTGCTGCCACTAGTCATGGCCGAGACGATGAAATGCCAGCAACGTCGTCTGCCAAGGCCGATGCCCAATGTCATAGTACAGAGCATGTCAAATCCAAAACACCAAATATCAGAAAAAAAAGGACTCCAAAACCTAAAATAAAATTGTCGGAGGAGAAACGTAAACTTGCCAATATGCCATTTACGACACGGAGTGGCAAGGAACGGCTGAGGCCCTGGCCTATGTTCATGGCTAGTGGTTCAGCTTCACATGAGGATGGAAGCACTCAGCCTCTCGCTAGAAAAATGAAAAGACTCAAGCTGGCAAAAGCAGCACAGCAAAGAACTGTGCATTCTTCGAAATCCCAAATCCACAAGGAGAGTCCAATTGTGTCGGTTGCGATGCCTGACCTTCCCAACACTGGACGTGAAGAGCATGCGCCTTCCACCATTTGCACGCCCCCTGCAAGTGCTGGAAGGAGCACCCGCAGTCCAGTTCCTGATAGTCAGATTGAAGATGTCAGTGTTGAAGTACACCAGGATGAGGAGGATATGGGTGTTGCTGGCGCTGGGGAGGAAATTGACCAGGAGGATTCTGATGGTGAGGTGGTTTGTTTAAGTCAGGCACCCGGGGAGACACCTGTTGTCCGTGGGAGGAATATGGCCGTTGACATGCCTGGTGAAAATACCAAAAAAATCAGCTCTTCGGTGTGGAGGTATTTCACCAGAAATGCGGACAACAGGTGTCAAGCCGTGTGTTCCCTTTGTCAAGCTGTAATAAGTAGGGGTAAGGACGTTAACCACCTCGGAACATCCTCCCTTATACGTCACCTGCAGCGCATTCATAATAAGTCAGTGACAAGTTCAAAAACTTTGGGTGACAGCGGAAGCAGTCCACTGACCAGTAAATCCCTTCCTCTTGTAACCAAGCTCACGCAAACCACCCCACCAACTCCCTCAGTGTCAATTTCCTCCTTCCCCAGGAATGCCAATAGTCCTGCAGGCCATGTCACTGGCAATTCTGACGAGACCTCTCCTGCCTGGGATTCCTCCGATGCATCCTTGCGTGTAACGCCTACTGCTGCTGGCGCTGCTGTTGTTGCCGCTGGGAGTCGATGGTCATCCCAGAGGGGAAGTCGTAAGCCCCCTTGTACTACTTCCAGTAAGCAATTGACTGTTCAACAGTCCTTTGCGAGGAAGATGAAATATCACAGCAGTCATCCTACTGCAAAGCGGATAACTGAGGCCTTGACAACTATGTTGGTGTTAGACATGCGTCCGGTATCCGCCGTTAGTTCACAGGGAACTAGACAATTTATTGAGGCAGTGTGCCCCCGTTACCAAATACCATCTAGGTTCCACTTCTCTAGGCAGGCGATACCGAGAATGTACACGGACGTCAGAAAAAGACTCACCAGTGTCCTAAAAAATGCAGTTGTACCCAATGTCCACTTAACCACGGACATGTGGACAAGTGGAGCAGGGCAGGGTCAGGACTATATGACTGTGACAGCCCACTGGGTAGATGTATGGACTCCCGCCGCAAGAACAGCAGCGGCGGCACCAGTAGCAGCATCTCGCAAACGCCAACTCTTTCCTAGGCAGGCTACGCTTTGTATCACCGCTTTCCAGAATACGCACACAGCTGAAAACCTCTTACGGCAACTGAGGAAGATCATCGCGGAATGGCTTACCCCAATTGGACTCTCCTGTGGATTTGTGGCATCGGACAACGCCAGCAATATTGTGTGTGCATTAAATATGGGCAAATTCCAGCACGTCCCATGTTTTGCACATACCTTGAATTTGGTGGTGCAGAATTTTTTAAAAAACGACAGGTGGCGTGCAAGAGATGCTGTCGGTGGCCAGAAGAATTGCGGGACACTTTCGGCGTACAGGCACCACGTACAGAAGACTGGAGCACCACCAAAAACTACTGAACCTGCCCTGCCATCATCTGAAGCAAGAAGTGGTAACGAGGTGGAATTCAACCCTCTATATGCTTCAGAGGTTGGAGGAGCAGCAAAAGGCCATTCAAGCCTATACAATTGAGCACGATATAGTAGGTGGAATGCACCTGTCTCAAGCGCAGTGGAGAATGATTTCAACGTTGTGCAAGGTTCTGATGCCCTTTGAACTTGCCACACGTGAAGTCAGTTCAGACACTGCCAGCCTGAGTCAGGTCATTCCCCTCATCAGGCTTTTGCAGAAGAAGCTGGAGACATTGAAGGAGGAGCTAACACGGAGCGATTCCGCTAGGCATGTGGGACTTGTGGATGGAGCCCTTAATTCGCTTAACAAGGATTCACGGGTGGTCAATCTGTTGAAATCAGAGCACTACATTTTGGCCACCGTGCTCGATCCTAGATTTAAAGCCTACCTTGGATCTCTCTTTCCGGCAGACACAAGTCTGCTGGGGTTGAAAGACCTGCTGGTGACAAAATTGTCAAGTCAAGCGGAACGCGACCTGTCAACATCTCCTCCTTCACATTCTCCCGCAACTGGGGGTGCGAGGAAAAGGCTCAGAATTCCGAGCCCACCCGCTGGCGGTGATGCAGGGCAGTCTGGAGCGACTGCTGATGCTGACATCTGGTCCGGACTGAAGGACCTGACAACGATTACGGACATGTCGTCTACTGTCACTGCATATGATTCTCTCAACATTGATAGAATGGTGGAGGATTATATGAGTGACCGCATCCAAGTAGGCACGTCACACAGTCCGTACTTATACTGGCAGGAAAAAGAGGCAATTTGGAGGCCCTTGCACAAACTGGCTTTATTCTACCTAAGTTGCCCTCCCACAAGTGTGTACTCCGAAAGAGTGTTTAGTGCCGCCGCTCACCTTGTCAGCAATCGGCGTACGAGGTTACATCCAGAAAATGTGGAGAAGATGATGTTCATTAAAATGAATTATAATCAATTCCTCCGCGGAGACATTGACCAGCAGCAATTGCCTCCACAAAGTACACAGGGAGCTGAGATGGTGGATTCCAGTGGGGACGAATTGATAATCTGTGAGGAGGGGGATGTACACGGTGATATATCGGAGGGTGATGATGAGGTGGACATCTTGCCTCTGTAGAGCCAGTTTGTGCAAGGAGAGATTAATTGCTTCTTTTTTGGGGGGGTCCAAACCAACCCGTCATATCAGTCACAGTCGTGTGGCAGACCCTGTCACTGAAATGATGGGTTGGTTAAAGTGTGCATGTCCTGTTTTGTTTATACAACATAAGGGTGGGTGGGAGGGCCCAAGGACAATTCCATCTTGCACCTCTTTTTTCTTTTCTTTTTCTTTGCATCATGTGCTGATTGGGGAGGGTTTTTTGGAAGGGACATCCTGCGTGACACTGCAGTGCCACTCCTAAATGGGCCCGGTGTTTGTGTCGGCCACTAGGGTCGCTAATCTTACTCACACAGTCAGCTACCTCATTGCGCCTCTTTTTTTCTTTGCGTCATGTGCTGTTTGGGGAGGGTTTTTTGGAAGGGACATCCTGCGTGACACTGCAGTGCCACTCCTAGATGGGCCCGGTGTTTGTGTCGGCCACTAGGGTCGCTAATCTTACTCACACAGCTACCTCATTGCGCCTCTTTTTTTCTTTGCGTCATGTGCTGTTTGGGGAGGGTTTTTTGGAAGGGCCATCCTGCGTGACACTGCAGTGCCACTCCTAGATGGGCCCGGTGTTTGTGTCGGCCACTAGGGTCGCTAATCTTACTCACACAGCTACCTCATTGCGCCTCTTTTTTTCTTTGCGTCATGTGCTGTTTGGGGAGGGTTTTTTGGAAGGGACATCCTGCGTGACACTGCAGTGCCACTCCTAGATGGGCCCGGTGTTTGTGTCGGCCACTAGGGTCGCTTATCTTACTCACACAGCGACCTCGGTGCAAATTTTAGGACTAAAAATAATATTGTGAGGTGTGAGGTATTCAGAATAGACTGAAAATGAGTGTAAATTATGGTTTTTGAGGTTAATAATACTTTGGGATCAAAATGACCCCCAAATTCTATGATTTAAGCTGTTTTTTAGTGTTTTTTGAAAAAAACACCCGAATCCAAAACACACCCGAATCCGACAAAAAAAATTCGGTGAGGTTTTGCCAAAACGCGTTCGAACCCAAAACACGGCCGCGGAACCGAACCCAAAACCAAAACACAAAACCCGAAAAATTTCAGGCGCTCATCTCTAATCTGGTGATGGCAGCTGGCCATCTGATCTATGTGCTCCTGCTGAGACCCTGGTGCAGTAAAGTGATGCTGTGAAGCCAACATCTCACTTTACAGCACCAGGAGTCATAGTAGAGCACAGTCATAGGCGTTTCTATAATGGGTGCAGTGGGTGCGGTGAACACGGGCCCCTGTCCAGAGGGGCCCACACTGCACACAATCGGAAACAATCGGGCACAAACCACTCGGAAACGGCCGCCGCGGCCATTTCCGAGATGTCCCCGGGAACAAGACGCGGGCGCAATGTTTCCGGAGACCTGCGCATGTGCTGTAGACTCTGGCATTATGTAGAGTCTACTGCTGCCAGAGAGGAGGGGTCCCCTCTTCTCTCAAAACACCCCTGAGCACTGTATAAGATAACCGTCTGCCCTCACGGGTCAACAATCACCGGTCCTGGCTGCAGATAAGTGTAAGTGGAGGGGGGGTGAATAATACCCTGAGAAGTGTGGTAAGCGGATTCACTGGGACAGAGCTTTCTTGCAGGCTCTGACCAGCATGCACTAAATGCTACATCCTTGCAATGTATCAATTATTGCAATGCAATGTTGAATTTATCACAATACTTCCACATCTGAAATGCTGATTGTAATAAATACGCCCCTAAGAATACGCCCGTAAGAAATATACGCTTGAAAAGGTGTTTCTATTTATTATTATTTTATTTCTATTGCTTGACTGTCATCCTTTGTAAACCAGCTTTATGTTACATTTTATAAATGCTGACTGTAGCACTATATACAAAAGAAAATGTATAAATATTTATGTATATTAATAATAAGAATTTACTTACCGATAATTCTATTTCTCGTAGTCCGTAGTGGATGCTGGGGACTCCGTCAGGACCATGGGGATTAGCGGCTCCGCAGGAGACAGGGCACAAAAGTAAAAGCTTTAGGACTAGGTGGTGTGCACTGGCTCCTCCCCCTATGACCCTCCTCCAAGCCTCAGTTAGGATACTGTGCCCGGACGAGCGTATACAATAAGGAAAGATTTTGAATCCCGGGTAAGACTCATACCAGCCACACCAATCACACTGTACAACTTGTGATCTGAACCCAGTTAACAGCATGATAACAGAGGAGCCTCTGAAAAGATGGCTCACAACAATAATAACCCGATTTTTGTAACAATAACTATGTACAAGTATTGCAGACAATCCGCACTTGGGATGGGCGCCCAGCATCCACTACGGACTACGAGAAATAGAATTATCGGTAAGTAAATTCTTATTTTCTCTGACGTCCTAAGTGGATGCTGGGGACTCCGTCAGGACCATGGGGATTATACCAAAGCTCCCAAACGGGCGGGAGAGTGCGGATGACTCTGCAGCACCGAATGAGAGAACTCCAGGTCCTCCTCAGCCAGGGTATCAAATTTGTAGAATTTTGCAAACGTGTTTGCCCCTGACCAAGTAGCAGCTCGGCAAAGTTGTAAAGCCGAGACCCCTCGGGCAGCCGCCCAAGATGAGCCCACCTTTCTTGTGGAATGGGCATTTACAGATTTTGGCTGTGGCAGGCCTGCCACAGAATGTGCAAGCTGAATTGTACTACAAATCCAACGAGCAATCGTCTGCTTAGAAGCAGGAGCACCCAGCTTGTTGGGTGCATACAGGATAAACAGCGAGTCAGTTTTCCTGACTCCAGCCGTCCTGGAAATATATATTTTCAGGGCCCTGACAACGTCTAGCAACTTGGAGTCCTCCAAGTCCCTAGTAGCCGCAGGCACCACAATAGGTTGGTTCAGGTGAAACGCTGACACCACCTTAGGGAGAAACTGGGGACGAGTCCGCAGTTCTGCCCTGTCCGAATGGAAAATCAGATATGGGCTTTTGTGAGACAAAGCCGCCAATTCTGACACTCGCCTGGCCGAGGCCAGGGCCAACAGCATGGTCACTTTCCATGTGAGATATTTCAAATCCACAGATTTGAGCGGTTCAAACCAATGTGATTTGAGGAATCCCAGAACTACGTTGAGATCCCACGGTGCCACTGGAGGCACAAAAGGGGGTTGTATATGCAGTACTCCCTTGACGAATGTCTGGACTTCAGGAACTGAAGCCAATTCTTTCTGGAAGAAAATCGACAGGGCCGAAATTTGAACCTTAATGGACCCCAATTTGAGGCCCATAGACACTCCTGTTTGCAGGAAATGCAGGAATCGACCGAGTTGAAATTCCTCCGTGGGGGCCTTCCTGGCCTCACACCACGCAACATATTTTCGCCAAATGCGGTGATAATGTTGTGCGGTCACCTCCTTCCTGGCTTTGACCAGGGTAGGTATGACCTCTTCCGGAATGCCTTTTTCCCTTAGGATCCGGCGTTCAACCGCCATGCCGTCAAACGCAGCCGCGGTAAGTCTTGGAACAGACAGGGTCCTTGCTGAAGCAAGTCCCTTCTTAACGGCAGAGGCCATGGGTCCTCTGTGAGCATCTCTTGAAGTTCCAGGTACCAAGTCCTCCTTGGCCAATCCGGAGCCACGAGTATAGTTCTTACTCCTCTCCATCTTATAATTCTCAGTACCTTGGGTATGAGAGGAAGAGGAGGGAACACATACACTGACTGGTACACCCACGGTGTTACCAGAGCGTCCACAGCTATTGCCTGAGGGTCCCTTGACCTGGCGCAATACCTGTCCAGTTTTTTGTTGAGGCGGGACGCCATCATGTCCACCTTTGGTTTTTCCCAATGGTTCACAATCATGTGGAAGACTTCCGTGTGAAGTCCCCACTCTCCCGGGTGGAGGTCGTGCCTGCTGAGGAAGTCTGCTTCCCAGTTGTCCACTCCCGGAATGAACACTGCTGACAGTGCTATCACATGATTTTCCGCCCAGCGAAGAATCCTTGCAGCTTCTGCCATTGCCCTCCTGCTTCTTGTGCCGCCCTGTCTGTTTACGTGGGCGACTGCCGTGATGTTGTCCGACTGGATCAGCACCGGCTGACCTTGAAGCCGAGGTCTTGCTAGGCATAGAGCATTGTAAATTGCCCTTAGCTCCAGTATATTTATGTGGAGAGAAGTCTCTAGACTTGACCACGTTTCCTGGAAATTTCTTCCCTGTGTGACTGCTCCCCAGCCTCTCAGGCTGGCATCCGTGGTCACCAGGATCCAATCCTGAATGCCGAATCTGCGGCCCTCTAGTAGATGAGCACTCTGCAGCCACCACAGAAGAGACACCCTTGTCCTCGGAGACAGGGTTATCCGCTGATGCATCTGAAGATGCGATCCGGACCATTTGTCCAGCAGATCCCACTGAAAAGTTCTTGCGTGAAATCTGCCAAATGGAATCGCCTCGTAAGAAGCCACCATTTTTCCCAGGACCCTTGTGCAATGATGCACTGACACTTTTCCTGGTTTTAGGAGGTTCCTGACTAGCTCGGATAACTCCCTGGCTTTCTCCTCCGGGAGAAACACCTTTTTCTGGACTGTGTCCAGAATCATCCCTAGGAACAGCAGACGTGTCGTCGGGATCAGCTGCGATTTTGGAATATTTAGAATCCACCCGTGCTGTTGTAGCAGTACCCGAGATAGTGCTACTCCGACCTCCAACTGTTCCCTGGACTTTGCCCTTATCAGGAGATCGTCCAAGTAAGGGATAATTAAGACGCCTTTTCTTCGAAGAAGAATCATCATTTCGGCCATTACCTTGGTAAAGACCCGGGGTGCCGTGGACAATCCAAACGGCAGCGTCTGAAACTGATAATGACAGTTCTGTACTACGAACCTGAGGTACCCTTGGTGAGAAGGGCAAATTGGGACATGAAGGTAAGCATCCTTGATGTCCAGGGACACCATATAGTCCCCTTCTTCCAGGTTCGCTATCACTGCTCTGAGTGACTCCATCTTGAATTTGAACCTTTGTATGTAAGTGTTCAAAGATTTCAGATTTAGAATAGGTCTCACCGAGCCGTCTGGCTTCGGTACCACAAATAGTGTGGAATAATACCCCTTTCCCTGTTGTAGGAGGGGTACTTTGATTATCACCTGCTGGGAATACAGCTTGTGAATTGCTTCCAATACTGCCTCCCTGTCGAAGGGAGACGTTGGTAAAGCAGACTTCAGGAACCTGCGAGGGGGAGACGTCTCGAATTCCAATCTGTACCCCTGGGATACTACCTGTAGGATCCAGGGGTCCACTTGCGAGTGAGCCCACTGCGCGCTGAAACTCTTGAGACGACCCCCCACCGCACCTGAGTCCGCTTGTAAGGCCCCAGCGTCATGCTGAGGACTTGGCAGAAGCGGTGGAGGGCTTCTGTTCCTGGGAAGAGGCTGTCTGCTGCAGTCTTTTTCCCTTTCCTCTACCCCGGGGCAGATATGACTGGCCTTTTGCCCGCTTGCCCTTATGGGGAGGAAAGGACTGAGGCTGAAAAGACGGTGTCTTTTTCTGCTGAGAGGTGAGTTGGGGTAAAAAGGTGGATTTTCCAGCTGTTGCCGTGGCCACCAGGTCCGAAAGACCGACCCCAAATAACTCCTCCCCTTTATACGGCAATACTTCCATGTGCCGTTTGGAATCCGCATCACCTGACCACTGTCGTGTCCATAAACATCTTCTGGCAGAAATGGACATCGCACTTACTCTTGATGCCAGGGTGCAAATATCCCTCTGTGCATCACGCATATATAGAAACGCATCTTTTAAACGCTCTATAGTCAATAAAATACTGTCCCTGTCAAGGGTATCAATATTTTCAGTCAGGGACTCCGACCACGCCACCCCAGCGCTGCACATCCAGGCTGAGGCAATCGCTGGTCGCAGTATAACACCAGTATGTGTGTATATACTTTTTAGGACATTTTCCAGCTTCCTATCAACTGGCTCCTTGAGGGCGGCCGTATCAGGAGACGGTAACGCCACTTGTTTTGATAAGCGTGTGAGTGCCTTATCCACCCTAGGGGGTGTTTCCCAGCGCGCCCTAACTTCTGGCGGGAAAGGGTATAATGCCAATAATTTCTTAGATATCAGCAATTTTTTATCGGGGGAGACCCACGCATCATCACACACTTCATTTAATTCTTCTGATTCAGGAAAAACTACGGGTAGTTTTTTCACACCCCACATAATACCCTTTTTTGTGGTACTTGTAGTATCAGAAATATGCAAAGCCTCCTTCATTGCCGTGATCATGTAACGTGTGGCCCTACTGGAAAATACGTTTGTTTCTTCACCGTCGACACTGGAGTCAGTGTCCGTGTCTGTGTCTGTGTCGACCGACTGAGGTAATGGGCGCTTTAGAGCCCCTGACGGTGTTTGAGACGCCTGGACAGGCACTAACTGACTTGCCGGCTGTCTCATGTCGTCAACAGTTTTTTGTAAAGTGCTGACACTATCACGTAATTCCTTAAATAAGACCATCCAGTCAGGTGTCGACTCCCTAGGGGGTGACATCACTAATACAGGCAATTGCTCCGCCTCCACACCATTTTCCTCCTCATACATGTCGACACACGCGTACCGACACACAGCACACACACAGGGAATGCTCTGATAGAGGACAGGACCCCACTAGCCCTTTGGGGAGACAGAGGGAGAGTTTGCCAGCACACACCAGAGCGCTATATATGTATAGGGACAACCTTATAAATAAGTGTTTCTCCCTTATAGCTGCTATATATGTTTTTATATGCCAAATTAGTGCCCCCCCCTCTCTTTTTTACCCTGTTTCTGTAGTGCAGGACTGCAGGGGAGAGTCAGGGAGACGTCCTTCCAGCGGAACTGTGAGGGAAAATGGCGCTTGTGTGCTGAGGAGATAGGCTCCGCCCCCTTCACGGCGGCCTTTCTCCCGCTTTTTATGAGGTAAAATGGCAGGGGTTAAATACATCCATATAGCCCAGGAGCTATATGTGATGTATTTTTTACCATAAATAGTGTTTTCATTGCGTTTCAGGGCGCCCCCCCCCCCCAGCGCCCTGCACCCTCAGTGACCGGAGTGTGAAGTGTGCTGAGAGCAATGGCGCACAGCTGCAGTGCTGTGCGCTACCTTTCTTGAAGACAAGATGCCTTCTGCCGCCGATTTCTGGACCTCTTCACTCTTCTGGCTCTGTAAGGGGGCCGGCGGCGCGGCTCCGGGACCCATCCATGGCTGGGCCTGTGATCGTCCCTCTGGAGCTAATGTCCAGTAGCCAAGAAGCCCAATCCACTCTGCACGCAGGTGAGTTCGCTTCTTCTCCCCTTAGTCCCTCGATGCAGTGAGCCTGTTGCCAGCAGGACTCACTGAAAATAAAAAAACCTAAGTCTATACTTTTATTCTAAGCAGCTCAGGAGAGCTACCTAGATTGCACCCTTCTCAGCCGGGCACAAAAACCTAACTGGGGCTTGGAGGAGGGTCATAGGGGGAGGAGCCAGTGCACAACACCTAGTCCTAAAGCTTTTACTTTTGTGCCCTGTCTCCTGCGGAGCCGCTAATCCCCATGGTCCTGACGGAGTCCCCAGCATCCACTTAGGACGTCAGAGAAAAAAGAAATAAAAATATATAACACACAAATCCTTGATAATATTGGTAGTTTACTTTGACATGTTGACTTGACATGTTATATATGTGTGTGTATATATATATATATATATATATATGTTGCTGTGACGGATTGGCACTCGCCTACCAGACGGTAAAGTGCTCCGGTGCCTTCTGAAACATCATGTAAACAACGATTCTATTCCATACAGCGGCACTCAGAGACTGGATGAAGTGGTAAAAATCCTTTTTACTGATTCATAGTGATAAGTTGCATTTCCAACGTTTCGGGGCGCAACCCGCCCCTTTGTCAAGGTGAGCAAACAAACAAGTGAATAAAACAAGTAGTACATACCTTTATGTGTTGGGAAGACCCGTCGGCGGGAAAGACAGCGGTGTGCAGTGAGCGTGAGTGATTTCCGGCTGCCAGCTGTGACGCGTGTAAGAGGTGCACGTCCAGTGATCGCGATACTGAGCTGCTGATCTCGGGCGTTGCCGTGGTAACCTCCAGTATACGGAACTGCCAGGTGATTCCGTATGTGGTCATGGCAACCGCGGGACTCCGTGTATTCGCTTGCTGAGTATGGATCGCTATCCGTGACTGTGAAAAGAAGTGGTTATAACTAAAAAGGGGGTATACTGCAATTAGGAACAAGACTACTTTGTAGAAATGAATTGTCAAAATTATTCAGACTGAAGTAAGCAATAATAACAACATCTAGTACTTAGTTATAATGTGCGTTCATGAAAATAGGTATAGTATCTTATGGCGTCAGATGTACCCAAGTGTAAGAGAGAGAGGGCACAGAAACGAAAAAAAGAAAGAAAGAAATTAGGATAGACCAGAACCGTACAAGTGACCGACAGTATGTGTAATTGCTATATGTATGGTTAATAAGCCAAACCCGTCGGATGTGTGATTGATTTGGTAATTATCAAAAACATATCTAAATATATTCAAATCGCTGTACGTTATGGTTCTTTTTTCTGTCCTCCATATATGATGGTACGGCATATGTGGATCCATTTATCCAGTGTTCACACATATGTTGTAAATGAGGACAACTGGAAAAGAAAAGAGTATTGACTGCATAGGAGAGGAAAGGGTTAAACATCTGGGGAGGGGTGGACCTAGCTGTAAGGAAAGTACAGCCTTCTTTAAGGGGAGGGCTTGATATATATAGGGAAGGTGAAGCCATTTTAAGTCCTCTTGGTGATTCGGTTTGGTGAGTGCTGCAGTGCCAGCAAAAAACTTTTGGTTTACCTTGCTTTTGCTGCACACATATTTTATTATTAGCATCTGTGGTGTTTTTCTCCTCCCTATTTATACCCTCTCACCTGGTGCCTGCTGACATGTCTGCTAGGCCCCGGCGCGTGTTAAGGGCCCCGGCTCGTTTCATGGGCTCGGACGTCCGAGCGGGCCCTGAGGAGGCGGTGGGTGGCCTGAGGGACGGGGCTCCGTCCGCTAGGGCCTCTACACCCACGGCCGTCGGCAGCGCGGACGGGGGCCGGGCGGGCTCGCCGCCGGGGGCCGGGAGCACTTCAGCAGGACGAGGACGGCGTAGGGGGCCGGTGGTCCCTCCAGGCCACCCGAGGATCAGCGGGCGGCGGCCGTCCCCTCCGGGGGCCGCCGTACCCGGGAGCAGGTCGGGCGCCCGCGGGCGCGCGCATGCGCGCTGCGGTGAGCGCCCGGGAGCGACAGAAAACAACTCTCCTTCCTCGCCGCGGCCGAGTGTTCGTGCCGGGCGGGGGGAGAGGTCAGGTGCGGGAACAGGCGGTCGCCGCGCGGGGCCTATACAGGAGCCTCGCGCGGCGGCCGAAGAGGCAGATCAAGGCGGGAGAGTTTTGACGGGAGGACGTGGGACGCGCGCCCGAGGCGCGCGCGCGCCCACGCTCGTTCCGGACTCCACAGGCCGCGCACGTGCGCGCGCAGGGGAGCCAGCTGCCCATAAATCACCCGTTCCTTCTCCCCGTATGCCGGTAGACGGCAGGGAGAGGGAACACATGAGGGGGGTGCAGCGTGTGCCTCAAGTAGGCAACGCTGGGCGCACGAAGGGAACAAGAGGAGGAAGGGGTGCAGCACCAGCGGCAAAGGATGGCCGGGGCCAGCGGGCGGGTGCGCCCTCCGCGGGCCCGGCGGCACGAGGGGGAGCAAGCGCGGGGGGGCAGCAGGTCCCCGGTAATACCGCGGGGCACAGCAGGTCCTTCGGCAGGAAGGAAGACAGGGAGTGGGTCAGCAGCCGCAGGGCCGCAGCACGGGCCGCTGAGCCCGACAGTGGGTCCTCCGCGGGGTCAGGGGATTTTTCTGCTTCCCCGGAGAGGGAAGAAGTAGGCTCTGAAGTTGAGAGTGGTAGAACTGTCCGGGGTGCACTTGCCTTCGGTTTGGAGCACGACGAGCAGGGTCCCCGGGGCGCGTCAGGCAGTCGGCGGGCGCGGGCTCGCGCCCAACCAAGGACCGGCCGCACATCGGGCGGCGGTTCCGCGCGTCGCGCCGCGCGGGATGTTGGCCAGTCTGCGGGACGCAGGGGGTCTGTAGATCATAGGGCATCAGCGGCACAGCGAATAGCACGAGCCTGCCGAGAGCTGGGGGCCGCCGCGGCGGAGCTGGAGCTGGGACCAGAAAGGGAGCAGCGGGGGCGCACGGTCACTGCGCATTCCGCACGGTCTGCCCGGCATGCGCCGCAAGCGCGGGCCGGGCCCTCTTCTTTTTTGTCTTCCACAGAGGACCGAAGTGAAAGAGAGGGGGCGGATTCCGTGGCGGACGATGATTGGATGGAAGATAACGAAGGATCCGGGTCGGAAAGGTCGATGGCATCCGGTGAGTTGGTACAGTCGATATCAGTTTCCACCACGAGCTCGAGTTCGCGAAGCTCTTCGTCCTCCTCGTCCTCCTCTTCTTTAGCGTCGCAGGCGTCCGACGCAGATAGTACTGCTAGGGCAAGGAGGGAGGCCGAGAAGCTTGCCAAAAGGGCGGCAAAGCAGCAGAAGAGGCGCAAGCGACGCAGGCGAATGAGTGTAGAGGAGCGTAGGGCAAAGAAGCGGCGCGATCTGCCGGGGGTCGTGCGCTGCGAATACACCGCAGTTATGAGGGGGCTGCGAGATAGCTGCCGCAAAAAAATATGTAGGGGTGACTTCGTGGACTTATTCGTCTTGACTAGGGCCATGAAGAGGGACTACAAAGCGGCGGCCGCTAAGACGGGCATGGGTACAGAAGCTTTCCGGTCTTTTGATAATTGGCTGGCCGGTTTTTGGGTGTTTGCGGCATGCTATTTGGAGGATAGGCCGGAAGAGCACATGAATATTATCCGGTACCTGCATCTAGTGCATGACATGCAGCGCACTTCCGCAGGCTCGGAATGGCGGCAGTACGACCAAGAGTTTCGGGAGAAACAGGATGGGCTGAGGGTCATGGATTTTGGTTTCAAAGATGTGGAGGTCTGGCTCAAAGTGACCCGGGCATCACAGCAAGAGGCGGAGCCCCAGGCACAGGTGCGTCGCGCGGGGTCATCAGCCCAGGGGGCGGCCACGGACGGAGGAATGGCCAGGACACAAAAAAAGACCAATGGTATGTTACACTAAGGGCAAATCAGTGAGAGACTTTGTGGTACACACAGATATCACCAACTTCAAACCTCTCCCTGCCAGCACGTTCCTGTCAAAAGCCCCAGGGTGCTATAAATGCTTGGGATGTGAAACGTGCAAAAACATGGTTACAGGAGGCACCTTCACTTCTAGTTCGACTGGCCGAACCTATACTATAAGACACGTTCTCACATGTACCACCAATCATGTGATTTATGTAATAACTTGCCCATGCAAATTACAATACGTGGGCAAAACAGTTCGTACGGCCAGAGAACGGTTTGCCATGCACAGGTCTGCTGTCAAAACAGCACTGAAACAACGTAAGTCTGAACAACCGGTGGCCAGACATTATGTGGAATGTGGACATATGCTGAGTGAGTTGAACTTTCAGATTATAGATCACATTCCCAAGAATATCCGGGGTGGTGATAGAGCTGGTGCCTTATTAAAAATGGAAGCACGATGGCAGTTTAAATTGAATACCACAAAACCGACGGGCCTTAATGACCGCATTCAATGGAGTGTGTTCTGAGCTATTTTCCAGTTGTCCTCATTTACAACATATGTGTGAACACTGGATAAATGGATCCACATATGCCGTACCATCATATATGGAGGACAGAAAAAAGAACCATAACGTACAGCGATTTGAATATATTTAGATATGTTTTTGATAATTACCAAATCAATCACACATCCGACGGGTTTGGCTTATTAACCATACATATAGCAATTACACATACTGTCGGTCACTTGTACGGTTCTGGTCTATCCTAATTTCTTTCTTTCTTTTTTTCGTTTCTGTGCCCTCTCTCTCTTACACTTGGGTACATCTGACGCCATAAGATACTATACCTATTTTCATGAACGCACATTATAACTAAGTACTAGATGTTGTTATTATTGCTTACTTCAGTCTGAATAATTTTGACAATACATTTCTACAAAGTAGTCTTGTTCCTAATTGCAGTATACCCCCTTTTTAGTTATAACCACTTCTTTTCACAGTCACGGATAGCGATCCATACTCAGCAAGCGAATACACGGAGTCCCGCGGTTGCCATGACCACATACGGAATCACCTGGCAGTTCCGTATACTGGAGGTTACCACGGCAACGCCCGAGATCAGCAGCTCAGTATCGCGATCACTGGACGTGCACCTCTTACACGCGTCACAGCTGGCAGCCGGAAATCACTCACGCTCACTGCACACCGCTGTCTTTCCCGCCGACGGGTCTTCCCAACACATAAAGGTATGTACTACTTGTTTTATTCACTTGTTTGTTTGCTCACCTTGACAAAGGGGCGGGTTGCGCCCCGAAACGTTGGAAATGCAACTTATCACTATGAATCAGTAAAAAGGATTTTTACCACTTCATCCAGTCTCTGAGTGCCGCTGTATGGAATAGAATCGTTGTTTATATATATATATATATATATATATATATATATATTTCTGGTAAGAAAATTCCTGCATCTGTCTCTAGTCTACAGTGGAACATGGATAACAGTACACTGAGCTCTTCATAGTCAGCCTGGAGGAACTTTAAACTCCTGAAGTTCTTTTATCATACCTCCCAACATTAGAAAACCTGGGATCAGGACTTGAGAGTGCGTACTCTCTCGAGAGGGAGTGCGCACTCAGGTCCGTGGGGCCACACTTGACATTTTGGGGCTATAACCATGTGTCATGCCCTCATTTCTTGTCATGCGCGCATCATCCATTCACCAACGCTCAGTGCAGAGCAGCACTTACTGAGTGGTCCCCCAACCACCTTCTACCCACCATCTGTCTGCGGGACACTGTGGCCCATGGGTGGGGCAGTGACCGGAAACCAGGACTGTCCCGCTGATTTCGAAATGGTTGGGAGGTAGGTTTTATTGGTTACATTTTTTGAACACGTACATAGAGAAATCATCCACTGCTTTCAGAGGCTGGAGCTCCCAATGGACACATACAGATGGATCCTCCGTTATCTTGACTGACTGAGGCGTTAGTCACGATCGGGCATACACAGCGTACCGGGTCGCAGGGAGTCGCACCTAGTCACAGAGAGCCGCGCCTAATCGCACGGAGGCGCACAGAGCGTTTGACGTTACCTCTATGTGTAATACCTGCGATCATCCACCAGATGTCGCTTTTTACAATCACCACCGCTCATGCGTGTGGTCTCCCGTAAAATAAAATACTGAAATACATAGTAAGAACTACTTTACTAGTGCGTTTCATTACGCTACATTATTTCATACAGTATATACAGTACACTATATATGATCAATTTAGAGTACTTTAGGAATATGTAAGCGTCCAAGTCCCGCAGACAAAGCAACATAAAACCAGTAGTGTACACTGACGCAAATGGACGTGTTAGAAGTACATTGTTGCCTATTGATGTTAGGAATATTGTATGTTAGCGTCCTAATCCTGTAGCCATTACGGCATAATCAAAACCAATGGATTTATTCATCTGTCGGCGGCGAAGTGGTGAAGTGTTCCGCTTCCTATACTTAGAGTCCCGGGTTCAATTCCTAAAGTACGAATACATGTTAGTTTTTTCCAGACACTTTATTATTATTTTTTATTTACATAAACCAGGGCAAAGCTTCAGGAGCGGTTCTACAGTTAAAGTTCTATGCACCGTACGGTACACATACAATTCTGTAGCAGGGCAAACTCAATTGAAATGACTACCACATGTGACTCCCAGGGCGGGTGCAAGAACTCTCTGCACCCTAGGCAAATCTTCAGCCTGGCGCCACCTAACCAGCAACCCCCCCCCCTTTCCCCCACACCTCCGATAAGGGCGATGCAGGTGTCCACTTGGTGAGCTGGGGTGAATTGCATTATTATACATACACAGAGAAAAGGGACAACACCCAAGGACTTTTAAAGTGATAAAATATATTGTAAACAAGTAAAAAAATGTTGTGACTGTGTTCACAGTATACTTTCACTTTAAAAGTCCTTGAATGCCGTCTATTCTTAATATACTGTATACCAGGGCTGGCCAAACCCGTCCTCGAGATCTACCAACAGGTCACATTTTCCAGACCTCCTAGCTGGTGCACAGGTGTAGGCATTACTAATTAAGATGTGCTGCATTCATTCCTAACTGACAATTCTACAGGTCTCCAGGAGGCCTGGAAAACATGAACTGTTGGTAGATCTCGAGGACCGGTTTGGCCAGCCCTGCTGTATACTATTGTATATGGGGTCTGGTGTGGGTATTTAATTAGGGCTGGGTCAGAATACCGACAGCAGCTTCCCGACCACCATAATACCGACATTTTGAATGAAATTAATTAACCTTACCCTAACCCTCCCTCCCCGCAGCTTAACTCTAATCCTCCCTTTCATACTAACATTCAGGATGCCGGCTGTCCCTTTAATTGTATGTGCATATACATAAACATATACGCACATACATATATTTGTATGCTCCTTATTGTGTTCCAACCCACCATCCATAGGTTCATTACTAACCTGCATGCAGACACATCCTTCGTTTTTGTTGTAGATGAATTCAGTGGTGCCCTCCAGTGACTGGCGCCCCTAGGCAGCCGCCTAAAGCTGCCTAATGGTAGAGCCGGCCCTGGTGACTCCTTGCCCCATGGAGGCACTCGACTATGGAGCAAGTAACAGCACAGATTTTGCAGGCTATGGGCCAATGCTGAATGAGCGTCACAATCCCCTAGCTAAAATGCACAGGGGCGATAGCGATAAGCGAGGTCTATGCCATTGGCGTTTCTATAATGGGTGCAGTGTGTGTGAGGCGCACAGGCCCCCAGGTCCAGGGGGGTCCACCCCGCACACACTGCACCCATTTGTTTAATACTTACCTCTCTGAAGTCCCCCGTCGAAGCCATCCCTTTTTTGAACACTAGGGGGAACAAACTCTATTGCGCCTGCTGAAAACCCCAGAAAGATGGCATGGCGGCCATTTTTCCCGAGCTTTGCGCATGCGCAGTAGCAAAATCTGCGGGAAAATGCACAATAGAGTCTGGTCTCAGACTCTATTGCCGCTGCGGAGAAGGATGGCACCGCCGGGGGTCCCAGGTAAGGTAAGTATTAAATGCTGTGCCTCGGTCAGAGAGGAGTGGACCCCTGAAGCAGAAGGCTGCACACGGGCCTCCTCCTCTCTTAAAACGCCCCTGGTCTATGCACATTATGGTACACCGGACTCAATCGCATAGCAAACTGACAAAATGGCCGCCGCCCGTGAACCGCCACCGCATGGCAGCGCTCGGATATGGAGTGAGAGATGGCATAAGTTTTGCTGGTCACGGGGCAATGCTGAAGGAGTGTCACAATCCTCTAGCTAAAATACACAGGGGCGATAGGGATAAGCGAGGTCTATGTGCTATGTACACCGGACTCGATCACATAGCATAGCAAACTGACAAAATGTCCGAGGCATGTGAACTCCCGCCGTGTGGTAGCAACAGTGTGGTCTATGCACATTACGGTACACCGGACTCGATCGCATAGCAAACTGACAAAATGGCCACCACCCGTGAACCCCCACCACGTGGCAGCCCTCGGATATGGAGTGAGAGATGGCATAAGTTTTGCTGGTCACGGGGCAATGCTGAAGGAGTGTCACAATCCCCTAGCTAAAATACACAGGGGCGATAGGGATAAGCGAGGTCTATGTGCTATGTACACCGGACTCGACTCGATCACATAGCATAGCAAACTGACAAAATGTCCGAGGCATGTGAACTCCCGCTGTGTGGTAGCAACAGTGTGGTCTATTGAAGTCAGGGATACAGTACAGTAAGTCAGCGGCCAAGTCCCCTAGCCATTAGGGCTTAATCTAAAACCAATGGCAAGGGATCACTGCTTACTGTATATTTAGACATGAGCTTGTGTACAGTATCTGTCATTAGGTGTTTTTTTCACTGACACTATTATTTTTTATATTGTAATATACAGAGCCAGCCCTAGGCATAGGCAAACTAGCCAAATGGGGCACAATCAGCTTCTGCTGATTAAAATGATATGCAGCATGCCTATATTCTGTGTGTGACTGCTGCTCTATGAAATGAAATATGAAAATTTAAATATGAAATGCATTACTAATGTGTGGCATTATGTGTATAAGGTGTACTACAATATTTTCTGGCGTAACATAAAGAAAGGGCACTACTGCGTGGTCTAATGTGAATAAAGAGCAATGTGGTGTGGTGTAATGTGAATAAGGGGCACTACTGTGAGGAGTAATGTGGTACTACCATGTGATGTAACGAGAATAAGAGACACTATTGCATGATATAATGTGAATAAAGTTGCAGTACTGTGTTGTGTCATTTCAACTGGGGGAATTATTGAGTTGCCATGCCCCTTCCCAGCAAGAACCGTTTTGGGCTGGCACTAAATGTGCACACTGTTCCTATTTAAAATATAGGTGGTAGGAGCACCAAAATGGGTGATGGTGCTGGGAAAGGGGTACAGGGTCAGAGGCGGAACTGCATCTGTGCAGGCATCAGGCAAAATCTAGCCTAGGGCATCATATTGGTTAGGTACGGCTCTGGTAATATACTGTACTGTTACTGTACTTTGCATTCAATAGAGATACTGTTTGCACCCAGGTTTTACATGAATCATTGGCAATGCTACAGGAGTGTCTTATTAGGCTATCTAAAATATACCACGACTATGGGTGGGTATACAGTAAGTAAGTTCTGTCACCATAAGCTGTCTGCTGTGTATAGCAGATTTCCAACTGGGATGCATTTGTGTGTTTGTAATGTAAAAAAAAAAAAAAAAAACATTTTACTGTACATTTAGTGTATACAGTATTTCTCCCCCATAATTGCACATCATACTGTACATTTACCCCCATGTACTGTACCATACCGTACTGTATAATGGAATATTTATTGGAAAAGCATCAATATTAATGTAAAAAAAAGTTTTTATTACAACATCCGATTTCATGTACTGTACTGATCAAAAAATAAGAATTTACTCACCGGTAATTCTATTTCTCGTAGTCCGTAGTGGATGCTGGGTACTCCGTAAGGACCATGGGGTATAGACGGGCTCCGCAGGAGACTGGGCACTCTTAAAAGAAAGATTAGGTACTATATCTGGTGTGCACTGGCTCCTCCCTCTATGCCCCTCCTCCAGACCTCAGTTAGGGAAACTGTGCCCGGAAGAGCTGACATTACTAGGAAAGGATTTGGAATCCAGGGTAAGACTCATACCAGCCACACCAATCACACCGTACAACTCGTGATAACTATACCCAGTTAACAGTATGAACAATAACTGAGCCTCTCTCAACAGATGGCTCATACAATAACCCTTTAGTTAAGCAATAACTATATACATGTATTGCAGAGAGTCCGCACTTGGGACGGGCTCCCAGCATCCACTACGGACTACGAGAAATAGAATTACCGGTGAGTAAATTCTTATTTTCTCTGACGTCCTAGTGGATGCTGGGTACTCCGTAAGGACCATGGGGATTATACCAAAGCTCCCAAACGGGCGGGAGAGTGCGGATGACTCTGCAGCACCGAATGAGCAAACTCAAGGTCCTCCTCAGCCAGGGTATCAAACTTGTAGAATTTTGCAAAAGTGTTTGAACCCAACCAAGTAGCAGCTCAGCAAAGTTGTAAAGCCGAGACCCCTCGGGCAGCCGCCCAAGAAGAGCCCACCTTCCTCGTGGAATGGGCTTTTACTGATTTAGGGTGCGGCAGTCCAGCCGCAGAATGTGCAAGCTGAATCGTGCTACAGATCCAGCGAGCAATAGTCTGCTTTGAAGCAGGAGCACCCAGCTTGTTGGGTGCATGCAGGATAAATAGCGAGTCAGTTTTTCTGACTCTAGCCGTCCTGGAAACATAAAGTTTCAGGGCCCGGACTACGTCCAGCAACTTGGAATCCTCCAAGTCCCTAGTAGCCGCAGGCACCACAATAGGTTGGTTCAAATGAAACGATGATACCACCTTAGGGAGAAATTGTGGACAAGTCCTCCATTCTGCCCTTTCCATATGGAAGATCAGATATGGGCTTTTACATGACAAAGCCGCCAATTCTGACACACGCCTAGTCCAAGCTAAGGCCAAAAGCATGACCACTTTCCACGTGAGATATTTTAGCTCCACGGTCTTAAGTGGCTCAAACCAGTGGGATTTTAGGAATCCAACACACGTTAAGATCCCAAGGTGCCACTGGAGGCACAAAAAGGGGCTGAATATGCAGCACCCCTGTAACAACGTCCAAACTTCAGGCAGTGAAGCCAGTTCTTTTTGAGAGAAAAAGGGATAGGGCCGAAATCTTGACCTTTATGGATCCTAATTTTAGGCCCATAGTCACTCCTGACTGTAGGAAGTGCAGGAATCGACCCCCCTGGAATTCCTCTGTAGGGCCTTCACGGCCACACACCAAGCAACCTATTTTCGCCATATACAGTGAAAAAGTCTTGCTGTCACGTCTTTCCTAGCCTTTATCAGCGTAGGAATAACTGCATCCGGAATGCCCTTTTCCGCTAGGATCCGGCGTTCAACCGCCATGCGGTCCAACGCAGCCGCGGTAAGTCTTGGATCAGACAGGGTCCCTGTTGCAACATGTCCTGACTGAGAGGCAGAGGCCATGGGTCCTCTGAGAGCATTTCTTGCAGTTCCGGGTACCGAGTCCTTCTTGGCCAATCCGGAGCATAGAATATTGTTCACACTCCTCCGTTTATTACAATTCTCAGCCCTTGGGTCTGAGAGGAAGAGGAGGGAATATATAGACCGACTGGAACACCCACGGTGTTACTAGTGCGACCACAGCTATCGTCTGAGAGTCCCTTGACCCAGCGTAAAACCTTTTTTATCTTTTTATTGAGGTGGGACGCCATGTAGTCCACCTGAGGCAGTTTCCATCAATTTGCAAAACTGCGTGAAGACTTCCTGATGAAGTCACCACTTTCCCGGGTGGAGGTCGTGTCCACTCCCGGAATGAACACTGCTGACAGTGCGCTTACTTGATTCTCCGCCCAGCGAAGAATTCTGGTGGCTTCTACCCTCACCACCCTGCTCCTTGTGCCGCCCTGGCGGTTTACATGAGCCCCTGCGGTCTGACTGGATCAGAACCGGTTGGTCGCGAAGCAGGAACTCCGCTTGACTTAGGGCGTTGTATATGGCCCTTAGTTCCAGGATATTGATGTGAAGGCAAGTCTGTTGGCTTGATCACAAACCTTGGAATTTTCTTCCCTGTGTAACTGCCCCCCACCCTCGGAGGCTTGCATCCGTGGTCACCAGGACCCAGTCCTGAATGCCGAATCTGCGGCCCTCGAGAAGGTGAGCACTCCGCAGCCACCACAGTAGAGACACCCTGGCCCTGGGGGATAGGGTGATTAACCGATGCATCTGAAGATGTGATCCGGACTACTTGTCCAGTAAGTTCCATTGTCCTTGCATGGAACCAGCCGAAGGGGATGGCCTCGTATGATGCCATCATCCTTCCCAGGACTCGAGTGCAGTGAAGCACTGACACCTGTTTTGGTTTTCAATAGATTCCTGACCAGTGTCATGAGCTCCTGAGCTCTCTCTATCGGGAGATAAACCCTCTTCTGGTCTGTGTCTAGGATCATGCCTAGGCGAGGTAGATGAGCTGTAGGAACCACGACTTCGGAATATATAGAATCCAGTCGTGTTTCCGTTTCACTTCCAGAGAAGGTGATACGCTGTCCAGCAACTGCTCTCTTGATCTCGCTTTTATGAGGAGATAATCCAAGTATGTGATAATAGTGACACCTTGCTTCCGCAGGAGCACCATCATATCCGCCATTACCTTGGTGAAATTGGTAATGACAATCCCGTACCGCAATTCTGAGGTGGATAAATGATGAGGTGGATAAATGGGGACACGAAGGTATGCATCCCTTATGTCCCGATTCATTTCAGGCTTGCAATGACCGCTCTTAGCGATTCCATCTTGAACCTGAACCTTTTCAGGTATATGTTCAGGGATTTTAATTCAATATGGGTCTAACCGAACCGTCTGGTTTCGGGATTATAACATGGTCGAATAATAACACCCTCTTGTTGAAGGAGGGGACCCTTGACCACCACCTGTTGAAGATACAATTTACGAATTGCAGTTAACACTGGCTCCCTCTCTTGGGGGGAAGCCCGCCGGGTCCTCGGTGAGGGGGCATCTTCTCACAGTCCAGCCTGTATCCCTGCGATACAATTTCTATTGCCCAGGGATCTAACAGGCAGTGAACCCACTTGTGGCTGAACTTACGAAGGCGTGTCCCCACCGGGCCTAGCTCCGCCTGTGGAGCCCCAGCGACATGCAGTGGATTTTTGTAGAGGCCGGGGAGGACTTCTGTTCCTGGGGACTAGCTGTGTTGTACAGCTTCTTTCCTCTGCCCCCGGCTCTGACAAGAAAGGACGCACCTCAGACTTTCTTGTTTCATTATTCGAAAAGCTGCATTTAATAATGTCGTGCTTTCCTAGGCTGTGCAGGAATATAAGGCAAAATATCAGAATTACCAGCTATAGCTGTGGAGACCAGGCCTGAGAACCTTTCTCCACACAATCCTCAGCCTTCCATATGCCTCTTAAGTCAGCATCATCTGTCCAATGTATATTCTACAGGACACGTCAAGCAGAAATCGACATAGCTTTTGTCTCTAGGACCCAGTATACTCATGTCCCTTTGGGCATGCTTTATAATTATATATCTATCACTTAAGACAGCATCTTAAAATATTTATATGCATACTAGGTTCTCAATCTCTGCTGATAAGGTACCTGTCCACGCTGCCACAGCGCTATAAACCCATGCCGACACAATTGCCGGTCTGGGTAGTATACTAGAATGTGCACACTATCTGCAGGATCCCTGAGAATAGCTAGTGCAAACAGGACACCCAAGGGGAAGATTCTTACAGCCTGAGAATTCTCTTGTGGGAAGCTGCCGTCTCTTGTCTGGAGATTCACGCTCTTTTTCCTCATGAGAGGAGGGAAATTTACCTCAGCATTCTTCCCCTTAACATGTGTACTCTCGTGTCAGGGACAGATGAGTCATCAGTGATATGCAAATCATCTTTTATTCCAATAATCATATATTGAATATCTTTTAGCCCTCTTGGCTGTAACTTTGCATTATCGTAGTCGACAGTGGAGTTAAACTCTGTGTCGATACTTTGTTATTTTGGATAGTGAACATAGAGAGACTCTGAAGGACTCTGTGACATAGGGACAGACCAGGGAAGATTTCCTTTCTGTTCCCTAACCTTTTGTGCAATAATTTTACCTCAGCACTTACACATATCCAAACAGGTGTCGGCGTTGTTGACGGAGACACCCTCCCACACACTTATCCGCTCTATCACCTCCTTAGAGGAGCCTTTTACCTCAGACATGTCGACACACGCGTACCGACACACCACACACACAGGGGATGCTCTATTTGAAGACAGTTCCCCCACCAGGCCCTTTGGAGAGACAGCGAGAGAGTATGCCAGCACACACCACAGCGCTATATAATACAGGGATGTACACTATACTGAGTGATTTTTCCCCTATAGCAGCTTATATACACAGTTTTGCGCCTAAATTTATGTGCCCCCCCTCTCTTTTTTTACCCTTTGTGTACCAGGATACTGCAGGGGAGAGCCTGGGGAGCTTCCTTCCAGCTGAGCAGTGAAGAGAAAATGGCGCCGGTGTGCTGAGGAAGAAGGCCCGGCCCCCTCAGCGGCGGGCTTCTGTCCTTTTATGTACTTTAATGGCGGGGGTTAATGCACATATACAGTTTATCAGACTGTATTATGTGCTTTTCGCCAAGTAAGGTAATCTAATTGCTGCCCAGGGCCCCCCAGCGCCCTGCACCCATCAGTGACCGGAGTGTGTGGTGTGCTAAGGGAGCAATGGCGCACAGCTGCAGTGCTGTGCGCTACCTTAATGAAGACCGGAGTCTTCAGCCGCCGATTTTCAACTTCTCTTCGTTCTTCTGGCTCTGCAAGGGGGACGGCGGCGCGGCTCCGGGACCGGACGACCGAGGACTGGGCCTGTGTTCGATCCCTCTGGAACTAATGGTGTCCAGTAGCCTTAGAAGCCCAAGCTAGCTGCAAGCAGGTAGGTTCGCTTCTCTCCCCTCAGTCCCACGTAGCAGTGAGTCTGTTGCCAGCAGATCTCACTGAAAATAAAAAACCTAACAAATACTTTCTTTTCTAGGAAGCTCAGGAGAGCCCCTACGGTGCATCCAGCTCTGGCCGGGCACAGATACTAACTGAGGTCTGGAGGAGGGGCATAGAGGGAGGAGCCAGTGCACACCAGATATAGTACCTAATCTTTCTTTTAAGAGTGCCCAGTCTCCTGCGGAGCCCGTCTATACCCCATGGTCCTTACGGAGTACCCAGCATCCACTAGGACGTCAGAGAAATGTACAGTACTCTATTATTCAGGACTTATAAAACTGTAAATAACTGTTCATACACATCAATAAAAGTACTACTGTATAGTATAATGTTTAATATTGTACATTAGCTTATGCAATATTCAGACAAAGGCAATTTTATAAACATTTTTAATAATGCATCAATTTAAAATTTTATACAGAAAATACAGCACAGAACTACATATTTGTTGTTTGACCATTTCTTTCAACTATATCAGGTAATACTTTATACAGGTGATTTATATAATTATTACAATGTACAGGTGTATCCCATCCAACAGCTGCTGTTTTGTTGTTGGCTTCGCAACACTCCTAATGTATCTCTTCAATTGAACCCACACTAATTCAATTGGATTCATGTCTGGTGATCTAAAAAAAAAAAAAAAAAGAGTACGAAAAAAAATGTTTGTAAATGAATGAAGTTAAATAGAGAAAATAAAACATACGGTATTGTACTGTTTATTAAACAAAAAAATAAATTTACAGTACTAGAGTGCTATCCAAAATTGTACTTGTACAGTATTAAAAGAATACTCACTCTGGTGGTGTGCGTTCCCAATTGATACCTTTCTCTTCCATAAATTTGGCTGAGGCAGAGTGTTTAGGGTCATTGTCTTGGAATTTCCTGTGATGAGATGGGTAATATTTATTCACGAATGGCACCATACATCCCTCTACTATTTTTTCTTGGAAGAATTGCTTATCCATGATCCCTACAGAAATAAAAAAAAATGTTGTTCATTAATAAGCAATTCATTTTATTGTGCAGTTACATGTACTCTACAGTACAGCATGTATTTTTACAAAACACAGGCACATAATAAAGTATATTACCTTCGAAAAATAATAGGGGACCAGCTCCTAAACGTGATATGCCTCCCCATACATGGACTTTCAATGGATGCTTTGGGCGTGTTTTTAATGAGATATGGTGACATTTCAGGAATGACATTCTGGAGAACCGCTCAAGAGCAACAGACAATTTATCTGTGAAAATGACATCATGAAATGTTTCACCACTCTCAATCCATCGCCGTGCCTGTTCAACTCTTTTTTCTTTATTCACATTTCTTATCATGGGAGATATCCTGTGAAGAGCCAAAAATAATTAATCAGAAATTAATCAGATACAGTAATGAAAGAGATTACTCTATATACAGTAGACTGTATGTGCAGTATACTGTACTATATACCTACTGAATACATTAAACTGTATATACATTACAGTATATACACAGTACTGTATATATATATATATATATATGACAGATTCACAAGTTCATGGGTAAAAGTACCGCAAAGAGTGACCCCTCCCCATTGGTGTTGGTTTATGCCTTAGGGGACTCGGACACTCATACTTGTATTTCAAAAGCACAGTATTTTCCACCGCCTACCCCTACCCCCATTGCCCTTCCCCCTGGGAGCCTGCACAGATCATGCAGTAGACAGAGAGGGAGTTCAGGTCATGTGCAATACACAAACGCAGACGATCTACAGTACTGTGTTGCTCAGTTAGTTGCATCAGAATACACTAATTTATACTCATTGTCGCTGTGTATTTGCATTTAGCATAAAGAATCGCTCCTGCAGATTTACTCTGATTTATGTGAAACCTGTGTGCACCCTTCCATTGAATGTATTACAAAGAAAAAAATAATAATATTAAAGTGAATGTCACAGGAACACATAAAAAAAAGGTTGGCACTTCCTTCCCATTAGTGTTGGTTTATGCCTTAGGGGACTTGGACGCTCATACTTGTATTTCAAAAGCACAGTATTTTCCACCGCCTCCCCCTACCCCCATCGCCCTTCCTCCCTGGGAGCCTGCACAGGTCATGCAGTAGACAGCGAGGTAGTTCAAGTCATGTGCAATACACAAACGCAGATGATCTACAGTACTGTGTTGCTCAGTTAGTTGCATTAGAATACACTAATTTATACTCATTGCCGCTGTGTATTTGCATTTAGCATAAAGAATCGCTCCTGCAGATTTACTTTGATTTATGTGAAACCTGTGTGCACCCTTCCATTGAAAGTATTACAAAGAAAAAATAATAATATTAAAGTAAATGCCACGGGAACACATTAAGAAAAAGGTTGGAACTTCCTTCCCATTGGTGTTGGTTTATGCCTTAGGGGACTCCAACGCTCATACTTGTATTTCAAAAGCACAGTATTTTCCACCGCCTACCCCTACCCCCATTGCCCTTCCCCCTGGGAGTCTGCACAGGTCATGCAGTAGACAGGGAGAGAGTTCAGGTCATGTGCAATACACAAACGCAGAAGATCTACAGTACTGTGTTGCTCAGTTAGTTGCATCAGAATACACTAATTTATACTCATTACTGCTGTGTATTTGTATTTAGCGTAAAGAATCGCTCCTGCAGATTTACTCTGAGTTATGTGAAACCTGTGTGCACCCTTCCATTAAATGTATTACAAAGAAAAAAAATTATATTAAAGTGAATGTCACGGAAACACATAAAAAAAATAAGTTGCCACTTTAGGACTCGAACCCGGGACTCTCAGCGTGGGAGGTGGGAGCCTTCATCGCTAGCCCACAACGCTTCATGAGAGATTCACAAGTTCATGTGTAAAAGTATTGCAAAGAGCGTCCCCTCCCCATTGGTGTTGGTTTATGCCTTAGGGCACTTGGACGCTCATACATGTATTTCAAAAGCACAGTGTTTATGCATTGTACATACTTCCTTTTACACAATTAGTTGTGTCTGCATACACAATCTTGCGTCTGCATACACAAGTGTTTTAACATGTTCGTTTGTGTCTGTATAAACTGTTTATTTTGAGAACTCTCACCGTCTGACCATTGGTCACCATCTATTAACATTACAGTCGTCACTGACCATTTGCCAGAGCTGTAGATCAATCCGCAGCTATATCATCTAAAGTACTGGATTAGTGGAGCATTAGCCACCCAGTAGTGGAGATGTGTAATGCATGCTGATTATCTAGTGACGCCTCAACGTGCCTGTCCATGATTAAACTCAGCAAGCTAAGCTATCGCCTTAGTGTGACTAAACGTCCGTCTAGGCACAGAACCAGTCAAGATAACGGAGGACCCATCTGTACAGCAGAAAACCCTGGTGGTGAAGTGTGGCCCAGGTGGAAATAAACTGTCTTGTGGATTGAGTACTTAAGCTTTATGCTGATGTTCTTTTACCTCAATGTACAGTAATGTGCAAAAGTTTTAGGCACGTGTGGAAAAAATGCTGCAAGGTAAGAATGATTTCAAAAATAGAAGTGTTAATAGTTTGTTTTTATCAATTAACAACATGCAAAGTGAATGAACAGAAGAGAAATCTAAATTAAATCAATATTTGGTGTGACCATCGTTTGCCTTCAAAACAACATCAATTGTTCTAGGTACACTTGCACACAGTTTTTGAAGGAACTCGTCAGGAATGTTGTTCCAAACATCTTGGAGAACTAACCACAGATTCTGTTGATGTAGGCTTGCTCAGTTTTTTCCATATCTTTATGTAATACAAGACAGACTCGATGATGTTAAAATCAGGGCTCTAGGGGTCCATATCATCACTTCCAGGACTCCTTGTTCTTCTTTACACTGAAGATAGTTCTTAATACCATTAGCTGTATGGGGTCGTTGTCCTGTTGCAGAATAAATTTGGAGCCAGATGCCTCCCTGATGGTAATGCATGATGGATAAGTACCTGCATGATTCTGGCAAGATAGTCATTAGCTTTAAAGCTGCAATACGTCTAAAGGGAAAGTCAGGTTGTTAATCAGAATCTTCCTTACTGGATGTTGCCCATGCAGTAGTGTTCAGAGACCGTTTTAATGTGCAGATTATGGGTTACTTTTAATACTCATTGTGAATTCCATACAAAAGAACATCTCTTCTTGCTGGCCCGCAAATAAGTGCACTTTTATAACATATATGCCCTGGAAAACAGAACAGGATATAACATTATTTATAATAAAGACAAGTAACATGCTGAGGTATAAACACAATTAGTTAATTTTACATTTTCTTGTTTATCATTAAGTGGAAGGATGGTACATATGGGAAATGTACACACAGCGGAACTACAATTGGATGCAGGATGTGTACTACTATAGAGCCCGAAGGTAAGAGAAGCCTAGAACCACTGAGTTGTACCCCATTCCGATTCAAATGTTCTGCTTTCAAATGAATACGGAAGTCACCTCTTTTTGCATAGCAGCACAGTATCAGCAGTGACCGACAACAACCCAAATTTTGGTATGGGACCAGGCAATACATTGCTCTGCCCAGAACTACACATTTTGGACAGTATTCAATTCTTTTCACCCCCTTCCACACCCATTCTGTTTCTGCTAATGGGCGTGGTATAATCATTTCAGCTTGCTGCCCCAGAGTAGCGAGGGCATTCAAACCTTTACACAGCCAAACCTGATTACTATGGGCGCAATATGCGCGATAACAGGGAACACTTTAGAAAGTAGATTGGGCCTGATATATCATTTGAATAAGATGTACAGTATGCCAACATGGCGAAAGTAACTCCTGAAGGAACACAAATTTGGGATCTGCATAATTTCCTGACATGCAGCACCAGCATTTTCAGTTAATCCAGTTACATGAATCCCTTTCAATGGAAGAATGCTGAGATTGACTGAGTAAAGGCTTTGGCAACTGTACAGATTACAAACAAACTTGATTCTTCTACACAATGGCATCAGTAGGGGGGTGTAGACTGCACCCATCCGAGAGGGTGACACCAAAATAGCAGAGCTGCTCTCACCGAGCAACAGTGATGGATGACATGTAAATGTGAGAGTCATCCACACTATGGGGTTAATTCAGACCTGATCGCTGCTGTGCCGACGGCTGTCTAAGCCCTGCGATCGCCTCTGCCTGATTGACAGGCAGAGGTGGTCACTGGGCGGAAGGGGGCGGGATGGCGGCATTTGGCAGAACTTTTAGTGGTGGGCCACGGCGGCTGCGTGATGTCACACGCAGCCACTGCGACCAGAGCAGCATCGAGAAGCTCCCTGCCAGCGCGCAGGAGTTGCGCTGGTGGGGAGATACTCTATCAATACAAAAGCGTCGCACAGCTTTTGTACTTGTGCAATGGGGCGGGGCCTGACATACAGGGTGGACTAGCCCTGTGCTGGGTGTCCCCCCGCATGTCAGGGAAGCTGATCGTAGATGAGTCTGAGTAACCCCCTATGCCAGGAGACGCTGGGGTTGCCCAGCAGATTCTGAAGCACTGGAAAAGCCCAGGCATGACGAGAATGGAGGCATGACATGTGGTCATGCCCCCCAAATATCAAACATCAGGAGTCATAGCATCACTGACACAAGGCCATGCCCACTTTCACGCGTGCAAGGAGTCTGCACTGGCTTACACCAACCCTAGTGATGCCATTGATTCTACAGGTAAGAGATTTGGTGCTTATAACGTGAAATGTAAAGGGCATTGTTTCCTCTAAACTGAATTATCTAAAAATATTAGCATTACAAACAGTCCTTATAAGGAAAACTCCATTGTACAGGGTTGCATTGAACAGCAGAATCTCAATGTAATCTTTCAATAGCTTGATTCACTTTATAGCTGAATGGCAATACTCCTTCCTCTGGGACCACCCAGTGGCTTCACTAGGGGGGGTGCAGGTAATGTGGGTCGCACTGTAGCATTACGTGCAGCATTCCTATCACAATGTAGGAGCTGGCAGTGCAGCCACAAAAGTCTCCTGGGGCAGCACAGAATCTCTGGGGAGTGATGAAACAGGGTTGGGTTGTGAGGCCACAGCCTCTTCCCATGATGCTATGCCCCCTTTTTGGTGGCTCCAGGTGTCTATGAACCCAGTGACGCCCCTGAGACTACCTATATATCACTCCACAGCTTGAGTAATTTTGTTGGAAGTCCCACTGCAGTAACTATTATCACTGAAACATAAGCAGTGTGGCCTACTCCTCAGATCATGGATCATGTCCTCCATTGCGGGGGACTGATTGCAGCGGGTACAATAGAAAGGTAGTTGGTGGATGGGTAGGAGGGGGGGGGAGTTAAAGAGAATTAACTGGAAGTCTTTCATTCATCAGTATTTATTTTCCAAATGATCCAGTTTGGATTGGGAGGGTGGGGGGACATCCTTAGTAGTTACTCCTAAAAACTGAGTTGTTCCCAACATACAGTACACACACAAATCATTCCATTTGCAGATAAAGGGCCAGTCAGATTCGGACACATCTAACCTCATGGATGCAAATAGTGATTGTTACCATATAGCACGTGCGTCGGACGGATCTCTGACGGTTCACACTTTGCATGAAATGGACTGAAACTGGGCAGCAACATACAAGAGATCTGTTTGATATGAGTGTCATGGGCGTATATCGGGAGGCATTTGATATGCGGCATGTCTGGATCCCGGCGCTCACCATACCAACGCCGAAATCCTGACAGCCGGCATACTGACAACTATTATCCCTCTTGGGGTGTCCATGACACCCCTGGAAGGAGAATAAATAGCGTGCCGCGCGCAGCGCACCACCGTGCCTGCAGCATGGTGAGCGCAGCGAGCCCGCAAGGGGCTCTTTTGTGCTCACTCCGCTCCCTGCATGCCGGCGGTCAGGATCCCAGCGTCGGGATTCTGGGCGCTGTGGTCCCAAGCGCCGGCATAACATATTACACCCCGTATATCTATAGCTCCATGTGATTCTGGGATGTATTCATGAAGCAGTGAAAAGAGTGGAGAAGTTGTTCATGGCAACCAATCAGCTGTTCTGTATAATTTTATAGTATGAAAGTTATAAATGTTACTTTAATGCTGATTGGTTGCCATGGACAACTTCTCCACTGGCTCACTTCTCCACAATTTCCACTGCTTCATGAATAGACCCCTCTGAGTGGTGCGTATCAAGAAGGACATTGTTGTTTCTGACGAATCTCCTGCAACCAGCACAAGTCTGATGCAAGTGCCAATGCTAATTAAGACGGTCGCTGGATTGTATCAGTTAGCCTGCTATAGATTCTCACATTGGGGGATCATTCCGAGTTGTTCGCTAGCTGCTTTCTGTCGCAGCGCGGCGATTAGGTGAAAAAGCGGCATTTCTGCGTATGGTGCGCAGTACGCACGCGCAACGTAATTTCACACAAAACTATGCAGTTTCACACAAGGTCTAGCGACGCTTTTCAGCCTCACTGCTGTTCGGTGAGTGATTGACAGGAAGTGGGTGTTTCTGGGCGGAAACTGACCGGTTTCGGGGAGTGTGTGTAGAAACGCAGGCGTGCCCGATAAAAATGCAGGAGTGGCTGGGAAAACGGGGGAGTGGCTGGCCGAACGCAGGGCGTGTTTGTGACGTCAAAACAGGAACTAAACATTCTGAAGTGATCGCTAGCTAGGAGTAAGTTTCGAGCTGCTCAGAAACTGCACAATCTTTTTTTGTAGCAGCGCAGCGATCCTTTCGTTCGCATTTCTGCTAAGCTAAGATACACTCCCAGTGGGCGGCGGCTTAGCGTTTGTACTGCTGCTAAAAACAGCAAGCGAGCGAACAACTCGGAATGAGGGCCATTATCTGTATGACATTAGCAGATAATAGTACATCTGGCTTTCTCGGCTTCGCACAAAAGAACTTCCAAGTTGGAATCAGGACCAAGATACACAAATCTGATACACACATTTGCAAATATATGATAAGCTACCCCCACTAACTTCAAGGCATTTCTGCCACTGGTAGTCCTGACTCTAAACAATGCGAGTTCCTATATGTGTTTTTAATTGTGAGCTAACTTACCAGGAGGTATCCCAATAAAACTTCTGGCACTACAAAGACAAGGACACCCGTGGAAGATAGCTCATCATATATATGCAGGTGTGTGTAACTGGAGCTACATTCAGAACGCAAATGCCGGATCCTACCCGGTAAGACAAACGTGTACTTACCGGGTGGGATCCGGCATGTGCGCTCCGCTGCTGGCTTTCCGACCCGGCAATATACCGGGTCGGTTGCCATAGCAGCGGAGGGAGCAGCAGCAGCAGGGGCGGGGGTGGAGGCGGCGCCGGGAGATGAGCTCATCTCCTGCGCCGCCTCTCCCTATGCTGTGAATGGGAACCGTGTCGCATCGACACGGCTCCCATTCACACCGCACCTGACCCGGTAATCAACCCGGGTAAAACCCTTCTTTTTTACCGGGTTCAATTACCGGGTCAGGCGACCCGCTAAATCGTGAAAGGACCTTTCACATCGCACACTGACCCGGTTCGACACGGCAATATTTATTTTATTCATTAGCAGTTTCTTATATAGCGCAGCATATTCCGTTGCGCTTTACAATTAGAACAACAATTATAGAACAAAACTGGGTAAAGACAGACAGACAGACAGAGGTAGGAAGGCCCTGCTCGCGAGCTTACAATCTATAGGGAAATAGGCATTGATACACAAGGATAGATGCTACTTGTCACATAATGGTTCCCCAGGTTGCTAGGTTCTTAATGGGTTGTATATGATATGATCACCCAGCAATGTTGGAAGACAAAATGTGAGTTTATGTGGACTGTACAGAGGGGATGTAACTTGATAGGGAAGCTGTGAAGGTTATGTGTGTGGGTCAGAAATTTGGTAGGCTTGTCTGAAGAGATGAGTTTTCAGAGAACGTTTAAAGGTTTGGAGACTAGAGGAGAGTCTTATTGTGCGTGGGAGTGCATTCCACAGAGTGGGTGAAGCCCGGGTAAAGTCCTGTAATTTTGAGTGGGAACAGGTAATACATGTGGATGATACCGGGTTATTTGTGCGATGTGAAAGGGGTATGGGTGTCCTGTATCACAAACTCCATCATTATAGTCTAGGTTTTAAGGAAATCAATGCTTAAATCCAGATGGTTGAATTACATTGACTAAGGCAGAGGTTCTCAAACGCAGTCGTCAAGGCACCACAACGGTCCAGGTTTTAAGTTTATCCATACTTGGCCACAGCTGACTTAATTAGTACCTCAGACAATTTGATTTAAGCATCTGTGCTGAGCCATGGATATACCTAGAACCTGGACTATTGGGGTGCCCTGAGGACCGCGTTTGAGAACCTCTGGACTAAGGTACTAATTAAGTCACCTGTGCTCAAGCATGAATATCCTTACAATCTGGATTGTAAAGGAGTAGTTTGGGAAACTCAAATACACTACTACAATATCTACAGTACCTTCAGAAATGACATTTTACCAATACTTTTTCCATAGACTCTCATATCCACTGTTTCTGTAGAGAAATAAATATGTAGTTAGTGGATATGTTCAGAAACACAAAAGGTAAAAATAAGATTTTAAACCTACCGGTAAATCTATTTCTCCTAGTCCGTAGAGGATGCTGGGGACTCCGTAAGGACCATGGGGTATAGACGGGCTCCACAGGAGATAGGGCACCTAAAAAGAACTTTTACTATGGGTGTGCACTGGCTCCTCCCTCTATGCCCCTCCTCCAGACCTCAGTTAGAGAACTGTGCCCAGAGGAGATGGACAATACAAGGCAGGATTTAGCAATCCAAGGGCAAGATTCATACCAGCCCACACCAATCATACCATGTAACCTGGAACATACATAACCAGTTAACAGTATGAACAAACAACAGTAACGGTCCAAGACCTATTCCAACTGTAACATAACCCTTATGTAAGCAACAACTATATACAAGTCTTGCAGAGTTTCCGCACTGGGACGGGTGCCCTGCCCAGCATCCTCTACGGACTAGGAGAAATAGATTTACCGGTAGGTTTAAAATCTTATTTTCTCTCACGTCTCTGAAAGAAAATCGAGAGGGCCGAAATCTGTACCTTAACAGAGCCTAATTTCAGGCCCATATCCACTCCTGTCTGTAGGAAGTGGAGAAAACGACCCAGATGAAAATCTTCCGTAGGTGCATTCTTGGTCTCACACCAAGACACATACTTTCGCCAGATACGGTGATAATGCTTAACCGTCACCTCCTTCCTAGCCTTTATTAAAGTAGGGATGACCTCTTCCGGAATTCCCTTTTTCGCTAGGATTCGGCGTTCAACCGCCATGCCGTCAAACGTAACCGTGGTAAGTCTTGAAATACACAGGGCCCCTGTTGCAACAGGTCTTCCCTCAGAGGAAGAGGCCAGGGGTCTCCTGTGAGCATCTCTTGTAGATCTGAGTACCAGGCCCTTCGAGGCCAGTCTGGGACAACGAGTATTGTCTGTACGTTTCTTTGCCTTATGATCCTCAACACTTTTGTGATGAGAGGAAGAAGAGGAAACACGTAGACCGATTTGAACAGCCACGGTGTTATCAGAGCATCTACTGCCACTGCCTGAGGGTCCCGAGACCTGGCACAATACCTCCGAAGCTTTTAGTTGAGGCGTGATGCCATCATGTCTATTTGAGGAGTTCCCCAAAGACGTGTTATGTCTGCAAAGACTCCTTGATGAAGACCCCACTCTCCTGGATGGAGATCGTGTCTGCTGAGGAAGTCTGCTTCCCAGTTGTCCACTCCCGGAATGAAGACAGCCGACAGAGCGCTTACACGATTTTCCGCCCAGCTAAGAATCCTTGTGGCTGCCGCCATCGCGACTCTGCTTCTTGTCCCGCCTTGGCGGTTCACATGAGCCACTGCTGTGACATTGTCTGATTGAATCAGAACCGGTAGGTTTCGAAGAAGACTCTCCGCTTGTCGAAGGCCGTTGTAAATGGCCCTGAGTTCCAACACATTGATGTGTAGACAGGACTCCTGGTCTGACCAAAGACCCTTAAAAAAAATTTCCCTGTGTGACCGCTCCCCATCCTCGGAGGCTCGCGTCCGTGGTAACCAGGATCCAATCCTGAATTCCGAACCTGCGACCCTCCAGCAGGTGAGCACTTTGCAACCACCACAGGAGAGACACTCTGGCCCCTGGGGACAGAGTTATTTCCCGATGTAAGTGCAGATGGGACCCGGACCACTTGTCCAGAAGGTCCCATTGAAAAGTCCTTGCATGGAACCTTCCGAAGGGAATGGCCTCGTAGGCCGCCACCATTTTTCCCAGAACTCGAGTGCATTGGTGAACTGACACCCTTTTCGGTTTTAGCAGGTCTCTGACCATGTTCTGGATGTCCTGGGCTTTCTCTATTGGGAGGAAGACCTTCATTTGTTCCGTATCCAGTATCATACCTAGGAACGGTAGTCGAGTTGTCGGAATCAACTGTGACTTCAGGAGATTTAGAATCCAACCGTGTTGCTGGAGCACTCTCAGAGAGAGCGCCACACTGCTCAGCAATTTCTCCCTTGATCTCGCTTTTATCAGGAGATCGTCCAAGTATGGGATAATTGTGACTCCATGCTTGTGTAACACCCCTTTACCTGGGCTTTCTGGGTAATGGTGTGTATTTAAACTCTTCCCGCTTTGCAATGCTTCTCACCTTGTACTTCTCTTGGTATTAGTGCCTCCACCCGAATCTTGACGTGACGTGCTCTTCTGGGAAGTGTTAAATTTTGGAAACACCAGAGGGAGACTCGGGAAACCCTCTGCCCACCACGTGCTTAGACCGACCCCACTACAGGAATATATCACACGGATATGTTGCAAAAGCCACTCTGGCACATTTATTAAAGGGTCTGGAATAGCAATTGCTTTTATGCATTTATATACAAGGGACTATAGTAGATCAATAAAAGAGGACATATACTAAAGGCATAGGAACATGTTGGTCAGTAATGCACACACATATCTAAAGGGTGTATAATGCAGTAATAAGAAAAATGAACATAATACATGAATCTGCTTTCTCCTGTCTGTCCCTTCCTGAACTTCCCTTTTGTATGCAGATAAAACCCTGGCCTTTGCAATCACTGACTGGGTAATGACAACTTAAAACAGCAGTATAACAAGGAATTTCACACATACCACATACAGCATTAGACAATACATCCCCCACTATAGTGCACTGTTATTTCAGAGTTCCTTATCTTCTGCATGCTATAGCTTGACTGAAAAGGTACTTTAACAGGTTCCAATTGGCACTTTCAGCAATGCTGGTACTTGTAGTTCCACAAACTGATTCTTGGTGAAATCACACACTTTGTTAGCTACTATTTATCAGTCTTTACCAAGAAACATAACACTGTAAACCGTTACTTATCTCACATTCCTCCAAAGTGTGTCCCTCTGCAAACTGTCCTCTCCAGGGGTCGAAAAGGAAGGTTTGAAATGCATTATCCTCTGTAGGCCACTTAACTTCATCAGACTGGGGTTCTCCCTCTCCGTAGGGCTCTTTCTGTACAGTCACGTGGACTTCTTCCCCAGTATTCTCCAGTCATTGTCAGCTGCATCTTGCTATATTCCAGACATGGTTCCTTCTCCCTCCTTGGCCATCTCCTCCTCCACTCCCCTGGACAAAAGCATTCCATTCTCCACTCCCCCCTCCCCATGCCCTGTTTCTCCACCCCCCGACAGCCTCTGCGTGTCTCTCTGTATATCCTCTGAAACCCAAGGCTGTCTGGGAGATGTAGTCTCTAAACACAAAATGGCCGGTGTCCAATTTCACATTTGCTGCCTGTCATAAGCGCGGGGCGCTACATACTCCCCCTGTGGGACTGGCAATCCGCTGACAAAGTGATGAGCCTGTTCCACACCCTGAAAAGGAATATGTGTTAAACCATTCTGTCTGTTTACACATCCACACATACCCTGACAAGCTCCTACGATGACAGGGGTGGGCCCCAAATAAGGCCAAGGGTAGACCCAGTGAGGGTGAACCACCCTGGGCACTTCAGTGGCCCTTCCTAACTCATCATAAGTAAATATCATAGGGGCCCTAGTGGTGCGTCTGGGTCGGCTAATAGCTGGAAGGGCTCCCTCATCTCCCTCTGACACCCTTTCTGGTTGTTCAGCCTCTCCCCCAACATCTCTCTCTTCTGGTTGGTCCTGAGCCTGTCCCTCAGGTTCTCTAACTTCCACCGTTACTTCAGGTACGACCTCCTCCAACCTGCACACCTGTTCTCCTCTTGGCTCTCCTGTAGCTCTCTCAGTAGACCTGTGGGGTCTAGTGACCTCATGACTTTGAATGACAGTCTCATTTTCCGTAGTGGGAGAATCATACCCCCATTCATCCTCACTGCAATCTGTCTCTTTATAATCTCTAGTTTCCTCTCTCCTGGTAGACCTCAGTCTTCCTGGCTTCCTCCAGGGCACCCTCTCGGTGGTCTCAACAGCATGCTCGGTCTTGAACCTCACATCTCTCCCAATCGGTAATAGGTGTTGACGGTGATAAGTCTTTATGGGCCCTGTTTGTCCTTCAGGCCTTACACGGTAAACAGGTGCCCCAGACATTTTGGCCACCACTTCATAGGGTTCTTCTCTCCATCGATTTGCCAATTTATGCTTTCCTGGTATTCCCAGGTAGCGGAGCAGTACTCTGTCTCCTATCCCCAGCACATTCTCTTTCACACGACTGTCATATCGAGTCTTGTTTCTCAAACCAGACTTAGTAGAAGCTTCTTGAGCCAACTTGTGAGCATGTCTCAGTTCTTCTCGCAGTCTCTGCACATACTGTAAATGTGTCTCCCCCGAGTGGGAAACCTCCATTATTCCGAAACAAATGTCTACAGGCAGTCGGGCTTCTCTTCCAAACATAAGGAGGTATGGTGAGTATCCAGTTGACTCATTTTTTGTGCAGTTATATGCATGTACTAACTGACTGATGTGCCTACTCCAGTGTGCCTTCCTGGCAGTGCCCAAAGTGCCCATCATGTTGAGAAGGGTTAGATTGAATCTCTCTGGCTGCGGGTCCCCTTGTGGATGGAATGGTGTCGTCCTCGACTTCTGTATCCCGCACAATTCGCAGATCTCTTTTATCAGCCGATTCTCAAAATCTCTTCCTTGATCAGAATGTATCCGGGCTGGAAGTCCATAATGCACAAAGAATTTCTCCCATAGAATCTTGGCAACAGTTGTGGCTTTTTGATCTTTGGCTGGGTAGGCCTGGGCGTACCGAGTGAAATGATCTGTCACGACGAGAATATGTGCTGTGTTGCTTTCATCTGGCTCTACAGAAAGGAAATCAATACACACCAGCTCTAGTGGCCCATCACTCGAAATGTTTTTCAATGGTGCAGCTCTTTCGGGCAGTGTTTTACGCAGAATGCAAGTCCCACAATTTCTGCAATATTTTTCAATATCAGTCTCCATCCTTGGCCAATAGAACCGATCGGCAATCAACCCGCTTGTTTTCTCAACACCTAAGTGCCCATGTTGGTCATGTAGGGCATTCAGTATAGAATCACGATGTTTATTTGGCAGAACCAACTGTCTTCTTACTCTACCATCTCGGTGGGTAGATTCCCTATAAAGGAGGCCTCCTCTGACCATCAGAAATTCTCTTTGCCTGTGCAGTAAGATGGCTTCTTCTGTTTTAAGGGCCTTTGGCCCCAACCTCTCATTGTTCTTTATCATCCAATAGACCGCTCCTAGGGACAGATCTTCTAGTTGATCACTTTTCAGCTGTTTCCTACTGATCCTCTGCAGATCACCCAGTTCAAACTGACTCAGCCAGCAATAATGTTTGGGCAGTGCCGCTTCTGAAAGTCCCAATGCAGTGACACATTCTCTCACAGGTGGCACCACCACTCTTCCTTCATGGCACATACCTCTTACTTCTGGAGCAGGCACTTCAACCCACTCTTCTTCAGGTGATTCCGCATGTCTTCCAGCCAACCTGGACAAAGCATCAGCATCAATGTTTCCTTTGCCAGGTCGGTACTTCAGCGTGAAGTCATACACAGCCAAAGCTGCCAGCCATCGATGTCCTGTGGCATCCAACTTTGCTGTAATCTGGATGTATGTCAACGGATTGTTGTCAGTATGGACTTCAAATGTAGCACCATACAAATAATCATGCAGACGGTCGACAATGGCCCATTTTAATGCCAAGAATTCCAGCTTGTGCACAGGGTAATTCTTTTCGCTGGGTGATAGGCCTCGGCTAACATAGTGCACAGGCCTCATCTGGCCTTCTTGTTCTTGGTAAAGTACTCCCCCGAGTCCATCAAATGATGCATCTACATGAAGAATGTATGGAAGGTCAGGGTTTGCATAGGCGAGCACTGGAGACTGGGTAAGACCCTCCTTCAATCTCTTGAATGCAGTTTCACACTCTTCTGTCCATCTTTCCCCAAATAGGTCATTAACACGGAGAAAGTGTTTATTTCCTTGCTGGTTCATCCACCCCTTCACTGGTGGGTACCCTTTGGTTAATTCTGTCAAAGGCTTGGCTAGTTTCGAATATCCTGGAACAAATCTTCTGTAGTACCCACAGAACCCCAGAAAAGACCTCAGTTCCTTTAGTTTTGTGGGCCGTGGCCACTCTTCCACAGCTTCTACTTTGGCAGGGTCAGTGGAGATCCCTTCTCTGCTGACAATGTGCCCAACATACTTGACTTGCTTCTGGCATAGTCGACACTTTTCTAAAGATAGCTTTAGCCCTTTACTCTTCAATCGGTCAAGTACTTTGAGCAATCTCTCGTTATGTTCTTGTAGAGTCCTCCCAAAAACAATCAAGTCATCCAGATACACGATTACCTCACGGAAATTCATGTCCCCCACGGTCTCATCCATGCACCTCTGAAAGGTGGCTGGGGCACCTTTTACCCTCTGTGGCATTCTCTTGAACTGAAAGAACCCTTCAGGGCATATGAAGGCTGTCTTCTCAGCATCTCCCGGACTCATTAGAATCTGGTAGTACCCACTCCTGAGGTCTAGCACAGAGAACCATTTGCTTCCTTGCAGACAGTCAAGTGCCTCATCAACTTTAGGCACTGTGTACTGGTCTGGCACTGTTCGCTTGTTAAGAGTTCGGTAGTCCACACACATCCGGATATCACCATTCTTCTTACGAGCCACCACTATTGGAGAGGCATAGGGACTCTCTGATTTTTCAATGACATCATTCTCCAGTAGACCTTTCAGATGACTTCTTACATCATACAAATCCGCAGGGGCCAATCTTCGTGACCTTTCTCGAAAGGGTTTTTCATCAGTAAGACGAATCTTATGTTGGACCCCTCTAGCCAGCCCTAGGTCCCAATCTCCTAGGGAGAAAACATCTCTCCTCTCTAACATTTCTTTGATCAGTCTGTCTAGATCGGCTTTCATGGCATCTGTACCTTCAAAGCATGGTTGGAAACTGTCTGCAACCAACACACTCTTTTTCTGAGCTTCTTCTGCCTCCTTTTTTCGATAGTCCGCCAGGCATACAGGATGAATGGTGAGCGTCTGGTAATATTCCTTTCCACCCTCCTCTCTGCACCATTGGGCAAGTGAATTGAACAAATGGGCATTGGTTCCTATGATAGCTTGCACATCCCTATCCTCTTCTTCTGGATCGGGACACACAAGGGCGACTACTTGCACTTCTTTTTCAATCCCAGCCACTTCTCTTGGGAACTTGAGGTCCACTGTGATGTATCCGAGATATGGATAGCTCTGTTCACTGAGGCCCCAGATGGTCAGCCCAGACAATGGATGTACCTTGACATCAGACAGATTCTCACGAAACCACTTCTCGAACACAATGGACACCTGGGAACCACTATCCAGTAGAGCCGTACACCTCTGTCCATTCAATAAGGCAGTCACGTGAGGCGCTGGACCGACTAGGCCAGGTGGCAATATATTCCAGGTAGCAGGTGAGTTCCCCACAGCATTGGTACTAACTTTCTTTAGGGGGCCAGGGTGGGGTCTTCTGGTCCCCCTTTCTCGTTTCCCGAAGGCTGTTCAGGTGGTGGGGATTGCTTATATGATGACCTCTGATTCCATCTGGCTGGACACTGTCTAGCTATATGTCCAGGCCGACCGCACTCAAAACATCTTCTGGGGTCACCTCGACTCTCTAGTTGTATTGGAGATGATGCATGCGAAGGCCTTGGGGCCTCCCTAGCTGTCTGAAGGGCTAACAGATGGTCTATCTGTTCCTTCTGCACTTGAAGGATCTTCAGTAACTCCACCTCTTTTGCACTGGTTTCCTGCTTCAGGCTAACAGTCTTTATCTTTTTGGCCACACCATCTCTAGCTTCGATTATAGCTTCCTCTTGTTTGACTTCATCGATTAGCTGGTTGAAAGAAGGAGCTGGGTTTCTAGTAGAGTCTCCCCGGAGCTTCAATGCAACTGGGTCTAAAGACAGTGCTCCTCTTAGTAACTGTTGCAGGCGACTCCCATCTACTTCACTGAGGGTCATTCCCCCTTTTTCCACAATGCGGTAAATTAGCTTGTCCAGGCGGTATAGATATTTGGACAATCTCTCCCCCGGCTCTTGACAGGTGTTTCTTAACTTGTAAAGGAGGTCAGTGGCATCTTCTGATGTTCCAAACTCTCTTTCCAGAGCCGCTAGATAGTTCCGTGCAGTAGCATTAGGGTCACTCCGACGAGTGGCCTGCACAATCTCCATTGCTGGACCACGTAAACTCTCCACTATCCGTTGTCTCTTTGCAGTCTCAGGACAGTGCCACTCTTCCATGTACTGGATTGCAGTGTCTTTCCACACCTCATAGGCATCTTCTCCAGTTGGAACAGGTTGGACACCTGAGAAAGGTCTCAATCTCCTATATCCACCATCATACTGGTTTCTTCCCAGTTGCTCCACGAGTTTATTCATAGCGACCAAAAATAATCGACTCTGCATGTCAGAGGCTCCATCTAGGCCCAGAGGTGAATCATCTTGTCTTGGAATGTCAGGGGACTGTACAATGGGGCTCCTTGCCCTCTCTTCAGTAGGACTTGATTCTTGGGCAACTCTCATCCCCTCACTTGGCTTAAGAGGCAACACTACACTCCAACGTTTGCTTCCCTCATATGAAAAAACAGCAGGGATCAATCCTCTCTCCAACACAGCATCGCTCTCTAGCAGCACAGCATCATCCCTCCTGCCCAGTACATTTGGCCTCTGCATCCCTGTCCGATCTGCAATCATCTTGGTAACCTCCTCATCTGGAACTTCCTGCAGTTCACCGCACAAAACAAAACAGCATTCTGAATCTTTGGATAGTTGTTCACACCAACCATATACTTCTTCTGGCTTCAAACTAGCCATGACGCCCGCCTGGTAAGCAAATTCTGAGTTAGCTGTACGAATCTCAGCAGTGCACTCCACTGTAACACCCCTTTACCTGGGCTTTCTGGGTAATGGTGTGTATTTAAACTCTTCCCGCTTTGCAATGCTTCTCACCTTGTACTTCTCTTGGTATTAGTGCCTCCACCCGAATCTTGACGTGACGTGCTCTTCTGGGAAGTGTTAAATTTTGGAAACACCAGAGGGAGACTCGGGAAACCCTCTGCCCACCACGTGCTTAGACCGACCCCACTACAGGAATATATCACACGGATATGTTGCAAAAGCCACTCTGGCACATTTATTAAAGGGTCTGGAATAGCAATTGCTTTTATGCATTTATATACAAGGGACTATAGTAGATCAATAAAAGAGGACATATACTAAAGGCATAGGAACATGTTGGTCAGTAATGCACACACATATCTAAAGGGTGTATAATGCAGTAATAAGAAAAATGAACATAATACATGAATCTGCTTTCTCCTGTCTGTCCCTTCCTGAACTTCCCTTTTGTATGCAGATAAAACCCTGGCCTTTTCAATCACTGACTGGGTAATGACAACTTAAAACAGCAGTATAACAAGGAATTTCACACATACCACATACAGCATTAGACAATACATCCCCCACTATAGTGCACTGTTATTTCAGAGTTCCTTATCTTCTGCATGCTATAGCTTGACTGAAAAGGTACTTTAACAGGTTCCAATTGGCACTTTCAGCAATGCTGGTACTTGTAGTTCCACAAACTGATTCTTGGTGAAATCACACACTTTGTTAGCTACTATTTATCAGTCTTTACCAAGAAACATAACACTGTAAACCGTTACTTATCTCACATTCCTCCAAAGTGTGTCCCTCTGCAAACTGTCCTCTCCAGGGGTCGAAAAGGAAGGTTTGAAATGCATTATCCTCTGTAGGCCACTTAACTTCATCAGACTGGGGTTCTCCCTCTCCGTAGGGCTCTTTCTGTACAGTCACGTGGACTTCTTCCCCAGTATTCTCCAGTCATTGTCAGCTGCATCTTGCTATATTCCAGACATGGTTCCTTCTCCCTCCTTGGCCATCTCCTCCTCCACTCCCCTGGACAAAAGCATTCCATTCTCCACTCCCCCCTCCCCATGCCCTGTTTCTCCACCCCCCGACAGCCTCTGCGTGTCTCTCTGTATATCCTCTGAAACCCAAGGCTGTCTGGGAGATGTAGTCTCTAAACACAAAATGGCCGGTGTCCAATTTCACATTTGCTGCCTGTCATAAGCGCGGGGCGCTACACTTGCGCAGGACCACCATCATTTCCGCCATTATCTTGGTGAAAATCCTCGGGGCCGTGGAAAATCCAAACGGCAACGTCTGAAATTGGTAATGACAATCCTGTACAGCGAATCTCAGGTATTCCTGATGGGGGGCATATATGGGGACATGAAGGTACGCATCCTTTATGTCCAGAGACACCATAAACTCCCCCTCCTCCATGTTGGCTATTATTGCTCTGAGTGATTCCATTTTGAATTTGAATCTTTTTATGTACAGGTTTAGGGATTTCAGATTCAAAATAGGTCTGACCGAACCGTCTGGTTTCGGGACCACAAATAGGGTTGAGTAGTAACCTCTTCCCTGCTGGTGCAGGGGAACCTTGATTATCACTTGCTGTATACACAGCGTTTGAATTGCAGCTAACACTATATCCCTTTCCGATGTGGAAGCTGGTAGGGCCGATTTGAAAATCGGCGCGGGGGCACCTCCTCGAATTCCAACTTGTAGCCCTGGGAAACTATTTCCAACACCCAGGGATTCAGGTCTGAACTGACCCAGGCCTGACTGAAAAGTCGAAGACGTGCCCCCACCGGTGCGGACTCCCTCAGGGGAGCCCCAGCGTCATGCTGTGGGTTTTGGAACAGCCGGGGAGGACTTTTGTTCCTGGGCACCTGCCGAAGCAGGTGCTCTTTTGCCTCTGCCCTTACCTCTGGCGAGGAAAGAGGATCCCCGACACCTACTGGACTTGTGCGACCGAAAGGACTGCATCTGATAGGGTGTTACTTTCTTTTGCTGTTGGGGAATATATGGTAAAAAATTTGATTTACCTGCTGTAGCTGTGGAAACCAGGTCCGTCAGCCCATCCCCAAACAATACATCACCCTTATAGGGTAGTACTTCCATATGTTTTTTGGAATCCGCATCACCCGTCCATTGGCGAGTCCATAAGGATGTTCTCGCTGAGATAAACATTGCATTGGCCCTAGAAGCTAGCAATCCAATGTCCCTTTGAGCATCCCTCATAAATAAGACTGCGTCTTTTATATGGGCTAGAGTTAAGAATATAGGCCCTCATTCCGAGTTGATCGGTCGCAAGGCGAATTTAGCAGAGTTACACACGCTAAGCCGCCGCCTACTGGGAGTGAATCTTAGCTTCTTAAAATTGCGACCGATGTATTCGCAATATTGCGATTACTAACTACTTAGCAGTTTCAGAGTAGCTCCAGACTTACTCTGCCTGTGCGATCAGTTCAGTGCTTGTCGTTCCTGGTTGACGTCACAAACACACCCAGCGTTCGGCCAGGCACTCCCACCGTTTCTCCGGCCACTCCTGCGTTTTTTCCGGAAACGGTAGCGTTTTCAGCCACACGCCCCTGAAATGCCGTGTTTCCGCCCAGTAACACCCATTTCCTGTCAATCACATTACGATCGCCGGAGCGAAGAAAAAGCCGTGAGTAAAAATACTTTCTTCATAGTAAAGTTACTTGGCGCAGTCGCAGTGCGAACATTGCGCATGCGTACTAAGCGGATTTTCACTGCGATGCGATGAAAAATACAGAGCGAACAACTCGGAATGAGGGCCATAGTATCCTTATCCATATTATCAAATTGATCTGTCAGCTCATCTGTCCAAGCTGCAATTGCGCTACACACCCATGCCGACGCAATTGTCGGTCTTAGTATGAGAATAAATACACTTTAAGGTAGTTTCTTGCCTGCGATCTGCAGGGTCCTTAAGGGCCGCTGTGTCAGGAGACGGTAGCGCCACTTTCTTGGACAAGCGCGTCAGGGCCTTGTCCACAGTGGGGGATGATTCCCAAATCTCCCTGTCCTGCTTAGGGAAGGGGTATTCCATATAAATTCTTTTGGGGATCTGCAATCTCTTTTCCGGAGTCTCCCAAGCTTTTCCAAAGAAATCATTTAATTCATGAGATGCGGGAAAATTAATAATCTGTTTCTTTCCCTTAAACATGTGTACCCTTGTGTCGGGGACCGAGGGTTCATCCTCAATATGCAACACATCCCTTATTGCCACAATCATACACTGAATGGTTTTAGTCACCCTAGGGTACAATTTTACTTAGTCGTAGTCGACACTGGAATCAGAATCCGTGTCGGTAGTAGTGTCTTGTGTTAAGGGACGCTTTTGAGACCCCGACGGGCCCCGTGAGTCGGTCCAATCCGAGGATTGACCCCCTGATGTCCCCCCTAATTCAGCCTTATCAAGCCTTTTATGTAAAGATGCCACACTTGCATTCAACATATGCCACATGTCCATCCAATCCGGAGTCGGCACAACCGACGGGGACACACCACTCATTTGCTCCACCTCCTCCTTGGAGAAGCCTTCCGCCTCAGACATGTCGACACACACGTACCGACGCCCCACACACACAGGGATTAACCTATAAGGGGACAAAACCCCAACCAGGCCCTTAGGAGAGACAGAGATAGAGTATGCCAGCACACACCAGCGCTTAAAAACACTGGAAAAAATATGACCAGATAGCGCTTTTTTATATATAATATACCAATTCCCACTCACTGCGTCGCTAATGTGCCCCCCTCCTCTTTTTTCCAGCCTGTGAAGTTCAGCAGGGGAGAGACCAGGGAGCCAGCGTTCATGCATGCAGCTTCTGTGGAGAAAATGTCGCTGGTTAGTGCTGAGGATCAAGCCCCGCCCACCCGACGGCTGGCTTCGGTCCCAGTGACTTTTCTATTAAAATGGCGGGGGATCTTAGATTTACTGCCTCCGCAGCCTAATCTATCTGAATTTGCCCAAAAGTGAGGAATATTGCTGCCCAGGGCGCCCCCCCCCTGCGCCCTGCACCCTTCAGTGCTGTTCTGTGTGTGTGACTGGGAGCAATGGCGCGCAGCTTACCGCTGCGCGCCTTACCTCATGAAGATCTGATGTCTTCTGCCGCCTAAGATGTCTTCTGCCTTCTCATCCCGGCTTCTATCTTCGGCATCTGTGAGGAGGACGGCGGCGCGGCTCCGGGACGAACCCCAGGTGAGACCTGTGTTCCGACTCCCTCTGGAGCTAATGGTGTCCAGTAGCCTTAGAAGCAGTGCCCAACTTGACAAGCCAGCTCTGCTTCTCTCTCCTCAGTCCCACGATGCAGGGAGCCTGTTGCCAACAGGACTCCCTGAAAATAAAAAACCTAACAAAATTCTTTTTCAACAGAAAACTCTGGAGAGCTCTCTGCAGTGCACCCATTCTCCTCTGGGCACAAGATCTAACTGAGGTCTGGAGGAGGGGCATAGAGGAAGGAGCCAGTGCACACCCATAGTAAAAGTTCTTTTTAGGTGCCCTATCTCCTGCGGAGCCCGTCTATACCCCATGGTCCATACAGAGTCCCCAGCATCCTCTAGGACGTAAGAGAAATTCAGTATATAATTTATTAGAATAAGATTTACATAGAAACAGAGAAATTGACGGCAGATAAGAACCACTTGGCCCATAAAGTCCGATTTGCAGATCATCAGTCATGAGCATAGTGAGCAGAGCTATTTTGCAGCAGGAACCTGCAGGAGCTCAGTTACTGAATCTCTTATAAATTTAACATAATCAGGAACTGGGTTTCAAAACCTGTCGTAGGCCAAAATGTATTTTCCATAAGATAAGTTTTATTTTAAAGTCCATTTTGAGTGCCTTATGTTCTAAAAACTATCTACTCTATCTATCATCTATAACTTTTTTAATAGCTCCACCCCCAGACCCGTTCCTGAACCTATTTTTCCAGAAAAATAGTACAGATTTTGAGTATATATTATTATTACTCTTTATTTATATGGCGCCACAAGGGTTCCGCAGCACCTAATAAAGTATGTAAACATATGAGCAGACAGTGCTAGAAAACACATGGTATATAAGCTTTTCTGCATCACCCATTCATAATACTCAAATAAGTAGCCGGGTGGCAACAGCCAAGGGTTAAGTGCAATTGTAGGGAGTATGGAGTAGATGATGGCATAAGTAAGGGAAGGAAAAGCACATGAGGTTAGAGGGCTCTGCTCATGAGAGCTTACATTCTAAAGGGGAGGTGCAGACAGACAGGGGTGACAGAAATGTGGTAGACAGTGAGCATGGAAAGATGACTAGGAAGAGAGCTGGCTGTGTTTGATGAAGAAGTGGGTCTTGAGAGCCCATGTGAAGTTTTGTAGAGAGGGGGAGAGTCTGAAGAGAAGAGAAAGAATTCCAGACATATGGAGCAGCACATCCAAAATCTTTATCTCTTAATAAAGCTTAATAACAAAACATATTTTATTTATCTGTGATAGGTATGTTTTCACTAGACCTCAAATAGATGATGTCTTGTATAACAGTGCTACTAATAACATAAGAAATATATATGTAAAACATTAAGAATTAGAAACGTCAGGAGTCATGTTGTTGTGTAGCTGGGGGTGAGGCCAAGATGGCACAGTTCACTGCGAATCGTTTCATCAAGCTGATTTCATTGGCTATTATGTGGGAAGCTGGTCTACTCTCACAGGAAGTCATTAGTCTCCCAGACATTCCAGGGGAGTAGGCAATTAAGTGTATAATTTGCCATACATTAACTGAATTTGAGTTGCCTAATATTGCTTTCATGGTTCTGCCCGTCAGTAACCATGAGATATTGTAAATTTCAAAACTTTGTGTGTAATAACTGTATGACCTATGAATACCTGTGTGCATTGAACGTAGACTGTGATTAACAGTCCAGTAGCCTACCCGACCTATTTCAGATTGCATAAGAGGCCAGTTTCTTATCTGTCAAGGGCAGCAGGGCTCCAGCCCTTATGGTTGGTTGTAAAACAGTGACAGAAATGACACATAAGGTCTGAGAATGTATATGTAAAGGGATTTCAGATTCTCCAACTGTATGTGCAGGAGATAAAGTGGTCTGGAAAGAGACAAAACTGTGTTCCGTCAGTCCACCCTGTACATGAAATCCTGCCTGGTTGAGGTGAGACCTGCTGTGTGCCACGCTGCCTGTATGAATAGATGTGGCAGGGAGTTAAGGGGGTGAGAACCGCCACCTCTTCCGGACCACTTTAAGCCCTGTGTATGTGGATTTTTTGGTCCTACACTCCAATAATTCTGTTTGAAGATGAAATATGTCCAATATCCCCTGACATGTTGATCTACAAACCAAACTTCCTGTGTGTGAGTACTAAGTAGTCCTGCCTATCTCTGGAGTTTGTTGCAATCCCCCCACTTGATTGGGAAATCTGACAAAGGGATGTGTGTGAGTCAGAGACTTTACTTAACATGTACAGTGAAAAGTTGAGGGCTAGGAGCAGCCCTGGACAGGAATAAATGACAGGGAGACCTGTATGAGATGCCCATTTCTCAGCTCAAGGCTAAGATGACCGGGCTAATTTCTAAAGTGAACTCCGATCACTACAGTTTCATAAATCGTACTTTGTGGTGATACTGCTTTCACATCGCAAACCTGGGTCAGACCCTTTCACACTGCACTTTCGACCTGGGTTATTCCTGGGTTGTTCCCTTTTTACACTCAACCCAGTTCACCCATGTAAACACTATGGATGTAATTTAAAATGGATGCTCTCTGGCTCACGAAGAGGAGGCGTCAAAAGGAGACACAGGAAGATCCAATCAGGGCTTTTTTTGGAGCCCTGGGTTAAATAATTGGGTAGGGCCTTAAAAACTGAACATTGAACCAGGTCCGACCCCTGTTTGGCCCTTTGGCGCTTTCACACTGCACCTCAACCTGGGTCAACACGGCAATATCCCGGGTTATTTTGGCAATGTGAAAGGAGTATGAGTGACTCTGGTTTATTTCTTATTTTTTTTAAATATTCAGTAAGAAATAGCCATAAGAAGGTTTCACCAAATGCACAGGAATTCCTTACCACAAAGGTTCTTAAATGTGGTCCTCAGGGCACCCCAACAGTCCAGGTTTTAAGTTTATCCATGCTTGGCCATAGGTGACTTAATTAGCACCTCAGTCAATTTGATTCAACCTTGTGTGCTGAGCCATGGATATACTTAAAACCTGGATCGTTGGGGTGCCTTGAGGACCACGTTTGAGAACATCTGCCTTACCACATGGTCAGGTGATGTCAACTCACTAACTGAATTTAAAAATAGACTGGATGTCTTCCATGCAAAGAATGGTAACAGTAGGGGATACTATGGGGGTGAATGATCCGATTGTCATGTTTGGAGACCAAAAAGGAGATATTCCCCCATTGTGATGCTAAATTGGTAATTGTCACATGTTGGTAATTGTGCTGCCTTCTTGTGGATTAATGTAATTAGAGGTTATGAAGGGGATAATTTTGGTCAACTTCTATCTATGCTCTCCTTTACACCGGATCGTAATGACACTGTTTGTACAGAATCATCATATATTTACACTACACAGCTGAGATAGGGCTTATAGCATAATATATTATATCCCCGTCACAACAGACCCCGCCCCTTCTGCAATAAAGCTCCGCTTGGAAAAACACCACTAAAAAGCAATGGGGGTTATTATTCAGACCTAATTGCTGTTGTGTAAATTTGCAAGCCGGCTGATTATCGAACGACTGTGCATGTGTACGGATTGAAGTACGCATGTGCGAGCCCAAACAGCTAAAAAACAGGATTTTGATACCTACCGGTAAATCCTTTTCTCCTAGTCAGTAGAGGATGCTGGGGTCCACTTCATGACCATGGGGTATAGAAGGTCTCACAGGAGCCATGGGCACTCTTAAGACTTTTCAATGGGTGTGAACTGGCTCCTCCCTTTATGCCCCTCCTCCAGACCTCAGTTATAGGAACTGTGCCCAGGGAGACGGACATTTCGAGGAAAGGATTTACTTTAATACTAATGGTGAGATATATACCAGTTCACACCTCAACCATGCCGCACAACATGGCATTCAACATAACACACACCAACAGGCATGAACCAATTACAGCAAACATGCTGAAACTAATAAAACACAACATGTGTAACTCTAATAAACAAAACTGCAGGTAAAGTACGCACTGGGACGGGTGCCCAGCATCCTCTACGGACTAGGAGAAAAGGATTTACCGGTAGGTATCAAAATCCTGTTTTCTCATACGTCCTAGAGGATGCTGGGGTCCACTTCATGACCATGGGTTTTATACCAAAGCTCCAGTACGGGCGGGAGAGTACAGATGACCCTGCAGCACCGGTTGCCCGAACTTGAAGTCTTCATCGGCCAAGGTGTCAAACTTGTAGAATTTTGCAAATGTGTTTGACCCCGACCAAGTAGCTGCTCGGCAAAGTTGCAATGTCGAGACCCCCCAGGCAACCGCCCAGGATGAGCCCACCTTCCTAGTGGAATGGGCCTTCACCGACGTCAGTAACGGCAATCCAGCCGTAGTATGAGCGTGCTGAATTGTACTTCTGATCCAACGCACAATAGTCTGCTTGGAAGCAGGACACCCAATCTTGTTGGGAGCATACAGGACAAACAAGGACTCTGTTTTCCGTATTCGAGCTGTTCTAGCGACATAAATCTTCAAAGCTCTAACCACATCTAGAGACTTTGACTCAGTGAACGTGTCAGTAACTACTGGCACCACAATATTTATGTGGAAAGATGAAACCACCTTTGGAAGAAAATGTTGACGAGTTCTCAACTCTGCCCTATCTTCATGGAAGATCAGGTAAGGGCTCTTGTGAGACAATGCCTCCAACTCAGACACCCACCGTGCGGATGCCAATGCCAAAAGCATCACCACTTTCCAAGTGAGAAACTTCAACTCTATCTCTTGTAGAGGCTCAAACCAATCTGATAGAAGAAACTGCAACACCACATTAAGGTCCCATGGTGCCACTGGAGGCACAAATGGAGGCTGGATGTGCAGAACCCCTTTCACGAAGGTCTGAACCTCTGGAATAGAGGCCAATTGTTTTTGGAAGAACACTGACAAGGCCGAAATCTGGACCTTGATTGACCCCAATTGGAGGCCCGCCTCCACACCAGCCTGCAGAAAATGGAGAAAACGTCCCAACTGAAACTCTTCCGTAGGATTTACCAAGACACATATTTTCTCCAAATACGGTGGTAATGTTTCGACGTTACTCCTTTCCTGGCCTGAATAAGGGTGGGGATGACTTCCTTGGGAATACCCTTACGGGCTAGGATCCGGCGCTCAACAGCCATGCCGTCAAACGTAGCCACGGTAAGTCTTGATACACGCACGGCCCCTGCTGCAGCAGGTCCTCGTGAAGAGGAAGAGGCCGAGGATCTTCTATGAGCAACTCCTGAAGATCTGGGTACCAAGCCCTCCTAGGACAGTCTGGGGCAATGAAGATTGCTCGAACTCTTGTTCTCCTTATGATCCTGAGCACCTTTGGGATCAGCGGAAGTGGAGGGAAGACGTACACCGACCGGAACACCCACTGGGCCACTAGCGCATCCACTGCTATTGCTTGAGGGTCTCTCGACCTGGAACAATATTTCTGAAGCTTCTTGTTGGGACGAGATGCCATCATGTCTACTTGAGGAACTCCCCAAAGACTTGTCACCTCTGCGAAGACTTCTTGGTGGAGGCCCCACTCTCCTGGATGGAGATCGTGTCTGCTGAGGAAGTCTGCTTCCCAGTTGTCTACTCCTTTTACATGTCTTTCTGCCCAGAGGAGGATCTTGGTCACCTCTGCCATTGCCGCTCTGCTTTTCGTTCAGCCCTGCCTGTTTATGTACACGACTGCTGTTACATTGTCCGTCTGGATCTGCACGGAATGATCTTGAAGAAGATGTACCGCTTGTTGAAGGCCGTTGTAAATGGCTCTCAATTCCAGCACGTTTATGTGAAGGCAGGTTTCCTGAATTGACTATTTTCCTTGGAAGCTTTCCCCCTGAGTGACAGCTCCCCAGCCTCGGAGACTTGCATCCGTGGTTACCAGGACCCAGTCCTGAATCCCGAACCTGCGTCCCTCTAGTAGGTGCGGACTTTGTAGCCACTACAGGAGCGAAATCCTGTCTTTTGACGACAGGATTATCTTCCGGTGCATGTGTAGGTGGGATCCCGACCACTTGTCCAACAGGTCCCACTGGAATACCCTGGCATGGAACCTGCCAAACTGTGTGGCCTCATAGGCCACCACCATCTTCCCCAACAACCGAATGCACTGATGGATCAACACACTCAATGGTTTCAATATCTGTTTTACCATTTTCTGGATTTCCAGAGCCTTTTCCACCGGAAGAAATACTCTCTGAACTTCTGTGTCCAGAATCATCCCGAGAAAAGACAATCTTGTCGTCGGTTCCAACTGTGACTTTGGGTAATTTATGATCCAACCGTGTTGTTGCAGTACTGACAGGGAGAGTGGGATGTTTTGTAACAACTGCTCCCTGGATCTTGACTTTATCAGGAGATCGTCTAGATAAGGAATTATTGACTCTTTTTTGATGCAGGAGAACCATCATCTCCGCCATCACCTTGGTGAATACCCTCGGTGCCGTGGAGAGACCGAAAGGTAACGTCTGGAATTGGTAATGGCAATCCTGAACCGCAAATCTCAGATAAGCCTGGTGAGGAGGATAAATGGGAACATGCAGGTAAGCATCTTTTATGTCTACAGACACCATGTAGTCCCCCTCCTCCAGACTGGAAATCACTGGCCTCAGTGATTTCATTTTGAACTTGAATCGTTTCAAGTAGAGATTCAGATTTTTCAGGCTTCGGAACTACAAAAAGGCTTTGAATAAAACCCCTCCCCTTGTTGTGACAAAGGTACCAGGACTATGACCTGATCCTGACATAATTTTTGGATTACCGCTGTTACTGCTTCCCTTTCTGGAAGAGAAGCTGGCAAGGTCGATTTGAAAAATCGGCATGGGGGAACGTCTTGAAACTCCAGCTTGTATCCCTGGGACACTATTTGCAACACCCAGGGATCCAGGCCAGACAGAATCCAACCTTGGCTGAACAGTTTGAGACGTGCCCCCACCCAAGCGGCCTCCCGCAAAGGAGCCCCAGCGCCATGCTGAAAATTTGGCAGAAGTAGGATTAGACTTCTGCTCCTGGGAACCTGAAGCTGCTATGGACTTCTTTCCCTTTCTCCTTCCCCTACCCGCAAAGAAGGGGGAACCTCTCGCTTTTTTTTATTTATCGGGCCGAAAGGACTGCATGTGCGGGTGATATGTCTTTTTGTGCAGGCGCAGGGGGCAAAAATGTCGAATTACCTGCGGTAGCCGCCGAGACTAACGCATCCAGTCCATCGCCAAATAAGGCCTCACCTTTATATGGGAGAGCCTCCATATTTCTTTTGGAATCTGCATCCGCGTTCCACTGGCGAATCCACAACGCCCGCCGAGCCGATACTGCCATGGTAGCAGCTTATGAACTCAAGAGTCCAATATCTTTCATCGCTTCTAGCATGTATGCGGCAGCGTCTTTGTTATTCCCTAACTTAAGGAGTATCTCATCTTTATCAATCGTGTCAATTTCTGATGACACGCTTTCTGACCATTTTTCAATAGCGCGACTCACCCACGCGCAAGCAATTGTGGGCCTGAGCAGCGTACCATTGGCAACATAAATGGATTTCAATGTAGTTTCCATCTTTCGGTCTGCTGGCTCTTTTAGTGAAACCGTGCCAGGTGCAGGGAGAATTACCTTCTTTGTTAACCTGGACAGTGCACTGTCTAACACAGGGGGTGACTCCCATTTTTTCCTGTCCTTCACCGGGAAAGGATAAGCTATCTGAATTCTCTTGGGAATACGAAATTTCTTTTCGGGATTCACCCACATCCCTTCAAAGAGTGTATTAAGCTCGTGGGAAGGAGGGAAAGTGACCTTAGATTTCTTTTCTTTATAGAAATAAGCCTTCTCCTGAGATACAGGAGTGGCTTCCGTGACTTCCAGAACTTCCCTTATAGCCACAATCATATATTGTATATTTTTTGCCAATTTGTGATCTATTTCTCTGGAGTCACTATCGTCGACACAAGAATCAGTGTCCGTGTCGGTATCAATATTCACAATATTCGCAAATGGTCTCTTATGTGACCCAGAGGGGTCGCCTGCGGATGGAAGAACAGAGCCCTGAAAAATCACATCCTCCACAGATTTTCTCCAGCACTCAGCATGAGATTCAGACTTATCTAATCTCCTATTGATATGATGCATACTATCACGTATTTCTTTCACCCATGCAGGCTCTTGGTGTGCCAGCACATTACACTTCTGTGTCCCTAAAATGTTTTTTGCCAGTTCATAGAGGTGTTTTTGCTGCCCAGAGCGCCCCCCCCCCTGCACCCTGCAGTGCCTGTGTGTGTGGGCAGCAATGGCGCGCTGCACTCCCGCCAGCCGCGCTCTACCTCAGCCATCACTTTCCTTGATAGAAGATCTGTCTTCTTCTACTCACCTGTCTTCTGACTTCTGGCTCTGTGAGGGGGGTGACGGCGTGCTGTGGGAGTGAGCATCTAGACACAGCTAGCGTTCAGTACCCTTCAGGAGCTAATGGTGTCCTGTCAGCCAGAAGCAGAGCCATGAAACTCTTCAGGAAGTTGGTTCCTACTTCTGCCCCCTCAGTCCCACGAAGCAGGAATACTGTTGCCAGCAGTTCTCCCTGAAAACAAAAAACCTAACATAAGTCTTTTCAGAGAAGCTCAGTAGAGCTCCCCTAGAGTGCATCCAGTCTGCCTGGGCACATTTCTAAAACTGAGGTCTGGAGCAGGGGCATAGAGGGAGGAGCCAGTTCACACCCATTGAAAAGTCTTAAGAGTGCCCATGGCTCCTGCGGAACCGTCTATACCTCATGGTCATGAAGTGGACCCCAGCATCCTCTAGGACGTATGAGAAAATCCAGCAACTTTTTTGATTGCTAGCTATACTAGATACCATTCCCAAACATGCCTTACCTCCTTTTACACTTCCACAGAAATCAAATTCATCATCAACTCCAGAACATAAGTCATATCTCTGGTCTGAGACTTTGTTCGAGTCCTGCCAGATTTCTATCTTAGCATGTACATTGTCCAAGTCTGCTCCTGTGAAAGAGACATACTGAAGTTATTTAGTTTACCCCACATGAGGCAAATGGCAAAAAAAAACACATCTCAGGACAAAAATGAAGTTTAAGGCCCTCTTCAAGGTTTGCCATATTGGGGGGGGAGGTAGGTGTGTGTGTGTGTGTGTGTGTGTGTGTGTGTGTGTGTGTGTGTGTGTGTGTGTGTGTGTGTGTGTGTGTGTGTGTGTGTGTGTGTGTGTGTGTGTGTGTGTGTGGGGTATGTGTTTCTTCTTCAGAGATTGTCTTCAGTAATTCAGAAATAACAATCAGATGAATATATCCATATTGTGTCTGTATTTCCAGGGATTTGGTGGTCCCTTTGTGTGTATATAGCTGCATAAGTCCTTTATTTTTGTGCCTTGGGACAGTTAATTTTTTGTATTTTAAACAAAGAGCTGAATGTTTAACCAATATGTTTTCATATTATAAAATTCAGGGCCTTAAGCGCCTTGAGTCCTATTAGAGAAGCGGCGCTATATAAATAAAATTATTATTATTATTCTGCACTATATCAATAAAATTATTATTATTATTATTATTATTCTGCCTCAGATGTAATGCCGATATTCACGCAAATTGTCATCAACTGCACATGCATCTACTGTAAGTAGCTAAAAAGTCACCCAGCGCTTGCGTCCTAAGGTATGTACGTACAGAGTCACAGGATGGACTGACAGTCCCCCAATACTTGCGTCCAATGGTATGTGCATGCAGAGCCACTGACAGCAGTTGCCCAATACTTGAGTCCCATGGTATGTGCGTACAGAGTCACAGGGTGGACTGACACGTATGGAGTCTGAATGTCACAATCCTGACTTTACTCCTCTTATTCTAGTACCTGGTCTTATGTCTTACCTCTGCCATTAGTCCTGCAGATCAGGATATCTTTCTTGCTGAGTTCATTGCCTGAGAGGTCATACAAGTTGAAGGCTGTGTTTCTGGCTGCTGATTCGCCACCTGAGAGAGTTCATTTATGTGAGTAATCTGCAGAATCCTGATTCCAGCAGTGTTATCCCTGACAAACTGGTCTCTGCACTAGTGTGTCAAATCCCGGGATCGGTGGGATCCCAGGATTTTGGGCCTGGGACTGGAGCTTCCAATACCGGGATTTTGTTGTTTCTTCTTTATGCCGGGCAGCTCTGAGCACCTGAGCACTCGGCTCATACGCTGCCTGGCTGTGCGGCTGTGAGCGGCGCTGCGTGATGTCAGTCAGCACAGCAGTGATGGTCCACGTTCCATGGCATGGCTGTCACTCTGAAGCATACTTGCCTACCTGACCCTCTCCATGAGGGAGAAAATGCTCTGCTCCTGGAATTTCCTGGTAATGTATGATTGCAATCACCTGTGGTGAAACACCTTTCTTATCAATTAACTAGCTCACCACAGGTGATGGCAATCATACATTACCAGGAAAGTCCAGGAACAGAGCATTTTCTTCCTCATGGAGAGGGTCAGGTAGGCAAGTATGCTCTGAAGTTGTGCCACTGCTATGAGAAGAGGGCTCATTAGTTCCGTCCGGGACTTGGGACCTCGGGGGGGGGGGACTCTGTGGGACAGGACTCTAGAGGAACAGGGAGCCCTGCTGCTGCCTGCGGAGAGCAGATAGTGCCAGACCTTCCCAGTACCACACACCACCCAACCCCACGCCCAGTGAGATAGTGCCTGCTGCCTGGGCCCTGCTTACACCACACTGAAGGTCTCACTCTGACTGAGACTCTCTGTCTCTGCCAATGCCAAAGCTGCCACTGTGACTCGTTACTCGACTGATTGCTGCTGCTCTTGAAGTGAAGCTGACCGAGTTTGGGGTGCTTTGGGTGTGGAACATTTCATCCTCAGATGTCTGTTTTCCCACAGATGTAGCACTTCTGGACCAGTTGGGGCTCCAGTGGTCTCTGATTACTTGCAGGGACACTGCGGGGCATTTGCTGGCCAAGCACACCTGGGTTTGAAGATGCTTGTTATGGGGGAAGATAAGCATAAGAGGGGTGTCACCATGGTTGTACAGTATTTTGGAGTTGGCTTCTGGTCGGGCGCTTCTGCCCATGTGGCCGAATCTTTAAGCTGGGTGTGATAGGGTTAAAACAAGTTAGCCATAGAGACTCCATTTTTGCATTTGAACACTTAAGGCTTGCACCTGGATAATCAGCAGCTATGCAGCATCATTTCCAGGACTTGGCTGTACGCCCAGACATGGTAGACCTTGCTAGTATGTTCAGAATAAGATAAGAAAGAACTAATTGGACCTGTAGATGGTTGAAGCATAGAATTATGTTTTAGAATATATTCATTAGCTTTGTGTGAAATAGTATGAACTGTATATTCTATATCCTGATTGGTTAAACGCCATTACACCCTCTTTTTGTGTATAACCAACCACGTTAGGAGCCATTTTGCAGAACAAATTCATGGAGCTCAACATTGTATCTTAATCCATTGCTGAATGTTATCTTTTCTCCAGCTAGCTGCATAATTGAAGAATGACTGACTGACATCGAAGGAAATTGTTAGTACAAGGTGACAGCTTGTACCCCGTCAGGTGGCTCCAGGTATAGCACCCACTCCTTCCCCTCTGAGGCGCACCAGTGAAAAAAATGCTCCCAGCAAATCAGGTCAATCAGTGCATCCCATGTAGTGGCTTCAGATCCCTTCACCCACTTTACCAAGTACTGCCGCAGCTGGGTGGCGAACTGCTCATGGGTGCTGTTAGTGTTCTTGGTCAAGTCCCAGAACTTTTTCCTGTAGGACTCAGGCCTTCCTACCTCTATGTCTATCTGTCTTTGCCCAGTTTTGTTCTATAACTGTTGTTCTAATTGTAAAGCGCAAAGGAATATGCTGAGCTATATAAGAAACTGCTAATAAATAAATAATAAATAATATATCGCTGTAGGAGGGCCCCTACGACTTTCTCATAAACTCCACAGTTCTCAGTGGTCACTCCTCGATAGGCCTCACAGTGCCTGTCCATGCACAGTGAGCACTAAGGCCCTAATTCAGCATCAGTTGCAGTTTTGCTAATAATGCAAAACTGCAACTGCTATCACTCGCATGCTGGGGGTTGCCCAGCATAGGGCAAGGTGATGTGAACGCAATGCGACCCACCCCATTTTAGCTATCCCGCAACACCATGTCAATCAGGCAGAGGCGTTTGCATCAATGCAATGTGATCACAATGGCTGGCTTGCACACGCGCAGAGTGGTCCCTGAGCATGAGCACTTGGCCGGACAGCAGCCAGATGCGATCACATCGCACCAGCATGTGATGATGAATAAGGCCATAGGTGTCTTGCCACTCCCACTTGGGTAAATCATGAAGTTTGCATTGCCTTTCAAAAACTTTGAAGTATCATCAATGTCCAAATCGCTGTCTGCAACTTGGCAAACTGTATACCTGCTGATATGGGTAAAGCAGCTGACAATCTTTCTCGGGTTACCATGGCTTGTGGTGCCTGCTCATCACGCCCCATCTGGATGATGATTAAGCGTTCATGCTCCATTGGGAATGTAGGGAAACATGGCTGCTGCAAGAGGGGGCGAGGCTTGGAGATCTCATTAGGTCCAGATGAAGGTCCGCTGTTGGGCCGTCATCTTGGGTGCTGCTACTGTCGGTGCTTCCCACCTCCGTCTGGTGCAACTCCTTCCAACTCACGAACAATACTCTTGTGATGATTTTAGATGCATTGAAAGGTATCTTCACGTCCTTTTCCTGACACACCATTATGTCCTTGGACATTCTGCTGTAGTCAGCCATCTCGTGCGTTCTCCTGTCCTGCAGTTACTCTTCTCCTGAGTAACTCGGCTTCTCCAATCTGGTGACCAAATAAAGCCGCCTGGAATTATCCCACCACTATGCCACCAATTTCTGATATTAACAGCAGTTCAACCTTCTTAATGTCACAGGAAGTATATCTCTCTCTTCTCAGTCAAAAGAGATCTCTCTCTTTCCATTCAGGACTCACAGTACCTTATATATAGTCAGAAGTCACAGTACAGCTCACATTACACAGGAACTGATAATTTACATTCCTTTTGACATATTTATCACAAATTCAAAGTATCTATATGGTTTATGCAGTGGATGAGTGCCAGTTGGCTGCGACTGAACCCGGATAAAACAGAGGTCCTTATGATAGGACCGCAACATCAAAGGATAAGACTGCAGCATAGCCAACCAACTGGACTTGCAATCTGGGATTCAGAATTACAAACCACTGATCATGTGCGGAATCTTGGCGTTGTCCTGGATAGTGGCTTGACACTTAAACATCACATATCAGCCACAATCAAATCCTCATTCTTTCACCTGAGGAACATAGCCAGAATCAAGCACTTAATTCCCTCAGATGATCTGCCAAAAGTCATACATGCATTTGTATCATCTCGATTAGACAACTGTAATGCCCTCTACCTTGGTCTACCAGCAAAAGAATTGCACAGCTTACTGCTGGTGCAAAACACAGCTGCCAGGCTGTTAACCAACCAACCAACCAACCAACCAACCAACCAACCAACCAACCCCACTCTAGCCACATAACACCCATCCTCTACTCCCTTTACTGGCTGCCTGTAAGATGGCGAATCATCTTCACGATTGGTTTACTGAGTTTCAAAGCACTACATGACCAGGGCCCAAGGTACCTGAAGCAGCTACTGACCCCATACTGCCCCACTCGATTACTGCGATCTATAGATGAAGGACTTTTAGCAGTACCTAGAATCTCCCGTAATTCATCTGGGGGTCGAGCTTTTAGTCATGCGGTTGCGACTCTATCGAACTCACTTCCCCGCGCAGTGCAAGAGACCCCAACTATAGAATCCTACAAAAGTAGACTCAAGACTTTCCTGTTTACTCAAGCATATCCATAATGTCCCTTTAGTATCTACATGCTTCTGTATTTTATGAAAAGCTGTTCTGTACTTCATTATTTTCTGTACTATATTATGCTATGTATCTGTTAAGCGCCTTGAGACCTATTGAAGAAAGAGCGTTATATAAATAAAATTATTTTTATTATTATTATAATGTTTGCAGATTTGTCCATTTAAAAAAAACTGATGGATGTGTCACGAGGTTATCCTGTGTGCTGGTTCTGGCCACACTAGGTAACTATGACTTGCATATATTGGAGCATTCCGAGTGTAAATCTCATAGAAAATCACAGAGGTCCTCAGTAAAATGGGTTAGCCTTATTAACACAAAGAGACTGATTCAGAGCTGGGACCAGACCAGACCAAAAACAAACGGAAGCAATTTCGCAGCTGGGCAAATCATGTTGAAATACTTTCTTTTTTTCTGCATGTAGTGTACTGTAAATACTGGATGCTTTACATGTAGCCAGGGGCGCCAGAATGATTTCACGCAGGGAGGGGCCAAGTTTGAATTTCATTTTTGCGCCTCTCCTTCAACCCCCCTCCTCCCCCTCCCGTGGTGCCGGTCTCCTCTCCTTCAAACCCCCCCCCCCCCTTCATCAGTGCGGGGGAGCGCTTACCTCTGTATCCCCGTGGGCGGCTTTTAAAATAGTGTGCTGCCGCAGGCAGGGTGCAGTGCCCCTTCTGTACTGGCCGGCTGTCTCTTCTTTGGTGATGCATTACTGGGAGGAGGCGTCGCATTCCGGGACCACAGTCACGCCTCCTCCCAGTAATACATCACCAGTGAAGAGAGAGCCGGGCAGTACAGAAGGGGCCCCGCACCCTGCCTGCGGCAGCACATTGCTTTTAAAGTTGTAGCCGCTTACGGGGATGCAGAAGGAAGCGCTCCCCCGCACCAGCGCCTGCGCCTCGATCATGTTTGGGGGGGTCAAGCTGCCCCCTTGCCCCCCCCCCCCCCCGTTCCGACGCCCATGCATGTAGCCCATAAATACTGGATAGATTGGTGCCTATTTTGCAATTTAGAATTCCCCTAGGACATGCCCCGCCCTCTCCCAAATCTAAATTGCTCTGCACCTAAATATCTGCACATTTTAAATCTGCTCCACCTACAGTGCAACATGGTTTTGCCAAAGTGTAAATTTGTAATTTTTTATGCTTTGCTTCAAAGACTGAATTAGCCTCATAATCATACTTGCTCTTCCGAACCCTGGGAAGAGTAGGCAAGTGCCCTACTAGCCTTCCCTGCCTACTTCAGTGGCGCACGCAGGGGGGGGGGAGTTCTGAGTACCCAGAACCCCACCAATCAGCCAAATTCTTTTTTTCAGAGATGGAGATAGCTGCGTCTCCGTCTCCATACAAACAGTGATCGTGATCACAGAAGCTGCTGCAGGTAGCTCTTGTCTGCGGAGGTCAGTCTCTGCACAGAGGAGCGTGGAAATTGCTCCTCCACGGGTCATACTTGCCTACTCTCCCGGATGTTGCAGGAGGCTCCCAATTTTTGGGGCGGCACCCCGCACCCCCAGAAATGCAGGCAGATCTCCTGCATCCTGCCCGCACCCTAGTGAAGCGGGCAGGATGGAGAGATACTCTCCGGTATTCGCGTGTCCGTGGGGTGGAGGAGGGGCTGAAATGATGCAAATCGTGTCAACAGGATTAACTTTAAATAGAGGGTCAACGGCAGATATATCCATTTTTTCACCCCCATGCTCACATATTGTTCACTGCTCATTTAGCACACAATAGGCCTGATTCAGCACACAATAGGCCTGATTTAGATGTGGTTGGAGCTGCTATCGTTCCTGCTTACATGGAAGCAACAGTGATAGCTCTGACAAGGTAATGCAGCAGGAGGCGTCACGCTGCCTGCATGCATTACTGATTCGAGCTGAGAAACTGAGGCCATCGCCACCATCTCCCTGCCCCCAATGGGCATCAGACTGTCAATCACTGACAGTCTGATGCGGTCCTGCGTCCAACGCCGCAGATCTGGACTGCACGGGTCCGTTTCATGCACAAAATGGCGAACAGTGCTTTGCGTCATGTGCAGCTACAGCGTTGGGACCTGAACATTGCCCAATGTGCAGCCACTGCCCACCCCACATACCACTATCGAGCTGATCTATTTACCACTTTTTATTGCTTTCAGTTGCTTTTGATTTATTATAGCTAGGTGTATTTGTGATTCTTTTTGGTTTTACACCCTTTGGTGTGATACATTTCAGTCCGTTTACACAGGTGACGTCTGCGCTTATTCAGTTGATTACAAGAAAATGCCAAGTATATTCAGTAAATAATTAATTGATATCATTTTGACCCAATCTACCAGGCTAAATACCAATTTATTTCCATAGCTCCACCAGCAAAATATTGGGGTGACAATACAATTTATGTACAGGGAGGTCTACAGGGAAGTGTGGAAACAGTGTGGAAACACCTTTTTAAAATTCAATTTGAGTTTCATCCAAAAAGGCCAACTTCAAGATGGCTGCCATACTGGTGACATATCCTAAAATGTTCTCCCCCACTCCCATATCATATGTGTAGACATTGGATTAATAGTTCTTTACTCATTTCCTTTTTATATAACCACCCTGTACATCATTTAACGAAGAGTCTGTATCTGCTGTATTAAACTATTTAAAAGCATTGACTTTCTATATAGGGATTATTGTTGATATTCAATATATTTAAGACTATATATCACTATTTGTAGAATATACATATGTCAATTCATCACTTAAGTTATCAGTGATTATTCCCAGTGCTTATGATCCTCTCTCTTCCTTTGGTCATGTTTTTGTACATTGTACTTGATGTAGTGTACCCAAGATGGCTGCCTTACCTCTCGTGTGTAGGCTGAACAATGCATGATTAAATAATTTTATAATGTATATAGCTTTAGTAAATAATTTTGAAGCACCCCCATTACATGTCATCTCATTTAGGCATTGCCAATTCTGCCCAGTTTAACCTAAGTAGTGCATCCAAGATGGCTGCCTTGTCTGGTACCTTTGTGGATAAGTTGAACAATCCTTGGAACTGATGACACAAAATGGCTGCCTCAGCTCTGTATTTTCTGCAAAGTGTGGGGAGGGTTAGGTTTAGGCTGCGGGAAGGTAGGGTTAGGGGGGCATTGGGGAAAGGTAAGTATACTTACCTTGCCCTTGTTTGGATTCTCACCATTGGGATGCTGCGGTCAGTAATACAACCCTATAATCCTATATGCTGACAATTATCACTGTAAAAAGGTCCCATAATTACAACATAAAAAATGAAAGGTTTACTTGGGATCATTGTCGCAGACATATTAAAGAGTTGATTCTTTCTGTAAATACAGGGATCCATTGTTAACACCGGGTGGTCACTTTCATCTGAAATAGAATTAACAGAAAACAATAAAATCGTCCTTTTGTTGTTGTTTTTTTTGTTTTTTTTTATTATACAGTACAGTCTGTTTCAGTAGCTCAATACAATGGATTTACTATATGTGAAACTTCCTTTAAAAGGACATATAAAGAAATTGTAATGTGGTTAACACATAATGGAGACCAAAGCAAGACACTGCCCCACGCTCTCTGGGCCAAATTCAGCATGGAACGTAGATGTGCGAAAAATTGCACATCTTTGATCCATTACACTGACATGAGGGGGGATGCCCAGCACAGGGCAAATCCGCCCCACATGCCGGGCCCTGTCCCTCTCCGGGCAAACATGTGAAAGCATCGCACGGCGGTGATGCTTTTTCATGTTTAGGGTAGTCTTCTACCTACGCAGCCTAGCTGCAAAAGCAGGCAACTACCCGCCATGTTTGGGCGTGGGCCGCCTCGCAAACAGTCGGGATATGCCTGCGTTGTCTAGACCGCGCCCCCCAACACCGCCGCGACGGTCCTTAAACACTAATGCGATGCCTCCTCCCGGCCCATGAACGCCTCCGCTTGTCAATCAGACAGAGGCGTTTGCACAAGTGAGATGCCGTCGCATCTCAGTGTGTGCGCATGCGCAGTGCAGCTGCTGCCTGTGCGCACACTTTGCAGGGATTCAGCATGCGAACACTGCCCCAGCTGTGTTCCATGCTGAATTAGGCCGTCTGATGCCAAATGGCATTTCCCAACACCTTGGGGTATATATACTAAACTATGTTTTTTTAATCGTAAATCAATTAAAACAATGTTGTATTTAAAGGGCTAAAAAGCACATTTACTAACAGACATTTACTAACAGACAATTTTTTATATTGATTTTTATTTTTTATTTTTTTTAAATCTGCTTATTATTTTTGGCAATACAAAACAGTTTACAGCATCACATCAGATAATGGCCCTCATTCCGAGTTGATCACTGCGGATCTTTGCATCGCAAGCAGCGGGAAAAAGCCCAATGCGCACACGCAAAAGCTACAATGCGCATGTGCACAGTGACCCGTGCGATGAATGTACAGAAATACAAACCCTTTTTGTGTTCGTAGCGGGCCAACGACAAAGAGGCGTGATGAAGGCGGTGCGGGGTCATGGCTTTGCTAGCTAGCGAAAAGGGTCGTGAAGGTGGGTGTCTACTGTGGGAGTGTGCTAAGGATAGTAGGTGTGGTTTTCGCATCGCTGCAAAGCTGATAGTAGCTGCTGCATAAGAAGCGTTTGCAACAGGAGTAGGTCTTCAGCTACGTAGAGCAAGCAAACTCGTGCAAGAAGTTGCTGACAGGGCATAGCTAGCTAATAATTGCCAATAAAAAGCAGCTGGTGAGCCACTAATAGCGCAACACTGCAATTGTAACTGAGTCAGTCACACAGATGGTATGTGCATTTAAACTCCTAGGAAATGTTATTTTTCAAACCCATTTCAAAATCAAAGACCCTGAAAAGCATCACACATGTGTCTTATTGTAAAATATATGTGTATTTGCTATGTTCCATATGTCTGCTTTGTGTGGAACGTATTGGCATTGGCTAAGTGTTTTTACTAATTTATGGACATTAAAAGTGCAACCCGGGGCGTGGCTTGGCTAGCAGGGAAGGTGGCTGTGTTTCACCTCAGCTCCTCCAGTGACAACACAGTTAGGGCCTTTTCACCCCTCTTACCTACTCCCCAAACAGCCAGGGGGTACCCCGGTAGCCTCCTCTACCTAACTACTGGAGCCTGGGGAGACCCGCGGAGTCGGGGAGCGCTTTTAAGCGCTTCTGCAGATTGCGGCCTTCCCCCCAGAAGGAAGCCGGGACCTGGAGTCGGAGGAGAACCCGGATCGCTCCCTCCGGAGGCGGACTCCCGCTACGTGCCGGCGCCTGACGAACCTTGCTGCCTTACCCGGACCCATCGTGCCTCGGCCGGTGAGTGGGAGGCCGGACCCGCACGGGGGTGAGTCCGCTTCATAAACGGAGCTCAAGTTGTGGTCGCTAGGCCTGTCTCCCCTCACGGAACAGTCGTGACTCCCGCGAGCCTGCCGCCTCCTTCTCACAGCTCCGCAGCGCAGCGCTGTGCGCCCCGCTGCTGGGACCACTCGGTCATCTCAATAGCGGCTTGCCCCTCTCGTGCTCCCCTCGCCCTGCGGACTCCGGAGCTCCCCTCTACCCTCAGGCACACTGCCCCGGGAGGCCCCTGTGCTACACGAGATAGCTGATTCAACATGCCTATTAACACCCCCACAGAGGCTCATTCCCTCCATCCCAGTGTCCACTCAAACCCTATCGGTGCAAGGATATTATCTGGGCTACAGGAGTCGGGTTTGCGGAGCCGAGGGGGGCCTTAAAACCCCCCTGCGGGTTGCGGCCTAACTCCTTTCCTGAAGCCGGGGACTCAATTATCCACTACATCCGGCAGGCTCTAAGAAAGACCCTGCCACAGACCCTGAGCCATCGCTAACACAGAAAACTCCCCCTGGTGGCCACCTCAGGATAATTCACCAAAGAAGTGCATTTAAGCCCATCTAAGGGAAACCATATGAATGTTTCTTTACCTCTCTGAGTAAATAATGCTACCAGACATGTGCTGCACCTGGCTGTCGTTGCTACTGATACCGTAATGCACTGTTGATGCCAACCCACAGGGAGCCGTTCCGCTGAAGGCATTCTTATGCGAGCTATGCAACTAAATTCCACCTCGTTGATTTGATTTCAAGGAATCTAAACCTCCCGCTGCTGATTGAGTGATGACCAGGAACAAGAGACCTTCTAAAAAGACCGACACATCAACTCCGCGGGGAAACATGTCACAGTCCGCTATGAGATCCTTTCTACAACCCACCCCACCCGCCTTAGCTGACAGCCCTTCTGCTACAGACCCCCCACTCCCCCACAGATCCCTCACCCATCCCCTCCAGGTGCGGAAGCACCATGCGCCTGCTTTTTAGGAAGTAGGGATCTACAAGATATCTTAGCCTATATGAAAAACCTACCCACTAAGCAAGATCTGCAAGATACAGTGAGACGTGAGCTGGCAGCCATGAGACAAGATATCTCCCACATTTCTGACCGGGCGACTAGCCTGGAGGATCACCAGGACTCTTCCGACACATTCCTAAAGTCGCTGACAACCATCATAGATGCCCAGTCCTCGGAGATCCACTCCCTCCAAACATGGTTAACAGATTTGGACAACAGAGGGAGGAGAAACAATATCCGTGTGCGGGGTTTGCCGGAAGATGTCCCTCAGACAGGCCTGATCGACGCTCTCACTAAAATCTTCAAAGAGATCTTGGGTAACGACCCCAACGATGCCATCACTTTCGATAGGGCCCACCGAGCTCTGAAACCAAGAGGTCTCTCCGCAGACAGACCATGTGACGTAATCTGCAGATTACATTATTTCTCCCAAAAGGATGATATTATGCGCAAAGTTCGCCAACTCGACGGAGTTGATTTCAACGGTTCAACGATCCAGATCTACCAAGACTTGTCCTGGCACACACTCCAACAGCGGAAGGCCCTCAAGCCCCTAACGGATGAACTCCGTAAGCGCCAACTGAAATACCGCTGGGGCTTTCCCTTTGATCTCCAAGTCTCCTTGTCGGGGAAAACCCACACCCTCAACTCATACTCGGACTTCCCGGAATTCTGTACAGGACTGGGCATACCGAAACTTGACTTGCGCGATTGGGACTTCCCCACTCCAGAGCTACCATCTTTCCAACCCCTGCGTACCGGAGCACCCTAGAAGGAGGTGCGGAGGGCTGGGAGAAGAAGCTCCAGCGGACCTCCCCCCGACAAGGACTCACGTGTTACCTGATCGATAGGTCGCAGTGGGACACGGTTTCTTCGGTTACAGCGTGATACCATTTCTCACCACTGATGAACCTTCATCCGATATCTCGCTGTCGCTGAGGCTCCACCCTCCCCCCCTAATATGTCTCGAGCTGTTGATTGTTAACTCCTGTTCCCTGATCACAAGATTTCTTGCATCCAATCACCCGAAGATTTCTCCATGTTAACGAGGTTTACAGTTTACAGTTTAAAGTTTACAAATAGCTAATACTATGCATGTTTAACGACTTTTGCTCTACTTTTTCTTATTGTCTAGTTGCCTTCGGCGGAGGCTCCCTTATACGCCCCACACCCGCCTCTGGCTGTATTGCCTCTTGGGTTCCCAATCCTTAGATGGATCGGTAACCTCACTGCGGGTTTTTTGAATGTTACTGTTGTTTTCTCTCCATGCTCTGTTCCTTTCTCACTCTCTCCTATTCCTCCCTCTTTTCTTTAATTGACCATTCTGGGCTCACAGCCTTCCATCACGACCTATGTCTCTCATGGCATCCCCTGGTAGAGTTAAAGTAACATCGATCAACGCAAAAGGCCTTAACGTGCCGGAGAAAAGAGCATCCCTTTTGCGGTCCCTCTGGGCTGATAGAGTGGATGTTGCGCTAGTCCAGGAATCACATTTTAAAATTTCCGCCAAGAACCCTCCCTTGACTAATTACCGTTATCCTCAGGCCTTTTATAACAACAACCCAGACGCTAAATCAAAGGGTGTGGCAATAATATTCTCTAGGACTCTCCAACTGTCAGACATATCAGTGCACAAGCCGATCCCGGGTCGCCTCTTGATAGTAAGCTGTAAAATATGTATGTGCCCATACACATTTGTTGCACTTTATGCCCCAAATAAGGACCAGATCCCATTTTTCCGCTCCGCCCTTACCCAAATGGAACCATTCCTTTCAGGGGTTGTGGTTCTGGGGGGAGACCTGAACTGGACTCATCTTCCGGCACCCCCCGGACCTCCCAACGTCAATACCGACAGGTTAGACGACTATTCCATGACCTTCAGCTGGCTGACTCCTGGAGGGTTCTCCATCCCTCTGATCGAGACTACTCCTTTTACTCGACCCCACATAATGCTTACTCTCGTCTCGATTATTTATTTCTGAGTCATAGACATCTCCCTTTACTAATAGACTCCTCCATAGGATCGATAACCTGATCTGACCATGCCCCTGTACATATGACTCTCTCAACCCCCCAGGTTGCCCCGGGCCAATGGACTTGGCGCCTCAATGAGTCATTACTACAGGACCAATATTGCAAGGGTGAAATAGAAAAGGCACTGACTGAATTCTTCTCCATAAATGACACCGATGATGTTTCCAAGATTATCCTGTGGGAAGCACATAAATGCACCATAAGGGGTAAGCTCATACAGTTGGGGACATTTATGAAGAAACAGAGGTCAGCATTAATCACCAAACTATTAGAACGACTCCACCACCTCGAGTCCTAACACAAAACATCCCTTTCAGAGACTGACTACCTAGAACTACTTGACACACGTGCCCAACTAAAGAAAACCCTCACTGATAGTATTCAGCTTTCAGTCCGTAAATGCAACTCCAAATACTACCAGTGGGGTAATAAACCTGGCCGCCTCCTAGCCCAAGCTCTTAGAGCTCAACGCTCTTCTTTGTACATTAATAACGTAAAAGATCCCGGGGATGCTCTCCGATTCAAAACCCCTGAAATTGCTGCGTGCTTCAAACAATACTACTCCCTTCTATATAATCTAGAGAACCGACCCGATGGCACAGCCACCCCTTATAACTTCCTACAGGCGAAGGCATATTTAGAAAAGGTGTCCTATCCCGTCCTATCACCTTCGGACAGGGAAGCACTGGAACAACCTTTTACCCAGCTAGAGCTGGAAAACGCTCTGGCCTCGACACCCTCTGGCAAGAGCCCGGGGCCGGACGGCTTCACGCTCACCTACTATAAACAATTCAAAGACCTCGTCTCCTCTTATCTTCTCCAGGCCTTTAATTCCATCTCAGCAGATACCAATTTCTCAAGCCAATCCCTGGAGGCCCACATTTCCGTTTTGCCTAAGCCCGGCAAAGACCCCTCGATGTGTTCCAGCTATAGGCCCATATCTCTTCTAAATGTCGATGTCAAGCTGTTCGCAAAACTAATGGCAAATAGACTAAATGCATTCCTGCCTTCCCTAATCCACAACGATCAGGTGGGTTTTGTCCCGAACCGCGAAGCTAAGGACAATACCACCAAGGTACTGAGAATAATCCATATAGCATCTCAGGGTGGTCCCCCCACCGTGCTGCTATCTACCGATGCCGAGAAGGCTTTCGATAGAGTCAGTTGGGGTTTTATTAGGTCTGTGTTGGGGCATATCGGACTGGGTCCCCTAGCGCTTGGCAGAATTATGGGACTTTACAGATCACCCACAGCTCGAGTCCGAGTCAACGGATCCTTATCCGACCCCTTTTTTATAAGTAACGGGACACGACAGGGCTGCCCACTATCCCCTTTACTTTTTGTCCTCTGTATCGAAGCCTTCGCGAGAGCTATTAGGGCCAATGATTGCATCACTGGCCTGAGGGTTGGTGATACAGATCACAAACTCTCCCTGTTTGCTGATGACTTATTAGCTACAATAACACATCCGGTCTCCTCCCTTCCTCACCTCATGCAGGAGCTGTCCCATTTTGGGCTACTCTCCAACTTTAAGATCAACATGTCCAAATCCTGTGCCCTGAACATCTCTACACCCCCCGACACAGTGGCCAAACTTAAACGATCCTTCCCCTTCACTTGGAACACCTCTCACCTATCCTATCTGGGAATACAGCTGCCGAGTGATTTGTCCTGTTTGTTCACTTTGAATTTTGCGCCCCTTCTCCGAACACTCAGAGCTGATTATAGCAGATGGTATCTCAAACCACTCTCTTGGCTGAGGAAGGTAAATGTTGTGAAAATTAATACTCTCCCCAAGCTACTCTACAAATTACAGGCCCTCCCCATACGGATCCCAGACTCCTGGTTCAAGTCCATGCAACTCTTGATACAACAATTTATATGGTCTCGGAGACGGCCTAGAATTAGTCGATCCACTATGATTCGTTCCACCCGAAGTGGTGGTTTCCAATTACCTGATGTCAGAGGCTATTATTGGGCAATTTTGCTTAATAGGGTTCTGGATTGGACGAGGAGTCGAGATACCAAGCAGTGGGTGGCTTTGGAGGGGCTTTATATGCAACAATTCCCAGAGATCTTCCCTTGGCTTCCTTCCCTACCCAGGCCCCCATCCCCTCATCCAATTATCACCGCGACCCTCTCCTTCTGGAAAAAAAAGCGCAGTTGGCCCTCCCCCTCTTCCGCTTTCGGCCCGTTGACCTCTTTTCTAGCTAACCCCGACTTTCTACCCGGCTGAACACCCTCCCACTTTAGTGACTGGGCCCGTGAGGGTCTCTTTAGGGTAGGCCAGTTGGCGACTCCCTTTAGGAGTTAGGCAGTTTTCAGAAGTACGATCAAAATGGGAAATCCCACAACATGACTTCTGGAAATATCTACAGCTTAGACATTTTTTGCATTCCAAGCACAGATATCTCCAGGCCTCACGGGAACTAACACAGTTTGAGAGGCTGTGCGTTTCCAAGTGTACCCCCCAGCATACTGTCTCCGCACTCTACAAACTGTTACAGAGCACCGATGCTCAGACACCTACACCCTTCCAGGTGGCCTGGGAGAGGGACCTCGGGATTCAGTTAACAGATAAAGACTGGCGGATGATATTCCTCAAATCTCATAAAAGTTCAGTGTGTATACAAGTTAGGGAAACCCAATATAAACTTTTAATGAGATGGTACAGACACCCCTCTCTCCTTCACTTCATGTATCCTGGAGTGACGGACAGATGTTGGAGATGTCTTAACGCCACCGGCTCCCTAATGCACATCTGGTGGAACTGCCCCCTACTCCGCCCTTTCTGGGCTGACGTCATTTCCATTTCTCAAGACATACTCCATGCCCCTGTCCCCATTGACCCGGCCTTCTGGTTGCTTTCCCACTCCTCAATTTCGCTGGCCCAGCACAGAATATCATTACTCCGCTACCTATCTAATGCAGCACGGGCAGTTATCTCCACTCTCTGGAGATCTCCAACCCCGCCCACAAGGAAACTATGGTTCACTAGAAATAATTATTATATGAATATGGAGAACATCCTCCTGGTTTCCAGAGATAAACTCCTAGAGTTCATGACCACCTGGTTACCATGGGTAGAATATACGTCCTCCAAAGACTACAAAGATTACGTCTATGCTACCAAATGACTTAGCTTCGCAGTTGATCGATTAAAGAGACTGCATTACACCTATCCCTCAGTTCAAGGGCCCCCAGTTCTGGTCACTCTTTGTTCTTTCCCTCTTCTTTTCTTTATTTCATACTTCGCTCTTTCTATAACTATCCTACTATGTTTACCTAAGATATCACGATTGTAGTCACTGTATAGACAGATAGCAAGTGGATACCGCATTGACGCTATAGGATAACCTACCAATGCCTGTACCTATATCGACCACCAGTGTCTGGGGTGGCCCACCACTCTGCTTCCTTTGGCTAAAATGTACTTAACCCTAATCATACGCTCTGTTGCTTTTGTGTCTGAACGTGATGTAATCCTTATATTTTCTTGAATAAAAACAGATTATAAAAGTGCAACCCACAACTAGAGATGTGCACCGGACATGTTTCGGGTTTTGTGTTTTGGTTTTGGATTCGATTCCGCGGCCGTGTTTTGGATTCGGACGCGTTTTGGCAAAACCTCCCTGAAAATTTTTAGTCGGATTCGGGTGTTTTTTTTTCTTCAAAAAACCCTCAAAAACAGCTTAAATCATAGAATTTGGGGGTCATTTTGATCCCATAGTATTATTAACCTCAATAACCATAATTTCCACTCATTTCCAGTCTATTCTGAACACCTCACAATATTATTTTTAGTCCTAAAATTTGCACCAAGGTCGCTGGATGACTAAGCTAAGCGACCCAAGTGGCCGACACAAACACCTGGCCCATCTAGGAGTGGCACTGCAGTGTCAGACAGGATGGCACTTAAAAAAATAATCCCCAAACATCACATGATGCAGAGATAAATAAAAAAATAAAAAGAGATGCAAGATGGAATTGTCCTTGGGCCCTACCACCCACCCTTATGTTGTATAAACAGGACATGCACACTTTAACAAACCCATCATTTCAGTGACAGGGTCTGCCACACGACTGTGGCTGAAATGACTGGATGGTTTGGGCCCCCACCAAAAAAGAGGCAATCAATCTCTCCTTGCACAAACTGGCTCTACAGAGGCAAGATGTCCACCTCCTCCTCATCCTCCGATTCCTCACCCCTTTCACTGGGTACATCCCCCTCCTCACAGATTATTAATTCGTCCCCACTGGAATCCACCATCTCAGGTCCCTGTGTACTTTCTGGAGGCAATTGCTGGTGAATGTCTCCACGGAGGAATTGATTATAATTCATTTTGATGAACATCTTCTCCACATTTTCTGGAAGTAACCTCGTACGCCGATTGCTGACTAGGTGAGCGGCTGCACTAAACACTCTTTCGGAGTACACACTGGAGGGGGAGCAACTTAGGTAAAATAAAGCCAGTTTGTGCAAGGGCCTCCAAATTGCCTCTTTTTCCTGCCAGTATACATACGGACTGTCTGACGTGCCTACATGGATGCGGTCACTCATATAATCCTCCACCATTCTTTCAATGGTGACAGAATCATATGCAGTGACAGTAGACGACATGTCAGTAATCGTTGGCAGGTCCTTCAGTCCGGACCAGATGTCAGCACTCGCTCCAGACTGTCCTGCATCACCGCCAGCGGGTGGGCTCGGAATTCTTAGCCTTTTCCTCGCAGCCCCAGTTGCGGGAGAATGTGAAGGAGGAGCTGTTGACGGGTCACATTCCGCTTGACTTGACAAGTGTCTCACCAGCAGGTATTTGCACCTCTGCACTTGTGTCTGCCAGAAAGAGAGATACAATGTAGGCTTTAAACCTAGGATCAAGCACGGTGGCCAAATTGTAGTGCTCTGATTTCAACAGATTGACCACCCGTGAATCCTGGTTAAGTGAATTAAGGGCTCCATCCACAAGTCCCACATGCCTAGCGGAATCGCTCCATTTTAGCTCCTCCTTCAATCTCTCCAGCTTCTTCTGCAAAAGCCTGATGAGGGGAATGACCTGACTCAGGCTGGCAGTGTCTGAACTGACTTCACGTGTGGCAAAGGGTTCAAAGGGTTGCAGAACCTTGCACAACGTTGAAATCATTCTCCACTGCGCTTGAGTCAGGTGCATTCCCCCTCATTTGCCTGTATCGTAGGCAGATGTATAGGCTTGAATGGCATTTTGCTACTCCTCCATCCTCTGAAGCATATAGAGGGTTGAATTCCGCCTCGTTACCACCTCTTGCTTCAGATGATGGCGGGGCAGGTTCAGGAGTGTTTGCTGGTGCTCCAGTCTTCGGCACACGGTGGCTGAATGCCGAAAGTGGCCCGCAATTCTTCGGGCCACCGACAGCATCTCTTGCACGCCCCTGTCGTTTTTTTAAAAATTCTGCACCACCAAATTCAATGTATGTGCAAAATATGGGATGTGCTGGAATTTGCCCAAATGTAATGCACGCACAATATTGGTGGCGTTGTCCGATGTCATAAATCCCCAGGAGAGTCCAATTGGGGTAAGCCATTCTGCGATGATGTTCCTCAGTTTCCGTAAGAGGTTGTCAGCTGTGTGCCTCTTATGGAAAGCGGTGATACAAAGCGTAGCCTGCCTAGGAACGAGTTGGCGTTTGCGAGATGCTGCTACTGGTGCCGCCGCTGCTGTTCTTGCTGCGGGAGGCAATACATCTACCCAGTGGGCTGTCACAGTCATATAGTCCTGAGTCTGCCCTGCTCCACTTGTCCACATGTCCGTGGTTAAGAGGACATTGGGTACAACTGCATTTTTTAGGACACTGGTGACTCTTTTTCTGACGTCTGTGTACATTCTCGGTATCGCCTGCCTAGAGAAATGGAACCTAGATGGTATTTGGTACCGGGGACACAGTACCTCAGTCAATTGGACACACGTTTAACACCACCGCAGCTGCCAAGACCTGAGTTATCCGCTTTGCAGCAGGATGACTGCTGTGATATTTCATCTTCCTCGCAAAGGACTGTTGGACAGTTAATTGCTTACTGGAAGTAGTACAAGTGGTCTTCCGACTTCCCCTCTGGGATGACGATCTACTCCCAGCAGCAACAACAGCAGCGCCAGCAGCAGTAGGCATTACATTCAAGGATCCATCGGAGGAATCCCAGATAGGAGAGGACTCGTCAGACTTGCCAGTGACATGGCCTGCAGGACTATTGGCGTTCCTGTCTAAGGAGGAAATTGACACTGAGGGAGTTGGTGGTGTGGTTTGCAGGAGCTTGGGTACAAGAGGAAGGGATTTAGTTGTCAGTGGACTGCTTCCGCTGTCACCCAAAGTTTTTGAACTTGTCAATGACTTCTGATGAATGCGCTCCAGGTGACGTATAAGGAAGGATGTTCCTAGGTGGTTAACGTCCTTACCCCTACTTATTACAGCTTGACAAAGGCAACACACGGCTTGACACCTGTTGTCCGCATTTCTGTTTAAATAATTCCACACCGAAGAGGTGATTTTTTTTTTGTAATTTGACCAGGCATGTCAATGGCCATATTTGTCCCACGGACAACAGGTGTCTCCCCGGGTGCCTGACTTAAACAAACCACCTCACCATCAGAATCCTCCTTGTCAATTTCCTCCTCAGCGCCAGCAACACCCATATCCTCATCCTGGTGTACTTCAACAGTGACATCTTCAATTTGACTATAAGGAACTGGACTGCGGGTGCTCCTTCCAGCACTTGCAGGGGGCGTGCAAATGGTGGAAGGCGCCACCTCTTCCCGTCCAGTGATGGGAAGGTCAGGCATCGCAACCGACACAATTGGACTCTCCTTGGGGATTTGTGATTTAGAAGAACGTACAGTTCTTTGCTGTGCTTTTGCCAGCTTAAGTCTTTTCATTTTTCTAGCGGGAGGATGAGTGCTTCCATCCTTATGTGGAGCTGAACCACTAGCCATGAACATAGGACAGGGCCTCAGCTGTTCCTTGCCACTCCGTGTCGTAAATGGCATATTGCCAAGTTTACGCTTCTCATCAGACGCTTTTAATTTTGATTTTTGGGTCATTTTACTGAACTTTTGTTTTTTGGATTTTACACGCTCTCTACTATGACATTGGGCCTCGGCCTTGGCAGACAACGTTGATGGCATTTCATCGTCTCGGTCATGACTAGTGGCAGCAGCTTCAGCACGAGGTGGAAGTGGATCTTGATCTTTCCCTATTTTACCCTCCACATTTTTGTTCTCCATTTTTTCATGTGTGGAATTATATGCCAGTAATATATCAATAGCAATGGCCTACTGTACTGTACTATATATGTATACTGTTGGTCACCAAAATGCTACACTGTAATCCTAGAAGCTATAGAAAAGTATATATATTATTGTATATATATCAGTACAGAGCAGTGTAACTGTGACACATGTGTCCTGACAAGCAGTATAGAAGCTATAGAAAAGTATATATATTACTGTATATCAGTAGTAGTACAGAGCGGTGTAAATGTGACACGTGTGTCCTGACAAGCAGTATAGAAGCTATAGAAAATGATTTAAAATTATTGTATATATCAGTACAGAGCGGTGTAACTGTGACACATGTGTCCTGACAAGCAGTATAGAAGCTATAGAAAAGTATATATATTACTGTATATCAGTAGTAGTACAGAGCGGTGTAAATGTGACACGTGTGTCCTGACAAGCAGTATAGAAGCTATAGAAAATGATTTAAAATTATTGTATATATCAGTACAGAGCGGTGTAACTGTGACACATGTGTCCTGACAAGCAGTATAGAAGCTATAGAAAAGTATATATATTATTGTATATATATCAGTACAGAGCGGTGTAACTGTGACCCATGTGTCCTGACAAGCAGTATAGAAGCTATAGAAAAGTATATATATTATTGTATATATATCAGTACAGAGCAGTGTAACTGTGACACATGTGTCCTGACAAGCAGTATAGAAGCTATAGAAAAGTATATATATTACTGTATATCAGTAGTAGTACAGAGCGGTGTAACTGTGACACATGTGTGTCCTGACAAGCAGTATAGAAGCTATAGAAAAGTATATATAATATTACTGTATATCAGTACAGAGCGGTGTAACTGTGACACATGTGTCCTGACAAGCAGTATAGAAGCTATAGAAAAGTATATATATTATTGTATATATCAGTACAGACCTGTGTAACTGTGACCCATGTGTGTCCTGACAAGCAGTATAGAAGCTATAGAAAAGTACATATTATATACTGGTGGTCTCCAGTCCCCACAATGCAGCACTCTGATCAGATATTTGCAGCACACTGAGCACAGATATGGAGCGTTTTCAGGCAGAGAACGTAGATATATTCAGCACACTGAGCACAGATTATTTGCAGCACACTGAGCACAGATATTTTCAGCACACTGAGCACAGATTACGGAGCTTTTCAGGGAGAGAACGCTGCCACGTCCTCTCCGTTCAATCTCTAAAGCACGAGTGAAAATGGCGGCGACGCGCAGCTCCTTATATAGAATACAAATCTCGCGAGAATCCGATAGCGGGATGATGACGTTTGGGCGTGTTCTGGTTAACCGAGCAAGCCGGGAAGATCCGAGGCTGCCTCGGAACCGTGTAAAATGGGTGAAGTTCGGGGGGGTTCGGATCCCGAGGAACCGAACCCGCTCATCTCTACCCACAACCATGCCATGTTTTCAAGATTCCATCCTTTGTTTGGTCACTCATATACCAACATTATCCACATAATGCACGCTAAGCTATAATGTTTTGTCATACTGATGTACCTAAGACATTGCAAAGTCTGATTTGGGTTACTTGTCAGTTTCTTCAACTATGGCCTGTTGCCCCTAGTAACCAAACTGCTTTGTGCCAATATATTGTGTTTTGAGAAACAGAAAAGAGTTGTGAATGCAAAGCATTTTGAGTTATGAGATATGCAATGATTGTGTGCTTTATCCCCAAACATAATATTAGCATTTGTAATTGTAATAGAAATAAAATAAGCAAATGTTTATTAAAAAACAATAAGAAAAACACAATATCCACACAAATAATATGTTAATAAAGTCATTTTACTAATCTATATAAATTTACTTACACCAATACAATAAGCAAACATGCCATAGCAATAAACACATGCCAGTGCAGAAAATGGGATTTTAATACCTACCGGTAAATCCTTTTCTCTTAGTCCGTAGAGAATGCTGGGGTCACCATTAGAACCATGGGGTATAGACGGGATCCGCAGGAGACATGGGCAACCCAAGACTTTCAAAGGATGTGAACTGGCTCCTCCCTCTATGCCCCTCCTCCAGACCCCAGTTATAGGAACTGTGCCCAGGGAGACGGACATTTCGAGGAAAGGATTTATTGTTAAACTAAGGTGAGATTCATACCAGCTCACACCTCAAGCATGCCGCACAACGTGGCATTCAACTGAACACAAACCAATGGCATGAACAATTTCAGCAACAGGCTGACTATAAATGTAACCCAATATGTGTGTAACCACAACTAATAACTGCAGATACAGTACGCACTGGGACGGGTGCCCAGCATCCTCTATAGACTAAGAGAAAAGGATTTACCGGTAGGTATTAAAATCCCATTTTCTCATACGTCCTAGAGGATGCTGGGGTCACCATTAGAACCATGGGGTTATACCAAAGCTCTAGAGCGGGCAGGAGAGTGCCGATGACTCTGCAGCACCGATTGACCAAACTTGAGGTCATCATTGGCCAGGGTATCAAACTTGTAAAACTTTGCAAAAGTGTTTGAACCCGACCAAGTAGCTGCTCGGCAAAGTTGCAATGCCGAGAACCCCCGGGAAGCCGCCCAGGACGAGCCCACCTTTCTAGTAGAATGGGCCTTTACCGATTTCGGTAACGGCAATCCAGCCGTGGAATGAGCATGCTGAATCGTATTACAGATCCAGCGTGAAATGGTCTGCTTGGAAGCAGGACACCCAATCTTGTTGGGAGCATACAGGACAAACAGAGCCTCCGTTTTCTTAACCTGAGCCGTTCTGGCGACATAAATTTTCAAAGCTCTGAACACATCCAGAGACTTTGACTCAATTAAGGCGTCAGTAGCCACTGGCACCACAATAGGTTGGTTCATGTGGAAAGATGAAACCACCTTCGGCAGATATTGCTGATGAGTCCTCAACTCTGCTCTATCTTCATGGAAGATCAAATAAGGGCTCTTGTGAGACAAGGCTGCTAACTCAGACACCCGCCTTGCGGATGCCAATGCCAACAGAATGACCACTTTCCAAGTGAGGAATTTCAACACCACCTTCTGTAAAGGTTCAAACCAATGTGATTGAAGGAACTGCAACACCACGTTAAGATCCTATGGTGCCACTGGGGGCACAAATGGAGGTTGGATGTGCAACACATCTTTCACGAAAGTCTGAACTTCTGGAAGGGAGGCCAATTGTTTTTGAAAGAAAACCGATAAGGCTGAAATCTGTACCTTAATTGAGCCCAACTTTAGGCCCACATCCACACCTGCTTGTAGAAAAAGGAGAAAACGTCCTAGCTGAAATTCTTCCGTATGAGCCTTCTTGCATTCACTCCAAGAAACATATTTTCTCCAAATACGGTGGTAATGTTTAGAGGTTACTCCTTTCCTGGCCTGAATTAGTGTGGGAATGACTTCACTGGGAATACCCTTTCGGGCTAGGATTTGGCGCTCAACCGCCATGCCATCAAATGTAGCCACGGTAAGTCTTGATACACGCACGGCCCCTGCTGTAACAGGTCCTCGCATAGAGGAAGAGGACAGGGATCTCCTATGAGTAATTCCTGAAGCTCTGGATACCAAGCCCTCCTTGGCCAGTCTGAGACAATGAGGATCGCTTGAATCTTTGTTCTTCTTATGATCTTTAGAACTTTTGGAATGAGAGGAAGTGGAGGGAATACATACACCGACTGAAACACCCATGGTGTCACCAGTGCATCCACCGCTATTGCTTGAGGGTCCCTCGACCTGGAACAATATCTCTGAAGCTTCTTGTTGAGACGAGATGCCATCATGTCTATTTGAGGAATTCCCCAATGACTTGTCACTTCTGTGAAGACCTCTTGATGGAGGCCCCACTCTCCTGGATGGAGATTGTGTCTGCTGAGGAAGTCTGCTTCCCAGTTGTCCACTCCTGGAATGAAGATCGCTGACAGAGCGCTTGTATGCTTTTCCGCCCAGCGGAGAACCTTTGTGGCTTCTGCCATTGCCGCTCTGCTTTTTGTTCTGCCCTGGCGGTTTATGTACGCTACTGCTGTTACATTGTCCGACTGAATCAGTACGGGCAGATTGCAAAGAAGATGTTCCGCTTGTAGAAGGCCGTTGTAAATGGCCCTTAACTCCAGAATGTTTATGTGGAGATAAGTTTCCTGGCTTGACCATCTTCCTTGGAAGTTTTCCCCTTGTGTGACTGCTCCCCAGCCTCGGAGACTTGCATCCTTGGTTACTAGGATCCAGTCCTGGATCCCGAACTTGCACCCCTCTAAGAGGTGAGAGCTGTGCAGCCACCACAGGAGTGAGATTATGGTCTTGGAAGACAGGATTATCCTTCGGTGCATGTGCAGGTGGGATCCGTACCACTTGTCCAACAGGTCCCACTGAAACACTCTGGCATGGAATCTGCCAAACTGAATGGCTTGGTAGGCCACAACCATCTTCCCCAGCAACCGAGTGTGCATTGATGGATTGACACTCTTGCTGGTTTCAGAATTTGTTTGACCAGACTCTGAAGTTCCAGAGCCTTTTCCACTGGAAGAAAAACTCTCTGTAGTTCTGTGTCCAGTATCATTCCCAAAAACGACAACTGCGTCGTCGGATTCAACTGTAATTTTGGCAAGTTTAGGAGCCAACCCTGTTGTTGAAGAACTGTCAGGGAGAGTGCAATGTTTTGCACCAACTGGTCCCTGGATCTCGCCTTTATCAGGAGATCTTTCAAGTACGAGATAATCGTGACTCCTTGCTTACGAAGGAGAACCATCATTTCCGCCATCACTTTGTTGAAACTCCTCGGAGCCATGGACAGACCAAACGGCAACGTCTGAAATTGGTAATGACAATCCTGAATTTCAAACCTCAGGTAAGCCTGATGCGGAGGATAAATGGGAACCTGTAAGTAGGCATCTTTTATGTCCACCGACACCATAAAATCCCCTTCCTCCAGACTGGAGATCACTGCTCGGAGAGACTCCATCTTGACTTTGAATTTTTTTAGGTAGAAATTATGGGATCAGGTTTAGGAATGGTCTGACCAAGCCGTCCGGCTTCGGGACCACGAACAGGCTTGAATAAAAGCCTTCTCCCTGTTGTGATGGGAGAACCATGACAATGACCTGATTTTGACACAACTTTTGTATTGCGTCACATAGTACCTCCCTGTCCGGAAGAGAAGCTGGTAAGACCGATTTGAAAAATCGGCGAGGGGGAACATGTTGAAACTCCAGTTTGTACCCTTGGGATACTATTTGTAAAACCCATGGGTCCAGGTCCGAACGAAACCAGAACCGACTGATGAGTTTGAGACGTGCCCCCACCGATGCGGACTCCCGCAGAGGAGTACCAGCATCATGCGGTGGAGTTGGCAGAAGCCGGGGAGGACTTCTGCTCCTGAGAACCCGACAAGGCTGGTGATCTTTTACCTCTTCCCCTTCCTCTAGTAGCAAGGAAGGAAGAACCTCACCGTTTTCTATATTTAAAAGACTGCATTTGATAGTGGTGTGTTTTCTTTTGTTGTGGAGGAACATAAGGCAAAAATGATGACTTACCCGCGATAGCTGTAGATACCAAATCAGCGAGGCCGTCACCAAACAAGGCACCACCTTTATATGGTAGAGATTCCATATTTTTCTTGGAATCAGCATCAGCATTCCATTGGTGAATCCACAATGTTCGCCTAGCTGAGACTGCCATGGCATTGGCTTTTGATCCCAAAAGGCCAATATCTCTTGCAGTTTCCTTTAGGTACGCTGCAGCGTCCTTGATATAACCCAGCATCAAGAGGATGCTATCCCTATCTAGGGTATCTATATCAGATGACAAGTTATCTGCCCACTTTTCGATAGCACTACTCACCCACGCAGATGCAATGACAGGTCTGAGTAGCGTACCTGTGGTCGCATAATGGATTTTAACGTAGTTTCTTGCTTACGATCCGCAGGGTCCTTAAGGGCTGCCATGCTAGGTGACGGGAGAGCCACCTTTAAAGATAAACGTGATAGGGCCTGGTCTACAATGGGGGGTGACTCCCACTTTTCCCTATCCTCAGAGGAAAACGGATAAGCCACCGGAATCCTTTTGGGAATCTGAAACTTTCTGTCAGGGCTTTCCCAGACTTTTTCAAACAGAGTGTTCAGTTCATGAGAGGGAGGAAACGTTATCTCAGGTTTCTTTTCCTTATACATACACATACCTCCCAACTTTGCTTCTTTTTGGAGCGGGACACCCGCGCTCGGTCCCGAAAAGGGGGCGTGGTCTATGAAAAGGGGCGTGGCTTTGCGGAGGACCCGCCTCCGTTTTCGTCACTGAGGGGGCATGCCCAGCGCTCTGTAAGCCGCTGGCATGCTCCCTCTCCCTCTGACTCCACTGAATAGACGCTGTGCGCATGTGCACAGCGTCTATTCACCGCTGCTCTGCTAAGCAGAGCAGCGATTGACAGAGCCTCCCAACTGACCCCCCCACCGCAGGACACTGTGGCCCGCGGGTGGGACAGCGGGACAGTCCCCAAAAAACGGGACTGTCCCGCGAAAATCGGGACAGTTGGGAGGTATGCATACAGACCCTTTTATCAGGAACAGCAGGGTCCTCAGTGATGTGTAATACATCTTTAACCGCCACAATCATGTACTGAATGCTCTTTGCCAATTTTGGATCTAATCTGGAATCAATATAGTCGACACTGGAATCAGTGTCCGTGTCGGTACCAGTGTCTGCCAACTGGGCAAAAGTACATTTTTGTGACCCCGAGGGGTCCTGAACTTGTAATAACACATCCTCCACAGATTTCTTCCATGCCTGGGTCTGAGACTCAGACTTATCTAATCTCTAACTAATAAGAGCCACATTAGCATTCAAAGCATTTACCCAAACAGGAGTCGGCGGTGCCGACAGGGTCACCCCCACAGCCGTTTGTGTCCCTAATACAGCCTCCTCCTGGGAAGAGCACTCAGCCTGAGACATGTCGACACACGTGTACCAAACACCCACAGACACACCGGGCATATAGGGGACAGACCCACAGTAAAGTCTGTCAGAGAGACACAGAGGGGATTTACCAGCTCACAACCCAGCGGCAAATTAACGGGTCTGAAAACACACAAAAATGCCCCAGACCTGTAGCGCTTTAAATATCAAATATATTCCACCAAATTATACTGTGCCCCCCCGTTTTGCACCCTGATACTTGTCAGCAGTGTGAGGAAAGACCAGCGTCTCTGCAGCCCTGTGGAGAGGAAATGGGGCCGAGCTGAGTGAGCTGTGAGGAAGAAGCTCCGCCCCCTTAATGGGGCGCTTCTGTCCTGCTTATTTTAATAAATAATTATACTGGCGGGGGTTAGGACAGTGCCTTGGCACTAATGTCCCCTCTTGCCAGTGGAAATTGAGGCATCCTGCAGTGCTGTGTGTGTGGGAGCATGGCGCGCAGCTTTCCGTTCGCTGCGCGGTACCTCAGAATGCAGTCACTGAAGAAGCCTTCTTTTCTTCTGCTACTCACCTGTCTTCTGACTTCTGGCTCTGTAAGGGGGTGACAGCAGGCTGTGGGAGTGAGCATCTAGGCGTACCCAGCGATCAGCACCCTCAGGAGCTAATGATGTCCTGTCAGCCAGAAGCAGAGCCATTGAACTCCCTAGAAGTTGGTCATATTTCTCTCCCCTAAGTCCCACGAAGCAGGGAGACTGTTGCCAGCAGCCTCCCTGAAAATAAAAAACCTAACATAAGTCTTTTTCAGAGAAACTCAGTAGAGCTCCCCTGTAGTGCGTCCAGTCACACTGGGCACAATTCTAAAACTGGGGTCTGGAGGAGGGGCATAGAGGGAGGAGCCAGTTCACACCCTTTGAAAGTCTTGGGGTGCCCATATCTCCTGCGGATCCCGTCTATACCCCATGGTTCAAATGGTGACCCCAGCATCCTCTAGGACGTATGAGAAATTTCAAATACAGAATTCAGTAGTCAGGGTCCCCCATCTACTGGCCAGCAAACAATATAAGAAACAGCTGGCAATACACTGCCAGAGGATCTTGTAGGTCAAACTGAGGAAGATTAGGGGCACACTACCCAAACCCAACTAGCCACAGCACGATATAAAGAGGAAGGTGGCTAAAGTTTACAGGAGAATGCATCACAGGCTACTAACAAAAAGAGAACACCCCAAACCCCATTCAGCATGAGGGAGTTGGCCATTCTGGGCCCACAAGCCAGCAAAAATACATTTTGGGAACATTATAAACATGGGTGCTGGGAAATGTGTCGGCATCTGGAGAGAATTTACTTTTTCTTCTTTCGCCCCGCCTGAAGTGGCTGGTCACTGGTAGGTCTGCGATGTGACCTTCGAGGGCCCTACCCAGTGGGCTCTTCTTCCTGGGCAGGGGTAGGGGAGGGGCCAGGTGTTGGTGGTTCCCTGTCACTGTGGGAAAGAAGGGCAGCGATGTCCTGTAGACCTTGTCCAACTCGGTTTGCAAATTGTTGGAAAGAGGAGGTGAGCTCGGATAGACCTTGCCTGATTTCTCTCATACCTTGCCGAACACAGGTGGTTTGCTCAGTGAGCCGAAGGGACATCTCGCGTATCTCCCGGGTCATGACGTCATGGAATTGGCTGAGCCGATCTCCATGACTAGAGATTTCTGTCAGAATCGCCGGGAGAGAGGGTTGGGTGGGGTGGGGGGGGGCAGTGTGTGGCTGGCCTGGTGGAATAACCGGCTCCACACTGGAGGTCTCACTACTTTCCCCCCGCCTCAGCCTCCGCAAGATGTCCCTCCTGTGACTCACCAAGCTGCCCCTCCTGTGCTGTGTTATGGGAAAAACAGATATATTAATGTGATACAAAAGGGGACAACAATAACATGAGAAAATTATTATCAACTTCTAAACTGAGACATAAAACACTTTAATATATATGTAAGACAACTTACCGGGCAAGTCATGAGGGCCGAACATATCCGGCATGTCTGTGTCCATATCGGACACCCCACGCACCTCCTGATAGGTCATACAGGGCATCGCTAGCTCCTCTAGATCGGTAAACTCCACAGGAGCAGGGGGTGGTACTCACCCTCTTGCCCTCGAAGCATTCCACTCTGCAGACCGTTTTGCCTTCAGGTGGGACTTGAAGTCGGCTCAACTACATATTTGGTTTGTTTTGGGGAGTAAGGTGAAGAAAAGAAAGAACAATAAATGTTTTGTTTGATTTTTGTACACATGTAATGGTTTAGGTTGCTATAGGCAACATCACATTTTTACTTGGATGGTTTTATAATAGTGTATGCAATTGTGTGTCAGTATGTACTTACCGTCTTCAGATTCTGCTGGGGTACGGACTATTGGGCCAACTTCATTTATGCGGTCAGTAATGTCTCTCCAGATGCGGTCTTTAGCCGCAGCACCCATGTTTTTACTGCCATAATGTATTTTCTGCATGGCTTGTGGGACCAAAATTACCAACTCCCTCTTCGTAAATGGGGGCTGGCGCCTTCTCTTTTTGCTTCGTGCCTGTGATGCATCTTCCTGCAAAGTTTCACCACCTTCCTCTTCACTTGGGCCCTGGCTTGGTTGGGTTTGAGTAATGAGGCCAGAATCTCCCTCAGTTAGAATTTCAGCTTCCTCTGGCAGGGCCTCTTGTGTTGTGGATCAGTAGATGGGGGTGCTGGAGTACTGGGTCCTGCACCCTCATCCTCTGCACTGGCCTGTGTTAGACGGAGGCGTTGCTACTGCAGCCTTCTCACTACCGTCTTCTCGCTACCATAACACGCATCTGCACCTGCAGCTCTTCCACCTCAGCATCTGTTTCACTTACAGTGGCCATATTGGTGTTGGCATGTGCGTCTGAATGTGTGTAGAGGTTTTTATACCTGCGTATGTATGTTTGTGCGGGAAATTGCACAGGTGATGCATACACAATGTTTAGGTGTACTTTGTTTACTCGCTATTTAAACGGCCTCCATGCGGCCTGCGTTTGTGGGTGTATGCAGGAGTTCAGTGGTGTTGTTTGCTGTGGAGTGTACTGGAGAGATGAGTATTACAGTTGCGAAGGCGTGAGAGGTAGGAGTTGTTTGGTATTTCTGCTAACACGATTATCCGCTTCGATGGTGCGACTTATTGTAGTGCGTACGGCCAGTGGTTTTTTATGTTTTTTTTTTTTGCTTTTTTACATTCATGTATGTTGCTTTAGTATATTGGGTAACATTTTTTAACAATGCTAGCAAGGAAATTAATGTTCAGATAAGCTGTTGTCATTCATTCTATTTGAATTTTTTCCTTTATTCTAATGCTCTCCACAGTATTTATATAATTGCTGGTAAGTATGGTCATGTTGCTTGCTGTGCTTTGGGTGGAGGTGCTTATTGATTTCTGGGTGAGTTTACAGGATTTTCTGAATCTGTTTGTTCTTCTGTAGGGTGCATAAAATAGGATTTTACTTACCGGTTAATCTATTTCTCGTAGTCCGTAGAGGATGCTGGGACTCCATAAGGACCATGGGGAATAGACGGGCTCCGCAGGAGATAGGGCACTTCAATAAAGCTTTGGATTCTGGGTGTGCACTGGCTCCTCCCTCTATGCCCCTCCTCCAGACCTCAGTTAGGGAAACTGTGCCCAGAGGAGATGGACAGTACGAGGAAGGATTTTTGTAAATCTAAGGGCGAGATTCATACCAGCCACACCAATCACACCGTATAACTTGTGATAAACTACCCAGTTAACAGTATGAACAACAACATAGCCTCGGTCCAACCGATAAAACTATAACATAACCCTTATGTAAGCAATAACTATATACAAGTCTTGCAGAAGAAGTCCGCACTTGGGACGGGCACCCAGCATCCTCTACGGACTACGAGAAATAGATTTACCGGTAAGTAAAATCCTATTTTCTCTAACGTCCTAGAGGATGCTGGGACTCCGTAAGGACCATGGGAATTATACCAAAGCTCCCAAACGGGCGGGAGAGTGCGGATGACTGCAGCACCGATTGAGCAAACAGGAGGTCCTCCTCAGCCAGGGTATCAAATTTAAAGAACTTTGCAAAGGTGTTTGACCCCGACCAAGTAGCTGCTCGGCCCAACTGTAATGCCGAGACCCCACGGGCAGCTGCCCAAGAAGAGCCCACCTTCCTAGTGGAATGGGCCTTAACCGATTTAGGCAATGGCAATCCTGCCGTAGAATGCGCCTGCTGAATCGTGTTACAGATCCAGCGAGCAATAGTCTGCTTTGAAGCAGGAGTGCCAACCTTGTTGGCCGCATACAGAACAAACAGAGCCTCAGTCTTCCTGATCCTAGCTGTTCTGGTCACATAAATCTTCAAAGCCCTGACCACATCCAGGGACTCGGAATCCTCCAAGTCCCGTGAAGCCACAGGCACGACAATAGGTTGGTTCATATGAAAAGATGAGACCACTTTTGGCAGAAATTGAGGACGAGTCCTCAATTCCGCCCTATCCACGTGAAAAACCAGGTATGGGCTTTTATGTGATAAAGCCGCCAATTCTGAAACACGCCTTGCCGAAGCTAATGCCAATAACATGACCACTTTCCAAGTGAGGTATTTCAACTCCACTGTTTTGAGTGGTTCAAACCAAGGTGACTTGAGGAAACGTAATACCACGTTAAGATCCCAAGGCGCCACCGGAGGTACAAAAGGAGGCTGAATATGCAGCACCCCTTAACAAAAGTCTGTACTTCAGGAAGAGAGGCCAATTCTCTTTGAAAGAAAATGGATAAGGCCGAAATTTGGACCTTTATGGACCCTAGTTTAAGGCCCAAATTCACTCCTGTTTGAAGGAAGTGAAGTAGACGGCCCAAATGGAACTCCTCCGTAGGAGCAGCTCTGGCCTCACACCAAGAAACATATTTTCGCCATATACGGTGATAATGTTTCGATGTCACATCCTTCCCAGCCTTGATCAGGGTAGGAATGACCTCTTCCGGAATCCCTTTTTCCGCTAGGATCCGGCGTTCAACCGCCATGCCGTCAAACGCAGCCACGGTAAGTCTTGGAACAGACAGGGCCCCTGCTGCAGCAGGTCCTGCCTTAGAGGAAGAGGCCACGGATCTTCTGTGAGCAACTCTTGCAGCTCCGGATACCAAGTCCTCCGTGGCCAATCCGGAACAATGAGGATTGTTCTGACCCTACTTATTCTTATTATTCTCAACACCTTGGGTATGAGAGGTAGAGGAGGAAACACATAGACCGATCTGAACACCCAAGGTGTCACCAGAGCGTCTACCGCTACTGCCTGAGGGTCTCTTGACCTGGCGCAATACCTCTGTAGCTTTTTGTTGAGACGGGATGCCATCATGTCTATCTGAGGCAGTCCCCACCGACCCGTGATCTGTGCGAAGACTTCTTGATGAAGTCCCCACTCTCCCGGATGCAGGTCGTGCCTGCTGAGGAAGTCCGCCTCCCAGTTGTCCACCCCCGGGATGAACACTGCTGATAGTGCGCTTACATGGCCTTCCGCCCAGCGTAGAATCCTGGTCGCTTCTGCCATGGCCACTCTGCTCCTTGTTCCGCCTTGGCGGTTTACATGAGCCACTGCCGTGACATTATCTGACTGAATCAGAACCGGTTTGTCCCGAAGCAATACCTCCGCCTGACGTAGGGCGTTGTATATGGCCCTCAACTCCAGGACGTTGATGTGGATACAAGTCTCTAGATTTGACCAGAGACCTTGGAAATTTCTTCCTAGCGTGACTGCTTCCCAGCCTCGGAGGCCTGCGTCCGTGGTCACCAGGACCCAGTCCTGAATGCCGAACCTGCGACCCTCTAGTAGGTGAGCACTGTGCAGCCACCACAGGAGAGAAACCCTGGTCCTGGGAGACAGGGTGATCCTTTGATGCATTTGTAAATGGGACCCGGACCATTTGTCCAATAGGTCCCATTGAAAGGTCCTCGCATGGAACCTGCCAAAGGGGATGGCCTCGTATGAAGCCACCATCTTCCCCAGAACCCGTGTGCAATGATGCACTGAAACCTTTTTTGGCTTTAATAGGTTCCTGACCAGGGCTATGAGCTCCTGAACCTTTTCCATCGGAAGAAAAACCCTCTTCTGGTCTGTGTCTAGAATCAGGCCCAAAAAGGTCAGACGCGTTGCAGGGACTAGCTGGGATTTCGGTATATTGAGAATCCAGCCGTGCATTTGCAACGTCTTCATGGACAGAGACACGCTGTCCAGCAACTTCTCCCGAGATCTCGCCTTTATGAGGAGATCGTCCAAGTATGGGATAATTGTGACACCCTGCTTACGCAGGAGCACCATCATTTCCGCCATTACCTTGGTGAAAATTCTCGGGGCCGTGGAAAGCCCAAACGGCACTGTCTGAAATTGATAGTGACAGTCCTGTACTGCAAATCTCAGGAACGCCTACTGAGGGGGGAAAATCGGAACATGAAGGTATGCATCCGTTATGTCCAGGGACACCATCCAATCCCCCTCCCTCCAGGCTGGCGATGACCGCCCTGAGCGATTCCATTTTGAACTTGAATCTCTTCAAGTACAGATTCAGGGATTTTAGATTTAAAATGGGTCTGACCGAACCGTCCGGTTTCGGGACCACAAACAGGGTTGAGTAATATCCCTCTCCTTGTTGGAGATGAGGAACTTTGACTGTTGAATATACAATTTTTGGATTGCAGCTAACACTAGCTCCCTCTTTGACGGGGAAGTCGGCAGAGCCGATTTGAAAAACCGGCGAGGAGGCATGTCTTCGAATTCCAGTCTGTATCCCTGAGAAACAATCTCTAATGCCCAGGGATCCACCTGCGAGTGAACCCAGACGTGGCTGAAAAATCGAAGACGTGCCCCCACTTGATCTGCCTCCCCCCGGGAAGTCCCAGCGTCATGCGGTGGACTTTGCAGATGCAGGGGAGGACTTCTGCTCCTGGGGACTAGCTGCGTGCAGCTTTTTTCCCTTGCCTTTACCTCTGACAAAAAAGGAAGCTCCCCGTACCTTCTTGCTCTTATTGGAACGAAAGGACTGCATCTGATAATGGGGTACCTTCTTAGCATGCTGCGGGGGAACATAAGGTAAAAAATTCGATTTACCGGCCGTAGCAGTAGAGACAAGGTCCGAGAGGCCTTCTCCAAACAACTCCTCCCCCTTGTAAGGCAATGACTCCATATGCCGCTTTGAGTCGGCGTCTCCCGTCCACTGTCGGGTCCACAAGAGTCGCCTAGCAGAAATAGACATAGCGTTTATTCTGGAGCTTAGTAAACAAATGTCTCTTTGAGCATCTCTCATATACAAGGCAGCATCTCTGATATGCTCTATGGTCATTAAAATGGCATCCCTATCTAAGGTGTCAAGCTCCGTAGATAAGGAATCTGCCCATGCTACGACAGCACTACAAACCCAGGCCGACGCCATAGCCGGTCTAACAATAGTACCTGAATGTGTGTAAATGTGCTTCATGGTAATTTCCTGCTTGCGATCAGCAGGATCCTTGAGGGAAGCTGTATCCTGAGAAGGCAGTGCCACCTTCTTGGATAAGCGTGTCAGCGCCTTGTCTACTTTAGGTGAAGATTCCCATCGTATCCTATCCTTTTGTGGGAAGGGATACGCCATAAGAATCCTTTTGGGAACTTGTAGTCTCCTATCTGGAAATTCCCAAGCCTTTTCGCACAATTCGCTTAGCTCAAATGAGGATGGAAAAGTGACCTCAGGCTTTTTCCCTTTATACAGGTGTACCCTCGTGTCAGGGACAGGGGGTTCCTCAGTGATATGCAAAACCTCTTTAATGGCAATAATCATGTACCGAATACCTTTTGCCACCTTCGGCTGTAATTTTGCATCTTCATAGTCGACACTAGAGTCAGTATCTGTGTCGGTATCTGTGTCATCGATCTGGGATATGGTGCGCTTTTGAGACCCTGAAGGTCCTGGCGCCGCAGGGACAGGCATGGTCTGACTACCTGACTGATCCCTAGCTTCAGCCTTGTCTAACCTTTTCTGCAGTAAATTTACATTTGCATTTAAGACATTCAGCATATCCACCCAGTCCGGTGTCGGCGTTGCAGACGGCGACCTGACATTCAAGCACTCCCCCTCCACATTAAGCGAGCCTTCCTCGTCAAACATGTCGACACACGCGTACCGACACACTTCACTCACACAGGGAAACTCTTTTCTGAAGACAGTATCCCCTTTAAGGCCCTTTGGAGAGACAGAGAGAGAGTATGCCAGCACACACCCCAGCGTTATACCCCTGGAAAGAAACACAGAATGCTTTTCCCCAGTAGCGCTGTGTAGTAATAAAACGCCAATTATGTGCCCCCCCCCCCCCTCTCCTTCAAAACCCCCTTTCACCGTGTGTAAAGAAGGGGAGAGTCCAGGGAGCTTGCTCTCAGCGGTGCTGTGGAGAGAAAATGGCGCTGGTGAGTGCTGAGGGAGAAGCTCCGCCCCCTCGGCGGCGGGCTTCTGTCCCGCTCAAAGTTATAAAAAAAAATGGCGGGGGCTCTTTTCTATACATGTACAGTGCCCACCTGTACATGTATATAGTCTTTTGCCATAAGAGAGGTGTTTGTATTGCTGCCCAGGGCGCCCCCCTGCGCCCTGCACCCTTACAGTGACCGGAGTGTGAGAGGTGTGTGGAGCAATGACGCACAGCTGCAATGCTGTGCGTTACCTCAGTGAAGCTCTGAAGGCTTCTGCCGCCTGAGACGTCTTCTGACTTCTTTTCTTCTGGCTCTGTGAGGAGAACGGCGGCGCGGCTCTGTGAGTGAACGCCCAGGACGAACCTGTGTTCACCCCCTCTGGAGCTAATGGCGTCCAGTAGCCGAGGAAGCAGAGCCTATCATTTAAGTAGGTCTGCCCCTCTCTCCTCAGTCCCTCGATGCAGGGAGCCTGTTGCCAGCAGTGCTCCCTATAAAAAAAATAGAGAAAAAATCCAAACAAAAATGCTTTCTAGGCAGAGAACTCAGGGGAGCTCCCTGCAGTGCACCCATTTCCCTCTGGGCACAGTGTAAAACTGAGGTCTGGAGGAGGGGCATAGAGGGAGGAGCCAGTGCACACCCAGAATCCAAAGCTTTCTTGAAGTGCCCTATCTCCTGCGGAGCCCATCTATTCCCCATGGTCCTTACGGAGTCCCAGCATCCTCTAGGACGTTAGAGAAAATAAGATTTTACTTACCGATAAATCTATTTCTCGTAGTCCGTAGTGGATGCTGGGGACTCTGTCAGGACCATGGGGAAAAGCGGCTCCGCAGGAGACAGGGCACAAAAATAAAGCTTTAGGATCAGGTGGTGTGCACTGGCTCCTCCCCCTATGACCCTCCTCCAAGCCTCAGTTAGGATACTGTGCCCGGACGAGCGTACACAATAAGGAAGGATATTGAATCCCGGGTAAGACTCATACCAGCCACACCAATCACACCGTACAACTTGTGATCTGAACCCAGTTAACAGTATGACAAACGTAGGAGCCTCTGAACAGACGGCTCACAACAATAACAACCCGATTTTTTTGTAACAATAACTATGTACAAGTATTGCAGACAATCCGCACTTGGGATGGGCGCCCAGCATCCACTACGGACTACGAGAAATAGATTTATCGGTAAGTAAAATCTTATTTTCTCTGACGTCCTAAGTGGATGCTGGGGACTCCGTCAGGACCATGGGGATTATACCAAAGCTCCCAAACGGGCGGGAGAGTGCGGATGACTCTGCAGCACCGAATGAGAGAACTCCAGGTCCTCTTTAGCCAGGGTATCAAATTTGTAGAATTTTACAAACGTGTTCTCCCCCGACCACGTAGCTGCTCGGCAGAGTTGTAATGCCGAGACCCCCCGGGCAGCCGCCCAGGATGAGCCCACTTTCCTTGTGGAATGGGCCTTGACAGATTTTGGTTGTGGCAAGCCTGCCACAGAATGTGCAAGTTGAATTGTGCTACAAATCCAACGAGCAATCGTCTGCTTAGAAGCAGGAGCACCCAGCTTGTTGGGTGCATACAATATAAACAGCGAGTCAGACTTTCTGACTCCAGCCGTTCTTGAAATATATATATTTTCAATGCCCGGACCACGTCCAACAACTTGGAATCCTCCAAATCGTTAGTAGCCGCAGGCACCACAATAGGCTGGTTCAGGTGAAACGCTGACACCACCTTAGGCAGAAAATGAGGACGCGTCCGCAGTTCTGCCCTGTCCGAATGGAAAATCAGATATGGGCTCTTATATGATAAAGCCGCTAATTCTGATACTCTCCTGGCTGAAGCCAGGGCCAGTAGCATGGTTACTTTCCATGTAAGATATTTCAACTCCACCGATTTGAGTGGCTCAAACCAATGGGATTTGAGAAAATCCAAAACTACATTAAGATCCCACGGTGCCACTGGGGGCACAAACGGGGGCTGTATATGTAGTACTCCTTTTACAAAAGTCTGGACTTCAGGAACTGAAGCCAATTCTTTCTGGAAGAAAATCGACAGGGCCGAAATTTGAACCTTAATGGACCCCAATTTGAGGCCCATAGACAATCCTGTTTGCAGGAAATGTAGGAATCGACCCAGTTGAAATTCCTCCGTGGGGGCCTTCCTGGCCTCACACCACGCAACATATTTTCTCCAAATGCGGTGATAATGTTGTGCAGTCACCTCCTTCCTGGCTTTTACCAGTGTAGGAATGACCTCTTCCGGAATGCCTTTTTCCCTTAGAATTCGGCGTTCAACCGCCATGCCGTCAAACGCAGCCGCGGTAAGTCTTGGAATAGACACGGTCCCTGCTGAAGCAGGTCCCGTCTTAGAGGTAGAGGCCACGGATCCTCCGTGAGCATCTCTTGAAGTTCCGGGTACCAAGTTCTTCTTGGCCAATCCGGAGCCACGAGTATCGTTCTTACTCCCCTTTGCCGTATAATTCTCAGTACTTTTGGTATGAGAGGCAGAGGAGGGAACACATACACTGACTGGAACACCCACGGTGTTACCAGAGCGTCCACAGCTATTGCCTGAGGGTCTCTTGACCTGGCGCAATACCTGTCCAGTTTTTTGTTGAGGCGGGACGCCATCATATCCACCTTTGGTTTTTCCCAACGGTTCACAATCATGTGGAAGACTTCTGGATGAAGTCCCCACTCTCCCGGGTGTAGATCGTGTCTGCTGAGGAAGTCTGCTTCCCAGTTGTCCACTCCCGGAATGAACACTGCTGACAGTGCTATCACATGATCTTCCGCCCAGCGAAGAATCCTTGCAGCTTCTGCCATTGCTGTCCTGCTTCTTGTGCCGCCCTGTCTGTTTACGTGGGCGACTGCCGTGATGTTGTCCGACTGGATCAACACCGGCTGACCCTGAAGCAGGGGTTTTGCCAGACTTAGAGCATTGTAAATCGCTCTTAGCTCCAGTATATTTATGTGAAAAGACATCTCCAGGCTTGACCATACTCCCTGGAAGTTTCTTCCCTGTGTGACCGCTCCCCAGCCTCTCAGACTGGCATCCGTGGTCACCAGGACCCAGTCCTGTATGCCGAATCTGCGGCCCTCTAACAGATGAGCACTCTGCAACCACCACAGAAGAGACACCCTTGTCCGTGGTGATAAGGTTATCCGCTGGTGCATCTGCAGATGCGATCCGGACCATTTGTCCAACAGATCCCACTGAAAAGTTCGTGCGTGGAATCTGCCGAATGGAATCGGTTCGTAAGAAGCCACCATCTTTCCCAGGACTCTTGTGTATTGATGCACAGACACTTTTCCTGGTTTTAGGAGGTTCCTGACAAGTTTGGATAACTCCTTGGCTTTCTCCTCCGGAAGAAACACCTTTTTCTGAACCGTGTCCAGAATCATTCCCAGGAACAGCAGACGTGTTGTCGGTGTCAACTGAGATTTTGGAAAATTCAGAATCCACCCGTGTTGTTGCAGCACTAATTGGGTTAGTGCTACTCCGTCCTCCAGCTGTTCTCTGGACCTTGCCCTTATCAGGAGATCGTCCAAGTAAGGGATAATTAATACGCCTCTTCTTCGAAGAAGAATCATAATTTCGGCCATTACCTTGGTAAAGACCCGAGGTGCCGTGGACAATCCAAACGGCAGCGTCTGAAACTGATAATGACAGTTTTGCACCACGAACCTGAGGTACCCTTGATGTGAAGGGCAAATTGGGACATGCAGGTAAGCATCCTTTATGTCCAGGGACACCATAAAGTCCCCTTCTTCCAGATTCGCTATCACTGCTCTGAGTGACTCCATCTTGAATTTGAATTTCTGTATGTACAGGTTCAAAGATTTCAGATTTAGAATAGGTCTTACCGAGCCGTCCGGCTTTGGTACCACAAATAGCGTGGAGTAATACCCTTTTCCTTGTTGTAGGAGGGGTACCTTGACTATCACCTGCTGAGAAAACAGCTTGTGAATGGCTTCCAATACCGTCGCCCTGTCTGAGGGAGACGTTGGCAAAGCAGACTTTAGGAACCGGCGAGGGGGAAACTTCTCGAATTCCAACCTGTAACCCTGAGATACTACCTGCAGGATCCAGGGGTCCACCTGTGAGCAAGCCCACTGTGCGCTGAAATTCTTGAGTCGACCCCCCACCGCTCCTGAGTCCGCTTGTAAAGCCCCAGCGTCATGCTGAGGGCTTTGCAGAACCCTGGGAGGGCTTCTGTTCCTGGGCAGGGGCTGCTTGCTGTCCTCTCTTACCCCTTCCTCTGCCCCGGGGCAGATATGACTGTCCTTTTGCCCGCTTGTTCTTATAGGACCGAAAGGACTGCGGCTGAAAAGACGGTGTCTTTTTCTGTTGGGAGGGGGTCTGAGGTAAAAAGGTGGATTTTCCGGCAGTTGCCGTGGCCACCAGATCCGATAGACCGACGCCAAATAATTCCTCCCCTTTATACGGCAATACTTCCATATGTTGTTTAGAATCCGCATCACCTGACCACTGTCGCGTCCATAAACTTCTTCTGGCAGATATGGACATCGCATTTACTCTCGATGCCAGAGTGCAAATATCCCTCTGAGCATCTCGCATATAAAGAAAAGCATCCTTTAATTGCTCTATAGTCAATAAAATACTGTCCCTATCCAGGGTATCAATATTTTCAGTCAGGGAATCCGACCAGACCACCCCAGCACTGCACATCCAGGCTGAGGCGATGGCTGGTCGCAGTATAACACCAGTATGTGTGTATATACTTTTTAGGGTAGTTTCCAGCCTCCTATCAGCTGGATCCTTGAGGGCGGCCGTATCAGGAGACGGTAACGCCACTTGTTTTGATAAGCGTGTGAGCGCCTTATCCACCCTAGGGGGTGTTTCCCAGCGCGCCCTAACCTCTGGCGGGAAAGGGTATAATGCCAATAACTTTTTTGAAATTAGCACTTTTCTAACTGGGTTAACCCACGCTTCATCACATACATCATTCAATTCCTCTGATTCAGGAAAAACTACAGGTAGTTTTTTCACCCCCCACATAATACCCCTTTTTGTGGTACTTGCAGTATCAGAGATATGCAAAGCCTCCTTCATTGCCGTGATCATATAACGTGTGGCCCTACTTGAAAATACGTTTGTTTCTTCACCGTCGACACTAGATTCAGTGTCCGTGTCTGGGTCTGTGTCGACCGACTGAGGTAAAGGGCGTTTTACAGCCCCTGACGGTGTCTGAGACGCCTGGGCAGGTACCAACTGGTTTTCCGGCCGTCTCATGTCGTCAACTGATTTTTGTAATGTGCTGACATTATCACGTAATTCCATAAACAAAGCCATCCATTCCGGTGTCGACTCCCTGGGGGGTGACATCACCATTATCGGCAATTGCTCTGCCTCCACACCAACATCGTCCTCATACATGTCGACACACACGTACCGACACACAGCAGACACACAGGGAATGCTCTTATCGAAGACAGGACCCCACTAGCCCTTTGGGGAGACAGAGGGAGAGTTTGCCAGCACACACCCAAGCGCTATAATATATATGGGAACAACCTTATATAAGTGTTGTATCCTTATAGCAGCTTAAATATATAAAATATCGCCAAAAAAAGTGCCCCCCCTCTCTGTTTTACCCTGTTTCTGTAGTGCAGTGCAGGGGAGAGTCCTGGGAGCCTTCCTCACAGCGGAGCTGAGCAGGAAAATGGCGCTGTGTGCTGAGGAGAATAAGCCCCGCCCCCTATTCCGGCGGGCTTTTCTCCCGGAGTTTGAGATATCTGGCATGGGTTTAATACATCCATATAGCCTCAAGGGCTATATGTGATGTATTTTTTAGCCATAAAAGGTATTATACATTGCTGCCCAGGGCGCCCCCAGCAGCGCCCTGCACCCTCCGTGACCTATGGTGTGAAGTGTGTGACAACAATGGCGCACAGCTGCAGTGCTGTGCGCTACCTTCATGAAGACTGAAAAGCCTTCTGCCGCCGGTTTCTGGACCTTCAATCTTCAGCATCTGCAAGGGGGGTCGGCGGCGCGGCTCCGGGACGAACCCCAGGGTGAGACCTGTGTTCCGACTCCCTCTGGAGCTAATGGTGTCCAGTAGCCTAAGAAGCCAATCCATCCTGCACGCAGGTGAGTTGAACTTCTCTCCCCTAAGTCCCTCGATGCAGTGAGCCTGTTGCCAGCAGGACTCACTGAACATAAAAAACCTAAAAACTTTTTCTAAGCAGCTCCTTAAGAGAGCCACCTAGATTTCACCCTGCTCGGACGGGCACAAAAACCTAACTGAGGCTTGGAGGAGGGTCATAGGGGGAGGAGCCAGTGCACACCACCTGATCCTAAAGCTTTATTTTTGTGCCCGGTCTCCTGCGGAGCCGCTATTCCCCATGGTCCTGACGGAGTCCCCAGCATCCACTTAGGACGTCAGAGAAATTAGATTTTTCCTTTTGCCAAGTGCGGCTTATTTTGAGTTTGTTTGCCTTTTTTCTGCTAATTGCTGGTAAGTATGGTCATGTTGCTTGCTGTGCTTTGGGTGTTTGCCTTTTGACTTGTATGTCTTCTTAAACTTACGCATGCATCTTTTTTTTGTATGTTGCATTTATGTTTAAGGTAAGTATAAGACAGCAAAGTTTGGTTTTACAGTGTTTGCTGTATTTGTAACTATGTAGTGTTTTCTCTATCAGCCTAATTGTATTTTTTCTTGCCTCCTGCTCTCCGACATTTAGATATGGAGTACATGCCGGAAGTAAGTTTACTTAGTGGAGGAGGCAAATATGTGTATGTTTAAATCTTGTGAACACATTGGATGTTGTATTGATTTTTTTTTTTGTGGTCATTTTAAAGATGCTGATTGCCACATATCTTGCCTCCGAAGCCATCCAACCCCAACCTGACCTTCATCCTCGAAGGCAACAGAGGCGTGCAAAGCCTTCTATTTTCCATACCCGTGTCACCCTTTTTGGTATGCCAGATGATGAGGTTGTGCGGCGCTACAGGCTGCCTCCTCATATCATCCTAGAAACTCTCTCCATAATAGAGAGTGATCTAGATCAATCTATTCAGTATCCTACAGTAATACCAGCACTGACACAATTCCTTGCTGTGTTACATTTTTGTGCCACGGGATCCTACCAGTACGTCGTTGGCGTGCTGGTAGGTATGTCTCAGGGCAAGTTTTCAATGGTCCTGCATCGCGTCCTAGATGCATTCTTAAAGCGAGCATAGCAGTTCATATTAATACCATTGGATGCTGGTACCCTGGCTATGGTGAAGCGGCAATTCCAGGAAGGGGGTAGTCGCTTCCCACACGTTATTGGGGTTGTGGATGGGACACATGTTCCACTTGTGGCACCAAAACATAATGAGGAAATCTATAGGAACAGGAAACTGTTCCACTCGCTGAATGTGATGGTTGTTTGTGGCCCATCCCTCCAGATCCTGTCCCTGAATGCAAAATACCCCGGGAGTGCCCATGATGCCCATGTCATTCGGCAATAAGGGATCTGGCAAAGATTAAGAATGATGGAAGGCCAAGACATGTGGCTATTGGGTTAGTATTTTGTTTGTTTTGTTTTTTATAATTTTTTTGTGATGTTGTTAAATCTGTACACTTATGATGGTATTGTGTTCTTACAGGAGATTGTGGCTATCCTTGCACCCCCTGGCTCATGACTCCTTACACCACACCCAGGCCAGGGCCGCAGTCCGAATTTAATTCCGCGCTTACTGCCACTAGGCAGCTGGTGGAGCGCACCATTGGGGTCCTGAAGGGACGTTTCCGTGTGCTCCACCACACTGGTGGCTATATCATGTATTCGCTGGAAATGGTAAGTAAAATTGTGGTCCTGTGTGCCATCCTCCACAATATTGCTGTGAGGAGTCGGCTAGAGCTTCCTCGATCAGAGGAATTGCCCAGAGAAGATGAGGAGCCAGGGGTTGGGCGGACATACCGCAGAGGTACGGAGGCCCAGCGTGGTCATGCCGTTAGGGCAAGAATAGTGCGCCAGCATTTCAGATATGCTTATGTCCTGAACACATTTTCAAAATCTTGATGCTACATTTTTTAATAAATTTTTTTGTAACATATGTCACTGTATTTTAGAGGACTTTAAGTAATATGTTGGTATGGGCGAGATTTTTCTACACATGGGTGATTTACTCTATTAATGTGTATGTTTTGAGTAGTATCCTAAGTTACAGTCAACTTCCTACGTCTGTAAATGGTGATTGACAGGCAGAGTCGGTCGCTGGGCGGGAGAGCGGCATTTGCCCGCCATTTAGGGGGTGCAGTCCGGGCAACGCAGGCATGCCCGGACCGTGCGGGGGGGCGAGCCGCGGTGGCTGCATGACATCACACGCAGCCACTGCGACCCTCACAGCGACGAGTAGCTCCTGTCAGCGCGCAGGAGCTGTGCTGTCTGGGAGCTACTCCTAAAGTATAAAAGCATCGCCGATGTGCGTTGCTTTTGTACTTGTGCGGGGGGGGGGGGGGTCGGGCCTGACATGCGGGGCGGACTAACCCTGTGCTGGGCGTCCCCCTGCATGTCTGTGTGACTTATTGTAGCTGTGCTAAATTTAGCACATCTACGATCAGGTCTGAATTAGGCCCTATGTTATTACCCAGTTTTGTTTTATCATTGTGTCCAGTTGTAAAGCGCAACAGAATTTGCTGTGCTACATAAACACTGTTAATAAATAAATGAAGAAATAAATAAATAAATAAAGGGGTCAATGTACTTTGGAAAGCTAGTAGAGAGCTACTGTGTATTGGGGGAAAAGAGTGGAAAGAGCAGCTGTGTATTTTGCAAAGTCATTGATATGGGGGCTGTGTACATTGAGATGTAGTGAAGAGGGCGGCTGTGTGTAGGGGAAAGTAAGTGAACAGAGGGGCCGTGTACTGCTAGAGACAACATGCTATTATAACATACTGTATAGCAGTAATCCCCAAACTCCATCCTAAAAATAAGAATTTACTTACCGATAATTCTATTTCTCATAGTCCGTAGTGGATGCTGGGGACTCCGTAAGGACCATGGGGAATAGCGGCTCCGCAGGAGACTGGGCACATCTAAAAGAAAGCTTTAGGACTATCTGGTGTGCACTGGCTCCTCCCCCTATGACCCTCCTCCAAGCCTCAGTTAGGATACTGTGCCCGGACGAGCGTACACAATAAGGAAGGATTTTGAATCCCGGGTAAGACTCATACCAGCCACACCAATCACACCGTATAACTTGTGATCTGAACCCAGTTAACAGCATGATAACAGAGGAGCCTCTGAAAGATGGCTCACAACAATAATAACCCGATTTTTGTAACAATAACTATGTACAAGTATTGCAGACAATCCGCACTTGGGATGGGCGCCCAGCATCCACTACGGACTATGAGAAATAGAATTATCGGTAAGTAAATTCTTATTTTCTCTAACGTCCTAAGTGGATGCTGGGGACTCCGTAAGGACCATGGGGATTATACCAAAGCTCCCAAACGGGCGGGAGAGTGCGGATGACTCTGCAGCACCAAATGAGAGAACTCCAGGTCCTCCTCAGCCAGGATATCAATTTTGTATAATTTTACAAACGCATTTGCTCCTGACCAAGTAGCTGCTCGGCAAAGTTGTAAAGCCGAGACCCCTCGGGCAGCCACCCAAGATGAGCCCACCTTCCTTGTGGAGTGGGCATTTACAGATTTTTTGGCTGTGGCAGGCCTGCCACAGAATGTGCAAGCTGAATTGTACTACAAATCCAACGAGCAATAGTCTGCTTAGAAGCAGGAGCACCCAGCTTGTTGGGTGCATACAGGATAAACAGCGAGTCAGATTTCCTGACTCCAGCCCTCCTGGAAACATATATTTTCAGGGCCCTGACAACGTCTAGCAACTTGGAGTCCTCCAAGTCCCTAGTAGCCGCAGGCACCACAAATAGGTTGGTTCAGGTGAAACGCTGAAACCACCTTAGGGAGAAACTGAGGACGAGTCCTCAATTCCGCCCTGTCCGAATGGAACATCAGATAAGGGCTTTTTCAGGATAAAGCCGCCAATTCTGACACGCGCCTGGCCCAGGCCAGGGCCAACAGCATGACCACTTTCCATGTGAGATATTTTAACTCCACAGATTTAAGTGGTTCAAACCAATGTGACTTTTGGAACCCAAAACTTCATTGAGATCCCAAAGTGCCACTGGAGGCACAAAAGGAGGCTGTATATGCAGTACCCCTTTTACAAACGTCTGAACTTCAGGGACTGAAGCTAGTTCTTTTTGGAAGAAAATTGACAGGGCCGAAATTTGAACCTTAATGGACCCCAATTTCAGGCCCATAGAAACTCCTGTTTGCAGGAAATGTAGGAATCGACCCAGTTGAATTTCCACCGTCGGGCCTTACTGGCCTCGCACCCCGCAACATATTTTCGCCAATTGCGGTGATAATGTTTTTGCGGTTACATCCTTCCTGGCTTTGATCAGGATAGGGATGACTTCATCCGGAATGCCTTTTTTCCTTCAGGATCCGGCATTGAACCGCCCTGCCGTCAAACGCAGCTGCGGTAAGCCTTGGAACAGACAGGGTCCTTGCTGGAGCAGGTCCCTTCTTAGAGGTAGAGGCCACGGATCCTCCGTGAGCATCTCTTGAAGTTCCGGTTACCAAATCCTTCTTGGCCAATCCGGAACCACGAATATAGTGCTTACTCCTCTCCATCTTATCAATCTCAGTACCTTGGGTATGAGAGGCAGAGGAGGGAACACATACCCTGACTGGTACACCCACGGTGTTACCAGAGCGTCTACAGCTATTGCCTGAGGGTCCCTGGACCTGGCGCAATACCTGTCGAGTTTTTCCCAACGGTTTATAATCATGTGGAAGACTTCTGGGTGAAGTCCCCACTCTCCCGAGTGGAGGTCGTGCTGAGGAAGTCTGCTTCCCAGTTGTCCACTCCCGGAATGAATACTGCTGACAGTGCTATCACATGATTTTCCGCCCAGCGAAGAATCCTTGCAGCTTCTGCCATTGCCCTCCTGCTTCTTGTGCCACCCTGTCTGTTTACGTGGGTGACTGCCGTGATATTGTCCGACTGGATCAACACCGGCTGACCTTGAAGCAGAGGTCTTGCTAAGCTTAGAGCATTGTAAATGTCCCTTAACTTCAGGATATTTATGTGAAGTGATGTCTCCAGGCTTGACCATAAGTCCTGGATATTCCTTCCCTGTGTGACTGCTCCTGGCATCCGTGGTTACCAGGACCCAGTCCTGAATGCCGAATCTGCGGCCCTCTAGAAGATGAGCACTCTGCAACCACCACAGGAGGGACACCCTTGTCCTTGATGACAGGGTTATCCGCTGATGCATCTGAAGATGCGACCCGGACCATTTGTCCAGCAGGTCCCACTGGAAAGTTCTTGCGTGGAATCTGCCGAATGGGATTGCTTCGTAGGAAGCCACCATTTTACCCAGAACCCTTATGCATTGATGCACTGAGACTTGGCTCGGTTTTAGGAGGTTCCTGACTAGCTCGGATAACTCCCTGGCTTTCTCCTCCGGGAGAAACACCTTTTTCTGGACTGTGTCCAGGATCATCCCTAGGAACAGAAGACAAGTCGTCGGAACCAGCTGCGATTTTGGAATATTGAGAATCCAACCGTGCTGCAGCAACACTACCTGAGATAGTGCTACACCGACCTCCAACTGTTCCCTGGATCTTACCCTTATCAGGGAATTGTCCAAGTAAGGGATAACTAAAATTCCCTTCCTTTGAAGGAATATCATCATTTCGGCCATTACCTTGGTAAAGACCCGGGGTGCCGTGGACCATCCATACGGCAGCGTCTGAACTGATAGTGACAGTTCTGTACCATAAACCTGAGGTACCCTTGGTGAGAAGGGTAAATTTTGACATGAAGGTAAGCATCCTTGATGTCCCGAGACATCATGTAGTCCCCTTCTTCCAGGTTCGCAATCACTGCTCTGAGTGACTCAATCTTGAATTTGAACCTCTGTATGTAAGTGTTCAAAGATTTTAGATTTAAACTAAAACTTTCACTAAGAAGCTCAGGAGAGCCCCTAGTGTGCACCCTTCTCGTTCGGGCACAGAGATCTAACTGAGGCTTGGAGGAGGGTCATAGGGGGAGGAGCCAGTGCACACCAGATAGTCCTAAAGCTTTCTTTTAGATGTGCCCAGTCTCCTGCGGAGCCGCTATTCCCCATGGTCCTTACGGAGTCCCCAGCATCCACTTAGGACGTTAGAGAAAGCACCCTAACACCAGATACCAGCAAGTGAAGCTGCGGCTCAGAAATGAAAAGAGACGCCCACCGGAGCTACACATACACAGCCTATACGCCAGAACACGGAACATCAGGCTTAAGGGAAGCCTTATGGTAACACAGACTGGACCGGACAGTAGTCACGCAGGCACCATGTTTTTGTACATTCAAGCTTACAGCTGACATCAGATACATGGCCACGAAAACGCCTATGACACGCCTGTGTTTTTACCACTCCCAGTTAACACTCTCAAAAGGTCACTTCCTGTCAATCACTTTGCGATGGAATCCTCATTGTGAGCGGTGGCAACGCAGCAGCAGCAGCACCTTGATACGTGTGCAATGCAAACGCAGCACATGCGCAATCTGCTGATAATCGCTCAGTAGCATGGAACATCGGCTTTGCGTCTGTCTCTGAATCAGGCCCTTAATTAGAACCTCAGTCAGTTTGATTATAGAATCTGTGCACAAGCATGGATATCCTTAAATCCTAGACTATTAGGGCACGTTGAGGAACGAGTTTGGGAAGTCCTGACCTAAAGTGTTTCCAGTACATAGGTTGAAGAATTTTAAACACAACATAAAAAATACCATAATAGTAATTATTTTGTCACAATAGACTAATAGTCAAGACATCATAATAAAGATTTTTATAACTGTTTCCATATATGAAGTTATTTAGAATGAAGTTTAGCACTTGCCCAGGGGATACCATGTTGTTCCTAAAAGGCAATGGAATTAAAGAGAAACTGTTTAGTCACCTAGTGGTACGAGTATTTTATACCAAGTAGTTACGCAGCCAAATTATTACCTGGAGTTACTCTGTAATTAAATAGAAATGATGCAGGAAGCTGGAGTATGCTAAAGAGTCATCTTAAACAACCTATAGAATGTGTATTGTTACTTACCGCATAGTATATAAAACACATTCAGCTGTGGAGTGTCACAGAGGATATACTTTGGAATCGCTCCCACAGTCCCAAATCCAAGCAGCAACAGAAGGATAACACTAACCATATCAAACAAATGTAAGACCCTATAGCAAGGAGCAGCTGCTTCGCCCTGTAAGAAGGAAGAGGAACATGTGACTGGAGTTCCAGTTCCTCTTTTAGTGAACTTTCATTTTTGTTTAATATCTCTGTTTAATGTTGACTCAGTCAGGTTACATAAATGAGTGATAATTTATACAGAGAAGGCCATTTACAAACACAAAACCTAAACATCCTAAATATGTTTAAATCAGGCATGTCCAAACTGCGGCCCTCCAGCTGTTGAGAAACTACACATCCCAGCATGCCCTGACACAGCTTTAACATTCTCTGACAGCAAAACTGTGTCAGGGCATGCTGGGATATGTAGTTTCACAACAGCTGGAGGGCCGCAGTTTGGACATGCCTGGTTTAAATGCTATACAGCATATATTTAAAGGCATGATCCTGGACCTAATGTCATCTCTAATTCTGCTGATCCGCAGTTCTGACACCAGCCCCTTTGGGTGACAAGTAAATTTGCCTTGCCTTTTCTAGTCCACTTTCTTAATGATTGTCATGTTGAGTTGTATAAGGAGGTACTGGGAATGGAATACATACTATTTACCGACAGCCAGGATGCCGGCTGTCAAGATACCGACAGTTGCACCCCGGCCGTGTCTCCCCTGGGAACAGTGGAGGTAGTGGCTAGTGGGCAATGGGAGACCCCTTTAACTGCACCTGTCCATCAGTGTGGCTACATCACGTGCTTGGATAGGTCATAGGTGTCATAGCATATTGTCAGGTGCTGATATGACTATGGGAAAGATGTAGCAAACCTTTTAAAGAGCAAATGTCTCCTATAGCAACCAATCAGCTATACATTTTATAGAATGTATAAAATAAATTATAGCTGGAAGAAGACTTCTCCAGCTGCCCTCTTTAGCATGAAACATACCCCCACCCCTGTTTGGCAGGTAGCAACTGCCCTTTAAAAATTGTTCAGGACTGGATACTCTAGTATCATGTTTTTATCTGCTCCACACAGTACATATGTATCAATAAAGTCCTCAGTTCCATAAGTTACCGTACAATGGGGTTTATTCAGAGTTGTTAGCAAACCAAAAAATTGGGCAATTGGGCAAAACCATGATGCACTGCAGGTGGGGAAGATGTAACATGTGCAGAGAGTTAGATTTGTTGTTTCGGTGCAGGGTAAATACTGACTGCTTTATTTTTACACTGCAATTAAGATTTCAGTTTGAACACACCACACCCAAATCTAATCTATCTCTGCACATGTTATATCTGCCCCACCTGCAGAGCACATGGTTTTGCCCAATTGCTAACTTTTTTGGTTTGCTAACAACGCTGAATAACCCCCAATGTTTCTCATATGGTAAACCCCTAACTGCAAACACTAACTTCAATAGCTTACAAGCTGTAACATATTGAAAAATAACTCCCTGTTTATAGATCAGGATTTGAAACCTTCTGAAGAGTGGGAGACAATGTGAGCCGAGTTTGGGATGGGCAGGGGTAAAAGGCATAGGGATCACCCACCAAATACATCTTAACTCCTGCCAAAATAAAACCAGCAGCGTTACCTTCTACATCTGGAACGCCAGTACACAGATTGGGATGTCGTTGTGTTCGTAATGCAAGCCACTAGTCAAGGATACTGTAATGCCCCAATGGTAGTCACATTGTGTAATCTAGACTTGTGCCCTGTGCTATTACACAAGACAATAACCATACTCAATTTTGAGATTAAACTAATAATAGGTCAGAAAATCAAATGCATAAAATATGCCTCAACTTCAGTTGCTAAATAATGATTCAATTAAATGGGTTGAAGATCAGAAGAAAGTTGAAGATCAGAAGAAAGTATCTAGGGCCCTTATAGCTATAGCTACTGCTGGTGAAGACACATGTACTATACATATATCTTACATTTCAGTTACTGGGTGAGCAGCCTGAATAATGTTACCCTTAACTGTACATCCACAATATAAATAACTATTAATACCATGACTTCATTCCTTCAGGAAGTGTGTATGTAATGCAGCATCTTATTACACAGTATTTCTTCTTGCACACAGTGTAGCTGAAGTGGCCAGCCAATCGCAGAGGGTATCCGGTTAATAGATCTACAGTAGTAAGATGCACAGTAATAGGTCAACCCCAAATGGTCAACATGCATAAGGTCAACAGGGGGAAAAAGGTACTTTTTCATAATTTACCATCCATGTGGACAATTAGGAATAGTAACCCGTGCCATGCGCATCAATAGCGGAGCGAAGTACATTGCCCGAAGCGTGGCGAGATACGTTTCCACTAATTTGGAACGGATTTGGAAGGATACGTTTCCACTAATTTGGAGAAACATTCAAAATGATTTAAAAAAAAAAAAACCACCTTGTGTCGACCATTGGCATGTCAATCCTTTGTACTGTTTACCTTTTCTATGTCGACCTTTTGACACTGTCGACCATTAGGGGTGAACCTATTGTCTATCTTTTACTGTAGAGCCTTATGCTAATATTAATTTATTTGATAAAAACAAAACTCTTATCCACCACAGTTACACTATTCCGGCATTGCGGCGGATCCTCAACCTCTCCGACTAGGTCTGTCCCGTCTCCCAAGCAGTGGAAGCTGTCGGATAGGCAGCAGGTCGCCACTGCGCATGTATGTTGAAGATGGGACAGACTTTAGCAGATTATAGAGATAGTGGTAGCCCAATGAGTGTTCAGTGATCTGCACATAGAATGCAAGTGTTCCCCCATGTTCTAAAAAAGCAGCAGCACCTCAATTATACTCTTTTCATGCATACATCCCAGAAAACTGCCAGGTCTATCAAGCCAGCAAATTCCCAGTTCTCATCCCGGTCCTGGACTTCATCGCGGTAGCTTCCTTTCACAACCCAGGTTTTAGATGTATGTGTGAAAGGGGTGTGGACTGAAGGCTCGAACCAAGATGACTCCCACCTAGGGAAGCCAATCCTGGGCCATTTTTTCAATCCCGGGTATCAGGATTGAAAAATGGCGGGATTGGCTTTTAACTAGCTGGCTGCCCCCTCGCCCCGCACAAATAACTCACTATATACTGGGGGCGGGCGGGTAGGGAACATCCTCTGATTGCTGCTGGCGGCTCCCGGCAGCAGCTGACAGCGCAGCGTGACCTCGCGCTGTGCTGGCGAGCCGGAAGAAGCCGGGCAGTATCTGAGCGTCCTGTGGACGCTCAACGCTGATCCCTCAATCCCCGGGATTGGAGCTTCCAATCCCGGGATTGAATCCCGGCCATTTTTGGCCCTAAATCCCGGGATCCCTCCGATCCCGGGATTGGCCACCATACTCCCACCCTAATGATTTGTGCACACAGGTATTTGGCAGTTGCAGTATATCTTCAAATATAAAAAAATTATTTCTGCAATGAAGCTGTATTCCCTATAACCATAGGCACCTTGCACTTATATTTTAGCAACGTATAAATTAATTGGGTGAGGAACAGTCAGGGAAACAGTTTATTTTTGGTTTTGGTTTTTACCATTTTCCCTATATAAGGCAAATAAAATAAAGAGATCAATTCCATCGTGCTGTTAAGAAGGCTATTTAATGTGAAATACAAAAAAAATAAAAAATTAGGAAAAGTTGTTCACAGGGAAGCAGATGCATCTCTGAAAAATAAAAAATTTGTAGGGACAAAAACAAGAAAGGGAGGACATTCTCCGGTCACCAAGCTGCGGTTTTCTTGGGCAGAAAGGTGACTGGCAGGAAATTATAGAAGACATTGAACGGACAACAAAAATAAATTAAGCAATGTACTCTAGAATAAGTAAATCACTATAAGTGAGGAATGAGGAGACATGGTTATACTAGTCATCCAGTACATTGTAAATAGTTTCTGACCGACTATGGTTCAAGTGTTTCTGTGATGGGTACTAGAACATACATATACAGTACTTAAGGAGCTATGTAAATTTATGCCATAGTTGCATATCCTATTGCTGGGGTAATTGTGGTTGTATTTAGCCCTTATTTACCACCTTATATACAGAAGTCCCTAGATGCTTACTTTTCACATTGCAAATGTAAAATCACTAATCCTACATTACTCCCACCTTTTAAACTATTAAAGAGAGTAGTCACTACACACTCACAAGGAAGAGAGTTTATTTTTCCTCAGAGGGCGGATTCAGTTCTTCAGGATTAAAACGTAAATGGCTTATCATAGCCCATCAGGTGATGATAGTGCCAAGAATTCGGAAATAACTCTGGATTGACCAGCATAGATTTCTTTTTAGCATAGAAAGTTGTGAACATTTTGCTAATTCCAGGTACTGTAACCTCCTCTGGAGAAAACACAGTCCGTTTCTCCACCAGAAAGGCATTATACGTAATGGCAGTATAGAGGTCCGTGTCTCTGTTGTGATATAAACGGACCACATATCCTTTAGTTAAAAAATGCAGAGTAACGGGAGTGACGAAGGTGAAAAATCCCACCACACTGAAGAAGGCTATTTTTAAAGCCAGGCTGTCCACTCCAATGCCGGACTTCATCATGATAACTGGCAGGATAAATAGGCTGGCCATACTGGTGGAATAGGAGAAGAACTTCACCCCTGTGTGAACACAATGGCGACAAAAGGTTACAGCGAGCATGGTTTGCTTACACATACATCACAGCAACACCTGCATGATATACTCACTGCACTGATAATGGTATAAGATCGTAGCTTTAAATTAAATTTGGAACCTATCTTTTTACACATTAATTCAGCCAATCACCACTCAGTGATGTCCCTATTTCCTGCTAAATAGAAAAGCCGAATATAGATTCCATTTACACACTTTGCCGATGAAGAGGTGAAAGTAAATCAGCTATAAGTTCTCCCACACTGCCTGCACAGAACTAAATGGGCCTATTCACCAGTATGCAGCCTATTGCTAGACCGCCCCCTACCGGTATGCTGGGAATGACACCCATCATCAACAGTGAACTGCACCAACTCTACACTAGGTGCAAAAGCTCTGAGACAGGTATATGTGTGCTTACGCAACGCTGCACAGCCCATAATTCCCTCAGTAGTGCTCATTCTAGCAGCCTGCCGCTAATCAGTGCACCTAATCAATTTTGAAGGATAAAATGTTAAGACGTGATGTAGCGGTACATCACGTCTAAAGTAATAGGATTTTAATTACCTACCGGTAAATACTTTTCTCGTAGTACATAGGGGATACTGGGAATCCATTTAGTACCATGAGGTATAGACGGGTCCACTAGGAGCCACGGGCACTTTAAGAATTTGATAGTGTGGGCTGGCTCCTCCCTCTATGCCCCTCCTACCAGACTCAGTCTAGAAAACTGTGCCCGGAGGAGACGGACATACTTTGAGAGAAGGAAACCGATAAGAACAGTGGTGAGATTTCGAACCAGCAAACCCATAACAAGAGGATAGCCATGCTAACCAGAACATGAAAACAAGAACAGCAGCTGATCCAAACAACAGTTAACAAGTAACTTAGCAGGAAGAACGAAGCACCGGGCGGGCGCCCAGTATCCCCTACGGACTACGAGAAAAGGATTTACCGGTAGGTAATTAAAATCCTATTTTCTCTTGCCTCCTAGGGTATACTGGGAATCCATTTAGTGCCATGGGGCAGTACCAAAGCTACCAAACCGGGTGGGAGAGTGCTGAGGTTCCTGCAGAATTGACTGACCAAACTGAAGGTCCTTAGAGGCCAAGGTATCGAACTTGTTAAACTTTGCAAATGTGTTCGAAACTGACCAAGTAGCTGCTCGGCATAGCTGTAATCCCAAGACCCCCCGGGCAGCTACCCAGGAGAAACCCACTGACCTCCTAGAGTGGGCCTGAACAGATTTAGGGATTGGCAAACCTGCCGTAGAATAAGCATGTTGGATAGTAAGCCTGATCCATTTTGCAATTGACTGCTTTGAAGCAGGACACCCAATCTTGATGGCATCATAGAGAACGAACAGTGAATCCAATTTCCTGGTACGAGCATACATCTTCAAAGCCCTCCCCACATCCAAGGACTTTGAAACAGTAGAAGTGTCAATAACAACCGGAACCACAATCGGCTGGTTGATGTGAAACGCCGACACCACCTTAGGAAGGAATTGTTGATAAGTCCTGAGTTCAGCTCTGTCCTCGTGGAAAATCAAGTAGGGACTCTTGTGCGACAACGCCCCCAGTTCCGAGAAGTGCCTTGCCAAGGCCAACAGCGTGACGGTTTTCCACGTAAGATATTTTTCATCCACCTCCAGTAGCTGTTCAAACCAGTCCAATTGGAGGAACCGTAGAACCAACTGGAGATCCCAAGATGCCGTGGGAGGCACAAAGGGAGGTTGGATATGAAGTACGCCCTTCAAGAACGTCTGTACTTCCAGTAGAGAAGCCAATTGTTTCTGAAAGAAAATAGACAAGGCCGAAATCTGAACCTTTAAAGGAGCCTAGGTGTAGGCCCACATCCACACCCGACTGCAGGAACAGCAGGAAACGTCCCAGATGAAATTCCACCGTAGAACATTGTCTACTTTCACACCAAGAGACATATTTCTTACAGATACGATGGTAATGTTTCGACGTTACCCCCTTCCTGGCTTGGATCATAGTCGGGATGACCTTGTCGGCAATCCCTTTCTGGGCTAGAATCAGCCTCTCAACTTCCATGCCGTCAAACGTAGCCGCGGTAGACGAACGGGCCCTGTTGCAGAAGATCCTCTCGAAGAGGCGGAGGCCACGGATCTTCGCTTAGCATCCCTAAAGGCCCGCATACCAGGCCCCTCTCGGCCAGTCCGGAGCAATCAGGTTTGCATGAACTCTTTCCCTTCGTATTCTTTTGAGAACCCTTGGGATCAGAGGAATCGGAGGAAACAAGTAATCACCAGTGGGTATACCCACGGAGTTGTCAGGGCGTCGACCGCTACAGCCTGTGGGTCCCTCGACCTGGAACAATACCGCCTGAGCTTCTTGTTGAGTCAAGAGGCCATCATGTCGATTTGTGGACAACCCCACCGATATGTTAGGCGCTGGAACACCTCCAGATGGAGGCCCCATTCTCCCGGGTGCAGGTCGTTTCTGCTGATGAAATCTGCTTCCCAGTTGACCACTCCCGGAAAGAAGATTGCCAACAACACCGCCGCATGTTTTTCCGCACAGATGAAAATTCTTGACACCTTTCGTTCCGCCTTGTCGGTTTATGTACGTCACTGCCGACACATTGTCCGACTGAACATGAATGGCCTGATCCTGAAGAAGATAAGAGGCCTGCAGAAGGGCATTGTAGATTGCCCTGAGCTCCAGGATGTTTATGGGAAGTGCGGCTTCCAGACTTGACCATCTTCCTTGGAATTGTACCACCTGGGTGACCGCTCCCCAACCACTGAGGCTTACGTCGGTGGTTAACAGAATCCAATTTTGAATCCCGAACCATCGACCCTTCACCAGGTAAGAAGTATGTAACCACCACAGGAGGGAAATCCTGGCCTTCGGCGACAGATGAATCATCTGATGCATGTGTATGTGTAGATGCGATCCAGACCATTTGTCCAACAGATCCAGCTGGACGGGCCTTGTATGAAACCTTCCGTACTGAATTGCCTCGTAAGAGGACACCATCTTTCCCAGAAGACGGATGCACTGATGTACTGAGATTCGGTTTGGCTTCAAGACAGCCCACACCATCGACTAGACCACCATTGCCTTTTCCAAGGGAAGGAACACTTTCTGAGACTCTGTGTCCAGGATCATTCCCAGGAAATGCAGCTTCTGCGTTGGTTCTAGGTGAGATTTTGGCAGGTTCAGAATCCACCCATGATCCAGGACCAATGTTCACCAACAACTGTTCCCTGAATGCAGCCTTTATCAGAAGATCGTCCAGGTAAGGAATAATGTTCACTCATTGTTTTCGGAGTAACATCATCTCTGCCATCACTTTGGTGAACACCCTCGGTGCCGTTGAGAGACCAAAAGGCAGGGCCTGAAACTGGTAGTGATAGTCCTGCAGTGCAAACCCCAGGTAAGCCTGGTGAGGCACCCAGATCGGAATGTGAAAGTACGCATCCTTGATATCCAGAGGCACAAGGAACTCCCCCTCTTCCAGACCTGAGATCACCGCTCTGTGAGACTCCATTTTGAACTTGAACACCCGCAAGTATGGGTTCAATGACTTGAGATTCAGAATTGGTCTGACCGAACCGTCCGGTTTCGGTACTACAAACAAGCTGGAATAGTATCCCTTGTTTTGTAGATAAGGTGGAACTGGAACAATGACCTGAGTCAGTAACAGTTTTTGAATAGCTTCTTGTAAGGTTATTCTTGCTTCCTGTGAAGCTGGTAAGCCTGATTTGAAGAATCTGTGAGGTGGGAGATCCTGGAACTTCAGCCTGTAGCCCTGGGAAATAATGTCTAGGACCCAGGGGTCCTGGCAAGTCCTCGCCCAGGCGTGACTGAAGAACTTTAGCCGTGCTCCCACCTGCCTTTCTTCCAGGCACGTGGGCCCCCCGTCATGTGGAAGTCTTTGAGGCAACAGAGCTGGAGCTCTGTTCCTGAGAACCAACAGTGGTTGGCTTGCCTGATTTCCCTCTAGCACCTCTGGCGGCAGTAGAGGAACCTCTGGCTCTGCCCCGAAACTTTGCAGTTGGTAAGGACTGTAAGTTGGGTCCTGGGTAGGTCTTCCTAGCAGGAGAGGCTGCAGAAGGCAGATTTACCCGCAGTAGCTTTTGAAATCCACTTATCCAGTTCATCGCCAAATAAGGCCTCACCTGAGAATGGCAGGCCTTCCACACCTTTCTTGGAGTCTGCGTCGGCAGTCCACTGACATAAACCTCTGCGTGCTGACACCGCCATAGCGGTCGTGCGTGCATTTAGCAAACCTATCTCCTTTATGGCTTTTGCAGAATCTTGTATATATTGCAGAAGTAAAATAATTTCACCTCGAGGTAAGGTGTCTAAACCCTCTATGACATTATCAGACCACTTTGCAATGGCTTTTGCAATCCATCCACATGCTGTAGTGGGTCTCTGAGCCACCCCTGCAGCTGTATACAAATATTTGAGGGTAGTCTCAAATTTACGATCAGCTGTGTCCTTTGGGGAGGCTGCACCAGGAACAGGTAAAAATTTTACTTGAGAGCCTGGAAACTGATGTATCTACAATCGGTGGATTTTCCCATTTTTTCCTATCCTAAGGGGGAAAGGGAAAAGATGACTGTAACCACTTAGGGATCTTAAACTTTTTTTTATGTATTAACCCACGGTTGTTCAAACAGGGTATTTAGTTCTTTTGACACAGGAAAAATAGCAGAGGATTTTTTCTGTACATTAAAGTAAGATTCATCACTCTCCTCAGTCACCTTGTCAGGAATATTGGGGACTTCCCTGATAGCATCTATGAACGCTTTAACTCCATGCAACAGAGTACCCTTCCCTACCGCCATGTCCACCTCACCTTCCTCCATTTCTGATCCTTCTTGATCAGAGTCAGAATGTGGGATCTGGGCTAAAGTACGTTTTTGCGAACAAACGAAACTCAGTCATAGAAGTATTGCGTCTCATTTCAAAATAATTTAGTAGAGATAGTGGAGATCATCTCCCTAATGGAGTCCAGCCACGCTGGCTCTGCTTCCTTTGTCTGAGAAGGGACACTACACTGAGTACACACTAGTGAACCCCCAGGAGAGGAGGAACACTGTCTTACATGCAACACACTCTGTTTCCTGACATCCTTGCAGCAGAATGGCATACACACAGGAAATAGTTAACAGCACAATTAACCCACACAGAGCCATTCAGGAGAGACACAAATGTAGAGAAACCAGCACATGGCGCCCTTATTGCTAAAGTAAGCTTAGCTGGGTCGCAGACTAAGTACCCTAACTGGGAACTCAGTACACTATATAACGCTCCCTCCCTGCTATAACCCTCTGGTACCGCTGAGGTAAACTGGAGGCTTTCTGGAGGAGCTGCGCGTCCCTGCAGTCAGCATATGTGATCATGCAGTCTGTAAAATGGTGCCTGTGAGCTGCTGGATCCATAGTGAAGCCCCGCCTCTGCAATGGCGTGGTCTTCCCGCTCTTTTTTATACTGGCTGAGGTGATTTTTGTGCCTAAAATGGAGTCAGCTCCCTTTTAAGTCTGTAATGCCAGTCTGGGTACTGTGTACACATAAAGTGTACTGAGACTCAGTGCGCTCCATTAGAAGCCGTGCGCCCGCACTGTGTACTAAGTCTGGAGACCCAACCGCCCCACGAAGAAGCCGTGTGCCTCCGAACCCTCCTGCCGCCATAATGGCCGGCGTCCCGCTATCGGGACACCGTCTTAGTACTCACCACTCTTCTTTCTTCTGGCTCTGTTAGGGGTGGCGGCATGCTGCGGGAATGTACGCTCGCCATGGTGGGGCTTGCAAATAGTTGCCTCAGGAGCTATGTCCTGTAAGCGGGGAACGGGACCATTAACCCTTTGGGAAGTTGCCCCCCCCCCCCCAAGTCCCACGAAGCAGGCAGGCTGGTGCCATCCAGCCTGCCTGAAAATAACAAATGCAGAAAACTCTTCAGGAGCTTCCAGAAACGTGACCGGCTCCTCCGGGTACATTTTCTAAACTGAGTCAGGTGGGAGGGGCATAGAGGGAGGAGCAGCACACACTATAAATTTCTAAAGTGCCCATGGCTCCTAGGGGACCCGTCTATACCCCATGGTACTAAATGGATTCCCAGTATCCCCTAGGACGTGAGAGAAATTACCCTTAAAGATTAAAATATGCCCTCCTCCACTGATTAGGTGCATGGTGCTAGAGCGAACACTACATAATCTACATGAGGACATCCTTATACAGCCCTGTTACAACCCTTCAATCGCAAGGGGCGAGGTGACTGAATTGCGCGTACCTCTGCATCGCCTATAGTTGTGTAATCTAACCATTTCTAGAGCAAAAAAATGCAAGATACGCTACACAATCAGACTTGCGTAAAACTGCAATGACCCAATTATCTCTAATACCCCTTTCAGACAGAAACTGAAATTACCAGATGAAGCAGTTCTACTCAGTAATTTCATGAAACACACTTGTCCTCTTTCTGTGTGATAGGGTCAACCCAGGTTGAAACTCCCAGGACTGCGACCCTGGAATTTACCAGGGTCGGAGACACGGGAATTTCGACCAAGGTTGTCCCTTTCACACAGACAAAATACCAGTGTTGATCTGCAAATTACCGGCTCAAAATTCTCGACCCTGTAATTTGCTTGTCAGTGTGAAAGGGGGGTCAGGCAGGTCCCGGCAAAACTTGAAATGCCGGGTAATTGCCGGGACTTTCAGACTTTTCTGTCTGAAAGTGGTATAAGTGACATACGCAATATAATTTAAGTTGAGTAGGTTCCTCTGGTTTCCAATCGGGTGAATATCTACTATGGAAGAATAGGGGAGGTTTTCTTTCTTTTGGAGTACAATTAAAATAAGAATTTACTTACCGATAATTCTATTTCTCATAGTCCGTAGTGGATGCTGGGAACTCCGAAAGGACCATGGGGAATAGCGGCTCCGCAGGAGACTGGGCACAAAAGTAAAAGCTTTAGGACTACCTGGTGTGCACTGGCTCCTCCCCCTATGACCCTCCTCCAAGCCTCAGTTAGGATACTGTGACAGGACGAGCGTACACAATAAGGAAGGATTTTGAATCCCGGGTAAGACTCATACCAGCCACACCAATCACACCGTACAACTTGTGATCTGAACCCAGTTAACAGCATGATAACAGAGGAGCCTCTGAAAAGATGGCTCACAACAATAATAACCCGATTTTTGTAACAATAACTATGTACAAGTATTGCAGACAATCCGCACTTGGGATGGGCGCCCAGCATCCACTACGGACTATGAGAAATAGAATTATCGGTAAGTAAATTCTTATTTTCTCTGACGTCCTAGTGGATGCTGGGAACTCCGAAAGGACCATGGGGATTATACAAAAGCTCCCAAACGGGCGGGAGAGTGCGGATGACTCTGCAGCACCGAATGAGAGAACTCCAGGTCCTCCTCAGCCAGGGTATCAAATTTGTAGAATTTAGCAAACGTGTTTGCCCCTGACCAAGTAGCTGCTCGGCAAAGTTGTAAAGCCGAGACCCCTCGGGCAGCCGCCCAAGATGAGCCCACCTTCCTTGTGGAATGGGCTTTTACAGATTTTGGCTGTGGCAGGCCTGCCACAGAATGTGCAAGCTGAATTGTACTACAAATCCAACGAGCAATAGTCTGCTTAGAAGCAGGAGCACCCAGCTTGTTGGGTGCATACAGGATAAACAGCGAGTCAGATTTTCTGACTCCAGCCGTCCTGGAAACATATTTTCAGGGCCCTGACTACGTCCAGCAACTTGGAATCCTCCAAGTCCCTAGTAGCCGCAGGTACCACAATAGGCTGGTTTAAGTGAAACGCTGAAACCACCTTAGGGAGAAATTGAGGACGAGTCCTCAATTCTGCCCTGTCCGTATGAAAAATTAGGTAAGGGCTTTTATAGGATAAAGCCGCCAATTCTGAGACACGCCTGGCTGAAGCCAGGGCTAACAGCATTACCACTTTCCATGTGAGATATTTTAAGTCCACAGTGGTGAGTGGTTCAAACCAATGTGATTTTAGGAACCCCAAAACTACATTGAGATCCCAAGGTGCCACTGGAGGCACAAAAGGAGGCTGTATATGCAGTACCCCCTTGACAAACGTCTGAACTTCAGGAACTGAAGCTAGTTCTTTCTGGAAGAATATCGACAGGGCCGAAATTTGAACCTTAATGGACCCTAATTTTAGGCCCATAGACAGTCCTGTTTGCAGGAAATGCAGGAATCGACCCAGTTGAAATTCCTCTGTAGGGGCCTTCCTGGCCTCACACCACGCAACATATTTACGCCAAATACGGTGATAATTTTGCACAGTTACATCCTTCCTGGCTTTGATCAGGGTAGGGATGACTTCATCCGGAATGCCTTTTTCCTTCAGGATCCGGCGTTCAACCGCCATGCCGTCAAACGCAGCCGCGGTAAGTCTTGGAACAGACAGGGTCCCTGCTGGAGCAGGTCCTTTCTTAGAGGTAGAGGCCACGGGTCCTCCGTGAGCATCTCTTGAAGTTCCGGGTACCAAGTCCTTTTTGGCCAATCCGGAGCTACGAGTATAGTCCTTACTCCTCTCCTTCTTATGATTCTCAGTACCTTGGGTATGAGAGGCAGAGGAGGGAACACATACACTGACTGGTACACCCACGGTGTTACCAGAGCGTCCACAGCTATTGCCTGAGGGTCCCTTGACCTGGCGCAATATCTGTCCAGTTTTTTGTTGAGGCGGGACGCCATCATGTCCACCTTTGGTTTTTCCCAACGGTTCACAATCATGTGGAAGACTTCTGGGTGAAGTCCCCACTCCCCCGGGTGGAGGTCGTGTCTGCTGAGGAAGTCTGCTTCCCAGTTGTCCACTCCCGGAATGAACACTGCTGACAGTGCTATCACATGATTTTCCGCCCAGCGAAGAATCCTTGCAACTTCCGTCATTGCCCTCCTGCTTCTTGTGCCGCCCTGTCTGTTTACGTGGGCGACTGCCGTGATGTTGTCCGACTGGATCAACACCGGCTGACCCTGAAGCAGAGGCCTTGCCTGACTTAGGGCATTGTAAATGCCCTTAGTTCCAGGATATTTATGTGAAGTGACGTTTCCATGCTTGACCACAAGCCCTGGAAATTTCTTCCCTGTGTGACTGCTCCCCAGCCTCTCAGGCTGGCATCCGTGGTCACTAGGACCCAGTCCTGAATGCCGAATCTGCGGCCCTCTAGAAGATGAGCACTCTGCAACCACCACAGGAGAGACACCCTTGTCCTTGGAGACAGGGTTATCCGCTGATGCATTTGAAGATGCGATCCGGACCATTTGTCCAGCAGGTCCCACTGGAAAGTTCTTGCGTGGAATCTGCCGAATGGAATCGCTTCGTAAGAAGCCACCATTTTTCCCAGGACCCTTGTGCATTGATGCACTGACACTTGGCCTGGTTTTAGGAGGTTCCTGACTAGGTCGGATAACTCCCTGGCTTTCTCCTCTGGGAGAAACACCTTTTTCTGGACTGTGTCCAGAATCATCCCTAGGAACAGCAGACGTGTCGTCGGAATCAGCTGCGATTTTGGAATATTTAGAATCCACCCGTGCTGTCGTAGTACTACTTGAGATAGTGCTACTCCGACCTCTAACTGTTCTCTGGACCTTGCCCTTATCAGGAGATCGTCCAAGTAAGGGATAATTAAGACGCCTTTTCTTCGAAGAAGAATCATCATTTCGGCCATTACCTTGGTAAAGACCCGGGGTGCCGTGGACAATCCAAACGGCAGCGTCTGAAACTGATAGTGACAGTTCTGTACCACAAACCTGAGGTACCCTTGGTGAGAAGGGCAAATTGGGACATGGAGGTAAGCATCTTTGATGTCCAGAGACACCATATAGTCCCCTTCTTCCAGGTTCGCTATCACTGCTCTGAGTGACTCCATCTTGAATTTGAACCTTTGTATGTAAGTGTTCAAGGATTTCAGATTTAAAATAGGTCTCACCGAGCCGTCCGGCTTCGGTACCACAAACAGCGTGGAATAATACCCCTTTCCCTGTTGTAGGAGGAGTACCTTGAGTATCACCTGCTGGGAATACAGCTTGTGAATGGCTTCCAATACCGCCTCCCTGTCGGAGGGAGACGTTGGTAAAGCAGACTTCAGGAACCAGCGAGGGGGAGACGTCTCGAATTCCAATTTGTACCCCTGAGATACTACCTGCAGGATCCAGGGGTCCACTTGCGAGTGAGCCCACTGCGCGCTGAAATTCTTGAGACGGGCCCCCACCGTGCCTGAGTCCGCTTGTAAGGCCCCAGCGTCATGCTGAGGACTTGGCAGAAGCGGGGGAGGGCTTCTGTTCCTGGGAAGAGGCTGCCTGCTGCAGTCTTTTTCCCCTTCCTCTGCCCCAGGGCAGATATGAGTGGCCTTTTGCCCGCTTGCCCTTATGGGGACGAAAGGACTGAGCCTGAAAAGACTGTGTCTTTTTCTGCTGAGAGGTGACCTGGGGTAAAAAGGTGGATTTCCCAGCCGTTGCCGTGGCCACCAGGTCCGATAGACCGACCCCAAATAACTCCTCCCCTTTATACGGCAATACTTCCATATGCCGTTTGGAATCCGCATCACCTGACCACTGTCGCGTCCATAACCCTCTTCTGGCAGAAATGGACAGCGCACTTACTCTTGATGCCAGAGTGCAAATATCCCTCTGTGCATCTCGCATATATAGAAATGCATCCTTTAAATGCTCTATAGTCAATAATATACTGTCCCTGTCCAGGGTATCAATATTTTCAGTCAGGGAATCCGACCAAGCCACCCCAGCACTGCACATCCAGGCTGAGACGATTGCTGGTCGCAGTATAATACCAGTATGTGTGTATATACTTTTTAGGATATTTTCCAGCTTCCTATCAGCTGGTTCCTTGAGGGCGGCCGTATCAGGAGACTGTAACGCCACTTGTTTTGATAAGCGTGTGAGCGCCTTATCTACCCTAGGGGGTGTTTCCCAACGCGCCCTAACCTCTGGCGGGAAAGGGTATAATGCCAATAATTTTTTTAGAAATTAGCAGTTTTTTATCGGGGGAAACCCACGCTTCATCACACACCTCATTTAATTCATCTGATTCAGGAAAAACTACAGGTAGTTTTTTCACACCCCACATAATACCCTTTTTTGTGGTACTTGTAGTATCAGAAATGTTCAAAACCTCCTTCATTGCCGTGATCATGTAACGTGTGGCCCTACTGGAAAATACGTTTGTTTCCTCACCGTCGACACTGGAGTCAGTGTCCGTGTCTGGGTCTGTGTCGACCATCTGAGGTAACGGGCGCTTTAGAGCCCGACGGTGTTTGAGACGCCTGTACAGGTAATAACTGATTTGCCGGCTGTCTCATGTCGTCAACAGTCTTTTGTAAAGTGCTGACACTATCACGTAATTCCTTCCATAAGACCATCCAGTCAGGTGTCGACTCCCTAGGGGGTGACATCACTATTACAGGCAATTGCTCCGCCTCCATACCATTTTCCTCCTCATACATGTCGACACAACGTACCGACACACAGCACACACACAGGGAATGCTCTGATAGAGGACAGGACCCCACTAGCCCTTTGGGGAGACAGAGGGAGAGTTTGCCAGCACACACCAGAGCGCTATATATATACAGGGATAACCTTATATAAGTGTTTTTCCCTTATATAGCTGCTGTATAGATTTATCTGCCAAATTAGTGCCCCCCCTCTCTTGTTTTACCCTGTTTCTGTAGTGCAGGACTGCAGGGGAGAGTCAGGGAGCTTCCCTCCAACGGAGCTGTGAGGGAAAATGGCGCCAGTGTGCTGAGGAGATAGGCCGCCGAGAAGGGGGCGGAGCCTTTCTCCCGCTTTTTTAAGGAAAAATTGGCAGGGGTTAAATGTATCCATATAGCCCAGGAGCTATATGTGATGTATTTTTTGCCATCTAAGGTGTTTTTATTGCGTCTCAGGGCGCCCCCCCCCCCCCAGCGCCCTGCACCCTCAGTGACCGGAGTGTGAAGTGTGCTGAGAGCAATGGCGCACAGCTGCGGTGCTGTGCGCTACCTTATTGAAGACAGGACGTCTTCTGCCGCCGATTTTCCGGACCTCTTCAGTCTTCTGGCTCTGTAAGGGGGCCGGCGGCGCGGCTCTGGGACCCATCCATGGCTGGGCCTGTGATCGTCCCTCTGGAGCTAATGTCCAGTAGCCTAAGAAGCCCAATCCACTCTGCACGCAGGTGAGTTCGCTTCTTCTCCCCTTAGTCCCTCGGTGCAGTGAACCTGTTGCCAGCAGGATTCACTGAAAATAAATAACCTATACTTAAACTTTTCACTAAGCAGCTCAGGAGAGCCACCTAGTGTGCACCCTTCTCGTTCGGGCACAAAAATCTAACTGAGGCTTGGAGGAGGGTCATAGGGGGAGGAGCCAGTGCACACCAGGTAGTCCTAAAGCTTTTACTTTTGTGCCCAGTCTCCTGCGGAGCCGCTATTCCCCATGGTCCTTTCGGAGTTCCCAGCATCCACTAGGACGTCAGAGAAAATAAGAATTTACTCACCGGTAATTCTATTTCTCGTAGTCCGTAGTGGATGCTGGGAACTCCGTAAGGACCATGGGGATAGATGGCTCCGCAGGAGACTGGGCACATCTAAAGAAAGAATTAGGACTATCTGGTGTGCACTGGCTCCTCCCCCTATGACCCTCCTCCAAGCCTCAGTTAGGACACTGTGCCCGGAAGAGCTGACACAATAAGGAAGGATTTTGAATCCCGGGTAAGACTCATACCAGCCACACCAATCACACCGTATAACTCGTGATAGGAACCCCGGTTAACAGTATGATAACAAAAGGAGCCTCTGAACAGATGGCTCACAACAATAATAACCCGATTTGTGTAACAATAACTATTTACAAGTATTGCAGACAATCCGCACTTGGGATGGGCGCCCAGCATCCACTACGGACTACGAGAAATAGAATTACCGGTGAGTAAATTCTTATTTTCTCTGACGTCCTAGTGGATGCTGGGAACTCCGTAAGGACCATGGGGATTATACCAAAGCTCCCAAACGGGCGGGAGAGTGCGGACGACTCTGCAACACCGAATGAGAGAACTCCAGGTCCTCCTCAGCCAGGGTATCAAATTTGTAGAATTTTGCAAACGTGTTTGCCCCTGACCAAGTAGCAGCTCGGCAAAGTTGTAAAGCCGAGACCCCTCGGGCAGCCGCCCAAGATGAGCCCACCTTCCTTGTGGAATGGGCTTTTACAGATTTAGGCTGCGGTAGTCCTACCGCAGAATGCGCCAGCTGAATAGTGCTACAAATCCAGCGCGCAATAGTCTGCTTAGAAGCAGGAGCACCCAGTTTGTTGGGTGCATACAGGATAAACAGCGAGTCAGTTTTCCTGACTCCAGCCGTCCTGGAAACATAAATTTTCAGGGCCCTGACTACGTCCAGTAACTTGGAATCCTCCACGTTCCCAGTAGCCGCAGGCACCACAATAGGCTGGTTCAAGTGAAACGCTGATACCACCTTCGGGAGAAACTGAGGACGAGTCCTCAATTCTGCCCTATCCATATGGAAAATCAGATAAGGGCTTTTATAGGACAAAGCCGCCAATTCTGACACACGCCTGGCCGAAGCCAGGGCCAACAGCATGACCACTTTCCACGTGAGATATTTCAAATCCACAGTCTTAAGTGGTTCAAACCAATGTGATTTCAGGAACTCCAAAACCACATTGAGATCCCAAGGTGCCACTGGGGGCACAAAAGGAGGCTGAATATGCAGAACTCCCTTGACAAAAGTCTGAACTTCAGGCAGAGAAGCCAGTTCTTTCTGGAAGAAAATCGACAGGGCCGAAATCTGGACCTTAATGGACCCCAATTTGAGGCCCAACGTCACCCCTGTTTGCAGGAAATGCAGGAATCGACCCAGTTGAAATTCCTCCGTTGGGGCCTTCCTGGCCTCACACCAAGCAACATATTTTCGCCAAATGCGGTGATAATGGTTTGCGGTGACATCCTTCCTGGCTTTGATCAGGGTAGGAATGACTTCCTCCGGAATACCCTTTTCCTTCAGGATCTGGTGTTCAACCGCCATGCCGTCAAACGCAGCCGCGGTAAGTCTTGGAACAGACAGGGCCCCTGCTGCAGCAGGTCCTGTCTGAGCGGCAGAGGCCAAGGGTCCTCTGAAAGCATCTCTTGAAGATCCGGGTACCAAGCTCTTCTTGGCCAATCCGGAACCACGAGTATAGTTTTCACTCCTCGCCTTCGTATTATTCTCAGTACCTTGGGAATGAGAGGCAGAGGAGGAAACACATAAACCGACTGGTACACCCACGGTGTTACTAGAGCGTCCACAGCGATCGCCTGAGGGTCCCTTGACCTGGCGCAATATCTTTTTAGCTTTTTGTTGAGGCGGGACGCCATCATGTCCACCTGTGGTCTTTCCCACCGGTTTACCAGCATTTGGAAGACTTCTGGATGAAGTCCCCATTCTCCCGGGTGGAGGAGGGTCATAGGGGGAGGAGCCAGTGCACACCAGATAGTCCTAATTCTTTCTTTAGATGTGCCCAGTCTCCTGCGGAGCCGTCTATCCCCATGGTCCTTACGGAGTTCCCAGCATCCACTAGGACGTCAGAGAAAATATTGTTTATTATTAACTGTACTATTATTATATGTTATTAAGACTAATAATATGACATCATAGTAACATACCTTTATTATTTTCTCTGTAGTAAGACAGTTTAAATTAAAAAAAACCCAACATACTAGAAATTTTCTGGAAAGGGATTACTGTTGGCGCTTCTCTGGATTTGAGCACCCTAGTGAAACCCAGTACATATTGGGGGTAATTCCAAGTTGATCACAGCAGGAATTTTTTTAGCAGTTGGGCAAAACCATGTGCACTGCAGGGGAGGCAGATATAACATGTGCAGAGAGAGTTAGATTTGGGTGGGTTATTTTATTTCTGTGCAGGGTAAATACTGGCTGCTTTATTTTTACACTGCAAATTATATTGCAGATTGAACACACCACACCCAAATCTAACTCTCTCTGCACATGTTATATCTGCCTCCCCTGCAGTGCACATGGTTTTGCCCAACTGCTAACAAAATTCCTGCTGCGATCAACTTGGAATTACCCCCATTGTTCTGTGTGTGATTGTGTCATAAGAACAGCACTACCAAGCAGAAGCAGGTCTAGTAGAGATTCACGGATAACTGAGTCACAGTGTTAGGATAAAAATATATAACACATTTTAATAAATTACATAAAGCATAAATTACATAAAATAAAAGAAATAGCACTCTTTAAAATTTTGTCATACAAGTTGGAAATTAATCATACTGCAGAAAGCGTGGAGGAGCAACACCTGAGCATATGAAATAAAAATATGTTACGGCTGACGTTCTTCATATTGAAAAGAAGATTTTTGTGGGCCATCCACCAGATCCTGTTGTTTCATCAAAGTTCACTCCCTATGCATACAACCACTTGAAGTCTGGATTATATTCTGTTAACAGATGCCTGCAGATTAAGGTCTCAGCTAAGCAGACAAGACATGGGGGGTAATTCAGAGTAGATCGTAGATGTGCTAAATTTAGCACATCTACGACATGTGACATGTGGGGGGACGCCTAGCACAGGGTTAGTCCAACCCGCATGTCAGTTCCTGCCTCCCCACACAGGTACAAAAGCATCGCATGGCGGTGAAGCTTTTGTACCTGGCGAGTAGCTCCCTACCTGCGCTTTGGCAGGGAGCTACCCACTGCATCCTGGGTCGCAACGGTCCGGACACACCTCCTTTGTCCGGGCCGCGCCCTTCCAACAGCATTCTAACGCCATTGGCACGCCTCCGCCCGCCCCGTGACCGCCTCTGCCTGTCAATCAGGCAGAGGCGATTGCCCCAGAGAGACGCTGATAGCATCTCACTGGCTGCACGTGGCACTGCGCAAAGTAATTCAGACTGCGATCGCTGCCGCTGCTGCGATCCAGTCTGAATTACCACCATAGTCAGGTGAAATCTAAAAAGCAGAGACAGCCCTGCTCACTTACAATATTAGGCTAGGAGGCCAACACATTAAGCGGAGAGGTTTCCATGGTTATCTGGGAAGTCACACTGGTCCAAAAAGAAAGATGTCCTCATCATTTAACTAGTTGGGGGAACATGTGACTTTGTATAAAAGGAGATTTATGGTAGACTTACCATGGTTAAATCTTTTTCTGCGAGGTACATTGGGTTCCACAGGGAATACATTAGGGTGTTGAATGGATCTTGATCCAGAGGCACCAATAGGCTAAAGCTTTAGACTGTCTCAGAATGCATTGCGGAGCCTCCTCTATAACCCCGCCTCCAAGCACTGTGAGCTCAGTTTTGTTAACCAGTCCAATGCAGAAGCAGGTAAAAGAGAAAGCAGATGTTAGTCACATAGAACGGCGTTCTCACAACAGAAGAAGGGACTAGCAGCTAATGCCATACAAACCCAAAGAAGCTAAGTGTGTTAGGGTGGGCGCCCTGTGAACCCAGTGTACCTCGCAGAAAGATTTAACCATGGTCAAAATCTTATGAAAAGTTAGTGCATATCTCATGGTGCTAGGCAGCTTGCAATACAGATTCGATCCCGATGCGCGCTCCCGTGGGGTCGGTATCGTAAGGCTAGATAGACTGTGCAGGCAAGTCAATCTTGACTATCTAGTGTACAATCTAGTACAAAGTATAGTCAAAATTGGCACTTAGTCAAAATCGTACATAGACAAAATATCAAGCACAGATAGTCAAAATCTGTACAATCTGTGCTATCTGGGCTCTGGGGGAGTTCAAGGGAAATCGCATAGTCAAAATCGCACATAGCAGGGATCTCACTGTGTGTACACACCTTAAGTTTACCATAAATCTCCTTTTCTGCAGCGGGGTACACGGTGTTCCACAGGGAATACATCGGGGATGTCCTAAAGCAGTTCCTTAAGGGAGGGGACGTGCCTTAGCGTGTATGAGAACACGGCGTCCAAAGGAAGCATCCTGGGAGGTGGAAGTATCAGAGGCATAGAACACAATGAACATGTTCACTGAGACCCACGTAGCCGCCTTGCACAAATGTTCCGCGGACGCGCCACGGCGGGCCGCCCAAGAGGGTCCAACAGACAGAGTAGAATGGGCTTTAATAGCAGCAAGAGCTGGAGGTCCATCCTGTGCATAAACTTGTACAATCGCCATTCTAATCCATCTGGCCAAGGTTTGCTTAGTTGCAGGCCAGGTATGGTTGTGAAAACTAAAAAGTACAAAAAGGGAATCTGACCTCCCGATAGAGGCAGTCCTTTCCACGTATATACGAAGAGCCTGTACCACATCCAAAGACCGCTCTTTGGAGGACAAACCAGAAGAGATGAAGGCCGGAATCACAATCTCTTGGTTACGGTGAAAAAGATAACACCATCTTAGGCAAATAACCAGGGTTAGTTCAAAGAACTGTCCGGTTATGTGAAATATCAGAAAGGGTGGACGACAGGACAAAACGCCTAGGTCTAACACCCTTCCAGCAGAGGCAATAGCCATTAGGAACAGGACCTTGACAGTGAGCAATTTAAGGTCCACTGACTCAAAAGGTTCAAATGGAAACTCTTGCAGGGAATTCAGAACAGACCGATCTCATGGAGCCACAAGAGGGACATAGGGAGGCTGAATCCGTAAAACACCCTGAGTGAAAGTATGAACGTTAGGAATAGACTCAATTTTTCTCTGAAACCAAACTGACAAGGTAGAGATATGAACCTTGAGGGAGGCCAGACGAAGGCCTTGTTGCAAAAAAGCCAGAAGTCTGGAAGTACTGAATTTGTAAGCACCGTAATACTTAGCAGCACACCAGATGAAGTAATTCTTGACCCTATAATAAATCCGTGCAGATGACAGTTTGCGGGTCTTCAGCATAGTTTGGATGACCGCCTCGGAGAATCCTTTGGCCCTCAGGAGTAAAGCTTCAAGAGCCACGCCGTCAAAGCCAGTCTGGCCAGGTCTGGATAGACACAAGGGCCCTGAATGAGGAGGTCTGGGCGTTGAGGAAGTAGAAGAGGACACGCTATCGATAGACCATGCAGGTCTGAGAACTAATGCCGTCTGGGCCATGCTGGTGCGACTAGAAGTAGTATTCCTCCTTGTTTGAACTTCCGTAGTACCCTGGGCAGGAGTGACACTGGAGGGAACACGTAGGGCAGCCGAAAGTTCCATGGAATTGCCATACCGTCCACGAACGCGGCTTGAGGATCCCTGGTTCTTAATCCGAAGACCAGAACTTTGTGATAGTGTCGAGACGCCATCAGGTCTACCATCTGGTAGGCCCCACTTGTTCACTAGGAGTTGAAAAACTTCCTGATGAAAACTCCACCCTCCGGCATGCACGTCCTAAAAGACTTGAGGAAATCACCTTCCCAGTTGAGGACTCCCGGAATGAACACTGCCGATATTGCCAGCAGAAGGCGTTCCACCCAACAAAGGATTTTTTACACTTCCAGCATTGCCATGCGGCTTCGAGTGCCACCTTGATGGTTTATGTATGCCACCGTGAGGGCGTTGTCTGACCGTACTTGAACAGGCCTGTTCTGTATCAGAGGCAGGGTGAGAGACAAAGTATTGAACACTGCCCGCAATTCCAGAATGTTTATCGGGAGGGGTGATTCCTCCATGGTCCCCCAACTCTGGAAAGAGTGTTGCTCCAACACCACGTTCCAAACCTTCAGACTGGCGTCCGTAGTCAGTAGGACCCAGTTGGGGATCCAGAAGGGACTGCTCCTGCTCAACTGCTGGTCCTGTAGCCATCAGGTCAGTGACAGGCGAACCTCCGGAGTCAAGGAGATCATGTGAGATCTGATCCGATGAGGCAGGCCATCCCATTTGGAAATGATTAACCTCTGTAGAGGGCGGGAATGGAATTGAGCGTACTCTACCATGTCGAAAGCAGACACCATGAGGCCTAGTACTTGCATCACTGAGTGTACAGACACTCTTGGGCGAGAGAGGAAGTATCTGATTCTGTCCTGAAGTTTCAGGACCTTCTCTGGAGACACAAACAGCCATTGACTGTGTATGTCTGGTAATGCCCCCAGAGGCACCATGCTCCGAGCAGGAACCAGCGAGGACTTCTTCCAGTTGATAAGCCACCCGTGGACTTGTAGGAAGTTTACCATCAGTTGTAGATGACCGAGGAGGACATCATGGGAGTTTGCCAGAATCAGCAAATCGTCCAGATATGGCAGGAACCTGACTCCCTAGCTACGGAGATGAGCCGCCATCACGACCATAACCTTGGTGAAGATCCGAGAGGCCATGGCCAGTCCAAACGGCAGAGCCTGGAACGCATAGTGAAGGTTGCCAATAGCAAACAGCAGACATTGCTGATGCGATATGGCAATAGGCATATGCAGGTAAGCATCTTGTATAATCAGGGATACCATATAGTCTCCGGGTCCAGTACAATTGAGCGCAGTGTTTCCATACGGAACTTGGACACTCTCACAAACTTGTTCAGTGATTTGAGGTTGAGAATAAGCCGGAAAGACCCATCAAGTTTCGGGACTAGAAACAGGGTCGAGTAGTATCCTCTGCCTCTCTGGGACAGATGTACTGGCACTACCACTCCTGTATCCAGGAGGGAACATACAACCATCAGTAGAGCTTGCGCCTTTGACGGATCCAAAGGGATAACCGATGTGCAGAACTGGCGAGGGGGACGTCTCTGGGAAGAGACTGCATATCCATGAGACACAATTTTTCGCAACCATGCGTCTGAAGTGGTTATTAACCAGACCTGGATGAATCATAGAAGTCGCCCCCCTCACCCTGGGATCCCCCAGGGGGAGGCCTTGCCCGTCATGCAGCAGGCTTGTCATGAGAAGCAGGCTGACGAGCAGCCCAGGAACGTAATGCCTTGGGCTTAGTGGTTGTTGGGAGCATGAGACAATCTTGGGTATGCCTGACCTTCACTTTCCCTTAAGGCCAAAAGCAGGGAAAAGTGGTACTTTTTGCCTTCTGTGCAGAAGGAGTAGCATTTGGGAGAAAGGCAGTCACAGTAGCCGCCAATTCAGACCCAATTTTTAATTAGGTCTTCCCCAAATAAGATGTCCCCAGTAAAAGGGGAATACCTCCAAGGACTTTTGGAGTCCAGGTCCACCATCCATGACCTCAATCACAGAATATGGCGAGCCAGGACAGACGTATTCCACGCCTTGGCAGCCAACACACCCGCCTCAGGGGACGCCTCCTGGTGTAGAAAAAGGTGGCGGTGGTATTGCGAGACAGGGAATATCTGGCATTGTCAGATATATCCTCGGGCAGCTCTTCCTCTAATGCCTGATCCAGTCATCAATCTATTTTGCAGCCCCAAGAGGATGCAATCGTGGTCTATGTACAACACCGATAAGGGAGTAAGACTTCAGGTATCCATCCACACGCTTACCTGTCGGTTCCTACAGTGAGGAGACAGTGGTGAGAGGCAGAGTGGACGACACCCGATGGGTGACACATGAGTTCACTAGCAGTGAATTACTTACTCGCTATATAACTCTGCAGGGGGAGGATATCGAGCTAATGTCCGTTGTAGACAGGGGAATGCCTTCCCTGGATTAGACCAGGGGTCTTGTCTGATGTACACTTAATGGTCAGATTGTGGTAACAGAGTTTTAATTACCTCTGACGTGTTAACATATCAATTTGCTTAACCACAGTAGGGGAATCCTCTTATCAGTGATTTGTACTATTTGTTACCCAGTAACCACCAGGGCAGTGGTATCATTTAGCAATGGAAAATCCTTGTCAGGAACACCTAATATAGGGACTGACAGGACAGCATGATCCGCCTCTCTTCACATAAAATATCAGAGAGATTATTGGATAGAGAGGAGGGAAGCAGCCCGCTCAGATGACCCAGAGACACGAGAGTGACCTGGAACAGGGTTTTGCCTGACCAAGGAATGAGTCATACGCTACAATCCGTGAGGCAAAATTTTCCCGCCCAAAGCGGAGTAACCATGGGGACATCAGTGACTGTAATGTTACAGGTGGTCCTATAGGGGACATAAAGCGTTCAACTAGAGTACCCAGTAGGTTTGAGAATGCAGCCCAGGTTGGCTCCTGATTGATTACAGGAGCTGCGGACTGACTGGGAGATGTATGAGACATAGCACACAGACCATCACACAAAACTTCCCCCTCAGGTAAATCCGCTGTGCATGCCCTGCAGGTGCAGAAGTGTCCCCAGATTTACTGGCCTCCATGTTAAACATTATACACAAATGCAACAGAGAACGGTTTAGTACGATGAAGCCAGACAGAGTACAATACCTGCAAATAAATCCGTTAGCATGTGACTGAGTACCCAGTACACAACACCTGCGAATAAATCCGGTATTATGTGACTAAGTACACAGTAGAATACACGTAATAGGTAAATACTGTGACGCACTATATATGGACCCAGACGCACCTAGTCCCCTAGGGTACAGTATACAGTGATAGATATATCAGGAATACACCGCAGTGAAATCACATAGTAGATACAGGCACACATAGCCACGTTTGCAATGCAGATAATTATTTTCATGACAATAAAACTGCATTGGATTATTATTTGAATACACACACACACACACACACACACACATAATATAATATACACAAAAGTATCCTTATTTTGCACTACGGGAGACTCTGTCAGTCATGAGCTGTTTAATCATTCTGTGAAGATACTCCCTCTCGAGCTCACACCTTATTAAGGTGAGGGAGTGTCTAAAATGATCAATATATACTGGATATATCTCATGAATTTTTACAAATTTTCTGTATGACTTTTGTCTGTAAAGAAATTTTTATTAATATGCAAATTTTATGATATTAAATCATTTTCCTTTACTAATTGGCCGTGGGCCTTTGTTCTGGGTGATCTTTTGGTGAGGGGTTATCTATTTTAGGACCCCAGGATTTGCTGCTCTTCAGTGTACAGATTTCTTGGATTTCTTTGGAGGATCCTATATGTATTTACAATCTGTACAGCGCACTTGGGAATTGTGTGTTTTTATATATATTTTCCAGACCCACCCAAATAACCTTCAGTGCTTCCCTATCTAATTACATCCTCTCTGTACAGTACAGATAACATCACATATCTTGTCTTTCTTTACTCTCACACCCTCCTGACACTTGGCCAACATTGCGGGGTATCATCATACAACTCATTAAGAACCTAGCAATCTGGTGGATCAGATAGCATCTATCCTTGTGTATTTATGCCTATTTTCCTATAGATTGTAAGCTTGCGAGCAGGGCCTTCCTACCTCTATGTCTGTCTGTTTTTACCCAGTTTTGTTCTATTACTGTTGTTCTAATTGTAAAGCGCAACGGAATATGCTGCACTATATAAGAAACGGTTAATAAAATATATATATATATATATATATATATATATATATATATATATATATATATATATATATATATCTATATCTAACAATGCGCGGTCTGAGACCAGATGTATATATTAGGATACTCGTACAATATATTCTGGCACAGGTAACTAATGCTGCCAAACCACGGCGCTGATGTACAGGCGGGCCTACAAAGGAGACCCTGCCCTGCAGTCCCGGAGACCAGTCGCATCTATTTTAGAAAATGGCGCCCAGTGTCTCAGTCAGGGAGTGAGGGAGAGTGTGAGGCAGCTCCAGGGTGGGAACACCAGCAGTAGATGGCGCCTGAATCTGCTGGAGGGGCTACAGGTCAAGTGCCTTTTTCCCTATGCTGGTCCTCATCACTGGGTACTATGGAGCCTTATTAAAGTGGATATTTTACTATCCGGCCTGGTCTCCCATGCCCTGGTGGAAATAGTGGGGTCCCTGCTCTGTCACAGTGTCCACGCCAGCGTAGCAGTTCGTCTCCTTAAACCGCGACCGGAAAGCGATTTATTGGCGGATCCCACCTGGGGGACACTCTTACCTCCTCCCTTAGTAGCAGCCACGCGATCCAGGAGAGCGTCTGTGGTGGTTTGCCTAGGAACCGCAGCGCCTCCGCCACAAGTACCCGGGAACAGAGCCAGCGGGAGTATGTGACGCCACTGGGGAGGTGATGGACCTGCAGCACAGTATGTCACACTGACATATGAAGTGCTGCAGCCCTTATAGGGGTATATGCAATTGCGGTCGAATTCCCGAAATTGTCGAATTTCGGGTCATTTTCGCCCAAAAAAAAAATTCGTCAATGCAATTCAGTGCTTTCCGTCAAAAAAACGGACTTTCAAAATTCGACTTTTTGAAATTCGACTTTTTGCAAATTCGACTTTTCTGCAATGATACAAGTGCTGCAATTCGACAAAAGCATATTCAATTCAAGTTTGGAAATTCGACAGCAGTGCTTTTAGACAGTAAATTCGTCATTTTCAATCCGCCACACTTTGGAGGGTGAAAACAATAAAAAAAAATTTAAACATGTTTTTTTTTGTGTTTTTTTTTTGGGAATAGCATATATATTTATATTAGAAGGGATTAGGTACTTTTTTTTTTTTTTTTTTGGAGGCACAAGTATTATTTATATATTTTTTAAAATATTATTTTTTTTTTATTGCTGGAACGGTAAAATAAAAATAAAAAATGGCGTGGGGTCCCCCCTCCAAAGCATAACCAGCCTCGGGCTCTTCGAGCTGGTCCTGGTTCTAAAAATGCGGGGAAAAATTGGGCATGGATCCCCCGTATTTTTAAAACCAGCACCGGGCTCTGCGCCTGGTGCAAAAAATACGGGGGACAAAACGAGCAGGGGTCCCCCGTATTTTTCACACCAGCATCGGGCTCCACTAGCTGGACAGATAATGCCACAGCCGGGGGTCACTTTTATACAGTGCCCTGCGGCCGTGGCATTAAATATCCAACTAGTCACCCCTGGCCGGGGTACCCTGGGGGAGTGGGGACCCCTTAAATCAAGGGGTCCCCCCCCCCCAGCCACCCAAGGGCCAGGGGTGAAGCCCGAGGCTGTCCCCCCCATCCAAAGGCTGCGGATGGGAGGCTGATAGCCTTGAGTAAAATGAAAAGAATATTGTTTTTTCCAGCAGTACTACAAGTCCCAGCAAGCCTCCCCCGCAAGCTGGTACTTGGAGAACCACAAGTACCAGCATGCGGGAGAAAAACGGGCCCGCTGGTACCTGTAGTACTACTGAAAAAAAAATACCCAAATAAAAACAGTACACAGACACCGTGACAAGTAAAACTTTATTACACACTGCCGACACATACATACTTACCTATGTTCACACGCCGACATCGGTCCTCTTCTCCATGTAGAATCCACGGATACCTGAAAAGAAAAGATCAATATACTCACCTCAGCCATGGTCCAGAGATAAATCCACGGACTTGGCAAAAAAAGAAAACGGACACACGGACCACCGGACTGAAAGGGGTCCCATGCTGACACATGAGACCCCTTACCCCGAATGAGACCTGTCAGTGACAGCTGTCACACAAAGGTCTCTAAAGCCAATCAGGAAGCGCAACTTCGTTGCGCTCACCTGATTGGCTGTGCGCTGTCTGAACTCAGACAGCGCATCGCACAGCTCCGTCCATTATATTCAATGGTGGGAACTTAGCGGCTAGCGGTGAGGTCACCCGCCGGTCAGCGGCTGACCGCGGGTAACCCCACCGCTGACGGCAAAGTTCCCACCATTGAAACTAATGGAGCGGCTTTGCGATGCGCTGTCTGACAGCTCAGACAGCGCCAAGCCAATCAGGTGAGCGCCACGGAAGTAGCGCTTCCTGATTGGCTGAAGGGACTTCAGTGACAGGAGTCACGTGGTGTCCCGGCATTCGGGGGAAAGGGGTCTCATGTGAAAGTATGGGACCCCTTTCAGTCCGGCATGGAACGGGTGTTCGGTTTGTTTTTTTTAACAAGTACGAGGATTATCTCTGGACGTGGATGTACCTCTGGACGCTGGAAGGTGAGTATAATTTTTTTCACAGGTACCCCGGATCGTCGGAGACCGTGGCAGTCGGCGTGTCAACATAGGTAAGTATATGTGTGTCGGCAGTGTGTAATAAAGTTTTACTTGTCACGGTGTCTGTGTACTGTTTTTATTTGGGTATTTTTTTTTCAGTAGTACTACAGGTACCAGCGGGCCCATTTTTCTCCCGCATGCTGGTACTTGTGGTTCTCCAAGTACCAGCTTGCGGGGGAGGCTTGCTGGGACTTGTAGTACTGCTGGAAAAAACAATATTCTTTTCATTTTACTCAAGGCTATCAGCCTCCCATCCGCAGCCTTTGGATGGGGGGGGGGGGCAGCCTCTGGCTTCACCCCTGGCCCTTGGGTGGCTGGGGGGGGGGGACCCCTTGATTTAAGGGGTCCCCACTCCCCCAGGGTACCCCGGCCAGGGGTGACTAGTTGGATATTTAATGCCACGGCCGCAGGGCACTGTATAAAAGTGACCCCCGGCTGTGGCATTATCTGTCCAGCTAGTGGAGCCCGATGCTGGTGTGAAAAATACGGGGGACCCCTGCTCATTTTGTCCCCCGTATTTTTTGCACCAGCACCAGGCGCAGAGCCCGGTGCTGGTTTTAAAAATACGGGGGATCCATGCCCAATTTTTCCCCGCATTTTTAGAACCAGGACCAGCTCGAAGAGCCCGAGGCTGGTTATGCTTTGGAGGGGGGACCCCACGCCATTTTTTTTTCCGGGTTCTTCCCGTTTTTTCCCGTTTTTTTAAATCGCGGCAAAATCCGGCAAATCGGCCGATTTTCGCCCGCGGGACTGTCGAATCCATTTTTCATTGAATATGGTGAATTCCGGCAGCCACCTGCCGGAATTCACCTGTCGAATTGTGTCGAATTTAAAAACGGCGATAATTTGCCGCGATTCGCCGTGAATTGCATATACCCCATAGTCTTCTAAAAAGCTTTTTCAGGGCTGCCTCCTGTTAAGTGACCTGCTTCATGTAGGCACCAACTCTAAAAACTGAGCTCACAGTACCTGGAGGCGGGGTTATAGAGGAGGCCCCGCAATGCATTCTGGGACAGTCTAAAGCATTAGCCTGTTGGTCATCTGGATCAAGATCCATCTCTACACCCCGAAGTATTCCCTGTGGAACACAGTGTACCCCACTGCAGAAAAATATTTTGGGAGAATGGAATCCTCCTTTAATGCAACTGACGGCAATCAACAGTAAGTCTGAGAGCTTATTCAATGGAAGGATGTAGATGAGGAACATACCAAGCACTGCCCTGGCCAGATTTCCAGTATAAACCAAATTGCCCAGTTCCTGGTTTGTGGAAGCAGCGGACGTGCAGAAAAAGCGACACGACTTAAAGTCAGGGACAGTTATCTACAGGAGAGAAACAAATGGAGGATGTGAAATTTAAAACATACAAAAATATTTAATGAACAGCACAACTCAACAAAACCTAATGTCAACATGGAGGCTGTCCTCCATCCCTAGAAAAATAAGCCGCGGCAAATATTGCAATGGCAGGTAGAACCTCATGCACTAGTATGCAGGACCTGGACCACAGGAAAGTACATGGAGATGGAAAATTATCAGCTATACGTGTGGTAAAACCGCTACAGGTTTTCCAGCTGGGGAGTACATACACAATAAAACACATTTTGGGGTCATCTCTCTTTTTAAATTCTTGGATTTCACAAGCATTTGAAAAAAAACACAATAGCACCTACTTTATATTTCCTTAGGAAATTGTGGGAGAAAAATGGGCAAATACATTGGGGAACTTTTATCACTGTGTTACTGACATGGTGTTAACCTACTGCATCCCAATTTGGTATGGGAACAGCTCTACAGTAGATCATAGGCTTTTGGAGAGGAAAGTCAGATCGGCTGATTATATTGTTGGTACTAATTTAACTTCTATTGAGGACATTTATGCTAAAAGTTGCCTAAGGAAAGGAAATGCACTGTTAAAGATTGTAATCATCCGCACCACCAGGTGTTCTTTTTCCTGCCCTCAAAATGACGGTTCAGGTGCATTAAATCACCAACACTGAGGTTTAAAAATAAGATTTTACTCACCGGTAAATCTATTTCTCGTAGTCCGTAGTGGATGCTGGGACTCCGTAAGGACCATGGGGATTAGCGGCTCCGCAGGAGACTGGGCACAACTAAAGAAAGCTTTAGGACTACCTGGTGTGCACTGGCTCCTCCCACTAAGACCCTCCTCCAGACCTCAGCTAGGATACTGTGCCCGGAAGAGCTGACACAAATAGGAAGGATTTTGAATCCCGGGTAAGACTCATACCAGCCACACCAATCACACCGTATAACTCGTGATACTATACCCAGTTAACAGTATGAAATATAACTGAGCCTCTCAACAGATGGCTCAACAATAACCCTTTAGTTAGGCAATAACTATAAACAAGTATTGCAGACAATCCGCACTTGGGATGGGCGCCCAGCATCCACTACGGACTACGAGAAATAGATTTACCGGTGAGTAAAATCTTATTTTCTCTGACGTCCTAAGTGGATGCTGGGACTCCGTAAGGACCATGGGGATTATACCAAAGCTCCCAAACGGGCGGGAGAGTGCGGATGACTCTGCAGCACCGAATGAGCAAACTCTAGGTCCTCCTCAGCCAGGGTATCAAACTTGTAGACTGTTGCAAAAATGTTTGAACCCGACCAAGTAACAGCTCGGCAAAGTTGTAAAGCCGAGACCCCTCGGGCAGCCGCCCAAGAAGAGCCCACTTTCCTCGTGAAATAGGCTTTTACAGATTTAGGGTGCGGCAGTCCAGCCGCAGCATGTGCAAGTTGAATCGTGCTACAGATCCAGCGAGCAATAGTCTGCTTAGAAGCAGGAGCACCCAGTTTGTTGGGTGCATACAGGATAAACAGCGAGTCAGTTTTTCTGACTCCAGCCGTCCTGGAAACATATACTTTTCAGGGCCCTGACTACGTCCAGTAACTTGGAATCCTCCAAGTCCCAAGTAGCCGCAGGCACCACAATAGGTTGGTTCACATGAAAACTGATACCACCTTATGAAGGAATTGGGAACGAGTCCTCAATTCCGCCTTATCCATATAAAATACAGATAAGGGCTTTTGTATGACAAAGCCGCCAATTCTGATACACGCCTGGCCGATGCCACGGCCCACAGCATGACCACTTTCCACGTGAGGTATTGTAGCTCCACGGATTTAAGTGGCTCAACCCAATGCGACTTCAGGAAATCCAACACCACGTTGAGATCCCACGGTGCCACTTGAGGCACAAACGGGGGCTGACTATGCAGCATTCCCTTAACAAAAGTCCGAACTTCAGGCAGTGAAGCCAGTTCTATTTTGGAAGAAAATCGATAGAGCCGAAATCTGGACCTTCATGGTACCCAATTTTAGGCCCATAGTCACCTCTGACTGTAGGAAGTGCAGAAATCGACCTAGCTGAAATCTCTCCTTTGGGGCCTTCCTGGCCTCACAGCACGCAACATATTTCCACCATATGCGGTGATAATGGTTTGCGTTCACTTCTTTCCTAGCTTTAAATAGCGTAGGGATAACTTCCTCCGGAATGCCCTTTTCCTTCAGGGTCCGGCGTTCAACCGCCATGCCGTCAAACGCAGCCGCGGTACATCTTGGAACAGACAGGCCCCCTGCTGCAGCAGGTCCTGTCTGAGCGGCAGAGGCCATGGGTCCTCTGAGATCATTTCTTGGAGTTCTGGTTACCAAGCTCTTCTTGGCCAACCCGGAACAATGAGTATAGTTCTTACTCCTCTCCTTCTTATTATTCTCATTACCCTGGGTAAGAGAGGCAGAGAAGGGAACACATACACCGACTAGTACACCCACGGTGTTACCAGAGCGTCCACAGCTATCGCCTGAGGGTCCCTTGACCTGGCGCAATATCTTTGTAGCTGTTTGTTGAGGCGGGACGCCATCATGTCCACCTGTGGCCTTTCCCAACGGTGTACAATCATTTGGAAAACTTCTGGATGAAGTCCCCACTCTCCCGGGTGGAGGTCGTGTCTTCTGAGAAAGTCTGCTTCTCAGTTGTCCACTCCGGGAATGAACACTGCTGACAGTGCTAACACATGATTTTCCGCCCATCGGAGAATCCTTGTGGCTTCTGCCATCGCCATCCTGCTTCTTGTGCCGCCCTGTCGGTTTACATGAGCGACCGCCGTGATGTTGTCTGACTGGATCAGCACCGGCCGGTGTTGAAGCAGGGGTCTAGTCTGACTTAGGGCATTGTAAATGGCCCTTAGTTCCAGAATATTTATGTGTAGGGAAGTCTCCTGACTTTTCCATAGCCTTGGAAGTTTCTTCCCTGTGTGACTGCCCCCCAGCCTCGAAGGCTGGCATCCGTGGTCACCAGGACCCAGTCCTGTATGCCGAATCTGCGGCCCCCTAGAAGATGAGCACTCTGCAGCCACCACAACCGCGACACCCTGGCCCTTGGAGACAGGGTTATCCGCCAATGCATCTGAAGATGCGACCCGGACCACTTGTCCAACAGATCCCACAGGAAAATCCTTGCATGGGACCTGGCGAATGGAATTTCTTTGTAAGAAGCTACCATCCTTCCCAGGGCTCGCGTGCATTGATGCACCGACACCTGTATACGTATTAGGAGGTCTCTGTCTAGAGACGACAACTCCTTGGACTTCTCCTCCGGGAGAAACCCTTTTTATCCATTTCTGTGTCCAGAACCATACCAAGGAACAGTAGACGCGTCGTAGGAACCAGCTGCGACCTTGGAATATTCAGAATCCAGCCGTGCTGTTGTAGCACTTCCCGAGATAGTGCTACTCCGCCGAACAACTGCTCCCTGGACCTCGCCTTTATAAGGAGATCGTCCAAGTACGGGATAATTATTTCGGCCATTACCTTGGTAAATACCTCGGTGCCGGGGACAGACCAACGGCAACATCTGCAATTGGTAATGACAATCCTGTACCACAATTTTGAGGTACTCCTGGTGAAGAGGGTAAATAGGGACATGCAGGTAAGCATCCTTGATGTCCAGTGATACCATGAAATTCTCCAGGCTTGCAATAATCGCCCTGAGCGATTCCATTTTGAACTTGAACCTTCGTATATAAGTGTTCAAGGCTTTCAATTTTAGAATGGGTCTCACCGAACCGTCTGGTTTCGATACCACAACAGTTTGGAATAGTAACCCCGGCCTTGTTGAAGGAGGGGTACCTTGATTTCACCTGCTGGAAGTACAGCTTGTGAATTGCCGCCAGTACTACCTTTCTCCGAGGGCAGCAGGCAAGGCTGATGTGAGGTAACGGCGAGGGGGAGTCGCCTCGAACTCCAGCCTGTATCCCTGTGATACTATTTGCAGAACCTAGGGATCCACCTGTGGGCAAGCCCACTGGTCCCTGAAGTTCCCGAGACGCGCCCCTACCGCACCTGTCTCCACCTGTGGAGCCCCAACGTCATGCGGTGGACTCAGAGGAAGCAGGGGAAGATTTTTGATCCTGGGAACTGGCTGCTGGTGCAGCTTTTTCCTTCTTCCCTTGTCTCTGTGCAGAAAAGGAAGCGCCTTTGACCCGCTTGCTTTTCTGAAGCCGAAAGGACTGTACCTGAAAATACAGTGCTTTCTTAGGCTGTGAGGAAACCCGAGGTAAAAAATTTTCTTCCCAGCTGTTGCTGTGGATACGAGGTCCCAGAGACCATCCCCAAACAATTCCTCACCCTTATAAGGCAGAATCACCATGTGCCTTTTATAGGCAGCATCACCTGTCCACTGCCGGGTTTCTAATACCTTCCTGGCAGAATGGACATTGCATTAATTCTGGATGCCAGTCGGCAAATATCCCTCTGTGCATCCTTTATATCTAAGACAACGTCTTTTATATGCTCTATGTTAGCAACTATTATGTCTTAGAGTATTAATATTATCTGACTGGGTATCAGACCATGCTGCAGCAGCACTATTTATGCTGAGGCAATTGCCGGTCTCAGTATATAACCTGAGTGTGTATATACAGACTTCAGGATAGCCTCCTGCTTTTTATCAGCAGGCTCCTTCAAGGTGGCCGTATCCTAAGACGGCAGTGCCACCTTTTTGACAAACGTGTGAGCGCCTTATCCACCCTAAGGGATATCTCCCAGCGTGACTTATCCTCTGGCGGGAAAGGGTACGCCATCGGTAACTTTTTAGAAATTACCAGTTTCTTATCGGGGGAACCCACGCTACTTTACACACTTCATTCATTCATCTGATGGGGGAACAAAACACTGGCTGCTTTTTCTCCCCAAAAATAAAAACCCCTTTTATGTGGTACTTGGGTTCATGTCAGAAATGCGTAACACATTTTTCATTTCCGAGATGATGTAACGGATGTTCCTAGTGGATTGTGTATATGTCTCAACCTCGTCGACACTGGAGTCAGACTCCGTGTCGACATCTGTGTCTGCCATCTGAGGTAACGGGCGCTTTTTTGAGCCACTGATGGCCTTTGAGACGCCTGGGCAGGCGCGGGCTGAGAAGCCGGCTGTCCCACAGCTGTTTTACGTCATCCAGCCTTCTATGTAAGGAGTTGACATTGTCGGTTAATACCTTCCACCTTCCATCCACTCTGGTGTCGGCCCCACAGGGGGCGACATCCCATTTATCGGCCTCTGCTCCACCTCCAACCTTCCTCATCCCACATGTCGACACAGCCGTACCGACACACAGCACACACACAGGGAATGCTCTGACTGAGGACAGGACCCCACAAAGTCCTTTGGGGAGACAGAGAGAGAGTATGCCAGCACACACCAGAGCGCTATATAATGCAGGGATTAACACTATGGGGGATATTCAATTATCCGCAAATTCGCGCCCGAAAATTTTTTGCGGCAATCGGCCGAAAATTGCCGCGAAAACGCTCCGTTTTTCGACCTATTCAATTCCGACCGGGTTTCACGTGAAAATTCTTGCAATGAAAAGTGCAGGTGAAAATGGGGAAATCGGCCTGTACCCCAAAAAATGCTAAACTAACATAGGAAAACAGAAAAAAAAGTGTGTTAGAGATCACATTAGAGCGTTTTTGGGGACTTAAATTGTGTGAAATGGCTGTTATATGCATTTTTTTAAAAATGCAAAAAAATTATAGAAAGCAATTTTTTTTGAGCAAAATAAATGCTCTCATTAAATTTTGGGTACATGAAAATGGGTATAAGTATATATTTGGGTCATTTTAGGATACTTTAAAAAAAAGTGGAAACAGACCGATTACTCCCATCTGCAAGCCTAAAAAACACCTGTCCCACTCATAAAGCACCCCAATATACCTGTCCCATACCTTGAACCCCAATTTCCATGACTTTTTACTTTTTCACCCCAAAAATAAGATTTTACTTACCGATAAATCTATTTCTCGTAGTCCGTAGTGGATGCTGGGGACTCCGTCAGGACCATGGGGATTAGCGGCTCCGCAGGAGACAGGGCACAAAAATAAAGCTTTAGGATCAGGTGGTGTGCACTGGCTCCTCCCCCTATGACCCTCCTCCAAGCCTCAGTTAGGATACTGTGCCCGGACGAGCGTACACAATAAGGAAGGATTTTGAATCCCGGGTAAGACTCATACCAGCCACACCAATCACACCGTATAACTCGTGATCTGAACCCAGTTAACAGTATGACAACGTAGGAGCCTCTGAACAGACGGCTCACAACAATAACAACCCGATTTTTATTTTTTTTTTTGTAACAATAACTTTGTACAAGTATTGCAGACAATCCGCACTTGGGATGGGCGCCCAGCATCCACTACGGACTACGAGAAATAGATTTATCGGTAAGTAAAATCTTATTTTCTCTAACGTCCTAGTGGATGCTGGGGACTCCGTCAGGACCATGGGGATTATACCAAAGCTCCCAAACGGGCGGGAGAGTGCGGATGACTCTGTAGCACCGAATGAGAGAACTCCAGGTCCTCTTTAGCCAGGGTATCAAATTTGTAGAATTTTACAAACGTGTTCTCCCCCCGACCACGTAGTTGCTCGGCAGAGTTGTAATGCCGAGACCCCTCGGGCAGCCGCCCAGGATGAGCCCACCTTCCTTGTGGAATGGGCATTTACATATTTTGGCTGTGGCAGGCCTGCCACATAATGTGCAAGCTGAATTGTACTACACATCCAACTAGCAATCGTCTGCTTAGAAGCAAGAGCACCCAGTTTGTTGGGTGCATACAGGATAACAGCAAGTCAGTTTTCCTGACTCCAGCCGTCCTGGAAACCGATATTTTCAGGGCCCTGACAACATCTAGCAACTTGGAGTCCTCCAAGTCCCTAGTAGCCGCAGGTACCACAATTAGCTGGTTCAGGTGAAACGCTGACACCACCTTAGGGAGAAACTGGGGACGAGTCCGCAGCTCTGCCCTGTCCGAATGGACAATCAGATATGGGCTTTTGTGAGACAAAGCCGCCAATTCTGACACTCGCCTGGCCGAGGCCAGGGCCAACATCATGGTCACTTTCCATGTGAGATATTTCAAATCCACAGATTTGAGCGGTTTAAACCAATGTGATTTGAGGAATCCCAGCACTACGTTGAGATCCCACAGTGCCACTGGAGGCACAAAAGGGGGTTGTATATGCAGTACTCCCTTGACAAACTTCTGGACTTCAGAAACTGAAGCCAATTCTTTCTGGAAGAAAATCGACAGGGCCGAAATTTGAACCTTAATGGACCCCAATCTGAGGTCCATAGACACTCCTGTTTGCAGGAAATGCAGGAATCGACCGAGTTGAAATTTCTTCGTGGAGCCTTCCTGGCCTCACACCACGCAACATATTTTCGCCACATGTGGTGATAATGTTGTGCGGTCACGTCCTTCCTGGCTTTGACCATGGTAGGAAAGACCTCTTCCGGAATGCCTTTTTCCCTTAGGATCCGGCGTTCAACCGCCATGCCGTCAAACGCAGCCGCGGTAAGTCTTGGAACAGACATGGTACGTGCTGAAGCAAGTCCCTTCTTAGCGGCAGAGGTCATGAGTCCTCTGTGAGTATCTCTTGAAGTTCCGGGTACCAAGTCCTTCTTGGCCAATCCGGAGCCACGAGTATAGTTCTTACTCCTCTACGTCTTATAATTCTCAATACCTTGGGTATGAGAAGCAGAGGAGGAAACACATACACCGACTGGTACGCCCACGGTGTTACCAGAACGTCCACAGCTATTGCCTGAAAGTCTCTTGACCTGGCGCAATACCTGTCCAGTTTTTTGTTCAGGCTGGACGCCATCATGTACACCTTTGGTCTTTCCCAACGGTTCACAATCATGTGGAAAACTTCCCGATGAAGTCCCCACTCTCCCGGGTGGAGGTCGTGCCTGCTGAGGAAGTCTGCTTCCCAGTTGTCCACTCCCGGAATGAACACTGCTGACAGTGCTATCTCATGATTTTCTGCCCAGCGAAAAATCCTTGCAGTTTTTGCCATTGCCCTCCTGCTTCTTGTGCCGCCCTGTCTGTTTACGTGGGCGACTGCCGTGATGTTGTCCCACTGGATCAATACCGGCTGACCTTGAAGCAGGGGTCTTGCTAAGCTTAGAGCATCATAAATTGCCCTTAGCTCCAGTATATTTATGTGGAGAAAAGTCTCCAGACTTGATCACACTCCCTGGAAATTTTTTCCCTGTGTGACTGCTCCCCAGCCTCTCAGGCTGGCCTCCGTGGTCACCAGCATCCAATCCTGAATGCCGAATCTGCGGCCCTCTAGAAGATGAGCACTCTGTAACCACCACAGGAGAGACACCCTTGTCCTTGGAGATAGGGTTATCCGCCGATGCATCTGAAGATGCGATCCGGACCATTTGTCCAGCAGATACCACTGAAAAGTTCTTGCGTGGAATCTGCCGAATGGAATCGCTTCGTAATAAGCCACCATTTTTCCCAGGACTCTTGTGCAATGATGCACTGACACTTTTCCTGGTTTTAGGAGGTTCCTGACTAGCTCGGATAACTCCCTGGCTTTCTCCTCCGGGAGAAACACCTTTTTCTGGACTGTGTCCAGAATCATCCCTAGGAACAGCAGACGTGTCGTCGGAAACAACTGCGGTTTTGGAATATTTAGAATCCACCCGTGCTGTCGTAGAACTACTTGAGATAGTGCTACTCCGACCTCCAACTGTTCTCTGGACCTTGCTCTTATCAGGAGGTCGTCCATTTTCTTCGAAGAAGAATCATCATTTCGGGCATTACCTTGGTAAAGACCCGGAGTGCCGTGGACAATCCAAACGGCAGCGTCTGAAACTGATAGTGACAGTTCTGTACCACGAACCTGAGATACCCTTGGTGAGAAGGGCAAATTGGGACATGGAGGTAAGCATCCCTGATGTCCCGGGACACCATATAGTCCCCTTCTTCCTGGTTCGCTATCACTGCTCTGAGTGACTCCATCTTGATTTGAACCTTTGTAAGTGTTCAAATATTTCAGATTTAGAATAGGTCTCACCGAGCCTTCTGGTTTCAGTACCACAATATAGTGTGGAATAATACCCCTTTCCTTGTTGTAGGAGGGGTACTTTGATTATCACCTGCTGGGAATACAGCTTGTGAATTGTTTCCAATACTGGCTCCCTGTCGGAGGGAGACGTTGGGAAAGCAGACTTCAGGAACCTGCGAGGGGAAACGTCTCGACTTTCCAATCTGTACCCCTGGGATACTACTTGTAGGATCCAGGGGTTCTGTACGGCTCCAGCGTCATGCTGAGACCTTGGCAGAAGCGGTGGAAGGCTTCTGTTCCTGGGAATGGGCTGCCTGCTGCAGTCTTCTTCCCTTTCCTCTATCCCTGGGCAGATATGCTTATGGGGACGAAAGGACTGAGGCTGAAAAGACGGTGTCTTTTTCTGCATAGATGTGACTTAGGGTAAAAAACGGTGGATTTCCCAGCAGTTGCCGTGGCCACCAGGTCCGATGGACCGACCCCAAATAACTCCTCCCCTTTATACGGCAATACATCTTTGTGTCGTTTGGAATCTGCATCACCTGACCACTGTCGTGTCCATAAACATCTTTTGGCAGATATGGACATCGCACTTACTCTTGATGCCAGAGTGCAAATATCCCTCTGTGCATCTCGCATATATAGAAATGCATTCTTTAAATGCTCTATAGTAAATAAAATACTGTCCCTGTCAAGGGTATCAATATTTTCAGTCAGGGAATCCGACCAAGCCACCCCCGCGCTGCACATCCAGGCTGAGGCGATCGCTGGTCGCAGTATAACACCAGTATGTGTGTATATACTTTTTAGGATATTTTCCAGCCTCCTATCAGCTGGCTCCTTGAGGGCGGCCGTATCTGGAGACGGTACCGCCACTTGTTTTGATAAGCGTGTGAACGCCTTATCCACCCTAAGGGGTGTTTCCCAACGCGCCCTAACTTCTGGCGGGAAAGGGTATACCGCCAATAATTTTCTATCGGGGGAACCCCGCGCCTCATCACACACTTCATTTAATTTATCTGATTCAGGAAAAACTATAGGTAGTTTTTCCACACCCCACATAATACCCTTTTTTGTGGTACTTGTAGTATCAGAAATATGTAACACCTCCTTCATTGCCCTTAACAAGTAACGTGTGGCCCTAAAGGAAAATACGTTTGTTTCTTCACCGTCGACACTGGAGTCAGTGTCCGTGTCTGTGTCGACCGACTGAGGTAAAATGGGCATTATAACGTCCCTGACGGTGTTTTAGACGCCTGGACAGATACTAATATGTTTGCCGGCCGTCTCATGTCGTCAATCGACTTGCAGCGTGTTGACATTATCACGTAATTCCTTAAATAAGCCATCTATTCCGGTGTCGACTCCCTAGAGAGTGACATCACCATTACAGGCAATTTGCTCCGCCTCCCAACATCGTCCTCATACATGTCGACACACACGTACCGACACACAGCACACACACAGGGAATGCTCTGATAGAGGACAGGACCCACTAGCCCTTTGGGGAGACAGAGGGAGAGTTTGCCAGCACACACCAAAAACGCTATAATTATACAGGGACAACCTTTATATAAGTGCTTTTCCCTTATAGCATTTTAATATATGTAGTCATATCGCCAAATCAGTGCCCCCCCTCTCTGTTTTAACCCTGTTTCTGTAGTGCAGTGCAGGGGAGAGCCTGGGAGCCTTCCCACCAGCATTTCTGTGAGGGAAAATGGCGCTGTGTGCTGAGGAGAATAGGCCCCGCCCCCTTTTCGGCGGGCTTCTTCTCCCGTTTTTCTGAGACCTGGCAGGGGTTAAATACATCCATATAGCCCCCAGGGGCTATATGTGATGTATTTTTAGCCATAAAAAAGGTATTATACATTGCTGCCCAGGGCGCCCCCCCAGCGCCCTGCACCCTCCGTGACCGCTGTGTGAAGTGTGCTGACAACAATGGCGCACAGCTGCAGTGCTGTGCGCTACCTCAGGAAGACTGAAAAGTCTTCTGCCGCCTGCATCTGGACCTCTTCCATCTTCGGCATCTGCAAGGGGGGTCGGCGGCGCGGCTCCGGGACGAACCCCAGGGTGAGACCTGTGTTCCGACTCCCTCTGGAGCTAATGGTGTCCAGTAGCCTAAGAAGCCAATCCATCCTGCACGCAGGTGAGTTCACTTCTCTCCCCTAAGTCCCTCGATGCAGTGAGCCTGTTGCCAGCAGGACTCACTGAAAATAAAAAACCTAAAAACTTTTTCAAAGCAGCTCTTTAGGAGAGCCACCTAGATTGCACCCTGCTCGGACGGGCACAAAAATAAGAATTTACTTACCGATAATTCTATTTCTCGGAGTCCGTAGTGGATGCTGGGGTTCCTGAAAGGACCATGGGGAATAGCGGCTCCGCAGGAGACAGGGCACAAAAAAGTAAAGCTTTACTAGGTCAGGTGGTGTGCACTGGCTCCTCCCCCTATGACCCTCCTCCAGACTCCAGTTAGGTACTGTGCCCGGACGAGCATACACAATAAGGGAGGCATTTTGAATCCCGGGTAAGACTCATACCAGCCACACCAATCACACCGTACAACTTGTGATCTAAACCCAGTTAACAGTATGACAACAGAAAGGGCCTCTTAAAGATGGCTCCTTAACAATAACCCGAATTAGTTAACAATAACTATGTACAAGTATTGCAGATAATCCGCACTTGGGATGGGCGCCCAGCATCCACTACGGACTCCGAGAAATAGAATTATCGGTAAGTAAATTCTTATTTTCTCTATCGTCCTAAGTGGATGCTGGGGTTCCTGAAAGGACCATGGGGATTATACCAAAGCTCCCAAACGGGCGGGAGAGTGCGGATGACTCTGCAGCACCGAATGAGAGAACTCCAGGTCCTCCTTTGCCAGGGTATCAAATTTGTAAAATTTTACAAACGTGTTCTCCCCCGACCACGTAGCTGCTCGGCAGAGTTGTAATGCCGAGACCCCTCGGGCAGCCGCCCAAGATGAGCCCACCTTCCTTGTGGAGTGGGCTTTTACAGTTTTAGGCTGTGGCAGGCCTGCCACAGAATGTGCAAGTTGAATTGTGTTACAAATCCAACGAGCAATCGACTGCTTAGAAGCAGGTGCGCCCAACTTGTTGGGTGCATACAATATAAACAGCGAGTCAGATTTTCTGACTCCAGCCGTCCTTGCAATGTATATTTTTAAGGCTCTGACAACGTCCAACAACTTGGAGTCCTCCAAGTCGCTAGTGGCCGCAGGCACCACAATAGGTTGGTTCAGATGAAATGCTGATACCACTTTAGGGAGAAAATGCGGACGAGTCCGCAGTTCTGCCCTATCCGAATGGAAGTTTAGATAAGGACTTTTATAAGATAAAGCCGCCAATTCAGATACTCTCCTGGCAGAGGCCAGGGCTAGTAACATAGTCACTTTCAATGTGAGATATTTCAAATCCACCTTTTTCAATGGTTCAAACCAATGGGATTTGAGGAAATCTAAAACTACATTTAGATCCCACGGTGCCACCGGAGGCACCACAGGAGGCTGTATATGCAGTACTCCCTTGACAAAAGTCTGGACCTCAGGGACAGAGGCCAATTCTTTTTGGAAGAATATTGACAGGGCCGAAATTTGAACCTTAATGGATCCCAATTTGAGACCCATAGATAATCCTGATTGCAGGAAATGTAGGAAACGACCCAGTTGGAATTCCTCCGTCGGAACCCTCCGATCCTCGCACCACGCTACATATTTTCGCCAAATGCGGTGATAATGTTTCACGGTGACTTCCTTCCGTGCCTTAATCAAGGTAGGAATGACTTCTTCTGGAATGCCTTTCCCTTTTAGGATCTGGCGTTCAACCGCCATGCCGTCAAACGCAGCCGCGGTAAGTCTTGAAAAAGACAGGGACCCTGCTGTAGCAGGTCCCTTCTCAGAGGTAGAGGCCACGGTTCGTCCGTGAGCATCTCTTGAAGTTCCGGATACCAAGTCCTTCTCGGCCAATCCGGAACCACTAGTATTGTTCTTACTCTTCTTTGCCGTATGATCTTCAATACCTTTGGTATGAGCGGCAGAGGAGGAAACACATACACTGACTGGTACACCCAAGGAGTTACCAGTGCGTCCACAGCTATTGCCTGTGGATCTCTTGACCTGGCGCAATATTTGTCCAGTTTCTTGTTGAGGCGAGACGCCATCATGTCTACAATTGGTCTTTCCCAACGGTCTATTAACATGTTGAAGACTTCTGGATGTAGACCCCACTCTCCCGGATGAAGATCGTGTCTGCTGAGGAAGTCTGCTTCCCAGTTGTCCACGCCCGGGATGAACACTGCTGACAGTGCTATCACGTGATTCTCCGCCCAGCGAAGAATCTTGGCAGCTTCTGCCATTGCACTCCTGCTTCTTGTGCCGCCCTGCCTGTTTACATGGGCGACCGCCGTGATATTGTCCGACTGAATCAACACCGGCTTTCCTTGCAGGAGAAGTTCCGCCTGGCTTAGAGCATTGTAGATTGCTCTTAGTTCCAGAATGTTTATGTGAAGAGACTTTTCCAGACTCGTCCATACTCCCTGGAAGTTTCTTCCTTGTGTGACTGCTCCCCAGCCTCTCAGGCTGGCGTCCGTGGTCACCAGGATCCAATCCTGAATGCCGAATCTGCGGCCTTCTAATAGGTGAGCCTTCTGCAACCACCACAGAAGTGACACCCTTGTCTTTGGTGACAGGGTTATTTGCAGGTGCATCTGCAGATGCGACCCTGACCATTTGTCCAACAGATCCCTTTGGAATATTCTTGCATGGAATCTGCCGAATGGAATTGCTTCGTAAGAAGCCACCATTTTTCCCAGGACTCTTGTGCATTGATGTACTGACACTTTTCCTGGTTTTAGGAGGTTCCTGACCAGATCGGATAACTCCTTGGCTTTTTCCTCTGGAAGGAAAACCTTTTTCTGAACCGTGTCCAGAATCATTCCTAGGAACAGCAGACGAGTTGTCGGGATTAAATGGGATTTTGGAATATTCAGAATCCACCCGTGTTGTCTTAGCACCTCTTGAGATAGTGCTAAAGCTGTCTCCAGCTGTTCTCTGGACCTTGCCCTTATTAGGAGATCGTCCAAGTATGGGATAACTAATACGCCTTTTCTTCGAAGAAGAATCATCATCTCGGCCATTACCTTGGTAAAGACCCGAGGCGCCGTGGACAATCCGAACGGCAGCGTCTGAAACTGATAGTGACAGTTTTGAACAATGAACCTGAGGTACCCCTGGTGTGCGGGGTAAATCGGAACGTGTAGATACGCATCCTTGATGTCCAAGGATACCATAAAGTCCCCTTCTTCCAGGTTCGCTATCACTGCTCTGAGTGACTCCATCTTGAACTTGAACTTTTTTATGTAGAGGTTCAAGGACTTCAGATTTAGAATAGGCCTTACCGAGCCATCCGGCTTCGGTACCACAAATAGAGTGGAATAATACCCCTTTCCTTGTTGTAATAGGGGTACTTTGACTATCACCTGCTGAGCGTACAGCTTGTGAATGGCTTCCAACACCCTCTCCCTTTCGGAAGAGACGGTTGGTAAGGCAGACTTCAGGAAACGATGAGGAGGATCCGTCTCTAATTCCAACCTGTACCCCTGAGATATTATCTGCAGGATCCAGGGGTCTACCTGCGAGTGAGCCCACTGCGCGCTGTAATTTTTGAGACGGCCCCCCACTGTCCCCGAGTCCGCTTGAGAGGCCCCAGCGTCATGCTGAGGTTTTTGCAGGAGCCGGGGAGGGCTTCTGTTCCTGGGAAGGAGCTGCCTGTTGGTGTCTCTTCCCTCTTCCTCTGCCTCGTGGCAGGTACGACAAGCCCTTTGCTCTCTTATTTTTGTAGGAGCGAAAAGGCTGCGGTTGAAAGGTCGGTGCCTTTCTCTGTTGGGGAGTGACTTGAGGTAAAAAAGTGGATTTCCCGGCAGTAGCCGTGGCCACCAAGTCTGATAGACCAACTCCAAATAACTCCTCCCCTTTATACGGCAAAACCTCCATGTGACGTTTTGAATCCGCATCGCCTGTCCACTGTCGTGTCCATAAGGCTCTTCTGGCTGAAATGGACATAGCACTCACCCGAGATGCCAGTGTGCAAATATCCCTCTGTGCATCACGCATATAGATAAATGCATCCTTTATTTGTTCTAACGACAGTAAAACATTGTCCCTATCTAGGGTATCAATATTTTCAATCAGGGATTCTGACCAAACTACTCCAGCACTGCACATCCAGGCAGTTGCTATAGCTGGTCGTAGTATAACACCTGCATGTGTGTATATATTCTTTTGAATAACTTCCATCTTTCTATCTGATGGATCCTTAAGTGCGGCCGTCTCAGGAGAGGGTAACGCCACTTGTTTGGATAAGCGTGTGAGCGCCTTGTCCACCTTAGGGGGTGTTTCCCAGCGCGCCCTAACCTCTGGCGGGAAAGGGTATAATGCCAATAACTTTTTTGAAATTATCAACTTTTTATCAGGAGCAACCCACGCTTCATCACACACGTCATTTAATTCTTCTGATTCAGGAAAAACTGTTTGTAGTTTTTTCACACCATACATAATACCCTGTTTTACGGTATCTGTAGTATCAGCTAAATGTAACGTCTCCTTCATTGCCAAAATCATATAACGTGTGGCCCTACTGGAAAATACGTTTGAATTTCTACCGTCGTCACTGGAATCAGTGCCCGTGTCTGGGTCTGTGTCGACCGACTGAGGCAAAGGGCGTTTTACAGCCCCTGACGGTGTTTGAGGCGCCTGGACAGGCATTAATTGATTGTCCGGCCGCCTCATGTCCTCAACTGACTGTTTAAGGGAAGATAAACCATCACGTAATTCCACAAATAAAGGCATCCATTCTGGTGTCGACCCCCTGGGGGGTGACATCTGCATATTTGGCAATTGCTCCGCCTCCACACCAATATCGTCCTCATACATGTCGACACCACGTACCGACACACACCGCAAACGCACAGGGAATGCTCTAATGAAGACAGGACCCACTAGCCCTTTTGGGGAGACAGAGGGAGAGTCTGCCAGCACACACCACAAAGCGCTATATATACAAGGGATATCCTTATATTAAGTGCTCCCTTATAGCTGCTTTAATATATATATATATAGCCATTAATGTGCCCCCCCTCTCTGTTTTACCCTGTTTCTGTAGTGCAGTGCAGGGGAGAGACCTGGGAGCCGTTCTGACCAGCGGAGCTGTGACAGAAAATGGCGCCGTGTGCTGAGGAGATAGGCCCCGCCCCTTTTTCGGCGGGTTCTTCTCCCGCTATTTTTCCAGTCAGGCAGGGGTTAAATATCTCCATATAGCCCCTATGGGCTATATGTGAGGTATTTTTAGCCTTGTATAAGGTTTATATTTGCCTCTCAGAGCGCCCCCCCCCAGCGCTCTGCACCCTCAGTGACTGCCCAGTGAAGTGTGCTGAGAGGAAAATGGCGCACAGCTGCAGTGCTGTGCGCTACCTTATGAAGACTGAGGAGTCTTCAGCCGCCGGTTTCCGGACCTCTTCACGCTTCAGCATCTGCAAGGGGGTCGGCGGCGCGGCTCCGGGACCGGACTCCACGGCTGGGCCTGTGTTCGATCCCTCTGGAGCTAATGGTGTCCAGTAGCCAAGCAGCAAATCCACTCTGCATGCAGGTGAGTTTACTACTTTCCCCCTAAGTCCCACGTTGCAGTGATCCTGTTGCCAGCAGGACTCACTGTAAAGAAAAAAACCTAAACTAAACTTTCTCTAAGCAGCTCTTTAGGAGAGCCACCTAGATTGCACCCTTCTCGTTCGGGCACAAAATCTAACTGGAGTCTGGAGGAGGGTCATAGGGGGAGGAGCCAGTGCACACCACCTGACCTAGTAAAGCTTTACTTTTTTGTGCCCTGTCTCCTGCGGAGCCGCTATTCCCCATGGTCCTTTCAGGAACCCCAGCATCCACTTAGGACGATAGAGAAAACCTAACTGAGGCTTGGAGGAGGGTCATAGGGGGAGGAGCCAGTGCACACCACCTGATCCTAAAGCTTTATTTTTGTGCCCTGTCTCCTGCGGAGCCGCTAATCCCCATGGTCCTGACGGAGTCCCCAGCATCCACTAGGACGTCAGAGAAAATGACATGTCATTATTGGCCAATTAAAAATAATTAAAAACTTCAACGTGCCTAATTAGTCATTAAGGGGGGTGTCCCAGGAGTTCTGTACCATATCCAAACATTTTTACCTTAAAATAGTGACTTTTCCCAACTTTTCACCTGCTTCAGAGAAGGTGAAGTGAAATTAGTGAAAAAATGATCACCGACAAGTTTTCACGGAAAATTGAATAGGCTGTAATTGCGTTTCACGTGAAAAGTCAGTTATCACTGCTAATTGAATATACCCCTATAACTGAGTGATTTTTCCCCCAATAGCTGCTTGTATAAACAATATTGCGCCTAAATTTAGTGCCCCCCCTCTCTTTTTAACCCTTTGAGTCTGAAAACTACAGGAGAGAGCCTGGGGAGCTGTCTTCCAGCTGCACTGTGAAGAGAAAATGGCGCCAGTGTGCTGAGGGAGATAGCTCCGCCCCTTTCTCGCGGACTTTTCTCCCGCTTTTTAATGAATTCTGGCAGGGGTATTTATCACATATATAGCCTCTGGGGCTATATATTGTGATATATTTGCCAGCCAAGGTGTTTTTATTGCTGCTCAGGGCGCGCCCCCCCAGCGCCCTGCACCCTCAGTGACCGGAGTGTGAAGTGTGTATGAGGAGCAATGGCGCACAGCTGCAGTGCTGTGCGCTACCTTGGTGAAGACTGATGTCTTCTGCCGCCGATTTTCCGGACTCTTCTTGCTTCTGGCTCTGTAAGGGGACCGGCGGCGCGGCTCCGGGACCGAACATCAATGGCCGGTTCCATGCGGTCGATCCCTCTGGAGCTAATGGTGTCCAGTAGCCTAAGAAGCCCAAGCTACCACCAGTTAGGTAGGTTCGCTTCTTCTCCCCTTAGTCCCTCGCTGCAGTGAGTCTGTTGCCAGCAGATCTCACTGTAAAATAAAAAACCTAAAATATACTTTCTTTCTAGGAGCTCAGGAGAGCCCCTAGTGTGCATCCAGCTCAGCCGGGCACAAGAATCTAACTGAGGTCTGGAGGAGGGTCTTAGTGGGAGGAGCCAGTGCACACCAGGTAGTCCTAAAGCTTTCTTTAGTTGTGCCCAGTCTCCTGCGGAGCCGCTTCTCCCCATGGTCCTTACGGAGTCCCAGCATCCACTTAGGACGTCAGAGAAAACAGGTATTTTATTACATCAAACATTGTTAGAATGAACTTGAACAATTTTATATAGGTCTGTTATGTTTGTACTCTGCAGTGTCAAGGTTGTGGGAGTTCGGGATGTATTTCATTGTCAAGACGTCTGTTTTTGTACAATAAAATATTTAAATCCAATTCAGTCTTAAAAAGCCTAAACTGGCTTTACTGGATAGCTTGCTTTCATAGTATAGTTAATGGAGGATTGATTGTTAGTTGACAGTTATTTCATATTTTTACTTTTCAATGTAATTCAGAGTTGATCGTAGCAGCAAATTTGTTAGCAGTTGGGCAAAACCATGTGCACTGCAGGATGGGGGGGGGGGCAGATATAACATTTGCAGAGAGAGTTAGATTTGGGTGGGTTATTTTGTTTCTGTGCAGGGTAAATACTGGCTGCTTTATTTTTACATTGCAATTTAGATTTCTGTTTAAACACTCAAATCTAACTCTCTCTGCACATGTTAGATTTGCCCCCCTCCCCCTGCAGTGCACATGGTTTTGCCCATCTGCTAACAAATTTGCTGCTGCGATCAACTCTGAATTAGGCCCTATGCCCGATTCTCACTATGTGACAGGGACTAGGTCGGTATTGCAAGCATATAATGACTGTGCTTGCGATACTGGCTTTGTCTGATTTTGGCTAAGAGTCAATTTTGACTATCTTTTACACGAGATAGCCAAAATTGATTTGCCTGCACAGTCTATCTAGGCATGCAATACCGACCACACGGGACCGCGCATCGGTATTGCATCGGGATCGTAAGGTGACTTTCACCTTACGATCTGCACTAACTGTATTTGCAATTTTGACTGTATAGTCAAAATCGCAAAGAAATATCTCACCGTGTGTACACACCATAACAGAGATCAGCCTTGACTCTATTGTTTGTTTGTGTGTTTTTGTTGGTGTGGGAGTTATCTAGAGTGCTACTTTTGTTATTGATATCTTTAGATATTGTCATGTACCATAAAAAAACAAACAAAAAAACAAAACACTATTTTTAGGATTTTGCAGAGAGGATGTGAACAGTGAGAATACATGAAGAGCAGTCTGGGGCTCCTGGAAGAGAGAATACATTATTTTTCTTTGCACCATCAGCATCAAAATGTATATAAAAATCTTTAAAATTGTGTTAAACACTATATAAAGTAACACTCATGTGCATGAGCCTAATTGTACTCCCTACACGCTGTTACACACCTACACTCTTCCCTGCAATGAAACACAGCCATTTCCATAGTCGCACAACTCATTTAACACTATCACAAAACTGCCCTGCCTGTCAACCCCCTCACCTCTCTACAATGTCACACACCTGACCTGTCTGTCACCCTTTCAGCACGTCACACATCTTAACTGTCAACATCCTCTCCTCATCGTTACATACCTGCCCTGTTGCCCCCTCCGCAGTCACACAACCGCCCTCTCGCCCCCACCCCTGCCGCCCCCCTACAGTCACATTCCTGCTGTCGCCGCCTGCAGTCACATCCCTCCCTGTCACCCCCTACAGTCACATTCCTGCCCTGCCCCCCCCCCCCCCTACAGTCACATCCCTGCCATGTTCCCCCCTATCCCCTTTGAGTCACACTCCTGTCCTGTCTGTCACCCACTCTACCCTCGATAGTCACACACCTGCCCTGTCTGTCACCCTCTACAGTAACACACCTGCCCTGTCACCCCCTCCACCCTACACTAACACATCTGCCCTGTCACCCCCTCCCCCACAGTCACACATCTGCCCTGTCTCTCACCCCCTTCAGTAACAAACCTGCCCTGTCACCCCCTCTACACACAACAGAAACACCCCTGACCTGTCTGTCACCCTCTACCCACTACAGTAACACCCCTGCCCTGTTGCCCCATTTCCCCCCTTCACATCACTGCCCTGTCAACCCCTCTGCCGTCTAGTCGCATACCTGCCCTATCACCCCCTCCCCCTTACAATAACACACCTAACCCATCACCCCCTCTCCGCCCTACAGTCATACACCTGCCCTGGTCTGTCACCCCCACCGCCCCCTACAGTAACACACCTGCCATGTCTGTCACCCCCTACAGTAACATACCTACCCTGTCTGTCACTGCCTCCAATAGTCGCACACCTGCCCTATATGTCACCCTCTCACTCCTACAGTAACACACCTGCCCTGCCACCCTCTCCGTCACACACCTGCCCTTTCACCCCTCTCCCCCTACAGTGACACACCTGCCCTGTCACCCCCTCCCCACCTACAGTCACAGACAAGCCCTGTCACCCGCTCCCCACCTACAGTCACACACCTGCCCTGTCACCCCCTCTAGTGACACACCTGCCCTGCCACCACCTCCCCACCTACAGCCACACACCTGCCCTGTCACCCCCTTTCCCCCTAGTGACACACCTGCCCTGTCAATCTCTTTCCCCACCTGCTCCCTGTCACCCCCTCTCCCCCGAGTGACACACCTGCCCTGCCACCCCCTCTGTCACACACCTGCCCTGTCACACCATCTCCCCCTACAGTGGCACACCTGCCCTGCTACCCCCACCGTCACACCCCTGTCCTGTCACCCTCTCCCCACCTAGAGTCACACACCAGCCCGGTCACCCACCCGCCTACAGTAACACAGCTGCCCGTCTGAGGGTCACTCTCTCCCCTCTCTCAGCCCCCGTGTCCTGTCAGTCTCTCCCGGTCTCACGGTGACCGCACCTGGCGAGGGGGCAGTAGACTCCTCTGCACACGGCTCTGTACTGTGTCCGGCATCAGGAACCGGAGGCAGTCTTGCGTACTGCCAGGACCCCTGTAAGCCAGGCTCAGCAGCCCCCGCTGGCACCGGCCGTACACAGCAAAGCGGTGCATCTCCCCCTCGGTGCGAATGTCTCCAAATGCTCCTCGTCCTGGCGTACTGCCCCGGATGTATTACCCCCGCCCTCGTTATACTCCCGGATGTCCTAATCTATCGCCCCCTTGGTGACCCCTCTCTGACAGTTGCCAGGGTGAGTGTGGACGCATCTCTGTGCAACATTATAATATGTCCGTAGTACAATAGTAGTGAGGCCCATTGGTTCCGCCTTCCCTTTCTGCGTGTGACTATTGACTATCACACCCTGTTCTTCGGGCAGCAGTGATACAGATGGGGGATGAGTATCACCGCTGTATAACAGTATCCAGCACAGATGGCAGTCATATCTGTATACTGTATGAAGTCACAGCGGAGCTGGCTGATGGCTGTGATTATATGTGGGCACCTGAGCAGCTGCTCTAAGCCGTAATATAATATACTGTATACAATGCTTGCTGTATATGCATATAATATACACAAAGCTTGCTGTATGTGCATATAATATACACAAAGCTTGCTGTATGTGCATATAATATATACAAAGCTTGCTGTATGTGCATATAATATATACAATGCTTCAGTGGCGTGCGGTGAGGTCAGTGGCTCGTGAAAAAAAAAATAGTGTTTGGGACTGGGAAGGGAGTGGGAGGAGGACATGAATGCAATTTTTGTTGTCCAGGGTTTCCATTAACTTAATGGAAAAGGGTCTGAATGGGTTAAAAAATGTAAAAAAAAAAAAAATGTGTGAGGTCCCCCCTCCTAAGTATAACCAGCCTCTGGTTCTTTGAGCCGGTCCTGGTTGTTTAAATACTGGGGGAAAAATTGGACAGGGGTTCCCCGTATTTAGACAACCAGCACTGGGCTTAGTCCGGTCCTGGTTCCAAAAATACGGGGGACAAAAGATTTAGGGGTCCCCAGTATTTTTAAAACCAGCACCGGGCTCCACTAGCCAGGGACATAATGCCACAGCCGGGGGACACATTTATGTAGGCCCCTGCGGCCGTGGCATTACCCCCCAACTAGTTACCCCTGGCCGGGGTTTTCTGAAAGAGTGGGGACCCCTTAAATCAAGGGGTCACCCCCTCCAGGCACCCAAGGGCCAGTGGTGAAGCCCGAGGCTGTCCCCCCCATCCGTGGGCGGTGGATGGGAGGCTGATAGCCATGTGTGTAATAAAAAAGAATATTGTTTTTTGTTGTGGAACTACAAGGCCCAGCAAGCCTCCCCCGCTTGCTAGTACTTGGAGAACCTCAAGTACCAGCATGCGAGGAAATAACGGGCCCGTTGGTACCTGTAGTTCTACAACAACAAAAAATACCCAAATAAAAACACAACACACACACCGTGAAAGTAAAAGTTTATTAAAAACACACTTCCACACTCACACATTCTTACCTATATCCCACACCGGTCACGTTCACTTGACCAGTAGAATCCAATAGGGGAACCTGTAAAAATGAGAGAGATTACTTACCTACATCCCACGCCGGTCACGTCCACTTGTCCAGTAGAATCCACTAGGGGTACCTGTAAAAAATGAAAAATATACATACATACTTCAATCCACAGGAGGAGGGAAAGGAGAGAGAGGGAGAGAGAAGGAGGGAGGGAGAGAGAGAGAGGGGGAGAGAGAGAGAGAGAGTGACAGAGACTGTACTCACCACAGGCGCAGGCTGACGCCCGGTGCTGTGGCTGAACTTAGCTTGGAGGAGGAGAGCGCCGGGCGCCACCACTGAACTTTCACCACTTACATTACAGACGCCGGTTGCAGGCCCGCTACCGCCGCTGGCCTTGTCTCGTGCACAGGGTCCCAGGGATGATCGCCAGCAGCAGGTGACGGATTAAGGGGGGGGATGAAGGAGGGGAGCAGCTTACTGTCCCGCCGCCTCGTATGGATGATTGGACCAGCGGATCCAGCGCTGGATCCGCTGTCCAATCATTTCTGCCTTGCTGACAGTGATGTCAGCGAGTCACTGCTATAGGTGCCGCTTTGCCTATCTTTTTCAATGAGCTGTTACAGCCCAGTTTTGGCCCCACCCCCCGCTCGATCCCCGTTTCCATTATCTACGGGAGGCACTGCTATCAGTGCCTCCCAAACCTATTTAAAGCCTTAAAATGATTAGAATAAAATAAAGAACATACTTATGACACAGAACATGTGTCATAAGTATCTTCTTTTTGTTATTTTAAAAATTAATCACAGGGGAGGCACTGCCTCCCCTGACTGCATGTCCCTGCAATGCTTGCTGTATCTGCATATAATATATACAACATACCTCCCAACATGACCCTCTCCAGGATGGACACAATGCTCTGCTCTGGACTTTTCTCTTAATGTATGATTGCCGACACCTGTGTTGAACAGGTGAATGGATAAGAAAGGTGTTTCAGCACAGGTGATGACAATCATGAATTAAGAGGAAACACAAGGAGCAGAGCATTCTGTCCCTCCTGGAGAGGGTCATGTTGGGAGATATGATACAATGCTTGCTGTATATGCATACCCTCCAACAATTTACACATAAAAATCGGTACAAATGCGGGAAAAAATAAGATTTTACTCACCGGTAAATCTATTTCTCGTAGTCCGTAGTGGATGCTGGGGACTCCGTAAGGACCATGGGGAATAGACGGGCTCCGCAGGAGACTGGGCACTCTATAAGAAAGATTTAGTACTATCTGGTGTGCACTGGCTCCTCCCTCTATGCCCCTCCTCCAGACCTCAGTTAGGATACTGTGCCCGGAAGAGCTGACACAATAAGGAAGGATTTTGAATCCCGGGTAAGACTCATACCAGCCACACCAATCACACCGTATAACTCGTGATATTATACCCAGTTAACAGTATGAAATATAACTGAGCCTCTCAACAGATGGCTGAACAATAACCCTTTAGTTAGGCAATAACTATATATAAGTATTGCAGACAATCCGCACTTGGGATGGGCGCCCAGCATCCACTACGGACTACGAGAAATAGATTTACCGGTGAGTAAAATCTTATTTTCTCTGACGTCCTAGTGGATGCTGGGGACTCCGTAAGGACCATGGGGATTATACCAAAGCTCCCAAACGGGCGGGAGAGTGCGGATGACTCTGCAGCACCGAATGAGAGAACTCAAGGTCCTCCTCAGCCAGGGTATCAAATTTGTAGAATTTAGCAAACGTGTTTGCCCCTGACCAAGTTGCAGCTCGGCAAAGTTGTAAAGCCGAGACCCCTCGGGCAGCCGCCCAAGATGAGCCCCCTTCCTCGTGGAATGGGCTTTCACTGATTTAGGATGCGGCAATCCAGCCGCAGAATGCGCCAGCTGAATTGTGCTACAAATCCAGCGAGCAATAGTCTGCTTAGAAGCAGGAGCACCTATTTTGTTGGGTGCATACAGGATAAAAAGCGAGTCAGTTTTCCTGACTCCAGCCGTCCTGGAAACATAAATTTTCAAGGCCCTGACTACATCCAGTAACTTGGAATCCTCCAAGTCCCTAGTAGCCGCAGGCACCACAATAGGTTGGTTCAAGTGAAAAGCTGATACCACCTTAGGGAGAAACTGGGGACGAGTCCTCAATTCTGCCCTATCCATATGAAAAATCAGATAAGGGCTTTTACATGACAAAGCCGCCAATTCTGACACACGCCTGGCCGAAGCCAAGGCCAATAACATGACCACTTTCCACGTGAGATATTTCAGATCCACAGTTTTAAGTGGTTCAAACCAATGTGATTTTAGGAAACTCAACACCACATTGAGATCCCAAGGTGCCACAGGAGGCACAAAAGGGGGCTGAATATGAAGCACTCCCTTTACAAAAGTCTGAACTTCAGGCAGTGAAGCCAGTTCTTTCTGGAAGAAAATCGACAGAGTAGAAATCTGGACCTTAATGGAACCCAATTTTAGGCCCATAGTCACTCCCGACTGTAGGAAGTGCAGAAAACGACCCAGCTGAAATTCCTCTGTAGGGGCCTTCCTGGCCTCACACCACGCAACATATTTTCGCCAAATGCGGTGATAATGGTTTGCGGTTACTTCTTTCCTGGCTTTTATCAGCGTAGGAATGACTTCCTCCGGAATGCCCTTTTCCTTTAGGATCCGGAATTCAACTGCCATGCCGTCAAACGCAGCCGCGGTAAGTCTTGGAACAGACAGGGCCCCTGCTGTAGCAGATCCTGTCTGAGCGGTAGAGGCCATGGGTCCTCTGATAACATTTCTTGAAGTTCTGGGTACCAAGCTCTTCTTGGCCAATCCGGAACCACGAGTATCGTTCTTACTCCTCGCCTTCTTATTATTCTCAGTACCTTTGGTATGAGAGGCAGAGGAGGGAACACATAAACCGACTGGTACACCCACGGTGTCACTAGAGCGTCCACAGCTATCGCCTGAGGGTCCCTTGACCTGGCGCAATATCTAGTTTTTTTGTTTAGGCGGGACGCCATCATGTCCACCTGTGGCCTTTCCCAACGGTTTACCAACAGTTGGAAGACTTCTGGATGAAGTCCCCACTCTCCCGGGTGTCGGTCGTGTCTGCTGAGGAAGTCTGCTTCCCAGTTGTCCACTCCCGGAATGAACACTGCTGACAGTGCTAAGACGTGATTTTCCGCCCATCGGAGAATCCTTGTGGCTTCTGCCATCGCCATCCTGCTTCTTGTGCCGCCCTGTCGGTTTACATGGGCGACTGCCGTAATGTTGTCTGATTGGATCAGTACCAGTTGGTTTTGAAGCAGAGGCCTTGCCAGACTTAGGGCATTGTAAATGGCCCTCAGTTCCAGAATATTTATGTGTATTGACTACTCCTGACTTGACCAAAGTCCTTGGAAATTTCTTCCCTGTGTGACTGCCCCCCAGCCTCGAAGGCTGGCATCCGTGGTTACCAGGACCCAGTCCTGTATGCCGAATCTGCGGCCCTCTTGAAGATGAGCACTCTGCAGCCACCACAGTAGAGATACCCTGGTCCTTGGAGACAGGGTTATCAGCCGATGCATCTGAAGATGCGATTCCGACCACTTGTCCAAGAGGTCCCACTGAAAGGTTCTTGCATGGAACCTGCCGAATGGAATTTTGCTTCGTAAGAGGCTACCATTTTTCCCAGGACTCGTGTGCAATGATGCACCGATACCTGTTTTGGTTTCAGGAGTTCTCTGACTAGAGATGACAGCTCCTTGGCTTTCTCCTGCGGGAGAAACACTTTTTTCTGTTCTGTGTCCAGAACCATCCCCAGGAACAGCAGGCGTGTGGTAGGAACCAGCTGTGACTTTGGAATGTATAGAATCCATCCGTGCTGTTGTAGCACTTCCCGAGATAGTGCTACTCCGACCAACAACTGCTCCATGGACCTCGCCTTTATAAGGAGATCGTCCAAGTACGGGATAATTAAAAACTCCCTTTTTTCGAAGGAGTATCATCATTTCTGCCATTACCTTGGTAAAGACCCTCGGTGCCGTGGACAGTCCAAACGGCAGTGTTTGGAATTGGTAATGGCAATCCTGTACCACAAATCTGAGGTACTCCTGGTGAGGAAGGTAAATGGGGACATGTAGGTAAGCATCCTTGATGTCCAGGGATACCATGTAATCCCCCTCCTCCAGGCTTGCAATAACCGCCCTGAGCGATTCCATCTTGAACTTGAATTTTTTTATGTATGTGTTCAAGGACTTCAAATTTAAAATGGGTCTCACCGAACCGTCCGGTTTCGGTACCACAAACAGTGTGGAATAGTAACCCCGTCCTTGTTGAAGTAGGGGCACCTTGACTATCACCTGCTGGGAATACAGCTTGTGAATTGCCTCTAGCACAGCCTCCCTGCCTGAGGGAGTTGTCGGCAAGGCAGATTTGAGGAAACGGCGGGGGGGAGACGCCTCAAATTCCAGCCTGTACCCCTGAGATACTACTTGAAGGATCCAGGGATCCACCTGTGAGCGAGCCCACTGATCGCTGAAATTTTTGAGGCGGCCCCCCACCGTACCTGGCTACGCCTGTGGAGCCCCCGCGTCATGCGGTGGACTCAGAGGAAGCGGGGGAAGAATTTTGATTCTGGGAACTGGCTGACTGGTGCAGCTTTTTCCCTCTTCCCTCGTCTCTGTGCAGAAAGGAAGCGCCTTTGACCCGCTTGCTTTTCTGAAGCCAAAAGGACTGTACCTGATAATACAGTGCTTTCTTAGGCTGTGAGGAAACCTGAGGTAAAAAATTTTCTTCCCAGCTGTTGCTGTGGATACGAGGTCCCAGAGACCATCCCCAAACAATTCCTCACCCTTATAAGGCTCTATGTGCCTTTTAAAGTCAGCATCACCTGTCCAGTGTCGGGTCTCTAATACCCTCCTGACAGAATGGACATTGCATTAATTCAGGATGCCAGCCGGCAAAATATCCCTCTGTGCATCCCTCATATATAAGACGACGTCTTATGTTCGCAAAATAGTATCCCTGTTTGACAGGGTTACAGACCACGCTGCAGCAGCACTATCTGCAGGTCTCAGTCTAGTACCTGAGTGTGTAAATACAGACTTCAGGATAGCCTCCTGCTTTTTATCAGCAGGTACCTTCAAAGTGGCCGTATCCTAAGACGGCAGTGCCACCTTTTTTGACAAACGTGTGAGCGCCTTATCCACCCTAGGGGATATCTCCCAGCGTAACTTATCCTCTGGCGGGAAAAGGTACGCCATCAGTAACTTTTTAGAAATTACCAGTTTCTTATCGGGGGAACCCACGCTTTTTCACACTTCATTCACTCATTTGATGGGGGAACAAAACACTGCCTGCTTTTTCTCCCCAAACATAAAACCCTTTTTTAGTGGTACTTGGGTTAATGTCAGAATGTGTAACACATTTTTTATTGCCGGGATCATGTAACGGATGTTCCTAGTGGATTGTGTATATGTCTCAACCTCGTCGACACTGGAGTCAGACTCCACGTCGACATCTGTGTCTGCCATCCGAGGGAGCGGGCATTTTTGAGCCCCTGATGGCCTTTGAGATGCCTGGGCAGGCGCGGGCTGAGAAGCCGGCTGTCCCATAGCTGTTACGTCATCCAGCCTTTTATGTAAGGAGTTGACACTGTCGGTTAATACCTTCCACCTATCCATCCACTCTGGTGTCGGCCCACAGGGGGCGACATCCCATTTATCGGCATCTGCTCCGCCTCCACATAAGCCTCCTCATCAAACATGTCGACACAGCCGTACCGACACACCGCACACACACAGGGAATGCTCTGACTGAGGACAGGACCCCACACAGCCCTTTGGGGAGACAGAGAGAGAGTATGCCAGCACACACCAGAGTGCTATATAATGTAGGGATAAACACCATCACTGAGTGAATTTTCCCCAATAGCAGCTTGTATAAACAATATTGCGCCTAAATTTAGTGCCCCCCCCTCTCTTTTTAACCCTTTGAGCCTGAAAACTACAGGGGAGAGCCTGGGGAGCTGTCTTCCAGCTACACTGTGAAGAGAACATGGAGCCAGTGTGCTGCGGGAGATGGCTCCGCCCCTTTTTCGGCTGACTTTTCTCCCGCTATTTTCTGTATTCTGGCAGGGGTAATTACCACATATATAGCCTCTGGGGCTATATATTGTGGTTATTTTGCCAGCCAAGGTGTTTTTATTGCTGCTCAGGGCGCCCCCCCCCCCCCCCCCCAGCGCCCTGCACCCTCAGTGACCGGAGTGTGAAGTGTGTAATGAGGAACAATGGCGCACAGCTGCAGTGCTGTGCGCTACCTTGGTGAAGACTGAAGTCTTCATGCCGCCGATTTTCCGGACCATCTTCATGCTTCTGGCTCTGTAAGGGGGACGGCGGCGCGGCTCCGGGAACGAACACCAAGGACGGGTCCTGCGGTCGATCCCTCTGGAGCTAATGGTGTCCAGTAGCCTAAGAAGCCCAAGCTAGCTGCAAGCAGGTAGGTTTGCTTCTTCTCCCCTTAGTCCCTCGTTGCAGTGAGCCTGTTGCCAGCAGGTCTCACTGTAAAATAAAAAACCTAAATTAAACTTTCTTTCTAGGAGCTCAGGAGAGCCCCTAGTGTGCATCCAGCTCAGCCGGGCACAGAAATCTAACTGAGGTCTGGAGGAGGGGCATAGAGGGAGGAGCCAGTGCACACCAGATAGTACTAAATCTTTCTTATAGAGTGCCCAGTCTCCTGCGGAGCCCGTCTATTCCCCATGGTCCTTACGGAGTCCCCAGCATCCACTAGGACGTCAGAGAAAGGGGCGTGGTCACTGGTAAAGACCACGCCCTTTTCCTATACTTTCAATGGAAGTTTGGTGAGCCAAATATCGGTTCAGACCATAAAAAAAAGGTACTGTACCTGCCAAAAAGGTACAGTTGGAGGGTATGTATATGCATATAATATATACAATGCTTGCTGTATGTGTATGTAATATATATACAATGCTTGCTGTATCTGCATATAATATACACAATGCTTGCTGTATATGCATATAATATACCAGTGGTACCCAAAGTTTTTTGAATCATGGCGCTAGAGTCAGAGTGTGGTGCCATGATTTTTTTCACGGCACCCCTAGGCCAAATGTTTCTTGTTGAGAAATTTAGAAAGAAATATTACATCAAGTGAATTGTGTTTGTATTTCATCATTTGGTTCAATTGTGTGGTGAGGGAAAATATTTGTTTTTGTTTGTCCACATATTTTATGATTGACAGCCACCAGCGCTGGTTTTGCATACACTCCAGCTGTACCTTTTTGGCAGGTACAGTACCTTTTTATTGGGATCCGGTCTAAAGATCGACAATGCCTAGGTCGACAATGTTTAAGTCGACCACTATAGGTCGACAGTCACTAGGTCGACATGTTTTCAAGGTCGACAGGGTTTCTAGGTCGACATGTGCTAGGTCGACAGGTCAAAAGGGCGACATGAGTTTTTTAAAAAATAATTATTTTTTTTTTACTTTTTCATACTTAATGATCCACGTGGACTACGATTGGGAAACGGTAACCTGTGCCGAGCGAAGCGGTAGCGGAGTGAGGCACCTTGCCCAAAGCATGGCGAGCGAAGCGAGCCATGCGAGGGGACAATGTGCACTAATTGGGCTTCCCGGTCACTGTACGAGAAAACGACACCCAAAAAACATGAAAAACTCATGTCGACCTTTTGACCTGTCGACCTAGAACATGTCGACCTAGAAACCCTGTCGACCTTCAAACCCTGTCGACCTAGTGACTGTTGACCTATAGTGGTCGACCTAAACATTGTCGACCTAGACACTGTCGATCTTATGATCCACACCCCTTTTTATTATGGTCTGTACCGATTTTTGGCTCTCCAAACTTCCATTGAAAATATAGGGAAAGGGGCGTGGCCATGTGCCTTTACCCGTAGACACGCCCCCTTTTCTAATTTGTACCGATTTGTATGTGTAAAATGTTAGAGAGTATGATTTTGCCTATTACATTGACCATAAAGAATTTCAATTGGTCCTGGACCACCAATCCTTGGCACCCCTGCAGGTGTCCTGAGACATTCCAGGGTGGCACGGTGCACAGTGAACCACTGATATATACAATGCTTGCTGTATATGCATATTATACAATGCTTGCTTTTGTTGGTTACACTTATGTTCCAGTTGTCATCACTGGGATTGAAATAATGGCAAAGAAATATCTTCAAGTCACAATACTTAATTATAATAAACGGAAGAGCAGAAACTTTCTGATCAAATCAGAAAATAACAATAACACAAAATCACAAACGGGAGTGTGATATCTAAGCGTACCTGGGTTTTACGTCTGTCCAGTTACGGCCTGTCGGGTCGACCAGTTCTCGCTTGCTGCGGCTCCTGCCGGATCCTGCGTCGAACACCTGTATAGGAATATGGCAGAAGGACGGAGACACACCAGTACGGCCAACACCCCAAAGTGCACAAGGATAACTACGGTGGGATACGGGAACAAAGGTTTATTGCAGGAAGATATATTCCCTTCTTACGTAGTTTGAGTTACTGATCAGTATGTTTAACACATTTCGGTAAGGCACATTACAAATTAGCATACATCAATTGCATAGTAAACGGATCCTAACAACAACATAACTACTTCTCATAGTTGTAATCTCCAAACTGTAATTTCGGAAGGCAGGTTCAAGAATGTTCAAACAGTATACAGATGAGCCTATGTCCCTACACACAACCTGGAGAAGTCAAAATGCGAGTTCGCCCAGTAATGTAACTCAAGGAGGGAGGCGTTTGCCTTTCCACTGGCTGGACAAGGGGGGGTCCAATTAGAATGTATGCAAGAGTTCGGGCAGTCCGGCTGAGAACACCCCCTGTTATGGCTCAGTAAGGGGACAGGGGTGGACAAAACTTGTCTTTACTTGGGGTCTGCTGTGGCTTATGACACTGTCCCGGTCTGAGACTCCGGTAATAGGCAAAAGTATCAGTGCGTATACTAAAGCGGTTGCGGGCTAGGCATCACGCGGCTAACGGGATCTCTGGTGCTGCAGCGTACATAGCATTGGAGCAGCGCTACGTTTACTAGGCGGCAAGAGACGGCAGGCAGGGCACAGACTGCGTGGGTACACACAATGGGCTTGGGATAGGGTTCTTGCACCCCTACAATATATCTCCTGTAGGACCAGGGAAAAGAAAGTACCTGCTGCTGCCAGCGCTCTTGTCACAGCTCCCTCCTCTGCTGGGCACACGTGCACGGCTCTCTTCTCGGCGCTCACACGCCGTGCCTCTTGGCTCCCCCCCGCTGATGGTCGGTGGTGGTCAGCGGCGCTAGCTTCCCTTGCAGGCGGCTCCCTCCAGCCCTCAACGGCCCTCACTCGCTCAGGGCGCCCGGCGCGGCTCGTCTCTGATAGCTTCCTTGCTGTCTCGTCGGCTCTCTTGTGCTGCAGCAGCGCCGTCCACTCTCCCGCAGGCGGCTCACGCTGCCCCTGTCCTCCTCGACCGCGGCTGGCAGCTCTCCCTCCTGATGGGAGCAGTCGCGTTCCTCTCTCTCCTGCCCGCCAGCACTCTCTTTGGCGCCAGTCCCGCCTCTCCTCTCCCCGCTCTGTGTACCGCCAATCCCCTGAGTCCCCAGCCTCCTCAACACTGGGTCCTAGTGTCCTTCCAGCAAATCGTCCGGCCAGCTGGGGTTGCCCAGCAACCGGACAATCTATTAACCCATGTGGGGACAGCGGTTGCAGTTAGCAGGGATCAGGGGACAGATACTGGGCATCACATATTCCCCCTCTGGAAGATTGTGTGTCCTCACGCATTAGGCAACATGGCAAAAGTCAATTTTACAGTCCTTCAGGATGCGAACAGTAGTAAACAGGTGAACAGAATCAAGTTGGGTACCAACATGCATATACATCCTTGAACAACATATTTACAAATCAAGTATTAGCTTATTCCCTGTACCTAGAGGGCGGGACGCCCTTTGTGCTACCTCCCGACCTTCTAATTTCGACCGTGGGGACTCTGTTCTCACTATGGGTAGTGACTGGATTGGGCCGACTCTGACCCTCTAAGGGCCCATTAACCACTGAGTCTAGGGTGTCATGAGGCACTGAGCTCAATGCGGGTGGACCGCACATAAAGAGTAAGAGCTCTATGGGGTCGAGTAAGGGTATGCCGCCTGGGGGTCCCCGCCCCTCTGCCGCAGGTGAGGTTGCCGTTTCTGGTGATACTTCGGAGGTGTAAGGCTTGAGTTGTTCTCTGGACACAACACTGACGGGCCCATCTTGACCTCGGCGGATCTCATAGGTGAACCGTTCTCCCTCCGGGACGCTGACGACGACATAGGGTGCGTTTTCCCACATGGTGTCCAACTTACTGGTGCGGTGATTCTGTTTCCTCCAAACAAGGTCACCCACGTTCAGAGGCGTAGGATGGATGGTCGCGTTGTAATTCTTCTCTTGGTGGTGTCGGACGGTTTCCATCCGCACCTCCACCAGCTCTCTGGCCGCTTCGATTCTCCGCTGATGCCCACGGACCCAATCGGTTTGTGGAGTGGCAGGAGACATTAGCGCGGGGGCAAGCTCGAGGTCTTCAGGTAGTTTACCTTGTCGACCAAACATAAGGTAGTATGGTGTGAAACTGGTGGAGGAGTGTTCCGCATTATTGTAGAGGTAGACGAGTTCAGGCAGCAAGGTCGGCCAACGGGCACGGTCTTCAGCTGATAGGCTTCTGAGCATCCCAATGAGGGTCTGGTTAGCTCTCTCACACAAACCATTCCCCTGTGGGTGGTATGCTGTCATTCTCGCTTTCTGGCAGCCATAGTAGGAGCACAGTTCATAGAATAGCTGTGACTCAAAGGCAGGCCCTTGGTCAGTTAGTATGCACTCGGGGTACCCGAAGGGCCTGACGAAGTGTTTCAGGAATAAGTCGTCCGTAGTCTTAGCAGTCAAGTCTTTCACAGGGACCGCCACTAAGTTCTTGCTATAGTGGTCGGTCATGGTTAAGGCATAATTGAGTCCGCTGGTGCTGGGCTCTAGTTTCACGTGGTCGAGAGCGACAATTTGCAGCGGACGGTGACTCTTGATGGGGTGCAAATGGTCCTTCTGATGTGCATCTGGGTGCCTCTTCAGGTTGCAGGGGACACAGTCCCAGCACCATCGTTCTACGTCATCATGCAGACCTATCCAGAAGTACCGGGTACGCAAGATGGCTTCCGTTTTTTGTGTACCAAAATGCCCTGACTTGTCATGGTAGGCGGTAAGTAGGACATTTTCTTGTTTTCGGGGAACAACCACTTGATCCACTGTCTGGTGAGTACTGGGGTCAATACTGGTACGTACTAAGATGCCTTGTTTCAGGTGAAGTTGTCTCCGTTGTCGCAGTAACTTTACCAGCTCCGGATCCGCTTCGGCACGTTGTGCCCGGGTCAGTTGGTGGTTACGTCGGAGGAGGGCTGTGAGTTCCTTCAGCACTGGATTCCGTTGTTGGATCGCTTCCCAGTCTACAGCAGGGGCTTCGGACAAATCTGATCGCTGTCAGTCCATGACGGCTAATGGATCTGAGGTGACCATCCATCTTTTCCTCGAGGCTTTGAAGACTGGGTCTTCTATTTCTTCCTCAATGTCTCTTCCTTCCTCCGCCACATCGGTGGTGGGCAAATGGGACAGTGCGTCGGCGTTGCCATTGGACTTCCCACTCCTGTAGGACACAGTGTATTGGAAATTGGCAAGCCGTGATACCCATCGCTGTTCAAGGGTGCCGAGCCGGGCGGTGGACAGGTGAGCCAATGGGTTGTTGTCTGTCATGATGATGAATGGTGTAGCAGCGAGATAGTGTTTACATTTTTCTGTGACGGCCCAGACTAGGACGAGTAGTTCCAATTTAAAAGCGCTGTAATTCTCGCAATTCCATTCTGTTTTGCGTAATCCTCTACTGGCATATGCGATTACTCTCTCACGCCCATTCTGCACCTGGGACAATACGGCTCCCAATCCACGATGGCTGGCGTCTGTGCAGACTTGAAACGGCTGCTCGTAATCGGGGTAAGCCAATAGCGGGGCTTCCGTCAAGGAGGTATTTAACTGGTGGAAGGCCTGTTGCTGTTCTTTACCCCACTGCACCGGTGACGATCCCCTCCTTTCGTGGCCAGACTGACCTCTCTGCAATTCATGCAACGGGGCTGCCACTTTGGCAAAGTGCTCCACGAAACGTCTGTAGTAACCCACGAACCCGAGGTAGCTTCAGACATCCCTGACGGTCTTCGGCACTGGCCAGTCCCGAACAACTCGGACCTTCTCAGGGTCGGGCATCACGCCTTCCGCGCTGACGCCATGGCCTAAGTACTGGACCTCAGGTTTGAGCAAGTGACATTTCGTTGGCTTAAGTTTCAGACCACACTTTGTCACTTCTTCTAGGTGTTGCAAGTGGTCCTTGTAACTCTTCGAGAAAATTATTACGTCATCGAGGTATAGCAGGACCATCTCGAAGTTGTGCTGTCCCAGACAGTGTTCCATGACGCGTTGGAATGTGGCGGGCACGTTACAAAGCCCGAAAGGCATCCTTTCGAACTCAAACAGGCCCATCGGCGTTGTGAAGGCTGTTTTTTCCATGTCCTCGGGGGCCATCTGAATCTGCCAGTATCCACTGGTGAGGTCAAGGGCCGAAAAGTATGCGGCAGTCTTCAGGGCCGTCAAGGACTCTTTGATCCGAGGAAGTGGGTAGGCGTCTTTATGGGTGGCCACATTGAGCTTGCGGTAATCAACGCAGAAGCGAAGGCTGCCGTCCTTCTTCTTAACGATCACTAGCGGAGCTGCCCATGGGCTGTGACTTTCTCTGATAACTCCTGCGTCTTTCATCTCCGCTATCATTTTCCTCACAGACTGGTACAAGGCTGGAGGAAGGGGTTGGTGTCTTTCCTTGATAGGGGGGGTCGTCCCTGTAGGGATATGATGGTACACTTTGTCGGCTCTTCCAAAATCAGAAGGGTATTGGCAAAAACTGCTGCATTCCGCCGCACCACTTGTAATACTCCCGCTTTCTGTTCGTTGGGGGTTTCTGCGTTGCCAACCTGAATATCAGCCCACCATGGGGGTTCTTGACCCATTGTCGATGGCCCCTCAGTCGCCGTCTCTTGGGCAGCTGTGGTTATATCCTGGCCCACAATGTCTTGGAAGTCAACTGAGCTTACTTTCGCCACCAGGCAGCGCTTGTGTAGTCTGATAGCATAGGGATGCGGGTTCAATATGCGCACTGGCACTCTTCCGTGTTCCACCTTTGCTAGCGTTCTCGCCACCGTGAAGGGTTGTTGGCCCTCCGAGTCACAGGGTTCCACCAAGGCTTCATAATCTCGTCCTCCTGGACTGATTCTCGCCCTACACCAGATTACACGTTCCGAGTTCGGCCTCAAGAGGGTAGACCGGTGGTCGGCGATTCTGGCCTTCCCAACCTCCCCTCGGTGGTTGGCGAATTTCTTCTCCCTCTCCAGTAGGTGCACCGTCTGTTGCAAGGCTCTCCGCTCCACCGGGGCTGCTATCTGCATCTCCTGCCGAAGGGCTTCCACTAGTTCATTAGGGCAGTTCTTCAAGACATTCATGCCCAGGATGACGGGAGGTAGGTGAGTGTTAGGAGCGGTGGTGACAAGATACCCTTGCCGTGGCAGTGTCGCATTTCCAATTTTTGTGTCCGCTTCCCAGTAACCCTGATACGTTATGGGTTGCCCATTGCTGGCCAGCAGATGGATCCAGGTGGTTGGTGGGGACACAATGGTGGCTTCGTCCCAGTGCTGAAGGAACTCGGTGATCCGGATGGTGGAGACTTGTGACCCAGTATCCAACAGAGCTGGTATTTCAATTCCATTGATACAAATCCTCAGGTGCGGGCACTCTCCGACGTACCTGGACCATTCTTGGGGCAGTGGACCACTTACTGGTTCCTCTCCCGAACGTCGGTCCGTTGCCTCGGGAGCTCCTCGTTTAAAGCAGCCGCAGGGCAGTTCCTTTCGATATGGCCACTCTGTCGACACCCTCTGCATATCGGGCTCCCCTGAGAGTCGAACTGGTCGGTGGGTCTTCTGCCAGATTCTCTTACCACGTCCCAGCGAGGACGACTCCGCCCACCTCGTTCTTGACGCCATTCTCTGTGTCTATTCCTATCTTGGTCCCTGTCGAACTCATCCATCCTTCGGTTCATTCGGGAGAGGTTCATTGTCATCTCTGCCAGTTTCTGATTGAGCGTTTCCATAGAATCTGGTCCCGGTGAGGCTTGCGCTTGCTGGAGGACCGCTCCTACTTGGGTTAGTCCGTCTGGCTTCCTGAGCGGCGCGGTTTCTCTGTAGCTGTCCTCTTCACTCCACTCCGAAGACGCGTCTTTCTCAACGTTATTGCTCTGATTTTTCCCAAGGATCTGCAGCACCGTCTCTTTGAATTCGGAGAAGGAGCTCCCTGGTTGCTGTCGTCTCTCCATGCGCATTTGAGAACGAATCATCTCTCCTCCTGCCCCTTCCACAAACAGGTCTGTTAACGTTCTGTCTATCCCTTCGACTTCTCGTTCATCCAGGGCCCGTATAGCCTTTGCAACTTCTTGTAGGGCCAGTGAGAAGTCTCGCAGTGATTCATCGGGTCTTTGTTTCCTCGCATAAAGGCGGCTCTTTAATTCCGCTATGGTCTGGCAGTCAAATATGGTCACCAGCTTCTTGAAGATGCATTCGACGGTCTGCTTTTCACTGTTTTCCCATGCCTTCACTTCCCGTAGTGCCGAATCTGTCAATTGACCCATCACGATCTCTATTTTCTGTTATGCGGTTAGTGGGTACAGGCGGAACATGGAATACATCTTGTCTTTAAATTCTTTGAATGTACTTGAACCCGGAACTTGTTTTCCTGCATATGTTGGTAACCATGGTGCTCCAAAATAGTATGGCATAGTCAATGGTGATGCCACCACGGTAGTCGTGTTTCTTTGCCCGGGTGACACTGGTAGCATCCTCCTGCCGGATGCTGACGTGGGAGTAGCGGGAACCCGTGGGTCCGTCATCTTGTTTGTATCCTGTTCGTGACGCCAAGTGTGATATCTAAGCGTACCTGGGTTTTACGTCTGTCCTGTTACGGCCTGTCGGGTCGACCAGTTCTCGCTTGCTACAGCTCCTGCCGGAACCTGCGTCGAACACCTGTATAGGAATATGGCAGAAGGACGGGGACACCCCAGTACGGCCAACACCCCAAAGTGCACAAGGATAACTACGGTGGGATACGGGAACAAAGGTTTATTGCAGGAAGATATATTCCCTGCTTACGTAGTTTGAGTTACTGATCAGTATGTTTAACACATTTCGGTAAGGCACATTACAAATTAGCATACATCAATTGCATAGTAAACGGATCCTAACAACAACATAACTACTTCTCATAGTTGTAATCTCCAAACTGTAATTTCGGAAGGCAGGTTCAAGAATGTTCAAACAGTATACAGATGAGCCACTGGGTGTCACTATAGACTCATTGAGGGGAAGCCTATGGCCCTACACACAATCCGGAGAAGTCCAAATGCGAGTTCGCCCAGTAATGTAACTCAAGGAGGGAGGTGTTTGCCTTTCCACTGGCTGGACAAGGAAGGGGGGTCCAATTAGAATGTATGCAAGAGTTCGGGCAGTCCGGCTGAGAACAACCCCTGTTATGGCTCAGTAAGGGGACAGGGGTGGACAAAACTTGTCTTTACTTGGGGTCTGCTGTGGCTTATGACACTGTCCCGGTCTGAGACTCCGGTAATAGGCAAAAGTATCAGTGCGTATACCAAAGGGGTTGCGGGCTAGGCATCACGCGGCTAACGGGATCTCTGGTGCTACAGCGTACATAAGATTAAAGCAGCGCTACGTTTACTAGGTGGCAAGAGACGGCAGGCAGGGCACAGACTGTGGGGGTACACACAATGGGCTTGGGATAGGGTTCTTGCACCCCTACAATATATCTCCTGTAGGACCAGGGAAAAGAAAGTACCTGCTGCTGCCAGCGCTCTTGTCACAGCTCCCTCCTCTGCTGGGCACACGTGCACGGCTCTCTCCTGCTCGGCGCTCGCACGCCATGCCTCTTGGCTCCCCCTGATGGTCGTGGTGGTCAGCGGCGCTAGCTTCCCTTGCAGGCGGCTCCCTCCAGCCCTCGGTGGCCCTCACTCACTCAGGGCGCCCGGCGCGGCTCGTCTCTGACAGCTTCCTTGCTGTCACGTCGGCTCTCTTGTGCTGCAGCAGCGCCGTACGCTCTCCCGCAGGTGGCTCACGCTGCCACTGTCCTCCTCGACCGCGGCTGGCAGCTCTCCCTTCTGACGGGAGCAGTCGCGTTCCTCTCTCTCCTGCCCGCCAGCACTATCTTTGGCGCCAGTCCCGCCTCTCCTCTTCCCGCTCTGTGTACCGCCAATCCCCTGAGTCCCCAGCCTCCTCAACACTGGGTCCTAGTGTCCTTCCAGCAAATCGTCCGGCCAGCTGGGGTTGCCCAGCAACCGGACAATCTATTAACCCCTGCGGGGACAGCGGTTGCAGTTAGCAGGGATCAGGGGACAGATACTGGGCATCACAGGAGGATTTGATGTTTCCCATCTACAGTGCACACCATTGAAAGAATTCTCCATCTTTGGGTACCACTATCTGTCCCACCACAAGTCAGGATGACCTGTTATTGTTATCCATAAGAAACATACTGTTTTATATTGAATTTATCTGTTTGCGCCTGTGTGCCCATTTGTGATTATGCTTTATTGTCTGTATTTTGTAGTGTGAGTGACAGTGTTACATTTGCAGGCTGTTTGGGCTGCTTTTGCTCACCGGCTCATCAATAATTATTGTTTAAATTGTAAACAAGTTGTTACACTGTGTGCCTGCGGCCCTGCTTCATCATGTACATGTAGATGATCTCGATGGGGAAGAAATAAACACTAACCACAAAGGTAGTTGTTAGAGGTTATTCACGCAGTTAGCATCTCTGTCTACATTCAGTGTTTTATTTTATTATGTTACACACCAGCATCATATCTGTGGACCTTTGCTAGGAAGCCTCCTGGAGATCCTCTGAAAGTTGGTATAGGTGGGAATGACGTGACACTACGATCTGTGTCATCACAGCACCACTAAGCGCAACGTTATGCTGGGAATTAATGCAAGACAGCTCGGGGCTGTGATGCATGTTAATAGCAAATCTTCTTATAGAAACAGGGGTATATTTAATTAGGGTCGAAAACTGGCGTCTGTCGAAAAGACGGCAGTTTTTCGACTTTTTAAGGTCGAATCGTGATTTGACCTATTCAGTCCCAGCAGTTTTTATTCGACAAGTCGTGGAATTCGACTTGTCGAATAGTACGTGAATCGACGTTATAGCTGCCGATTCACGTACTTTTGAGTGAAACGGGGCTAAATTCGAAAGGATTTGGCCCCGTTTCCGACCATCTCAGTCCGACATAAAAAAATGTCGGACTGAGATGTGGGACCCAGAGGAGGAGAGGGGGGAGTCGCAGGGAGACGGGCATACAGGGGAGAGCAGCGCTACAGCACAGCGCTGCAGCAGGATGTCTCACAGCCGCGCTGCTCACGGCTGCGTCCACCCGGCTCCAGCGAGTGAGTACACGCTTGCTGGAGCCGGGTGGACACTGCCGTGAGGTCGTGCGGCTGTGTGACATCCTCCTGCAGCACTACTGTAGCGCTGCTCTCCTCCGTCTGCCTGCGGCTGTCCTCGCTGGTCTCCCCGCGGCTCCCCCCCCCCCCACCTCCTCCTCTGGGTCCCTCGTCTCAATTCGACTTTTTAAAAGTCAAATTGAAATGAGATTGAATAGGGGTTGTCGGATCCATTCCGACAAATGCATGTCGGAATGGATCCGACCCTAATTGAACATACCCCATAGAATATAACAGAAGATAAGAAACCCTTGGCCCACCTAGTCTGCCCATGAACACGCATACACTTACACACTAGGTTAATTTTTGTTGCCAGTGAACCTACCAGTATATTTTTGGAATTGTGGGAGAAAACCGTAGTGCTCAGAGAAAACCCACGCAAGCACGGGGAGAATATACAAACTCCACACAGGACCATGGTGGGTATCTAACCCATGACCCCAGTGCTGTGAGGCAGCATATCTCCCAACATTTTGTAGGCTGAAATCAGGATACTGTGCGTACATGAAATTTATCAAGGACTGGTTCCTTATAGGTAATGCCATCATATTTGTTTTAGCGAGAGGTTAATGATTGCTTACATATGCTTGACCTTATGGCCATGTAGCAATCTACTGGATCTGAGCCCATAAGTAAAGTGATCGCTTTTTAGAGTTTGTAGGGATCCTACTCTAACAAAATATGCATAAATAGCCCGTATAGTTTATTATCACTCCAATATGCAGTGATTAGAAATGATATGCATAAAATACAGACCATAATAAATATGCCACTGATTCACTAGTAGAACTTAAACACTCACTAGTGTTAAACTTAAAAAGCAGACCCTCACAGTGGACAACTCGTTAATGCAACGTAGTTGAAGCAGTGCAATCTGTACAAAGCCTTTGGGTGGTGGTTCTCAACTCCACTCCTCAAATACCCCTAACAGGTCATGTTTTTAGTATTTCTGACTCTGAAACAATTGGGAATATTACTGACGCAGCAAAACAGAAATACGGAAAACATGACCTGTTGGTGGTACGCGAGAACTGAAGTTGAAAACCATTGCCTTAAGGTAATGGTTGTTGGGTGCTTTGTGCTTAAAGACAAGACTATGCCAAGGCATTGCAACCAGAGGCTTCCTCTGATTAATATTACATTTAGAACACCTAGGAAATGGCAAAAGACAGCAAGAGATGCATCCAGTATGGTAGACTTCTGGACCTCATTCCGAGTTGTTCGCTTGCTAGCTGCTTTTAGCAGCCGTGCAAACGCTAAGCCACCGCCCTCTGGGAGTGTAACTTAGCTTAGCAGAAGTGCGAACGAAAGGATCGCAGCATTGCTACCAAAAAAGATTGTGCAGTTTCTGAGTAGCTCGAGACTTACTCCTAGCTAGCGATCACTTCAGACTGTTTAGTTCCTGTTTTGACATCACAAACACGCCCTGCGTTCGGCCAGCCACACCTACGTTTCCCCAGCCACTTCTGCGTTTTTATTCGACACGCCTGCGTTTTTACACACACTCCCCGAAAACGGTCAGTTACCACCCAGAAACACCCACTTCCTGTCAATCACTCTCTCGCTAGACCTTGTGTGAAACTGCATCGGATTTTTTTTACGCATGCGCAGAAATGCCGCTTTTTTACCTAATCGCCGCGCTGCGAACGAAAGCAGCTATCGATAAACTCGGAAATGAGGGCCACTGTCTTTAGTTAGTACTGTCAAAGTCGAAAAATATTGCAGTACACACCACGTACAAACTACACACAAATGGCCTCCGCGCGTGTACTAGTTCTGCCGTGCGTGCACATATCCGCAATTTGCGTATGGTCGCTCCCGCGGTCCTGCACATTAGCGCGTGGTATGGGTATTTACGGTAGAGTTTGTGAACGCATGGAAAGCTATCAAAACACATTACATATTTAATCCAAATAGTGCACAATGTACACATAGGTGGTCATTCCGAGTTGTTCGCTCGCAAGCTGTTTTTAGCAGATTTACTCACGCTAAGCCGCCGCCTACTGGGAGTGAATCTTAGCATCTTAAAATTGCGAACGACGTATTCGCAATATTGCGATTACACCTCTCTTAGCAGTTTCTGAGTAGCTCCAGACTTACTCGGCATCTGCGATCAGTTCAGTGCTTGTCGTTCCTGGTTTGACGTCACAAACACACCCAGCGTTCGCCCAGACACTCCTCCGTTTCTCCAGCCACTCCCGCGTTTTTCCTAGAAACGGTAGCGTTTTTTCACACACTCCCATAAAACGGCCTGTTTCCGCCCAGAAACACCCACTTCCTGTCAATCACATTACGATCACCAGAACGATGAAAAAGCCGTGAGTAAAATTCCTAACTGCATAGCAAATTTACTTGGCGCAGTCGCAGTGCGAACATTGCGCATGCGCACTAAGCGGAAAAACGCTGCGATGCGAAGAAATTTACCGAGCGAACAACTCGGAATGACCCCCATAGTCTCCCTGCGCCACATCAGAAAGTAACAGCAGTTTAAATGGTAACAGAACAAAGGGATTCACCTTTACAGGATAGGAGGGGACAGAACAAGGTTATAAGGTGGTGTTTGGTATCCAGCTGTAGGGTATTTTAAGGGTAACATTCCGGTGTTGGTTTGAGGAAGATCGCATGTTCCTGCGGATAGTTATGTGCAGGAGCAGAATATAGATATAAACTGTATTTACTGTACATTATGTATGCGGCGGGAATCCAGAGGAGACCACCCACAAGAGGAGTTGGAACAGACATCGCCCACCTATTCAAACCGACCTATGACCTCTCCTGTACTGTAAATGACCATCCCTGTGTCCAATGGACAAAGAGATTACAATATCCATTGTGTTAAGTTTTGGATGAATTGTATAAAGAGAGCCTGCTGCAGGCCTGGTCAGACACAAGACTCACAAAGTTATCTATCAGATGACGGAGGACCAGACTGGGTAGCGCTGCGAATCCACTCACGTATGTACCATTGATTGTAGCCATTATTCTGTTGTATTGTATTGTTTATATTGTAACCCCCTTTCAGCAATAATACGCTGTGGTGTCGGAACCCAGTGGTTTAACTACAAACTGGTGTCGTGTCTTCCTTTTCCTGCTAAGGTTTAAAGTGTATTACTATTGCATTGCATTGCTGTAAAAGGTTTAATCTCTGGGTGTTTACGCGCTGCGTGTACTTTGTACCGTCAGCGCGGCGTGTGTACGCAAAGTCCGTACACTGTATGGGACTCTGTACGCAAACAGTGTACAATGTACGTAGGGTGTGTATTAAGTTTAGCGGCCGCAGCGGCTTCATGGTAAAGTGTATTTGAAGTGTGTATAAGGTATAGCTTTTCATTCCTGCATATAAAACGGCATTATCAATTCGGGGCTCGTCCGTGATATCACGTTCTTAATGATGCACTGTACATTACAAATGCGGCTGTAATTGACCGGCTCCGATGGACGCATCGCGAAGCTGATGAAAATAACATCCACGTTAATGTATTGTTGTGTTATCAGTAAGCCGCTGATTTGAAATTCAAGGGACAGTGCGTTTCTCATAATATTTAAGATGCTAAAATGTATTTTTATTGTTGCAAAACAAGGTTCAAATACGTCATATTGTGTTTGATTCAGATTGGATTGTTTATCTGTTAAGTATATTTAAAAGTTGCTGCATAGCCTTGATATAGTTTTTTTTTAACTCAGGCCTAAAATAACTTCTGGTGCTTGTATGATGTGTGATTTTTTTGTGACAAAGGAAGCCGCATGGTCTGTCCTCCATTTTGGACTAGCCACATGGCCTGTCCACCATTTAGTGTAATCCTCATGGATGTGGAAGGGGGAGGAGCAGCGGCCATTTTGGGAGGGTCATTTTCTGAATAGCTGATTTTCAGTCTGCTCAGAATAATCAGCTTTCCTTGGTCACATCAAGCACGATTTATGAGTTACCAATGCATTTATTTAACCCATGCCATAGTCAATTACAAATAGTTTCAATTGGGCCTAGTGAAAGTTAATAGTGAGATGAATACTTGATGTAAGAATTACACACAGATATAAACAAAGTTTTTTTTTCTTTTACCTCTAGGATTTAGTTAACTCTGCTTGCTATAAGATAGCCATTGAAATGCAAATTAACCTGTGTAACTGCTTTTTCTTAGCAGTGAAAAACCACTTTTACATGCAGCCAAAAGCACATAGCATTGGTATGCAAATTAGAAGCACTGAATGGGTAAATGAGTCTCATAGGAGACCAGTGAATGGTACATATATATAATATTATAATTATGTGTGTGTTTATATCAATTTATGTTCTGCAAGATGGCTATCCAATCTGAATCATATCATTTAAATTATTGATCATTGCTAGATTCATATAGATCTGTGTGAAACCGAATACATTTGTTGCTACATAGTTAAGACAAAAAAAAATTAAATGTTTAAGGAAGTAAATGTAAAAGACACAAAACGCAGGTCTGGCCCAGTCGTAATAGGGTTTATACAGAAAGAATGTGTGTTGTGAGCAATTATAGTTGGTATTGCTCACATTTATAGAAGTTGTGGGATTTGTTTAATTGCGAACGTACGGTTTTGTACAATTGCGTACGTACGGTTTTGTACACGTGTCTCGAACTAAGTACAGGACTGCGCACGCAGCGTAAGAGACACGCACGATCGCGTGTTTACGCAAAGTGCGTAAGAATACGGTCGCTAGGTACAATTTACACAATAGTGTTGTTTAGTTTAAAGGTGGGACAGTAGCCACGCTACAATAGCACAAAACTGCTCGGTTTCCAAAGATTAGTATAAAACTTCTTGTTTAAACTGTATTGCCTCTGGGGGAAAAGCTGCTTATCTGAATGAATCTTAATTTTCTGTACAGAAAAAAACCAAAAGTATATTTGAGTGAGCGAACGTAGGAGTGAGTGAAATTCGAACCCCGGAATTCGGGATCCCGTCGTTAGGTACACCAAGTAAGCTGAGGCTTGGTGGCGTGAAGTGGCTGGTTCACGTTAACATAGATTGAAATACGCAAATCGTGAGGTGATTTGTAGAAGAGCGTTATAGTGCATTGTATTACGAATTATTGAAGTAAAAAGGTTTTTCTCTAACGTCCTAGTGGATGCTGGGGACTCCGTCAGGACCATGGGGAATAGCGGGCTCCGCAGGAGACAGGGCACATCTAAAAAAGCTTTTAGGTCACATGGTGCGTACTGGCTCCTCCCCCTATGACCCTCCTCCAAGCCTCAGTTAGGTTTTTGTGCCCGTCCGAGAGGGTGCAATCTAGGTGGCTCTCTTAAAGAGCTAGTTAGAAAAGTTTTTTTTTAGGTTTCTAATCAGTGTCTCCTGCTGGCGACAGGAGCACTGCAACGTGGGACTTAGGGGAGAGACTTGCAACTCACCTGCCTGCAGGAGGATTGAAGTCTTAGGCTACTGGACACTGAGCTCCAGAGGGAGTCGGAACACAGGTCAGCCTGGGGTTCGTCCCGGAGCCGCGCCGCCGATCCCCCTTACAGACGCTGAAGAACGGCAGAACGGAGGTCCGGAAACAGGCGGCAGAAGACTTCAGTCTTCATAGAGGTAGCGCACAGCACTGCAGCTGTGCGCCATTGTTGCTACACGGCTCACGGATCTCGGTCACGGAGGGTGCAGGGCGCTGCTGGGGGCGCCCTGGGCAGCAATATAGAGTACCTTAGAGGCAAATAAATACATCACATATAGCCATTAAGGCTATATGTATGTATTTAACCCAGGCCAGTTTATTAGAAAAACCGGGAGAAAAGCCCGCCGGAAAAGGGGCGGAGCTTATTCTCCTCAGCACTCGGCGCCATTTTCCTGCACGGCTCCGCTGGTGAGGAAGGCTCCCACGACTCTCCCCTGCACTGCACTACAGAAACAGGGTAACAAAGAGAGGGGGGGCATAAATTGGCGATATAAATATATATTGAGAGCGCATATATAAAAACAACACCTTCTAGGGTTGTTATATACTGTATAGCGCTTTTGGTGTGTGCTGGCAAACTCTCCCTCTGTCTCCCCAAAGGGCTAGGAGGGTCCTGTCTTCAATAGAGCATTCACTGTGTGGCTGCTGTGTGTGTCGGTACGTGTGTGTCGACATGTATGAGGACGAAGTTGGTGTGGAGGCAGAGCAATTGCCGATGATGGTATTGTCACCCCCTAGGGAGTCGACACCGGAATGGATGGCTTTGGTTATGGAATTACGTGATAATGTCAGCACATTACAAAAGTCAGTTGACGAAATGAGACGCGCGGCAAACCAGTTAGTACCGGTTCAGGCATCTCAGACACCGTCAGGGGCTGTAAAACGTCCCTTACCTCAGTCAGTCGACACGGGTACCGACACAGATGAATCTAGTGTCGACGGTGAGGAAGTAAACGTATTTTCCAATAGGGCCACGCGTTATATGATCACGGCAATGAAGGAGGCTTTGCAGCTCTCTGATACTACTGGTACCTCAAAAAGGGGTATTATGTGGGGGGTGAAAAAACTACCTGTATTTTTCCCAGAATCAGAGGAATTGAATGATGTGTGTGATGAAGCGTGGGTTACCCCCGATAGAAAAATGCTAATTTCAAAGAAGTTGTTGGCATTATACCCTTTCCCACCAGAGGTTAGGGCGCGCTGGGAATCACCCCCTAAGGTGGATAAGGCGCTCACACGTTTATCAAAGCAAGTGGCGTTGCCGTCTCCTGATACGGCCGCCCTCAAGGATCCAGCAGATAGGAGGCTGGAAACTACACTGAAGAGTATATACACACATACGGGTGTTATACTGCGACCGGCAATAGCCTCAGCCTGGATGTGCAGTGCTGGGGTAGTGTGGTTGGATTCTCTGACTGAAAATATTGAGACCCTGGATAGGGACAGTATTTTATTGACTCTAGAGCAATTAAAGGATGCTTTTCTTTATATGCGAGATGCTCAGAGGGATGTTTGTACTCTAGCATCAAGAGTAAGCGCGATGTCCATATCTGCTAGAAGAAGTTTATGGACGCGACAGTGGTCAGGTGATGCGGATTCCAAGAGGCATATGGAAGTATTGCCATATAAAGGAGAGGAATTGTTTGGGGTCGGTCTTTCGGACCTGGTGACCACGGCAACTGCCGGCAAATCCACCTTTTTACCTCAGACCCCTTCACAACAGAAAAAGACACCGTCTTTTCAGCCGCAGTCCTTTCGCTCCTATAAAAAGCGACCAAAAGGACAGTCTTATCTGCCGAGAGGCAGAGGAAAGGGTAAGAAAGGGCAGCACGCAGCCCCTGCCCAGGAACAGAAGCCCGCCCCGGCTTCTACAAAGCCATCAGCATGACGCTGGGGCTTTACAAGCGGACCCAGGAACGGTGGGGGGTCGACTCAAGATTTTCAGCAATCAATGGGCTCACTCACAAGTGGACCCGTGGGTCCTGCAGATAATATCTCAGGGTTACATGCTGGAGTTCGAAAGGTTTCCCCCTCGCCGGTTCCTAAAGTCTGCTTTACCAACGTCTCCCTCAGAAAGGACGTCGGTTTTGGAAGCCATTCACAAGCTGTATTCTCAGCAGGTGATAGTCAAGGTACCCCTCCTACAACAGGGAAAGGGGTATTATTCCACACTATTTGTGGTACCGAAGCCGGACGGTTCGGTAAGACCTATTCTAAATCTGAAATCCTTGAACCTGTACATACAGAAATTCAAGTTCAAAATGGAGTCACTCAGAGCAGTGATAGCGAATCTGGAAGACGGGGACTTCATGGTGTCCCTGGACATAAAGGATGCTTATCTGCATGTCCCAATTTACCCCTCACACCAAGGGTATCTCAGGTTCGTGATACAAGACTGTCATTATCAGTTTCAAACGATGCCGTTTGGTTTGTCTACGGCCCCTCGGGTCTTTACCAAGGTAATGACCGAAATGATGGTTCTTCTACGAAGAAAAGGCGTATTAATTATCCCTTACTTGGACGATCTCCTGATAAGGGCAAAGTCCAGAGAACAGCTGGAAGTCGGTGTAGCACTAACCCAGGTAGTGCTCCAGCAACACGGGTGGATTCTGAATCTTCCAAAATCTCAATTGACCCCGACAACTCGTCTGCTGTTCCTGGGAATGATTCTGGACACGGTTCAGAAAAAGGTGTTTCTCCCGGAGGGAAAAGCAAGGGAGTTATCCGAACTTGTCAGGAACCTCCTAAAACCAGGAACGGTGTCAGTACATCAATGCACAAGAGTCCTGGGAAAGATGGTGGCTTCGTACGAAGCGATTCCATTCGGCAGATTCCATGCACGGACATTTCAGTGGGATCTGCTGGACAAATGGTCCGGATCGCATCTGCACATGCATCAGCGGATAGCACTGTCACCAAGAACAAGGTTGTCTCTCCTGTGGTGGCTGCAGACTGCCCATCTGTTAGTGGGCCGCAGATTCGGCATACAGGACTGGGTCCTGGTGACTACGGATGCCAGCCTACGAGGTTGGGGAGCAGTCACAAAGGGAAGAAATTTCCAGGGCGTGTGGTCAAGCCTGGAGACGTCTCTTCACATAAATATACTGGAGCTAAGAGCGATCTACAATGCTCTAAGTCTGGCAAAACCGCTGCTTCAGGGTCAGCCGGTGTTGATCCAGTCCGACAACATCACGGCAGTCGCCCACGTAAACCGACAAGGCGGCACGAGAAGCAGGAGTGCAATGGCAGAAGCGGCAAGGATTCTGCGCTGGGCGGAGAATCATGTCATAGCACTGTCAGCAGTGTTCATCCCGGGAGTGGACAACTGGGAAGCAGATTTCCTCAGCAGACACGACCTTCACCCGGGAGAGTGGGGACTTCATCCAGAAGTTTTCCACATGATTGTGAACCGTTGGGAAAAACCAAAGGTAGACATGATGGCGTCTCGCCTCAACAAAAAATTGGACAGGTATTGCGCCAGGTCAAGAGACCCTCAGGCAATAGCTGTGGACGCTCTGGTAACACCGTGGGTGTACCAATCAGTGTATGTGTTCCCTCCTCTGCCTCTCATACCAAAGGTGCTGAGAATTATACGGAAAAGAGGAGTAAGAACGATACTGGTGGCTCCGGACTGGCCAAGGAGAACTTGGTATCCGGAACTTCAAGAGATGCTCACGGAGGATCCGTGGCCTCTACCTCTGAGAAGGGATCTGCTTCAGCAGGGACCTTGTATGTTCCAAGACTTACCGCGTCTGCGTTTGACGGCATGGCGGTTGAACGCCGGATTCTAAAAGAAAAGGGCATTCCAGAGGAAGTTATTCCTACCTTGATTAAGGCTAGGAAGGAAGTGACTGTACAATATTATCACCGCATTTGGCGAAAATATGTTGCGTGGTGTGAGGCCAAGAAGGCTCCAACGGAAGAATTTCAATTGGGTCGATTCTTACATTTCCTGCAAGCAGGATTGTCTATGGGCCTAAAATTGGGGTCTATTAAAGTTCAAATTTCGGCCTTATCAATTTTCTTCCAGAAGGAATTGGCGTCAGTGCCTGAAGTACAAACTTTTGTCAAAGGTGTACTACATATACAACCCCCAATAGTGCCTCCAGTGGCACCGTGGGATTTGAACGTGGTTCTAAATTTTCTCAAATCTCATTGGTTTGAGCCGTTAAAATCGGTAGAATTAAAATACCTTACATGGAAGGTAACCATGCTGTTGGCCCTGGCTTCTGCCAGGAGAGTTTCAGAGTTGGCAGCTTTGTCATACAAGAGCCCATATCTGATATTCCATTCGGACAGGGCAGAATTGAGGACGCGTCCTCAATTTCTCCCTATGGTGGTTTCGGCATTTCACTTAAACCAGCCTATTGTGGTGCCTGCGGCTACTAGCGACTTGGAGGACTCCAAGTTACTGGACGTTGTCAGAGCATTAAAAATATATATTTCAAGGACAGCTGGAGTCAGAAAAACTGACTCGTTGTTTACATTGTATGCACCCAACAAGATGGGTGCTCCTGCGTCTAAACAGACGATTGCACGTTGGATCTGTAGCACAATCCAACTTGCACATTCTGTGGCAGGCGTGCCACAGCCTAAATCTGTAAAGGCCCACTCCACAAGGAAGGTGGGCTCATCTTGGGCGGCTGCCCGAGGAGTCTCGGCATTACAACTTTGCCGAGCAGCTACGTGGTCAGGGGAGAACACGTTTGTAAAATTTTACAAATTTGATACTCTGGCTACAGAGGACCTGGAGTTTTCTCATTCGGTGCTGCAGAGTCATCCGCACTCTCCCGCCCGTTTGGGAGCTTTGGTATAATCCCCATGGTCCTGACGGAGTCCCCAGCATCCACTAGGACGTTAGAGAAAATAAGAATTTACTTACCGATAATTCTATTTCTCATAGTCCGTAGTGGATGCTGGGCGCCCATCCCAAGTGCGGATTGTCTGCAATACTTGTACATAGTTATTGTTACAAAAATCGGGTTATTATTGTTGTGAGCCATCTTTTTAGAGGCTACTTCGTTTTGTTATCATACTGTTAACTGGGTTCAGATCACAAGTTGTATGGTGTGATTGGTGTGGCTGGTATGAGTCTTACCCGGGATTCAAGATCCTTCCTTATTGTGTACGCTCGTCCGGGCACAGTACCTAACTGAGGCTTGGAGGAGGGTCATAGGGGGAGGAGCCAGTACGCACCATGTGACCTAAAAGCTTTTTTAGATGTGCCCTGTCTCCTGCGGAGCCCGCTATTCCCCATGGTCCTGACGGAGTCCCCAGCATCCACTACGGACTATGAGAAATAGAATTATCGGTAAGTAAATTCTTATTTTTTTGGTATTACGCTCCGGACTGAGGGTCCCAGTTTGTACAACGACCCGTGGTCGTACGGCAGATAAGTAACAAGTACCTATATGCTGTGCGATTGGACAGCGCGTTTCTGGGTGTGATACATAGCGCAACGTGATATCCGTTTTATGAGCTTTTGCGTAAAATTGCGGTATCATTAGCGCTGTATAGAGCATACGCAAGCGTGATTTGTGTATAATGAAGTGCATAGGGAGTTTTTGCTGGTCTCTCTCAGGAAAATCTCCAACAACCGATACTTTACTGGAAAGGGTAAGTTATTCCTAAAAACTTCCAGTAAATATAGGTTACTATAGGGCCCTAGGTTGGGTACATTGCCTTCGCTATCGACAGTGTATGGTAGTACTGGCCAACGTGGGCGTGAGTGGGTGGAAGCGCTCTGAGAACTTTCACCATCTATTCGGTGTGCATTGGGGATTGCGTTTATTGGCAAAAAGTCCGCGATGGGATCCAATTGCACAAGCGGTGGACGTTTTGTAACCAGGGTTCAGGTTGAATAGCCGTGGCCCAGGGGGTCAGCGAGGATTGTTATGTGTGAGAAATATGGTTCACACCCAGAGGCTTTTTGCAATGAATGGGTTTGTATGACTGGCAAAGATAGGGTGCCATTCCCTAAAGTGGACAGCTTTGAACCAGAGACACTGCAGAATGTAGGCAGTAAAATATGTCTTCTTAAATCCAGAAAACAAAGGATTAGACATACAGATTGTTTAAATTTATGGCAACAGGAGGGGGATATACAAAGAGAATTAGCTCGCGCAGCAGGTTCCAAACCTAGCGGGAAAATAATGGCGACCGCACCACCACCACTACCGTATATTGCAGGGGAGAAGATGGCTACAGTCAATGGTATATCCGTAAAATATAGTAGTATATAAAAACAATGTATTAACCCTAATTATTTTTTGCAAGATGTATCCTGTTTTTGAAGTCTTTTCAAGGTTATAGGTCACAAGAGGATGATGGACTTGCTGGCAGATCAGTTCCTGTATTTATTTACAGAGAGAGAGAGACATAAGATGCATTGGAGGGAATGGTAATTGTATCGCTGGCCTGTAACTGTAATTGTATGTAACTGTATGTTTTAACTGCTTACTGTATGAGTTGTAACTATAGGTATACTGTACTTTGTAATATATATATATTGAATCAATATCTTTTTTTAATAACAAATATATCCAGCCAAATCGCAGCTCTCCTCCAAGCAGTCACCTTGCTGCAGGAAACTCAGGTGGGGCCTGTCCAACCAGGTAGAGCAGTAACAATATTCCCCAATGAAAGAACTGGTGAGGTCACAGCTACCGGTAAGTGTGAGACAGTTCATTGCACAGAGACAACAACACCTCACAGTAAACAGATTAGGAACGGAATGGTAGGATTACACCCTGTCTTGGAAATAGTAACCCCCAATGGGGGAACCGATAGTCAGGGAATAATCCTCACCAGGAATAATGCAATGTATTGCCCGTGGCCCAGAGATGAGCTGCGATCAATCATTTCAGAATTCCCCGACCCTCGGAAGCATTTAGCCAGATGTCAGAATTTTTTCAGAGATCTGGGTAATGCGTATGAACCGACAAACAAACACTGGCGGATATTTTTGAAAGCGTGCCTACCTCCTAATATTGACACCCAAAAATGTATCACTGATTGTAGATTAGAGTCGGATAGTCTTATGACTGACAGAACACAATCAGGAGAACTTAGAGCAAATTAACATTGTATTTCCCCACAACTGTTAAGTGGAGAAGAATTTTCTCCATAAAACAGAGGGAAAATGAAAGGACATCTGAATATTTCCATCGGGTCCTGCAAATAATGGATAGATACATTGGGGTATCAGATACAGGGAACGATGCGAATTACAGGGAGGTAGCTGTTTCTGTATTAATCGACGGACTCAATAAGACAGTAAGGGACAGGGTACAAACATCTTTGCCTAATTGGAGAGGGGTCACAGTAGCTTGTCTTAGACAGTGCGCAATTGAACACCATAAGAATATTGCTAGGCATAGAGAACTGCAGGAGGAGAGGCTGAGGATTGAAAGTATACAGGCTCTTACACCAGAGTCTCATCAGCCTAAACCCCAAAACCCTGGAAGACCGAGAAATTGTTACATTTGTAAAAAAATAAAGGACATTTTGCTAGAGATTGCAAGAGTAGTAGAGCACATAGCCAATATAGACCCCTAGACAGAGAAAACAAGCCACGTTATTAAACACATAGACGGGATCAAGGGACATATATTAAGGAGTCACGAGCCATATAGAAAACACAGATTCGGTTAATGGGAAGAATGGAATAAATGCAACTTTACCCTTTTGACAGAACTTACTGGGGTTAGGAGGAGGTCTCTAAACTTCTGCTTCTTTCTCTAGCAGAAGTGACCTCTAATTAATTTAGCAGAAGTTTTGTTAGAGATGGTATACATATAGCGTGCTCCCGCCCAGGAAGTACGAATTATGTTAGATACCCACGAAGACTAAGGTTGCATTTCACTGTTCTAGATACATGTCCATCACAGGTAGAGGAAATTATCTCAAAGATACCGGGTTCCCTATGAACTTAGAATGGACGGGACACTGGATTGATGGCTGGGATAGTCCCAGTAGAGATATAACATACATAGATTTTTTTTGGGGGGAGCAGACCGAGTAGAGAATCATTCCCCGTAGTGCCCAATCCAGATGTCAAACTTTGTAAAATCTTCTTTGCCTCTACCAACTTATCTGTTACTAAACTCTATGTGATTTGTCTTCAAAGTTTCCTCTTCATCTCTTACGTTCACCGACAGGGTTACAGTTCAGACGCAACAGGCCTACTCGGTCTTTCAGAGTTCTGCCCAAATCCAGTATATCTCACCAGCATAGGGACACCAGTATCAGTGTGCCTGGTCATGCACAAAGGGTGAAGAATGGGAATACGGGTAAAGGGAGACTGTATATAGACACCGATATGCATGATGGCGTGACAGCCTGATGGTGAACGCAAATTTGAAAAATTTTCTTTTTATTTCCTTTCTCTTTTCACTTTCCACAGATGGTTTACTTCACACAACTGATAATACACAACAGTTAAACACATTGAAATGCAAGATTTATGTTCCCTACAGAAAGGTCGCTGACCCGGAGAGAACTCGTGACAAAGAGCAGAGTGTAGAGAACCTGGTATCACTGGAGTGTCTGTTCCGGGAAGGTTGAGAGGCAGGACTGTTGAAGGGCATCCGAGCACAGATCTAGAACGGTTGTAGTATCATTGTTTTTTTCACCTCCCCCTGCATTTTCCTGTCTTTTCCCCTTCTTTTTTTCCTCCTTTCCCTAAACGAAATGGATCGATCACAAGAGACTGCGTTTAGGGTTCTATTAGTAATTCTGGTTTTGATCAAGACAGTTTGTTTTGGTGAGGGTCCCAGAGAGGTCGAGCAGGGATCTGGAATGGGTTCTGATGACGAGTATGAATTTGTAGAATCTCAGGAGCGGCACATCGCTCAAGTAAAGGATATGATAAGGATTGCAAACGAATTTCATGGTCTGTTTCGTTCACCTGTTTTCCTTTTGTCTCCCCCTCTGCCCAGATACATCCATCCGGAAAAAGACATCAGCATTATCCAAAATGTTTATGTGAATGTATTTTATATATGTGTCTTATCTTCATCTCTGCAACCTCCAGTTAATGGCACACATAGTCGACAGGTGATATCCACATATACTAGCACTCACATATGTTTCCCCCTCCATGTATCATCAACTAAATGTGCACCCCATTTGTTGGAACAAGAAGCCGAAAAGAGCTCGGTAGTGTTTGTTGGCCCATTTACAGACCCTTGATACGGGATGAGAAGGATTTAATGTATACTTCGCAATACCTCGAAGCTTATTTAGAACATATACAGGACTTTGTCCTGTAATGCAGAATGTATATCTTCTTCTGGGGAGTCTATACCATGCTCAAAACTGTACAATTTCTCAGGCTTCGGTGGCAGATCCCCCTGGGGTGGCCTCCATAAGATGTACTTTCACATATATTTCTTCAAATATGTCCCATGCTAGGAAGAAGCCAAAGTTTTGAGTTGTCTGGGGAATCAAATCCCACAGCTGTGCCTCTCACCCCAACTATGTACCCTGAAAAGCGTGCACTTGCCATATAATGCAACTGATATATGAGGGGTGCACAATATAATTTGATAGGGATGAGGAATATTTTATGTATGTATATATATATATATATATATATATATATATATATAAAATAAATGCCTTCCCACTATTTACAGCGTTAAACTCCTTATTTGGAAAAACATGAGTACACCCAGAGATATAATCCACATCCCTAAAGAGTGTCTAAATTGTCAAAGAAGGTTGTGTTACCTGTCCCTGGTACAACCTCCATAAAGGATTAGATTGATCGCAGATTGTGACTACTCTCTAAAACTGTGCACTGCTACAGGTGTGGCTCAGAGACCCTCGCTTGCGTAGATCTCTGGGGCTATAGTTACGTGGTCAGGCTCCTTACTTGATGATTTAGATTCTATGTATAGGAGTGACATTTGCTTGTTCCTACAATATGTCACTTAGAGGATTCTGCAGGCTTCACGGCTGGAAGCCATGAAGGAGATTGGCTTTCGTCACGCAGGGGCCACTACTCTGGTAGTTTAGACAAGCAGGGGACGGTGGCTACACCAATGGACTGCAGATACAGAATCCAAGAAAGGTATGGCGGGTCCGCTCTTCACAGGTGAGGCCCTGTTGGGACGTACTGGATACGTGAATGTCCATGCCAACTGTGGGTAAGTTGACATATCTTCCTTCCGCAGCTGCACAGACCAGGAAATTATTTCCTACACCTACACTGCAATCCCTTCAAACCGCAAGGTTTAAACGTGAGTCCAAGGGTTCCTCCACTTCCTTTAGAGGACGTTGGGGAAAATCCAGAAAACCTGCACCGCCAGGTTCCCAGGGACGGATTTCGGATTTTGCCTTCTCAAACCCTTCGGTGTGTCGGTGGACCTCACTGCCTGGGGATCAGGCAGGTGGATGAGAGACTAAAGAGATTTCAGTTAAACATCTGGGCGATATCCGGCCTAGACCCCTGGAAATGGTTAGGTTGCCCAGGGGTGCAGACTGGAGTTTCTAGTACTCCCGCCTCACAGATTATTACTAGCTTCTCGGACAAGAAGTACACTACTGCTGGAAGCTATTCAAACATTTGCCAAACAAATGTCATTGTTCCAGTTCCACTTCACCTACAACACAAGGGTTATTATTACTCAAACCTGTTTGTGGTACCGAAACCGGACGGTTCGGTAAGGCCAATATTAGACCTAAAAACATTGAACCCTACTTGAGGGAATTCAAATTCAAGATGGAGTATCTGAGAGCGGTGATCTCAGGTCTGGTAGAGGGGGAATTCCTAGTATCCCTGGATATCAAGGATGTGTACCGTCACATTCCGATCTGGCCGCCTCACCAAGGCTTATCTAAGATTTGAGCTGCTGGACTGTCACTATCAATTCCAGGCACTGCCATTTGGCCTCTCCACAGCACCGAGGGTATTCCCCTAGGTCATGGCAGAGATGATGCTACTCCTCCGCAGACATGGAGTGAACATAATTCCATATCTGGACGATCTGCTGCTAAAAGCATCTTCCAGGGAGAGGCTGTTACAGAGTATTGCTCTCTCAACTCGCCTACTCCAGGTTCTTGGGTGGATCTTGAACCTTCCAAAGTCACATTTGGAGCCGACAGAAAACGTCAGTGATCCAATCAATGGTCCGGGATGTCCTGAATCCAGCCTGGGTATCGGTTTGTCAGTGCATTCGCCTTCTGGGGAAGATGGTAGCCTCCTACGAGGCTTTACAGTATGGAAGATTCTACGCACGGTTCTTCTAACTGGTTCTCCTGGACAAATGGTCGGGATCACATCTTCACATGCACCAGCGGATACGCCTGTCGCTGAAAGCCAGAAATTCAGTCCTCTGATGGCTGCAAACTTCTCACCTACTCGAGTGCCGCAGGTTCGTGATTCAGAATTTGATTCTTCTAACCACGGTTGCAAGTCTCAGAGGTTGGGGAGCAGTCACCCAAGGGGAGGACTTCCAAGGAAAGTGGTCAAGTCAGGAAGCTCTCCTTCCGGTAAACATTCTGGAACTAAGGGTCATATACAACGGCCTTCTACAATTGGCACATCTTCTGAAAGATCAAGCCATTCAAGTTCAGTCGGGCAACGTCAGGGTGGTGCCCTACATAAACAGGCAAGGTGAAACGAAGAGCAGAGCTGCAGTGTCAGAGGTAACGAGAATCCTCCTCTGGGCTGAAAGACACGCGCTGGCTCTGTCAGCAATCTTCATTCCGGGAGTGAACAACTGGGAAGCAGACTTCTTCAGCAGACACGATCTCCCTCCAGGAGATTGGGGCCTCTATCTGGAGGTATTCGCAGAGGTAACAAGCCATTGGGGTGTACCTCAGATAGACACGATGGCCTCTCGCCTCAATAAGAAGCTTCAGAAGTACTGTTCCAGGTCAAGAGACCCACAGGCAGTGGCGGTGGATGCCCTGGTAACTCCGTGGGTGTCCCAGTCAGTGTCTGTGTTCCCTCCACTTCCACTCATCCCAAGGATTCTCAAACTAATAAAAAGAACAAGAGTTCAGGCGATCCTCTTTGCTCCAGAGTGACCAAGAAGGGTTTGGTACACGGATCTTCTGGGAATACTCTTGGAGGATCCGAGGCCTCTTCCTCTTCGCGAGGACCTTCTTCAACAGGGGCCGTTCGCTTATCAAGACTTACCACGAATACGTTTGATGGCATGGAGGTTGAACGCCAGATCTTAGCTCGGAAAGGCATTCCGAAAAAGGTCATTCCTACAGGCTAGGAAGGGAGTAACGTCAAAACATTACCATCGGATTTGGTAAAAAGTATGTGTCTTGGTGTGAATCCAAAAAGTTTCCTACGGTGGAGTTTCATCTGGGACGTTTTATCCTTTCTGCAAGCAGATCTGGATGTGGACCTACGCTTGGGCTCCATAAAAGTCCATATTTCGGCCTTGTCCATTTTCTTCCAGAAACAATTGGCTGGCCTCCCTGAGGTTCAGACATTCTTGAAAGGAGTTTGCAGGAGGTGGACATAAAGTTTCTTACTTGGAAGGCTGTCACAGGGGGCATTGTCACACAAGAGCCCTTACTTGATTTTCCATGAGGATAGAGCTGAGCTCAGAACGCGTCAGCGATTTCTTCCAAAGGTTGTGTCGGCTTTTCATATCAACCGACCTATTGTGCTGCCAGTAGCTACTGACCCCTCGATTACTCAAAGTCCTTGGATGTTGTGAAGGCTTTGAAAATATATGTGAAGAGAACTTCTCGTCACAGAAAGTCGGACGCTCTGTTTGTCCTTTATGATCCCAACAAGGGTGGTTATTTCGAGTTGATCGCTCGTTGCCGTTTTTCACAACGGAGCGATTAGGTGGAAAATGCGCATGCGCATGGTACGCAGTGCGCATGCGTTAAGTAATTTAACACAAAACTTTGGAGATTTACACAAGCTCGAACAACGTTTTTTCAACGCTCCAGTGATCGTAGTGTGATTGACAGGAAGTGGGTGTTTCTGGATGGAAACTGGCCGTTTTCAGGGAGTGTGCTAAAAAACGCAGGCATGCCAGGTAAAAACGCAGGAGTGGCTGGAGAAACGGGGGAGTGGCTGGTCAAACGCAGGGCGTGTTTGTGACGTCAAACCAGGAACTAAACGGACTGAGGTGATCGCAATCTAGGAGTAGGTCTGGAGCTACTCAGAAACTGCAAGGAATTATTTAGTAGCAGTTCTGCTAACCTTTTGTTCGCTATTCTGCTAAGCTAAGATACACTCCCAGAGGGCGGCGGCCTAGCGTGTGCAATGCTGCTAAAAGCAGCTAGCGAGCGAACAACTCGGAATTAGGGCCAAGGTTCGGTGTCCAGCTTCTAAGCAGACAATTTCTCGCTGTATCAGGTTTTCTATCTAGCATGCTTATTCTACGGCAGGCTTGCCATATCCAATATCTGTTAAGGCCCACTCTACTCGTAAAGTGGGTTCTTCCTGGGCGGCTGCTTGGGCTGTCTCGGCTTTACAGCTTTGCTGAGCAGCTACTTGGTCAGAGTCGAACACATTTGCTAAGTTCCTCAAGTTCAATACTTTGGCCTCTGAGGACCTAAAGTTTGGTTAATATGTTCTGCAGGTGCCTCAGCACTCTCCCTCCCGTACTGGGAGCTTTGGTACATCCCCATGGTACTAAATGGAACCCCAGCATCCTCTTGGACGTAAGAGAAAATAGGATTTTAATTACCTACCGATAAATCCTTTTCTCATAGTCCGTAGAGGATGCTGGGCGGCTGCCCAGTGCCTCGTTTTCCTGTATTGTTGCTTGGTTAAGTATTGGTTCAGCTGTTGCTGTTCCTATTTCATGCTGGTTAGCAGGGTTTCTTCTAGTTCCTGCTGGTTAGTTGCATGCTGGTTAACATGGTTTCTTCATGTTGCATACTGGTTGCCATGGTTTCTTCATGTTTCATGCGGGTTAGCATGATTTCTTCATGTTGCATGCTGGTTGGCATGGTTTTTCCATGTTGCATGCTGGTCAGCATGGTTTTTCAATTTGGTGTGAGCTGGTGTGATTCTCACCACTAGCTGTGTATTCCTTCTCTCGAAGTATGTCCGTCTCCTCGGGCACAGTTTCTAGACTGAGTCTGGTAGGAGGGGCATAGAGGGAGGAGCCAGCCCACACTATTAAACTCTAAACCCCATTGTACTAAATGGAACCCCAGCATCCTCTCCGGACTACTAGATTTACCGGTAGGTAATTAAAATCCTATTTTTAAAAATCTCCAATTTGCAGATCCCGACTGTTTTTAATTCTGAAACTTAATATTGCAGACCCTCCAACATGACCCATTCCACTTAGTGATGTGCACCGGAAATTTTTCGGGTTTTGTGTTTTGGTTTTGGATTCGGTTCCGCGGCCGTGTTTTGGATTCGGACGCATTTTGGCAAAACCTCCCTGAAATTTTTTTGTCGGATTCGGGTGTGTTTTGGATTCGGGTGTTTTTTTTACAAAAAACCCTCAAAAACAGCTTAAATCATAGAATTTGGGGGTCATTTTGATCCCATAGTATTATTAACCTCAATAACCATAATTTCCACTCATTTTCAGTCTATTCTGAACACCTCACAATATTATTTTTAGTCCTAAAATTTGCACCAAGGTCACTGGATGACTAAGCTAAGCGACCCAAGTGGCCGACACAAACACCTGGCCCACCTAGGAGTGGTACTGCAGTGTCAGACAGGATGGCACTTCAAAAAAATAGTCCCCAAACAGCACATGATGCAAAGAAAAAAAGAGGTGCACCAAGGTCGCTGGATGGCTAAGCTAAGCGACCCAATGGCCGACACAAACACCTGGCCCATCTAGGAGTGGCACTGCAGTGTCAGACAGGATGGACGATTTAAAAAATAGTCCCCAAACAGCACATGATGCAAAGAAAAAAAGAGGTGCATCAAGGTCGCTGGATGGCTAAGCTAAGCGACCCAAGTGGCCGACACAAACACCTGGCCCATCTAGGAGTGGCACTGCAGTGTCAGACAGGTTGGCAGATTTAAAAAATAGTCCCCAAACAGCACATGATGCAAAGAAAAAAAGAGGTGCACCAAGGTCGCTGGATGGCTAAGCTAAGCGACCCAAGTGGCCGACACAAACACCTGGCCCATCTAGGAGTGGCACTGCAGTGTCAGACAGGATGGCACTTCAAAAAAATAGTCCCCAAACAGCACGTGATGCAAAGAAAAAAAGAGACGCAAAGAGGTAGCTGTGTGACTAAGCTAAGCGACCCAATTGGCCGACACAAACAGCTGGCCCATCTAGGAGTGGCACTGCAGTGTAAGACAGGATGGCAGATTTAAAAAATAGTCCCCAAACAGCACATGATGCAAAGAAAAAAGAGGTGCACCAAGGTCGCTGGATGGCTAAGCTAAGCGACCCAAGTGGCCGACACAAACACCTGGCCCATCTAGGAGTGGCACTGCAGTGTCAGACAGGATGGCCGATTTAAAAAATAGTCCCCAAACAGCACATGATGCAAAGAAAAAAAGAGGTGCACCAAGGTCGCTGGATGGATAAGCTAAGCGACCCAAGTGGCCGACACAAACACCTGGCCCATCTAGGAGTGGCACTGCAGTGTCAGACAGGATGGCACTTCAAAAAAATAGTCCCCAAACAGCACATGATGCAAAGAAAAATGAAAGAAAAAAGAGGTGTAAGATGGAATTGTCCTTGGGCCCTCCCACCCACCCTTATGTTGTATAAACAGGACATGCACACTTTAACAAACCCATAATTTCAGTGACAGGGTCTGCCACACAACTGTGACTGAAATGACTGGTTGGTTTGGGCCCCCACCAAAAAAGAAGCAATCAATCTCTCCTTGCACAAACTGGCTCTACAGAGGCAAGATGTCCACCTCCTCCTCATCGTCCGATTCCTCACCCCTTTCACTGTGTACATCCCCCTCCTCACAGATTATTAATTCGTCCCCACTGGAATCCACCATCTCAGGTCCCTGTGTACT